>NC_059104.1:19760000-20507500 GCF_020740685.1 Jaculus jaculus | reverse complement strand
GTTTGTGGAGCACAGTCCTAAAGTTATAGAGAAGTAACCATTGGGATCTTACTCCAAAGTGGGCAAACTGCTTCTAAGGGTATAGCCTGAGAAATAAGAGAATTAAGTTTTGTAATACCCAGAAGTGGGCTAGCTGCACCTAGCAGCATCCTGGAGAAAAAGGAAACTGAACTGGGGAAAAAGGAAACTGAAGAGAAATTTAGTTTAAACCATTAGTAAACCTGCTGCATCTGCTGTTGCTGCTTCTCTGATGTCACTATGGCTGTAGCTTCCTCTGCATACAGGCACTCATTAGTATTTTTATCGAACAGCCAAAACCCAGTAATGTGTGAGCCAATAGTACATTATATGAACGGAGCATAAGGAACTCTCAACTTTGTATAATCCTTAAGCTTTGTTAAAGGAGGGGATTTGTAGGTATGGCCTGTTGGACTCTAATGATCCAGAACACATACGCACTCTGATCAGAAATGTTTATCACATTAAGCCCACCTGTTGTCTTCAACAGATCTGTAGGCCCTTAGTTACTGATCTCGCTATCTTCAATACTATGATCAGCACTTCTTATGCATGTACGTTTGCTCTGAGTTGAGTCTAGAGAGGCCACCTGAGGAAATTGGACATAGGGCATTGATTAAGATCAGTCAGTATCTCTAAATATTGCTTGTCAATATTGGTCATCTGTACTGTTCAGGCTAAAGGTACACACACCAAGGCAGAGGAAACCTAGTAACATTGCTTCAGACCAATTACTTGGCTGGGTTACTTGGCTGTAAGATTAACTTTAGAGCAAGTTACAAGTAATAAATTTAGCATCTCACATCAATAATCTCAAAAAAAATTATTTGTAAAGTCCATAAGAAATATTCCCACAGTTCTTTTTTGCTGTTGTTGTTGTTGTTGTTCATTCTTATTTATTTGAGAGTGACAGAAAGAGAGAGAGAGAGAGAGAGAGAGAGAGAGAGAGAGAGAGAGAATGGGCACACCAGGGCTTCCAGCCACTGCAAACGAACTCCAGACAAGTGCGCCCCCTTGTGCATCTGGCTAAAGTGGGTCCTAGGGAACTCAGCCTCTAACCCGGGTCCTGTAGGCTTCACAGGCAAGCACTTAACTGCTAAGCTCTCTCCAGCCCTCTCTTGTCATTTTGATGGGTCTCCCCAATTATTCAATGCCATCTAAACCTTGAGTGGCCTCACCTTTTAGCATTTTACATATAAACATTTTTTGCTTCTTTTTTGAGACAGGATCTGACTCTAGCCCAGGCTCACCTGGAACTCATTCTTTAGCCCCAGGATGGGCTTGAACTCACAGTGAACCTCCTATCTCAATCTCCCAAGTGCTGGAACTAAAGGTGTGTACCACCACATCTAGCTTACATGCAACTGTTTACCTTGTTGAGTTGGCAGAACAAAGGAAGGAGAAAAGATGTTCTTTGGGAAGTTCTTTATTTACTCTTTTATTATTACTATTATTATTACTGGTTTTTCAAGATAGGGTCTCACTCTAGCCCAGGCTGATCTGAAATTCACTGCATAGTGTCAGGCTGGCCTTGAACTCACAACAATCCTCCTACCTATGCCTCCTAAGTGCTGGAATTAAAGGCGTGTGCCACCACACCCAGCTGTTTACTCTTTTTATACCTAGAATAAATTCACTTATGCAATCATTGCGAATTTATTAAAAAGTAATTTCGGGCTGGAGAGATGGCTTAGCGGTTAAGCGCTTGCCTGTGAAGCCTAAGAACCCCGGTTCAAGGCTCGGTTCCCCCAGGTCCCACGTTAGCCAGATGCACAAGGGGGCGCACGCGTCTGGAGTTCATTTGCAAAGGCTGGAAGCCCTGGCGCGCCCATCCTCTCTCTCTCCCTCTATCTGTCTTTCTCTCTGTGTCTGTTGCTCTCAAATAAATAAATAAATAATTGAAAAAAATTAAAAAAAAAAAAGTAATTTCAGCAGGAACATGAGTGCTGAGTGTTGTGGTTATCCTCTTGTTACTGCACTAAGCACCCAGTGAAAAGCAGCTTGTGGGAGAAAAGGGTTTATTTTGGATTACAGACACAAGGGGAAACTCCACGATGGCAGGGGAAAATGTGGTCTTAGCCGAGGCTGGACATCACCTCCTTACCACAATCAGATGGACAAGAGCAGCAGGAGAGCGAGCCAAACACTGGCAGGGGGAAGCTGGCTAACTTTAGCATCCAGAGCACTGACAGGGAACCTAACATCAGCAAGCACCAACAGCCAGAGCTCAAACTGCTCTCAGCATACCTTAGGGCTGGACTAAAAGACCTGCCCCCGTGACACCTCCTCTAGCGTGCTGCTGGAAACTCAAGTTGCAAGCTTAATCAAAACTACCTCAGACTATTGGGGACATATATCCACACTTAATCCACCAAGCCTGCCAACTATTATCATAACTTTATCCACCCCATGGAAAATGAAGTATGACCACACAATTTTTAGTAGCTTCTATCTGAGTTCCAACACTAATATCCCCGAAATACCCTGAACACCAGTCACAGATATTAAGTCAAAGGCCTTCATTCTGGTTCCACACTTGCAGGATAGTAAAAGTAGGTTCACAGTAAAGCCCTCTTTGGGGCTTCCTAGGGGGATTCATTTGCTTTGGTGAATCCCTCTATAGATATCTCTTTATGGGTAGTTTCTTAAAATTAGTTTTAAAGAAATTTGCCTCTAATATTATTTAACCATTTTATAAGTTTCTAAAGGGAAATTTCAACTCTGTTACTAGTGACATTCTAAACATTTTCACTTTAAATGCTCAGTGTAGTAGTTTGAATGTGATATTTGAAATGTGTAGCCTCGTGGAGTCATTCATTTTTGATTAAACTTCCTACCTGAGCCCCTAGAAGGCAGATCTCTGCCACAGGGGCCATGTCCCTGGGGCGGGATCTGAGTCCAGTCCTATCTGGTGTGTGCAGAGCACTTTGAGCTCTAGCTTTGTGAGGTTTGTCATGTGGCTGTAGGTGGTTTCTCTCTGCTCGGCCAGTTTCTTCCACTGTTGATGGAACGTCCCCTTATCTGTAAGCCCAATATCACCCTCTTTACCCAGAAGCTGTGTCTGGGAAGACGTTTGACTCAGCAACAAGGAGCTGACTGCAACATTCATGTAGCAAGCATTTGAACCACATGGTCACTTCCCCAGCCTTTTTCATCACTCTTTCTCCTATATCCTTTATCCACTTTTTGATCTTTGGGTTTTTTTTTTTTTTTTTTTTAGATTTTTAAAATTTATTTGAGAAAGAGAGAGAGAATGGGCAAGGACTTTCAGCTGCTGCAAACAAACTCCAGATGTTTGCCCCCCCCTTGTGTACATGTGCAGCATTGTACACGCTGTCACTGTGCATCTGGCTTACACGAGACCTGGAGATATGAACATGAGTTCTTAGGCTTCGCAGGCAAGAGCCTTAACTGCTAAGCCATCTCTTCAGGCCTTTATTCACTTTTTATTACTGGCCTACTTACATTGCGGTGGAATGAACATTTTCTATTTTGCCCTTCAGTCAATACTTTAAGGCTATGTATGATGTAACCCACAAAAGCATTAAGAATAATTCTAATTTTGAATTTGTGATCGTCAAAATAAAAGTTAATTAAAAAAAATCATGGAAATAGCTTTAGATGAGATACCTTGATGATGAAATTGTGTAAAGGGCCAAACAACGAACACTTCAGGCTTTGTAGATCCTAAGGTCTCTTCTGTCACAGTTGCTTAACTGATGCAGTGAGATAATTGTAAGGAGACAGTGAGATGGATGTGGCTACATGCCAATGAGGCTTTATTTCCAGTAACAGACAGTGGCCAGATTTAGCCTTTGGGCTCTAGTTTTTACTTCTGGGATAGTCAGAGCTGGGAGTGATTAAAAATACAAAGTTTTAGGACTCACCTGAGATATCCTTTGGTAGAAACATCTCTGCTGTCACCTGCCCTCTACATAATCCTGAAAATTGAGCACTAGTAGGTCACTACTGTGTGATGTATAGATTTCCATCTACATATCACTGTTTTGCTTTTATATTGATAATGAATTATTAAAAGGAATGATGATTTCCAATCTTAAGAACCATATTCTCTTGCTTTCTCTCTACCTCTGCCTCTCTCCTCTCTCTCTCTCTCATAAATAAATAAATAAACGGGCTATAGAGATAGTTTAGCAGTTAAAGTGCTTGCCTGCAAAGCCTAAAGACCCAGGTTCAATTCCACAATACCCAGGTAAGCTGGAAGCACAAAGTGGTGCATGTGTCTGGAGTTCATTTGCAGTTGCTGGAGGGCCTGGCATGCCCATTCTCCCTCTCTCTCTCTCTCTTTCTCTCTCTCTCTCTGTCAAATAAATAAATAACCATAAAGCAGGGCTGGAGAGATGGCTTAGCAGTTAAGGCACTTGCTTGCAAAGCCTAAGGATCCAGGTTTAATTCCCCAGAAATCTGCATAAGCCAGACACACATGGTAGCACATGCATCTGAAGTTCGTTTACAGTGGTTAGAGATCCTGGCATGCCCATTTTTTTCTCTCTCTCTAATAACAATAATAAAATAAATAAATATGGATTGGAGAGATTGCTTCGGGGTTAAGGTGCTTACCTGCAAAGCTAAAGGACCCAGGTGTGATTCTCCAGAACCAACATAAGGCAGATAGATGCACATGGGGGCATATATGTCTGGAGTTCATTTGCAATGGCTAGAGTCCCTGGCATGCCCATTCTCTCTCCCTCTGTCTCTCTAGAGGCCTCACTCTCTCGCAAATAAATAAATGAAATATATTTTTAAAAATAATAAAATTGCTGGGCATGGTGGTGCATGCCTTTAATCCCAGCACTCGGGAGGCAGAGGTAGGAAGATCACCGTGAGTTCGAGGCCACCCTGAGACTACATAGTGAATTCCAGGTCAGCCTGGGCCAGAGTGAGACCCTACCTCGAAAAGCCAATAATAATAATAGTAATAAAATTAATACAAATAAAATATTTTTACAAAAGCCATAAATCAACATATTATTAAGCAAATCAAGCCAGAATACTGTGGAAAAAAATAGGCTTTTACAAACTGACTTTAGTTCATTCTTTTTGTAGCTTCTACTATACGTAGCCCATAGAGCATACTCAGCAGAGATGGTCTGAATAAGCAGGATATAACATATGGTGAAGAAGCACTGAAACAGGATGATAGGGGTTCAGGAAAGCCCTTAACCCCAAACCCTGGACTCATATCTACTGCCAAAGAATTGAATAAAATAAGACTGAGAAGGACAATTATTAAATTGTTATTTATTTAGGGACGTACATGGTGGGCCTGGAAAAAAACATGGAGAAGGCAGAAAAGCAAGCACAAAGAAATCCTGCCTTGTGGGGAGCAGGAGGCGAAAAGAGCCAGTGTGCAGAGCAGGTTTAGGAGGTTCCCGGCTCAGCTAGGCCCAGCCAGGCACAGACAAGGAGACTCTCATCAGGAGCTTCACATTCATGAGTAGTCAGGCAGCCCAGAGGCCTTGCCCTCCCCCAGAAGACATATTTATAACTTTATGGTGGTGGGCCCTACCTTATGGCTCAGGTGAGCCAAGGGGCAGCTGATTGGTTTGGTCCTAGGGGCTGTCTCAGGAAAAGGCTAGCCATGATGCCAAGTTCTGTGGGCTGAACTTGAATAACCACAATGTTAGGAACAGAATTGAATCCTTGGAAAGATCTCCCTCCCAGGAGGGGTCCAGGTTGTTTGTGCAAAAACAGATCTAAGCCAGAGATAAGAAGTCAGGTCACACTTTGATCTCTAGCAAAGTGGAAGCTACAGGAATACTTTCAGGGACCCAGTCACAGTACCTGCCTAACAAAGCAACCTGACTTCCTTTCAGCATGCATTTATTGATTTTCTTTGGGCAACTACACTGGCAAGGAAACCAAGCAAGTGCACTACATGCACGTCTTTTGCTTTCTAAGCATGAGTGTATGAATAAGAGAGGAAGAAGGAAAACCATTTGCCTTTGTAATAAATCGCAATGTAGCATAGCGAACTATGCTTAACTAATTTATCAGTTTAAAAAAAACGGATGTGCACATAACTTTCAGCACTGACAGTTTATGGAAATGACTCTCATTCTGACTTTCCATGTAGAAATTCATTGTTCCCTCAAAAAGTAAAAACACAGCGAGAGGGAGTAACAGAGGCTTTCAAAGCACTATGCCAATGACAGGATAAAGTGCTTTAAGAGAAAAACCAATATGAGTGGTTCTTGTGCCCTTCATAGGCCCACAATCAATTCCTACCCCCAAACAAGTTGCTTCTCCTCCTCAACATAAGCCCTCAAGAATGCCCCAGGACAGCGTGGCTTACCCCATGCATGGAAACATACACCCTCCAACACAAAGCCTCAATGTCAACTGCAACATATTTCTATAAATTCTAGTCTTTGGACTTCTTGGTACCAGGGAAACAGTCCTCTAAATGCTCCAGAATGTACCTGTTTGCTTACCTTCCACTCTTGTTCACAACTGAACATTTTTTAGCACTGTGATGGTGCAAGGGAGACGCATAGCCCATGCTTGTTTCAGTGAAAGTATGGACTCACCACACACATCATCAGCGTTTTTCACATAGGAGTTATCGCAGACACTGTAACAGAGAAATGTATTTTTGTTTTTGCTTATGTTTACAAACTATATATATCTAAGAATAACATTGCCCAGAAATTGAAGGGCTTAAGCTGATTTAATGTGCTTCTTGAAATAGTCCATACTCAAAATCATCCTGAGTAGAAGACTTTTGTTAAATATTTATTTATTGGAAGAGTGATAGAATGAGCACATCTGGGTCTTTAGCCACTGCAAATGAACTCCAGAAGCATGTGCCACCATGTGCATCTGGCTTTATGTGGGTTCTGGGAATATGAACCTGAGTCATGAGGTTTCACAAGCAAGTGCCTTAACCACTAAGCCATCTCTCCAGCGCCTGAGTAGAAGACTTGTGGATACCAGATTCAAGTGATTTATTGAGAAATTGATATATTTATTTTATAAATAATGTTAAAAGTCTGGTCAGTGTATGTGTTTTGAGGCATCCTTTTATTTCTCAAAGAAAAAGAAAAAATTTGAAAAAAATGGCTAATGAGTGAGTTGGATTTTTGCTGCTGTTGTTGATTTTGTTGCTGTTGTTTGGGTTTTTCTTTCTGCATAGGATCTCACTATGTAGCTCAGGCTGTTCTACAAACTCAAAATTCTCTTGCCTTAGTTTCCCAGTGATGGGATTACAGGTGTGGGCCACCTCACCCAGAAGAGAATTGCTTGGTGGAATTTTTGTTTTAGGTTCACCATGATTTACAGTCAAAACTTGAGTATGTGCCACAATATGAACTCCTAGCTCTCTCATGCAGTTGTCTTAGTTAATCTTTAATATTAAACAGCATAAAATGTATTAACACAAATTGCAATAGCTATAAACTTATGTAAATTTCTGTAATACCTAAGGATTGAACAATGCACAATAATATTTAATAGTAATAGTAATTGCATAATACAATATTTGCTCTCAGGTTTTCTGAATATCAACTTCAAATCATAGCTAAATGTGATGGTGCACCCCTATAATTCCAGCCCTTAGGAGGTGATATAAAAAGGTTAAGATGGTCAAGGCCAACCTGAGCTACATAACATCGAGACCGGTCTGTCTACTGCAACACTTTCTCAAAAAAAAAAAAAAAAATCACATTCAAATTTTGGCTGAATTAATTATGGATTCTTTTTCTACAATGAAAGACAGTCATCAATTTGCTTAGATTCTAGGAAATCAGCTGATGGATATATAAGAGTTTTCCATTTCTATGAAGCTAAAGATTGGTGGAGATACTATCTATTAAAATGCAAATGAAGCCAGGCATGTACCACTTGGGAGCATTAGCACTTGGGAGGCATTGATTAAGTGGCTTCAATCATTATTAATTTCCATATGAGACTGACTTGTTTTGTTCTGTTTGTTTTGTTTGTAGTGCTAGGGATTGAATCTAGAGACTCCCACATGATAGGCAATTACTTTACCACTGAATTTTAGCCCCAGAATGAAACTGTAATTTCATTAATTATTATTTTTCTGTAAAACTTACCATGCATGTGAAGAGTTAGTCTTTTCATAATAGAATTTTATGAACAAAATAAAATTTCAGTATTAGAATGCATATGATTATCTTTCATTTATGAGCAGTCTTCAAAGTGATGGCAGCTGTACATAAATATTACAACATTTTGATCTGCTTTGTGATTTGTATCTACAAATTGTATTTTCAGATGACTGCTACTTAAAACATTAATGTGGAATGTGAAGAACCAGGAATTAAAAAAGCTTACCCATTGTTAATATTTTTGGAAATGTTTCAGAATTGCCTACAATTTTTCTCCAAGAGGAATAACATCCACTCTTTCATCTTTGGGTCAGCACAGTATGCCATTTAGCAAAGTCAAATGCAACTATTTTAGGTAAATCACAGAAGAGAAACATTCACTTATTAACTGAATTTCAATGCACAGAGGATGTATTTGTTAAAACTGATAAGAGATCAATGTCTATGAGAGAAAGGTTACTTTTGGATGTCATCACAGCCTATGTTTCGTTAAGAAAAGTATTGTTATTACTCCACTCATGAAAATCAATAGTAAATTATTAAAAGTGAGACAAGCACTGACAGAATGAAATAAAAGTAGAATAAGATGAAAAGTAGAAAAGCAAAAGTTTTGTTTTTCAGTTTACCTTAAAATATCATCATATTAAACATTCTTGAGCAATTAATCAAATTAATTAAACAAAATAAAATATCTTAGGAATTTCCAGGAAAAAAAATATGGATATCAGGCTTGGAGAAATGGCTCAGTGTTTAAGGCACTTGCCTGCAAAGCCCAGTAACCTGGGTTTGATTCTCCCAGTATCCACATAAAGCCAGATGCACATAGTGGTGCATGCACCTGGAGTTAGTTTTCAGTGGCTGGAGACCTTGGCACGCCAGTTCTCTCTCTCTCCTTAGAAATAAATAAGGTAAAAAGTTTAAAAATATTACATAACAGCTGATTGTTTGTGCATGTATGCATGTTCATATGTGTGTGTCACACTTGTGCAGGTGTGCATGCATGAGTGTATGTGGGCTAGAGGTCGGTGTTGGTGTGTTTCTCAATCACTCTCCACTTTATTCTTTGAGACAGTGGCTCTAGCTGAACCTAGATCTCCCCAATTTGGTTAGACTACCATTGAGTGCCAGCACTTCTCTTTCTCCTCCTGCCCAACACTAGTATTACAGGCATGTGCCACCAAGCCAGCGTTTGTATGTGAGTGATATGGATCTGATCTTGGGTCCTTCCTGCTTGTGCTGCAAACATTTTACCCATTGGGCAATCTCCCCATCCATAACTGGGTTTTACTATTACCAAACACTATACTAATGTTCAGCCTCCGTCAAGTATCAAAGCTATATACGGGAAATCAAGTTCTCAGTATTTAAAATGTGTCTGTGCATAATGTGTGTGTGTGCAGATTAAATTGCTTTTTTTAAGAAATTTCATTCACTCTTTTTCACTGATGAAATAAGCAAGACCAAATACAGGAAGTGATGTAAGCAGGACAAGTACACACAAGGCATAGCAGCTCCTGTTCATGGAAGTGACTCACCCAATATGGAAACTAAGTGGGGTTTTTATAAGTATTTGGGGGAAAACCCTCCAGCACACCTCTGAACAAAATGTAAATGACTCCCTAGGCCTGCTCATATCCAATATCTCATCTACTGAGAATGTTGCTTTTCAACTGTCACCCTACAACAAATGGTCCACATTAGAAAATATAAGCCAAAGACCTAAGACAGAGGCATGAAAGAGCTGGTATTCTGTATCTTATATTAGGAAACAAGAGACTTCTGGATAAATGAAAGGCGACTAATTTCTTTAGGCTTTCCTCCATGATCACTACCTTGCAGGATGTGTCTTTCTTAAGATGGTAGAATAAGCATCCAAAAAGAAGTCCCCTTAGAATACCCCTGTATTCCCTCATCACTTAGTGCTTTTGTGTAGGACACCATGGGTCATTCAGTATTTCAGACGTTGGGGGCACACTAACACAAAACAAATACTGTCTTCATAGAACATTTATGTGCACTTTGAAAGGTAACAAATGTCGAATTTAACACCAAGGCTACCAGAAATTCACAAAAGAATCACTCTAATAGGCTGAATGGGAAGTTTAAAAAATTAAAAGCTTCTGGTAAGAGTGTGGTAGTAGCAATATTGTTTGGGATACTTCCTCTATTTATACATCAAAATAGACAAGACAAGAATAGCAACACCACGGGCTGGAGAGATGGCTTAGCGGTTAAGCGCTTGCCTGTGAAGCCTAAGGACCCCGGTTCAAGGCTCGGTTCCCCAGGTCCTACGTTAGCCAGATGCACAAGGGGGCGCACGCGTCTGGAGTTCGTGTGCAGTGGCTGGAAGCCCTAGCGTGCCCATTCTCTCTCTCTCCCTCTATCTGTCTTTCTCTCTATGTCTGTCGCTCTCAAATAAAAAAATAAAAAATGAACAAAAAAATATTTAAAAAAAAAGCCAATCTCAATGTTT
Source organism: Jaculus jaculus (assembly GCF_020740685.1). NCBI lineage: Eukaryota > Metazoa > Chordata > Mammalia > Rodentia > Dipodidae > Jaculus > Jaculus jaculus. The sequence goes on along the minus strand of NC_059104.1, from coordinate 20,496,916 downwards.
AAAAAAAAAAAAAAAAAGAATAGCAACACCAAAAACCTATGGACAACATCTAAAACCAAACTTTATAAACCCACAGTTTGGGCACATAGGAGCAAATTAAGGGAGGATAAAGATCTGAAAGGGACCAGAATCTAGTGGAAGAAAGATGAGGGAAGGAGTGTTTAATCACTTGATAGCTTTCAGAATTGGAATACTTCTTTAAAAGGTGTAAGAGTTAGGACAAAGTGTACCATGCAGGATTTTTAATTACGTATGGTCCTGGATGGTCAATGGTGATGGAAGAGCACTAAGGAAAGAGGACCACATGTTCAGAGCCAGTTTGGGCTGCACAGTGTGAGTTTAAAGCCAGTCTGGGGTATGAGTGATACCTGTTTGAAAACAATAACAACAATAAAAACTTAGTGATGATAATAATAGACACAAGGAAATGGGATGTCATGTTTTTAGACAGTGGATCATGTTAAAAATAAAAGTAATATAGGGCTGGAGAGATGGCTTAGCAGTTAAGGGACTTGCCTGCAAAGCCAAAGGACCCAGATTCAATTCCCCTGATCAATTCCCCAACACCCACATAAGCCAAATGCGCAAAGGGGCACATGCATTTGGAGTTTGTTTGCAATAGCTGGAGGCTCTGGCATGTTCAACCTCTCTCTCTAATAAATAAAAATAAAGTATTTTTTTTTAATTTTTATTTATTTATTTATTTATTTGAGAGAGACAGACACAGATAGAAAGACAGAGAGAGGGAGAGAGAGAGAATGGGCGCGCCAGGGCTTCCAGCCTCTGCAAACGAACTCCAGACGCGTGCGCCCCCTTGTGCATCTGGCTAACGTGGGACCTGGGGAACCGAGCCTCGAACCGGGGTCCTTAGGCTTCACAGGCAAGCGCTTAACCGCTAAGCCATCTCTCCAGCCCAAAAATAAAGTATTTTTTTTAAAAAAGCAAGAATTTCATATTTTTTAAAAAGCAAAATAAACAGAAATTATACTAACTGATTAGATTTTTTGTCTGATAATGTGAGACTTTATCTGCCACCACCAATCTAGACCCACTTAGGAGATCGAAGTCATGCAGTAAATTAAGCAAGGCATGATTAAAAGAATTTTAAAATTAGGAAGCCGGGAGTGGTGGCACACACCTTTAATCCCAGCACTCAAGAGGCAGAGGTAGGAGAATCACTGTGAGTTCAAGGCCACCCTGAGACTCCATAGTGAATTCCAGGTCATCCTGAGCCAGAGTGAGACCCTACCTCGAAAAACCAAACCAAAAAAAAAACAAAAAAAAAACAAAAAAAAAAAAAGAAAGAAAGAAAAAGAAAAAAAGAGGAATTTTTAAATTAGGAGAGGCATAGCTGTAAAGATTTAATGAGAATATGAAAAGCTACCCTGTAGTTGAAAGCACACTACCCAGAGAAGGATGAACTTGGATGGGGAGTCCCCTTCTTAAGGATAACTGGAAAAGGTATTACTACAGCCCACTGGATTAACAGCCATCTGCTACATTGTTGGGCTGGAAAGCAGTTAGTTCATGGAGCTCTAAATGGAAGTTGGAAAACTTCTGCTGGTGAGAAGTAGGAGTGGACAGTCCCAACATCAGAAGGGCCACTGGGAAATGGCCAATACTTCTCAACCAAGGGTTCAAGGCAAAGGATGGTCAGGTAAATTAGCCCTGTGTGTCTTCACAATCCCACGGCACTGGCTGCCTTTGAAGCTGGAGATAGAAGAGAATTCACACAAACCAGGAGAAGTTACTCCCTTATTCCCCCCCACACACACATTTTACTGGCTAAATTTACATCATACACATGAAAAGAAAAATGGCTGAGGGTGTTCAGACTGAGCCCTCAGAACAGGTAGTAATGAGTCAATCTGGTGCTGAGAAGCAGCAAGCTGTATGTCACACAGCAAGCAATCAAAATAATCTTTGAAGTGTCTGCTTAAAAAAAAAAAAATGAAATTGTAAGCCCTGGTTAAGATTCTAGAAAAATACTGTCACTGGAGACCTGTATAGTATATCAGGAGGAAGGGTATGAAAAAGACAGAATAAGGTACAAAAATATTGCATTCATAGAGGATTTGCTTCTGAACAAGGGGCCCAGGGAATCAGTATAAAAATAACCTTCATTTGCAGAGTTAAGTGGGGGCGCACGCCTCTAATCCCAGTACTCAGGAGGCAGAGGTAGGAGGCTCACTGCCTTGAGTTTGAGGCCTTCCTGACACTACATAATAAATTCCAGGCCAGCCGAAGATAGAGTGAGATCCTGCCTCAAAACTAAACAAAACAAAAACAAGAATAATTTAACAAAATGTTATATGTGATCTCATTTAGAGTCTCACACAGCCATCCTGTAAGAACAGTTTAGTCTTACTATTAGCTTAGTAATCACTAAACTAAATGATTGCCAATGTATACTTGAGGAGGGTATGCCTAAACACCATGGAGACTCACCTAGTGAATATTAACAGAGTTACCAAACTTTAATTTTTCAAATTTTAGAAATACATGCCTAATTGTGCCGAGATGAAATGCATGACTAGAGCCATCTCCAGTTCCCAGAACCTAGAAACACTGCAACGTGCAGGTGGCTTTATAAGCAAACAATGCACTCTCTGGATATGACCGTCTTTGAAATTTGTACGACAGAAGCTACATCGTTCATCGGAAGTCATTCTAGACTAAATTTCTTCCACTGTGCATGCGTGTGAGAAGGAAGAAAAAGACAAGGAGAGAGACAGACAGACAGACAGACAGACAGACTACCAGCACACAAAGGTAAGAGCTGTCTAGTTCTATCTGTGAACATTGTCAAGCCATGGAAAGCAACCCTTAGCTAATATGTTGTTAATAATAATAAACAAATAGTAAACAAAATACAAATAACCAGTCTGGAGAGATGGCTTAGTGTTTAAGGCACTTGCCTACAAAGCCAAAGGACCCAGGTTTGATTCTCCAGGACCCACGACGTAAGCCAGATGCACAAGGTGGCGCATGAATCTGGAGTTTGTTTGCTATGGCTGAAGGCCCTGGAATGCCTAATATCTCTCTCTCTCTCTCTCTCTCTTTCTCTCTCTGTCTGTCTCTCGTAAATAAATTTTAAAAAATGAAAAACATTTTAAAGCTTTTTTATTTAAAATATTTTAAGGTTTAAAATATCAATACAGATAAATAGTAGGAATAAAAATTAAAAGGTAGGACTGGAGAGATGGCTTAGTGGTTAAGCACTTGCCTGTGAAGCCTAAGGACCCTGGTTCGAGACTCAATACCCCAGGACCCACCTTAGCCAGATGCACAAGGGGGCGCACGCATCTGGAGTTCGTTTGCAGTGGCTGGAGGTCCTGGTGTGCCCATTCTCTCTCTCTCTCTCTGCCTCTTTGTCTGTCGTTCTTAAATAAATTAATAAATAAAAATGAAAACAAAAATTAAAGAAAGAAATATGTTTAAAAAATTAAAAGGTAACGTTTAATAACTCACAGTTGATCATGAGATGTGGTATGTTAGTATGCTCAATTATTTTCCTGAGTCAATGACTTCCCCCTGTTTTAAATAAATTACAATGCCAAACAGTTAATCTCACATTCAGCCCATACAGCTTTTCAAATTTAACTTAAATCTTCATTTCTGCTACCTATACCCACTGCTCTAGGCATCTCAACTCTACCAGAGGCTGCACATCAGAAAAATCCAGGAAAAACTGAAGCCATCCATCTATTTTTGTCTACGAAATCCAAACAGAAAAGCATCATCTATTTTGTTTGAAAACATACAGATCATTTCTTGTGATGACTTTCCATGTCATTTTGGATTTCTTCTAAACATGCTGTCACTATCCATTGTGGGTTGTTGGTTAAAAAGAAAAAAAAAATAAAACAAAAAACAAAAACAAAAACTGGGGGTTGTATGAATGGAGGCAGCTCGGCTCGAGTTGCCAGGGCGCTCATCTTGCAGACTGGGCGTGGTGGACACCCCGCGGGCGGCGTTGCCGTCCGCCTTCCCTGCATCCCTGCGCAGCCTGCACTGTTACTGAGGACCACCACCAGAGGGTAGGCAGCCTAAGTGCAATCAACGGAAACAAAAACTTGCTCTTTGCCGGAGTCGGTGCTCACTGCAGAGAGAAGCTGAGAGCCGCTGCGAAAGTGAGAGGTGTCAGTGATGAGCAGAACGCCTTTGTAGATTTACAGTGTTCAGAGCCGGCCTTTCTCTGGGCGAGCATAAATTTTAGCGTGAAAAGGACCCAGAGCGCACTAGCGGCTTCCTTTTCTTTCCATTCCTACAGCTGTTCTTTCAAGCCTGCACACTCGAAGCCATTTATAGTAGCAGTAATATTTAATGAAACCCAACTTCAGTGTGCTAAATGATCCGAAAAAGCAGTTTTTTTTAAATAAAAAAAAAATCTGGAAATCTATAAAAGTAGACCATTTAGTTATGGAATGATCTTGAAAGGATTTTAAAGAATGTTGTTGAACACTTAATGACAATTTCCTGGGGTGTCTGTGCAAAACTACAGACACTATGCTAGAACCAGGAGGAGAGCCAAACTGAGCTCAGGATCCGCATGAGGAAAGATGCGATTAAAGTGGGAGAATATTAACTAAAAAAAAAATGTACTTAGTATAATAAAGGTCATTGCCACTGAACAGGAGAAAATGCTTCAGTTTGTTTACACTGCAAACAAGATGCTTAGAAACAAAAACTTGACCAAAGGACTCTGAGGATACAGGTAGGGTTAGCTGTACAGTCATTGGCTACCTCAGTGTCTGCAAACGCTGCTTAACCCGCCCTGGCAGAGAGAGATTTGGCCTCACTCCTACCTGCCTATTAACACCAATTTCCAGGTAAACAAAATGTATAAATAGACTTGTTAAATGATAGCTAGTTCTTTCAAACCAATTAAGTGTTTGTAACTCTTCCTGTCATAGCCAACTTATATTATGTTAAAAGAAAGAAATAATTTCTCACAATAAATAACTACAGGGAAGGCTTTACAGGAAGATTTTTTTCTCTTTTCAGATAAAATATAACAAATACTATAAGTTTCCCAGCCATTGTGGTTAATATTTATCACTTTCTATACCTCAAGTGAACCACATTTTGAAAGTCAAATGATTTTAATCACATCCTTTACAATTCAGAATCTTTGTTAATTCAAATAGATCCATTCTGATAATCCTGGCAAATAAACTTCATTTACCATCCATTTTGTTAAGATTACTTGCCACATTTCAGGCTCTATTTCTAAATATAAATGCTTCAAGTTTATACCTTCCATTTGTAGAGCTGTAGCGCTCTGGTGATGTTTGAAGGTATAGTAGACTGGCTTTCTTAGTGAATAACATGGACCTCACCTTCTTTTGTACATGCCTATGCTGATTATTTTACATTGCATTCGAAATAATTATTTCAAAGCTCTTTATGTGTGAGGTTTAGGTGAAGAACCACACAGAGAATCCAGTATAAGTAGTCATGACAGCTTGAGTCATGAAGAAAATGCATTTTAAAGACTTTTCTTTGTACGGTTCTATTCAAAAGAAAACATTCTGGAGGCTTGGGAGCTGTCTTAGTGGATAAGGTGCTTGCCAGTGAAGCCTAAGGACCCAGGTTTGATTCTCCAGATCCCACATAAGCCAGATGCACATGGTGGCACATGCATCTGGAGTTTGTTTGCAGTGGCTAGTGGCCCTGGCATGCCCATTCTCTCTCGCTTTCACTCTCTCTCTCACTCTCCCCCTCTCTCTAATAAATAAATAAAAATAAAAATAAAATATTTTTTTTCCTTCCCAAATGTTTATTGAACATTTGTTATGTTCCAGGAACAAAGCAAATGATAACAATTTTTGTCTAATTCAGTCATACAGAAAGCTGGTAATTGTCACACTTATAATATAGCTGGCAAGATGCAGGTACTTTAAATAACCACAGTTTCCCTGATTAGGGACAATTTTCATTCTTTATAGAGCTATCTGTTATATCCATGCAAACTTCACTCTGCATCTTTTTTGTGTTTTTCCTTTTCTTTTTATTTTTTTCTTTTCACAATTTTAATTAACATTTTCCATGGTTATAAAAAATATCCCATGGTAATACCCTCCCTCCCCCACCCACACACTTTCCCCTTTGAAATTCCATTCTCCATCATATTACCTCCCCACCTCAATCATTGTACTTACATATATACAATACCAACCTATTAAGTACCCTCCTCCCTTCCTTTCTCTTCCCTTTATATCTCCTTTTTAACTTACTGGCCTCTGCTACTAAGTATAAAATATTTTAAAAAAAGAAAAGAAAGAAAACATTCTGGTTGAGCTTACATGGACAGCACACTACACCCTATCCTTAACTATGAAAACCACTTATGGGCAGCTGTTTGATTACTTAATAGATCAAAGTTGTGTGTCCTGTAGCAAAGGACAAAATGTACAAGTACAAGAAAACTGCTAGCAATCATGTCTTGATATACTGTCACCCTATAAGATGTGGTTCTGTTACAAAACAGTAAGTTCAGAAATGCTCATCAAGCAGATGCACTTTTATACCATGAAAATATTAACAAAGATCAAAACCAGGTAACTAATGTATTGGGTGATTTGGTATGTAGTAATCATTTTAAAATTTATCATTGATAGATAGCATCATTCTATACAAAGTTCTGCTGGAAAATAATAAGCTTTGGTAGAATTTCAGAGCATATGAAACATTTCAAGGGAAATGGCTGAGTTGCTTAAATCTGAAGTTAATAATGACTTTAAACTTAATTGTATTTGTTAAATGATTTTAAAGGGGAGTTGTATTTGTAGAAATGGTATCATTTAAATATGCATGGCAGAAACAAATAATTTAGAAATACTTATAAAATAATATTATCTTTGGTTTCATCGTGGTTCTCTAAAATATTTTCTTTGTCGTTTTTTTATAGGCTCTGTATTTCTTAGCCTCACCCACTGTTCTTAGCTTGAAATCAACATAAATGTTCTATGTAACATAAAATATATTGGAAGCTTGAGAGCAAAAATATTTGATAGAACAATTAAATCCACACTCTGAAATGCAACATACATTTTACATGTGGTAAATAAGTTGTTTCCCAAACACTTTAAAATTGTTTTATTAATATAATTTAGAATAAAGCAAATATAAAATTTTCTATTGCTTAAAAGGTAAAATCACATATTTTTGTTTCTTAAATCACAAAATATCCAAACTAATTCACAGAATAGAAGGAACCTAATTTCAAGAAAAAAAAATTACTAGAATTGTTTCATAGCCCTATATACTATCAAAGAAACGCTAAACAAAATGATTTTCCAAAATAGTCAACCTTCACTGATGCTCTATTATAATTCTTACCAAATAAGGACAAAATGTTTTCAGACAGTGTTATTATACATACAATTTAGCATAAATTTGGTAATTTTCCCTTTAAACTAAGCTATTAACTTCAAAGACTTTATTAAGAGAAACAAGAAAATGTTTTCCTTGCTTTTTTTATACCTGCTACTTACTTTTTCCCCATTTAAGCAACATTTGAAAGGAGCATAAATAGAATCAGGGACATTACCCAGCTTTCTTTTTCCTGTGGGGAATGTAACATTTGATGACAATGAACGTTAGGTTTCTTCTTACATCTCACTGCATCAATCTGGTTGTGATTCAGGATATAGATTAAACCAATGTATGTGTATGTTGTTTTCAAAATCTGAATTTAGGTGGCAGCAATATAAAACTATTGAAACTGACACAGAAAATAATTTTTACTTGGTGAAGTTTACTATGTGCCTTCTGTATGAGAATACTCCGGTATGATACTGCTTATCTGGAGAAATTACTATACCACTGTCCCAGGAGGCATGTCCACCGAAACTCAGTAATACTCCTTAATAGTGGGGGAAAAAAAACTGCATATAATTAAGAAGTGTAGTGTTCAGTGGTTAAGATAAGTAAATGGTGTTATATTTGTACACTGGAAAACTTTATGGAATGGAAAATCAACGAATTGGATGTGTGGACATCAGAAAAGAAAATTTTAAAACTAAAAGTAAACACTAAATGAAAAATTAAGTAACAGAAGATGGAAATATGGCTGTGTTGGTTGCATTTTCCACATAGGCAATGTAAACAGCACTCTGTTTAAGAATCCAATCAAGTGGTGGTAAACTGTAGAGAAAAGTATGGCGATAATTGCCAAGGAAGTAGAGCACAGACACTTTCTGGGTGTGAGGAAAAGGTAAGTGTGAAGGGAGAATGAGCACATAGGTACAAGAGACATTTTGTTCCTCACCCTAAATAGAAGGCATGCAAGTGGCCAGTTTTTGTCTTTTTCCACATTAGCATTCATTTCATTGTTTCAATTTCATATGCACCAGATTTCATACTATAAAATAGAAAAAATCAAGCAATTAAATCATCACATAACAAAATGCTAAGTAGTTTTCTGATTAGCTGCAAGATATTAAGAGGCTGAAGTAGAAAGATCGCCTTGAGTTTGATGCCAGCCTGGGCTAGAGTGAGTTTCAGCAGTCTGGGCTAGAGTGAGAGACTGCTTCAAAATAATAACAACCACTATTCACTAATTCCTTATATGCTGCCAGTCAATCATAAGTGTAAATTAGTATAATAAAGTTCAGAGTTAAACTACAGGATTAATTGTAATGTAAAAGAAGCTAAATTTAAATTAATCAAAATTGATTTGTAATAGAGATGAGAGTTTAAGATAACAGTTTTCAACAGAACTGCAGAAGATTTTCTTCAAAAAAAAGAGACAAAAGAAAGTTGAAAGCTGACAACACACACTGAGTCAGAAAGACTGTGAAGGAAGAGTTTGAAAGAGCCAGCTGTCACACTTTAATTACACACTGTGAGCACACTTCTCTCTCTTCTCCTCCATCACTTCCACCAACTCCCAACCCTCAGCCTGGAAACAGGGGCAGAGCAAAACCTTATACATGAACATCTTTACCTTTCCATCCGTTCCAATAGAAGAACCCAGTGACAACATTCACCCACAAGCCTCCACCATGGAATCTCTGATCACCTGTGAGGTACAGGCACCTCTGGGGGAAAAAAAAAAAAAAAAAAATTAAGGAAGAGTAGAAGTAATACCATTGTTTAGCCTGTTAGTGGAAAACTGCAATTTTATGAATTCTGATATATTTAATGGCCACGCCTTTGCAACGATGCCCACAGTTCGTTCACCATGTTTTAATATATATATATATTTTTAAATTATTTATTTATTTATTTGAGAGCGACAGACACAGAGAGAAAGACAGATAGAGGGAGAGAGAGAATGGGCACGCCAGGGCTTTCAGCCTCTGCAAACGAACTCCAGACGCGTGCGCCCCCTTGTGCATCTGGCTAACGTGGGACCTGGGGAACCGAGCCTCGAACCGGGGTCCTTAGGCTTCACAGGCAAGCGCTTAACCGCTAAGCCATCTCTCCAGCCCATGTTTTAATATATTTTGCAAAGCCCTTTTCTTTGGGGAGGACCCACTGATCAGAAGCCTAACCTGCTTATATATGCATGTGTACAACTTTCAGGTTCCATTTCTTTCACATAAACTCATAGCAGCACTCCTCACCACAGCACAATCCTGCAAAAACCTGAAAAGCCCAGTGTTCTAGAGTTGTGTCAGGTTTATACACTGGAAAACTTTATGGAAGGATAACTGTCAGGTGGAACAAGACTTAAGGTAGGTTAAAAGTGCATTCAGCTGAGTGTCTAAAAGGTGTGTTAGCTGAGAAAATATTTTTTGTAACTTTTTTTCTCATAAACTCAATCTCCAACAATTAATTTTTTTGTTTTGTGTAAGTATATGTTTTGGGCATAGAGGGTTTCTTTTTAAATAGTTTACATCTTCAATTATGAGAAAGATAGAGAAAATAGGCACAATAGAGCCTCCAGTCTTTTCACAGGAACTCCAGATGCATGTGCCACCTTGTGCATCAGGCTTATGTGGGTACTAGGAAATCAAATCTGTGACCCTAGTCTTTGCAAGCAAATGCCTTAGTGGCTAAGCCATCTTTCCAACCCCTTGAGTTCTGTTCTGTAGCTCAGGCTAGCCTGCACCTCACAGCCATCCTCCTGATTCAGCCTCCTATGTGCTGGGATAACAGGTATGTACCTGCAACTTAGTTAACTGATTTATCACTTGTCTGTCATGGGGCATTTGAAAATGTTCTAGTCAGGTTTCCTTAAAACAACTATTTTTTTTTCCAAACTTGTGTCTGTGTATATTATTTTGCTTAAATTATTTCACTAAGGTAACAACTGCATTTGGGCAAAAAGGTTTGAGAACTGACATAAAGATTGCCATGTACCTAAGTGACTCAACCACTTGTATCAGAGATGAGCAAATTGACCGGCGAGGAGGAAACCCAAAATGGCAGCAACGATGGCATCAAAGGATTGAGCCTGCAAGCCTCCCCCCTTCTGAATCAGCGACCCTGGAACTCTGAGCCCTCTGGTCCCTTCAGACTGTGGTCTGCAAGATACAGGATGTGTCTGAGCAGCTTGCTGGGACCAAACACATCCCACACTCAGGACACCCGGGAATCTGTCTCACCATGTTGACCACATGGTCACTGTAGCCATTCACTCTTCTTTTTCCACTAGAACTTTGCTCACTAACTTGTTTATGGTCTCTGTGATGTTCTTGGAATGCTTTTTGAACCCAAATTGAAAAATAATTGTAGCTTTCTTTTTATATTTCTCCTCTTCAAATCTACCTGGTACAGCATGTACATAAAACATATAGCATCACATACCTTACCCTGTGGGCTGCTCCTCTCGGTCTTCACATAACTATTTCTAATAATTTCCCTTGTTTTGCTTTATTTCTCTCTGGAATTTTCACTGTCATGGTGTTCTCCATAGATGCAAAGAGAGAGATTGCTATGGACGGTATAGTTCCTCATCGACACTCGTTTACAGTTAGATCCATTGTTTCTGCTACCTCCTCAGACTGCTGAAAGTAGACTGCCACTTCACATGGAGACTTCACAACCCATCTGAGGTCAAGTATACACAATAGACTACTTGAGCTGATTATTCTGTGACCTGCTCCCCTGGTCTTTTAAAAGGATTAGATGGCATAAAGTCCTGCTACTCTTTGAAATCAACTTTAGAATGACTGAGTCTTGAAGACATTTACTGAGATAGCTCAGCAGTTAAGTTTGCTTCCTGCACAAGTTTGAGGGCCTGAGCAGGCCTGAATTTGAATCTTTAGAATGAGAATGCACATCTGTAACCGCAATCCCATAGGAAGCAGAGACAGGAGAAGCAATGGGCCTTCAAATGGCAAAGAGTGGAATCAGACTCCATTGCAAGGGAGAACAGCTGGGTGAGAGATGGAGGGGCCCTGACTATCTTCTCTGGCCACCACAGGTAAGCTTATAGGGCATCACAGGCAAGCACAAAGGTACCACATCAGCACATACACATACACCACAAATACTACTATGCACATGCAAAAAAAAAAAAAAAAAAAAAAAAAACCAGCAAAAGAGTATCACAGCACTCAGTGGAATCGCTGGAGATATACTTCTTTTATAAAAGCAAGATTTAAGGGGGAAATAATTCAAGATTTGAAGTCACTAGTGTATTAAAAAAAAAACCTAGGCATTTTTGATTTGACAATCCAGTTTGTTCTGTTTTTAATTTTTTTTTAATTTTTATTTATTTATTTGAGAGCAACAGACACAGAGAGAAGGACAGAGAGAGGGAGAGAGAGAGAATGGGCGCGCCAGGGCGTCCAGCCTCTGCAAACGAACTCCAGACGCGTGCGCCCCCTTGTGCATCTGGCTAACGTGGGACCTGGGGAACCGAGCCTCGAACCGGGGTCCTTAGGCTTCACAGGCAAGCGCTTAACCGCTAAGCCATCTCTCCAGCCCTGTTTTTAATTTTTAATTTTATTCATTTAACAAAAACAAATATGACTCTCCAGGTGGCATCATTAATTGTTGTTCTTTCCATGTGGACATGTTAGTCCCACAGAAATGAGACTATAATGATTTGAAAATACTAAAATTTATTGAATTTAAATCTTGCACAAAAAGCTGTCTTGATTGTACTTTTTTTTTTTTTTCTTTTTGCCCTAGTGATTGTAAATGATGGAATAAGATGGCAGCAGTCAGGGCAAGCACTGTTCTATGTCATTTTGTTGGCTAAACATGTAAATCAATAGTGTTCTGGGCATGATACTCACTCTTGCTCATAGTCAACCTCACTGAGAAAAATCTCTAGGTGGTATCTAAGTTTTCACTACTAAAACCAAATATTTGAAGCTAGAGAACATGTAAAGAAGAGGAGAGTTATTTGGCTCATGGTTTGGGAGGATAAAATTCCGAGATGAGTTGAATTTGCTTGCCTTCTAGAGGATGCCCCCTTGGCAAGAAGTTGACAGGAGAATCGTGAGCCAGCAAGCAATCAGGCGTCTCTTATTCTTTTATAAAAACCCCCTAAAACAGCTGGGCGTGGTGGCACACTGCAGTAATCCCAGCCAAGGACTAGGAAGTCAAGGTCATCCTCTCTCACATAGTGAGTTTGAAATCAGTCAACGCTATCTCAGTAAAAAGTCTGGGGCTAGGGAGATGGCTTAATGGTTAAGGAACTTGCCTGCAAATACAAAGGACCCAGGTTTGAGTCCCCAGGACCCTCGTAAGTCAAATGCAAAGGTGGTGTATGTGTCTGGAGTTTGTTTGCAGGGCTGGAGGCCCTAGCACTCCCATTTTTTTCTCTCTTTCAAAAAAATACGTAAATAAATAAAATATTTTTTAAAAAAGAGACTGTATTTAAAAAAAAAATCACTAGCAGTGCTGTTTTGATCATTTAGGGAACTGATTGAGGTCCTAGGAGAACTAGGACCTATGCTAATCGGTTGGAATAGCAGTGACTTCATCGCTTTGCACTAACCCCTGCCTCTTACAGGTTCCACCACCTCCAAACTTCATCACAATGAGAATCAAGCTTCCAACACGTGGCTTCTTAGAGAAGGTAGGTGCACATGCTAATCATACACAGAAAAGGCTTGACAATGGGATTATTTCAGAGTCCTCTTTGTCAGGCTGCTTTGAGGAGCATACCTGGTTAGGAGGAAGAGCATCTCTATAGGAAATGGTTAGTAGGTGCTGTTCTTACACCATTCTCTGATAGAGAAATTTCTAATTTATGACACAGAGTAGTGTTCAGCAAGACAGCATACCCCTTGCCCAGTGCAAGTAGAAAGGAAAAAGACTTGTGACTGGGACATGTTCATAGCAGTCCTTGGGCTCAGTGGAGAAAGCTGACAAGATATCTTTTCCTATCATAGTCCTGAGGTCAGAATGCAAATATTTGTGTTTGGATTTCTTTGTCTATGTTGACCTAATGAACTGATTTACTACATTAATTGGATTCAATGGAGTCAGAGAGATGTAGGTTTGATTCCTGGTTCAGCCACTTAACTGTGCTGAGATTTAGAACAATTTTGTTTCATCTTTTGAAAGTCAACTACTAACTCATCATTAGAACTAAAACTGCTAAATGTTACATGAAAAGATATTTTCTTCAAGTGAATATGCAGAGGACACTCACTGAACATGTTCACACAGTAAATAAGACATTGAAACAACATATAAACGGTGAACATGAGAAAGGATGAAGGTCTCTTTGTGATCTGCACATGAAATGATCTTTATATCTGGGTGGGAAGTATAGACACGTCTTGGGAAATAAGCCTGCCTGAATACAATCTGGGTCCCATATTCTTCTTTGGCATGAAACTAGGAGTAGTTACAGGTAGAAAAAGGAACTTTGGGCTGGAGAGATGGCTTAGTGGTTAAGCGCTTGCCTGTGAAGCCTAAGGACCCTGGTTCGAGGCTCGGTTCCCCAGGTCCCACATTAGCCAGATGCACAAGAGGGCGCATGCGTCTGGAGTTCATTTGCAGTGGCTGGAAGCCCTGGCGCGCCCATTCTCTCTCTCTCTCTCCATCTGTCTTTCTCTCTATGTCTGTTGCTCTCAAATAAATAAATAAAAAATGAACAAAAAAATTAAAAAAAAAAAAAAAGAAAAAGGAACTTTCAGACCTGAAGACAAATTTGTGGAACTGCAGACTTCAAAAGTGGGATTAGTGTTTGACTTCCTTTTATGTCTTAGGTAAAGAAATAAGAAAGGAGAGTTGCTGGGTGTCTCTTTATAGAATGTTCCAGAAATTGTAACCAGGGAATTTTTCTATAGAACTTTACCTGGTCAATCTGTGCTGAAGTGGTCATCTAAAGAAAGGTCATACAAAGGACCTGTTTTCATGTCTACAACCTGTCAGACACAACACTGCTGTGCACTCTTAAAGACTGTTGTGGTATTGAGGTCTAAATATGGAGGCAGGGGCAAGAAGAGCCCGCCAGCCCCAAAGCAGCCCTAACAACCACACTTTCACTAGTACAGGGGTTAGGCACACGGACCAAGTAGGCCAACCAACCAAGTGTGCCTTGGGAAAATAGACAACCTGTCTGTGCCTCAGATTCCTCAACTATAAAATGATAATCATTGCTATAATAGGGATCTAGAGGACCTGAAATTTTGTTTTGCCCATTAAAATTTGAAAAATTTTTTGATGATCTCAATTGCTTCTTTTACAAAGTAGATAATAAAACACAAAACAGCAAAATGTTTTGGAAAAAAAATAATATGGAATACATTGCAGAATTTTTAAGTAACTGAGTGGTCTTAGTTTCATCTTTTCTTTGAGTTCAGGGACTGTGGTCTGTTCAGAAAGGAGAGTGGGAGACACAACTGTGGGCATGCTATTCATAAGACTTCCATCCCCACAGCACCTATACACTTCCAGTGTCATCCCTTCAACCTGAGATATATCCAATCTTACAGACCAACCTGGATTTGGGGAAATAGTATAAGGAATTAGTACACTGTTTTATATACCTCAGTAATTCTAACTCCCTAGAAGCTCCACATATCATCAAGAAGTGTACTCGATGCTAAGATAATGTTTATATTTCATGTTTGGAATTATGTTGTTAAAAATTGTGACAAGTAAACTAACAAACAACGCCATGTGAGTAAATATGAAGTCAAATGTGAAATGGCTCATGGATTTTAATTAGGTTAATATTTAACACTTTCAACACTTTAACATATGATGTCTACATTTACATTTTATCCTATTATCATTTCCCTGTAGAAATGTCTTCTTCCAGTATAGTTTAAATGATTATAACTTGGACCATGGGTCTTACATAGATAGCATTGTGGTATGATTGAGGACTGTCCTCCATAGTCTCATGTGTTTAATTAAACACTTGGTTCCCAGTTTGTGGTGCTGTTTGGGAAGGTTGTGGAACCATTAGGAGTTAAGAGTCTTGCTAAAAGAAATAGGTCACAAGGGCGCTTTGCAGTTTTACAGCCTAGCCCTACTTCCTCTTTGCTCTCTGCTTTCTCACTATGGGTGCTATATGACCAGCCACCTCCTGCTTAGGATGCCCTGCCTTCCCTGCCATGATGCTCTGAACCCTCTGGAACTGTAAAAGGAGATAAGCCCTTCCATGATGGTGAATCTCTGTTTGTCAACTTGACAGGATTCAGAATCACCACAAAAACAAATCTCTGGGAAGGTCTGAGAGAGTTTTTGGATTAGGTTGAGATTTGAGGGCTTTAACTAAATGTGGGCAGTGCCATTCCATAGCTGGGTTTCTCAGACTGAGTAAAAAGGAGAAAGAGAGCTGAGCATCAGCTTTCATTAGTCTCCCCTTCCTCCCTATGGACCAAATGTGATCGGCTGCCTCAAGTTCCTGCTGCCAAGCCCCACCCACCCCAAGATAGACTGTAACCTAAAACTATGTGTAGAATAAACTCTTCCTTATGTTGCTTCTTGTTGGCTATTTGGTCACAATGACTAGTAACAGAAGTAATACAGATGTCATGCTCTTACTGTATCCTCTGACAGCTCTCACATTGGCTCTGTAAAACTATGCAATATTAGCTAAATAATATGAGACTCTTAGTGGATTTGGGGCTTGTTTCCTTCATGATATTTTTTAGTTTTTTCTGTTTTTTTTTTCTTTTTTTGTAGTTGTTTTTGTTTTTGAGGTAGGGTCTCACTCTAGCCCAAGCTGTCCTAGAATTCACTATGTAGTCTCAGGCTGGCTTTGAACTAACAGTGATTTTCCTACCTCAGCATCTGGAGTACTGGGATTAAAGGCATATACCACCACACCCAGCTTACATCTTTTATAATTTTCACACACATCAAATTTACCAGGATTTTTAAATAGTATATGAAGGGAGTTTTTAAAAGATCCAACATTTCCTAGAAACAAGAATTTTTATTCCCAATACTTATTTCATTAGTTTATGTACTACTTAATACAATTGCATAATTACAGTAACAACTAGTATAAACTGTCTTGGGAAAAAAATACAGCTAACATTTGGCAATTCCCCAACTCTGCTTGGTGAGATCAGGAAGGTGTGAATGCTAGGAAGTAATATACTAAAAGGAGGCCCACTAGTTCTAGTGACCACTCTGTGGTCTTCAGAAAGTGTCTTTAGCAGACAGAGAACATAACAAGACATATACTTAACCATTTTCTCACTTAACTACTTAAAAGGCCAATTATGAGTCCAATATTATCATTTTAGCACTGCCATTAGATGACAGAGAAATGCATAGTAATGAGATTCTTATGAACCACAACATTTTTTTTTTAGAAATCTAAGTTGTATCTATAATATTTTGCCTTAAAAATATGTCTCCTGGCTTTGGGGGAGATACCAATTTAAGATATATCCAAACACCCAATCAGAAGTAGATTAGGGAAAGAAAAGGTTTATTTTATGCTTATAGTTTTGAGAGGTTTCAGCATGGCAGAGCAGAAAGTTGGGGCATCACATCTCCACATATCAACTGCAGAGAGCCAGGTCTTTGTGAGTGAGCTAGCTCTGAATACTTACTGGACTGGACTCATGACCCCAAGGTCTGTTCCCAGGAACACACCTCTCCAGTATGGCTTGACCTTTCAAAGGCTTCATCGGCAGGGAATCAAGTATGAGGCTTAATCACAAACACAGGAGGCAGTGGGGACATTTTACTTTCAAACCACCACACTTGTTTGTCTTTATTCAGTCATCTGTCTTGTTTCTTCTTTCAGTTTAATAATCTATTTTTTACACTGCTTCAAAGCTACTCAAGTGCCCTTAATTCTTTATTTCCAAAATTCTCTCAAAATTTTCCTACTCATGATTTCAGTCATTCAAATTCTGGTTTTACTGAGTTAAAGTGATTTAAAAAGGTAAATTAATATGAATGTTCTGATGTGGCTAATAACATCAATATGTAGCATATATTCATAAAGTATTGTGCTACCTTACTAATGTATGAATATAAATAAGAATTCAATGGAAAGAATCCTTCATAAAAAATGGTATGGCTAAGTGTAGAGATTTTAGCACATGAAATGAAAGAGTCAGGGGTTGGGAGAGCATTTTCAACAGCTCTACTCTTTCTCTTTAAAATTTAATACTATAGAAACCATTTGATCATTCTACTCATCAAGGCTACATTGTAATATTTCAAAAACATATCTGAAACTATCAGGACAAATGCACAAGTGGTATCTAGAACTCAGAAAACCCTCTAACTAACTTGTATTTAGAAAGTCAGTCTTTGTGTATGTGTGCATATGATTGTGTGTATGTGTATATATGCACATGCATGTGCATATGTGCACTGTGTATGCATATTTTTGGCATGCTTGTTAAAATATCAGTTTCCAAAGAAAAAGGAACTTGCTATATATAATTTCTAGAGGAACACTGATCCAGTTTTAGATCCTGCCAAAGAGGTCATTCTTAACAGACCAGCTAGTCACACCTCTGTTAACAGGCATCTAGATACCTATAACCCACAAGCCACTGGCACCAAGTTTCTCCTCAAATTTTCAGTTTGCCTCCAGCCCTTCCTTTCCCTACCTTTGCCAAAACCCCATAAATTAGGTAGGGGAAATCTTCATGCTCAGGGTAGGCCAGGATATAGCATATACAATAAAATCTTTAGGTTAGAGATAAAGTTTAAGTTCATAGAAGCAGCTCATATCTCATCTATTTATTCTACAATTTCCATGTATTTCTGGAACTTTCTGCTGTCTTCCTTTGGCTTTTAAGTAAGCTGTACTTTCTGAAAAATAAGAAAAAACAGTTTTATAAATCTTGCTACATCACTTTTACAAGTGTGTCACCATAAGTTTTTAGATTACTTAAAAGCTATTTTTATAAGTTTATTTTTAGAATCACCTCAAATACTTCCATATCTAAACATGGCCTATTTTAAAAATATGTGTCATGTGTCCCTGTCCATCAGAAACTTATAATTTAACAAGCATGTCCAAAAATATTCTTATGGGTATATTACAGACATTCTGGGTCAAAATAAAATGCAAGCATTTTGTTTACTTTCATTTTTAGTTTTAAATACAATGCCTGAATTCAGCCTGTTTCTTTGGTAGAGACAGCTTCGTGTTATGTCTTTCATGAATGGAATGAACCCTCAGTCCTATTAATTGGACATCTATCAAAGTATACTTTTCAACAGTCTTGTTTTCTACAATTTTGACATCTCAGAGATAGATTATATGTTTCCTTCCATGCAAACCTCAAAAGGTAATTATAAAATTCTGTGTTATAAAGCCTCTTTTTAAAAATGTTTGACGTTGTGGTTGATGGTCTGCTTGCTATTGGTGTGCAATATTTGCTAAGATGCCCAGACTACATATACTGTTTGGTTTAGAAGACTATTAAAAGGATTCTGGTTGGTTACTGTGCTGTGTTTCTAAAAATACTTCGAGAATCTACTAATACAAAGAGGCATAGTTAAAGAGCTCCATTGGTCCAGATTCTTGCATCCAATCAGGGCTGTTTCATTAAATAAATATATTACCATGGGAAAAATCAGAGAATCATAGGACCAACACAGTAAGGAGTAGTGACAATTACCTACTTCTATTTTCTATAGCTACTATGAGTACCAATAAATTAACCTCTTATAGAATGAGGTGAGCATCATAAAAATGGTAATTATTTTCTTTCATGCACATGCATGTTAGAAAGTGTTACCTTTAAGAAAATTCAACTCACCAAATATGGCATTTGTTGTGTGTTGGTTTTCTCCTGGTACCCTTGTTTGTCTGCTATTTGCGCTATGTGGGAAAGAAAGAGATTTGAAGGGTCTTTGGGAAACAAGGTAGAAATGGCTTTGAGTAAGACAAAATAGAATTACAAAAATGATAAGCCAAAGAGTTACTATCTGGTTGTGAAGGATCTGAAAAAAAAATATGGCTTACATTTGAGAAGAGAGAAATAAAATGATCAATAGACAGAGGTAGATTAAGTTTAATGTATTGAGACAAATGGTTTAAAAAAAGTAAAGAAAGGGGAATACTTACTATTTTAAGGCATTGTAGCAAGAACAAACAAAAGTCAAATTTGGCTACAATTTTAGTGTTAGTGGTAGGTTAGGAAACAGATCTTAATAAAAGAACACTAAATAGGCTGGAGAGATGACTCAGTGCTTAAGATACTTTCCTGTGAAGCCTAAGGACACAGGTTCTATTCCCCAGAACCCATGTAAGCCAGATGGTAATACATGTGTTTGCAGTGGCTAGAGGCCCTGGTGTGCCCATCCTTTCTCTCTCCCTCTCCCTCCCTCCCTCCCTCCCTCTCTCTCTCTCTCTCTCTCTCTCTCTCTCTCTCTCAAATAAATAAATAAATAAAGAAGAATAAAGTGTTTAAAAAGAGCCCTAAGAGATTGATGGATGGCATAGAGTTCTTAAATAAATGAAGAAAAGAAATCAGCATTCCCTGTCCTCTCACTATACCATGGGCAAATGCTGCTGGCTGTCTTCACTTCAGTTTTGGACACACAGCTCTGAATGATACTAACAGTCCAGTGGAGACCCACTTTCTGTATATTTATTTTTTAAATGTATAGAGACAAACAAAGGAACTCTGTATGCAGAATCTTCTCACTGTAAGACATTATGCTAGCTCTTTGCCCATACAATACCAGTACACAAGTCCATTCTATGGATATTTCTCCTTGAAAACAAGCTGGCTGTGTTATATATTTTTACATCCACTCAATGATTATTTGTTGAATGAATAAATAAATTCATCCATTTACTCACTTATTATTGAACGATTGGATTTGGACAACAGAAACAAAATAAAACAAAACTAGTTCTATTACAAATTCACTTTTTAGCGAATTTAGAGGGAATTTTAAAGTTTAATCATGATCCCCATCAATCTTAAATCATCAAGCACAGACTAAAACAAAATAAGATTTTTCCTCTTCTCTGCACTAATTGTGTAACTAGGATCAGATGTATTTGTTCATTTTGCTTCGTAGACACACAATCTGCTGAGTTCTGCATTGGCGACACATGCACATTGGAATGCATTGACATGCAGACATGATGCTATGTAGAGAATATTTAAGTATTTTGATAGCAAAATAGACATTTCTATGATGACAACATCACTATGGATTCTAAAATTATAATCAGAAAATTGAATGTTTGGGTTTGTGGTTCATTATATGTAACTATATAATTTGACAGCATCTTTTCAATATTAAAAGAACCAAAATGTTGGCAAATATTATCATTTAACCTTATCTTAATAATTATAGCTAATGTTGATTTAGTTCTGTTTACTATTTATGAGCCTTCCTTCATTTAATGGTTACCATTCTGATCTAAGAGATGGGGAAGTTGAGGCTAAAATATTATCTATAATTACATAAGATACCTGTGCTGCCCCCTCCAAGTCTCTACAGCTCTAAATTCCATTCTTGAACACTAGATATGTCATTTCTTTCTTAAGAAGTAGGTATGAAAATGCCAAACATTTTATGGATAATCTGAAAAAAAAAATGAGGCTCAGGAGATTTAGGAGAAGCAAAAATTAATCAATCTAAGCTACATTCTCAATTTTCAGTAGCCTACAAATGACAGTACCAGAATAATTTTTATAATTTACTTCTTCTAGCAATGAAAATGACAACCTTGTAACTTAATGAATCTCCTTGCAACTAAAGAAAAAGATTTTTCCCATGTGCACATCCCCATTATGTCGTGATTTTCAAAACATATTTTTTTAAAAATTTTTATTTTTATTTATTTGAGAGTGACAGACACAGAGAGAAAGACAGATAGAGGGAGGGAGAGAGAATGGGCGCGCCAGGGCTTCCAGCCTCTGCAAACGAACTCCAGACGTGTGCGCCCCCTTGTGCATCTGGCTAAAGTGGGACCTGGGGAACGGAGCCTCGAACCAGGGTCCTTAGGCTTCACAGGCAAGCACTTAACTGCTAAACCATCTCTCCAGCCCCAAAACATATTTTTTATTTATGAAGAGAGAGAGTAAGGGAGAAAGAGAGAGAGAGAGAGAAAGAACATGGGTACATTAACAGCCACTTGCCACTGCAAATGACCTCCAGACACATGTGCCACATTGTGCATCTGGCTTTATGTGAGTACCCCCAGGCATCAGGCTTTAAAAGCCATCTCTTCAGCCCCTATTATGTCTTTTAGTTGTGATTATAATTGATTTGTAGAGCACTTGTCCATCATGCAGAAGGCCCCGTGTTCAATCCCCACCACTGCAAAATCAAAATAACAAGATCAATAAAGTATTTACTTAAGGTGGTTTTTGCCTTAGAAATATTAACATTTAAATTATTGACTTTCTTGATGCAGTCACGCTTATTTCTCATAACTGGTAATACCATATAAAATTAGCAATACTATTTTACCTTGCTTGGCAGTTTTTAAGTCAGAAAACCACAGGAAATTCCTAAGTGAAAGTGAAAATGAAAAATATAGGAAATGTTTTGAAGCTCAAAATCTCTAAGTCTAGTTTAGCTTTTATGATTTAAATATATTCTAAAATATATCAAACCTGAGAGTGTCCCTATTCAGTATCACTAAAATGTACCATTTAATCTTTTCTGAGAAGAATAAAATGAGGTGGAAAGAATCCTGCCTCTAGGACCAGGGAGGGGAAGGGAGTAGGCAAGCAGTTCTGTAAAATTCTCCACTTGCTCATCTGAATCCTCACTCCATTTCGTAGTACTCCCAAGCTTAGCATTTCTTACATGCCCTCCCTTACTGCTTCAGGATTGACCTTAAAGAGTTAGTGCACTCACTCCCTGTGAAGGAAGTATGTAAGTCATTCTAGTTGGGGCAGAATTCCTCTTTCACTTATCCTCTTTAGCAGATAGGGTGAGGATAGCTGCTGCTCTCTAGTGACTTCTTTCCTTACTGTTCTCATGGGCTTTGCACAAGGGACAGCAAGCTTCTGAAGGGGAAAGAGAGGAAAACTCTTCTCACCCTTTTGTTTTGTATTCCTCATGATGCCAACCTGATAAGCTCAATATTACAGTTACAGATAATGATCAGTGACCACCACACTATTCTCACACTTGCAAATAATATGTGGTCATGAGAATCACTTGAATTATCCTCTCAAACACATGTGCGAGTGAGTATATAGTGCAATTGGGTAAGGGTCACATTATGTGTCATCATCTCCTAAAGTTCTTTCAGAGTTCCAGTGAAATCTGTAAACATTCATCTCTCTCCACATCAGTATTGCTTTTATGCCAGATATTCGATACTGTGTAATTCCTTAGAAATTTGATGACTCAGTCTATTTCTAGCCTATGGCTGAACTTATCTACTTGCACACATTTGCATAAAAGTAACTGATGCTAAAATGACTCAAAGCCAGGCATGATGTTGCATGCCTTTAATCCCATCACTCAGGAGGCAGAGGCAGAAGGATCACCATGAGTTTGAGGTCACCCTGGGACTACATAGTGAATTCCAGGTCCGCCTGAGCTACAGTGAGACCCTACATCGACAAACCAAAAACAAACAAACAAACAAATCCCTAAAATGACTCAAATGTTCAGAGAAACACAATGCCCAGTACTGTAAAAGACAGGGATCTTCTTCCAGCAAGCCAAGGATGTTTCGGTAATCACTGATCTTTCCCAATTAAAATAGGTGTTCATAAGACCCACCCATGATACCAGTAGCTGATTTCACACTTCACCTCTAACTGTGTTGCTCTGATCCTGAGCCTCTTCTGTTTACACTTTTCTGGTTCTCTGATCTTGTGATTACACCTTGCACCCCAAGCTACTATCAGTATTTCATTTCTTGGTCCCAACTCATTCTGATTTCATACTTCAAATGTAATAACCCTTATAGATTCTAGAACCAGTATCACTACTGTCTCTTCATCCTGAGCTCTCATCTCTAGCTTTCAACTTTATATACTATGTTAGTCAAGTACACATAAAACTGAAGAAAGGGGCTGGAGAGATGGCTTAGCGGTTAAGCGCTTGCCTGTGAAGCCTAAGGACCCCAGTTCGAGGCTCCGTTCCCCAAGTCCCACGTTAGCCAGATGCACAAGGGGGCACATGCGTCTGGAGTTCGTTTGCAGAGGCTGGAAGCCCTGGCAAGCCCATTCTCTCTCTCTCCCTTTATCTGTCTTTCTCTCTGTGTCTGTCGCTCTCAAATAAATAAATAAACAAATAAAAATTTAAAAAAAAAACTGAAGAAAGTCTGCTCCTTTTCAGGTAGGTTACAAAGTTTATTAAATACATTTCACAAGATACAATCATCATGTGGGGATTATATTTATGGTTCTGCAGCTAGCATGCTCAATATGCATTAATTAATTCAGCAATTTTTGCATACATCTCTGCAGCAATTACTTTAGGCGAGCACACATTAGACTTCAACATAGCTAATTTGTTTTGGCAGTATTAGGCACTAACCTTTCTTGAATGTAAGATATTAAAATAACTAGCTGTCAAAGTTAATACTTGATGGAGACCTAAACAATACAGGAAATTTAGATATTATTAACTGTTAATCATCTCTTAAACACTATATATTGAAAGAGAGAATTCTCATAGCCAGTGTTAGAGATTAGTTTGTTTTTCTTAAATACTTGGTATCGTATGAAGCAGTCTTTTGACTGTGAGGCTTTAGTAGTTTCTTAAACATTGCCTCTCCATTCTGCCCATAATTCAGTGACACTACCAGCTCACACATGTATAGTCATTGTGAGAACACATGCTCCCAGGAATAATACAGTTACTTAACCACACTGCCTCTGTGTCTCACTCATCCCTGCCTTCTGTTCTCCTTGGTTTCTTACATTAATTCTTTCTTTCTGGTTGCTTGTATTGTTTTGAAACTGAGAGATTATATACAAAGAATACAGTGCACAAAGTACACCCATCCTAAGTATGTACTGATGACTTTTATTCTTATATCCAAGTAGTCTCCTGTTAGATCCAAGCACCCATTTTCCTTGTTTTTTTTTTTTTTTTTTTTCATAAACTATTCCATCCTTTGGGCTCCTTTTTCTAATATCCTGCATGAGTTTGTATGACTCCTAAACTTTAGCTTTCTTTGCCCTTTCTTACCTTGACTTGGCTTCAAATATTCCCTTGAATTAGCTCTAAGATGGCCCTTCATAATAACTGCCATGACTTTGCCACTAGAGGAGAGCAAACAATTTCAATATTTTTTCAAGCAAATGTTGACACTAGGCACATCTAAGGATAAATGGCTAAATCAAATATTTTGCTTTAAATTTATTTTCATGTAATTCTGGAAAATTTCTATGCACAAAACTTCTCTGCCAGTCCTAGTTGGTATTCCTACCCAAACAATGTCATTCTGCATACATTATGTGTACATTCTCAGAGAACAAACTAAGTAATTCTTATTCTCAGGGATGGCTTTTGACAGTACTGAGCTATCTTTTGGCCATTTATTGTGAAAGATTCCCAATCACTCTCCATAAGCTTCATTGGACTTTACATTTTCATCATTTGTGAAAATGTCACCACTATTTTGATTCATTTTTTTATTTCCCTGGTGAAACTTTTGTAGCACACCCATTTACTTTCAACTATGTTATGCATATTGGAACTTTTTGTCTGCATGGGGAAAAAGCTCAATTAACTATCACTTTTTGGGGGAGGGGGTTTTGAGGTAGGGTCTCCCTCTAGCCCAGGCTGACCTGTAATTCACTATGTAGTCTCAGGGTGGCCTCAAACTCTCAGCAATCCTCCTACCTCTGCCTCCCCAGTTCTGGCATTAAAAGTGTGTACCATCCATCCAGCCTTTAACTCTCACTTTGTATAATTACAGTGCAATATTTTTAGGGCTCATCAAAAAGATTTCCTTTATTGAAATTATGAACAAATGACTTTTGATCATTTACTTACTATGGACATTAAGAGATACAGTGACCCACTGCAAATCTCTCCCCGAACACACTGTTAGTCTAAGTTTAAAATGCATGCAAAGCAGGCTAATTATTAGACACAGATAAGAATTTTACATTAAATAGACTTTTTACCATCTTTATGTACATACAAAGAATTATGCTTTACTATTGCCATGAAAATAAATGCTGAAATATAGTTTCATAAAATGATAAAATGGTACAACTGTGAAATCTGGGCTATTTCAATGACTTTTGAAGAAGAAATTATACAATCAATATGTTCAGTTGTTTCTGGAACTATTAGGTAGCAGAATACACATAGATTATAGATCAAATCTATACATTTCCTTTGATATCAATCGAGGTTAAACCCAATACTTGAAAGTAAGAATGTAAAGAAAATATAAGAAGTGCTTAAGGAATTGAGTATAATCAGTTTAAATTAGTACAAGTTGGTAGTATTACCCCAGACTTTTCTTCTTATTGTCTATATTTTGTAATTTCAAAAGTTTTAGAGAATGCTCACTATGCCAGCACCTATACTAAAACTGAAACAATCCAGAGATTCACATCGTCCCTGGGCAGGCATGATATGTGCACAAGGATGATACAAAAATCTGTGAAGCATTCCTTGCTTTTTTAAAAAAAGATGTTTTGGAAATAACTGGATGATCTCTAAATGTTTTTTCTTATTACTAAGTGGTTCAGAAAAAGAATACAGAGAGTTCCTTCAAACACAGCTCACGTGTGGAATGATTGGATCATCTTCCTTGTTACATCACTGTCTTGGTTACATCCAACCACAAGCCTGAAAAGCAAAGACATAGAACAACATTTTATAGTTGCCAGGGTGCATTATGGAATAGAGTTGGACAGTTGGTGACATTAAGATGTTTTGGTTTGTTTGTTTGTTTTCTTTTCGAGGTAGGGTCTCACTCTAGCCCAGGCTGACCTGGAATTCACTATGGAATCTCAGGGTGGCCTCCAACTCATGGCAATCCTCTTACCTCTGCCTCCTGAGTGACATTAAGTTTTTTAAAAAGTTGTTTCTTAAATACTTTTACTTAAATATATTAAAAGAAAACCTTCATGCCTGTCATCCTTGAGGAAGGATTTGAAACATCTCCACGTTAGTTTCTCATTGTTTCTCAAAGTATGTAATCACACACACACATACATCTATCAAGATTAACCAGCTAATGGTCAGGGTTAGTCAACCTTTTTTTTTTTTTTTTTTTTTTTCCTAATGCAAGAACTAAATACAAAAGTTGACAGTCCTGATGTCATGGAAGCATGACCTGAGAAGTTTTAAAAAACAATTTTGACCCACTTCTGACTACTTACTTTAGAATAGCTGAAGTCAGAGCCAGACATTTACATGTTTTGATGGCTTCTTGTGTGACAAAAGTCCAGCTAGGTTGACATACATCAAACTAAGAATAAGAAATTAAAAACAAGCTACTTCTAACTTTGATGTTGTACCTTTGTTAAAATAGGTGGAAAACTAGTGAAACAGTTTATTATAATATACTATGATGATGTGTTTCCTTTAACTAAAAAAAATATTTTTTAAAAAATAAAAGGCATACAATATTACATGTATTGATGGATCACTGTATGTGAAACTTCTTTAAGGACTGAGACCATACCTAATCTGGTGAAAAGTAGTATCCAGTATGACTGATTTTCTTAATGACATAAATGCCAGTTAGCTTCATCTGGCCTTTCAGTGTCCCACAGCGGCAATTTAAATATAAAATGAGAAAAGGAAAGAAGGGAGGAAGGGTAGTAATTGTGTTCCTACTGTAAAATGGCATATTTATTCATCTTTCCTCCATAATTTAAAATTCCTTAATTCCAAAAGCATAGATGGGGCTATCATTTTAAGTGCTCAAAGGGTCCCAGTTTTTATATTCACTGTAATTCCTTAATTACATTCCTTGATGGCATCATGGAATGTCATTCACAGTGAATGAGTCACATGTTCATGTTATGCAGGATTATCAAACAACACTCAAAGTGCAGATGTTCTAAATAATTGACCAGCAATGTAATTAATTACTTGAAGTGATACTGAAAGAAACACATAGGATAAAAGCTTGCAGACTTGAAACTTTCAGCTTCTTTGTGAAAGACTCCTCATGGTCTAGTCTTGAATTTCTTATAAGCATGTGTCCCGTCTTGTTTCTTGTTACAACTTCAACCAGACAGGAAACTGGATGAAATTTGTAACTGTTAAACATAATTAATATGGTTAACTAGATTATTCATTTCCAGACAAACGTATATGTGTAGTAAAAAATAAAGAACTCTGAAATTCATCATTTGATTAGTACCATTGGTTTGCAGCATTAAAAAAAAAAGTCAAAAGCTCTTAGATTATAACCAGTTCATTTTCTAAAGTAACAAGGATTTGGTTCATTTTCCCATTAAGTGCTAAGTGAAAATTACTGTACAGAAATTTATGGTGAAATGACAATTTTTAAAAGTATGAAATATACTTAATTACTGTAACAAAGTTATAGGTTATTTTTGAATTACAATAAGTTGCATAAAGTTACATAAGTTTAAAGTGGCATCAAGGAGTCATATTTATTTGAGATTTTAAAATTTCACATCCAGGATGTGAATGTGATTGCTTTACTAGTTTCTTAAAATCTTAATTATGCTTAAAAAAAAGGACATTTTAATTGAATTTATGTTTTAAAACCTGAACACAAAAGTGTTACTGGCACAAATTGTAAAACATTTTAATAAATCCAAGAACATTTGAGACGTCCTCGGTTTGTAAGATCTGTGGGTGTTGGACACTGGGACATGAGTGAATGTGAAAAGCCCACGTGTACTATTATGCATCACACAGCCGGTGAGCTCCCAGTCACAGGGATTGTTCTGATGGTGAACTGAGTTGTCATTTCATCAGAAACGTCCCAGTTTCTGTAACACCTTACTGTGTTCTAGCTCACTTGAGAAAGCTAAGTGTCTATATGACATTTCAGCCAAATTATACATATATATGTCCATATATATCTGCACATATATACATATATATATATGTATATATATATATTCATCCTTGACACATTTTTTATATTTAGTTGCAGAAGGCTTTGATAGCATCTCAGATGTTTTTGTGATGTTCAGAATCATATTCCTAAAACTTTCCCTTAATTCAAATATGTACCCAGCTGTGGTTTCTGAAAGTGAGGATTTTTTTAAGTAAACATGTATATACACATACACACACCACACACACATATGGTGTGTGCTAATTTCAAATTCATTGTTAGTACAAAATTTCAATTATCCTAAGTATAATTAAAAGAAGTTATTAATTTTGAAAGGTAGAATGAGTGAGCCTTTTAAAAATAAAATGCAATATACTAATTCTGAAACTCTGGGATTTCCAAGTCAGTGAGTTTAAGTGAATTCACATCTTCCAAAATCCTGATTACCGTAAAAAAGCCTATATGTATTAAGAATTAGACCCTTTAGTTTATACTATATTATTAGAAGAGATATTGTAATATCAGATTCCCAGAAAGATATTGTTAGATGTCTGAAATTTTGTGATTTTAATTGGAATGAAACTGAGATAAATGACTCTTCTAAGACTCTTGTGTGTAAGTGGGACTTCCCATGATTCAGAATGTGGTGAACAGCTTCACAAACACCCTCTCACACTACTCACTCCCATTTGAAGCGGAAGGTAAAAGTTTTAAAGAAAACCTGACATAATTAGTCAATGCTGGTCAAACATGATGTAAATGAGACTTTTAATGAAATCAGCCATCAATTTTTCCTTTTGAAATAGTTATAAATATCCACATCACAAAAGACTTAAACTACTGTAAAAATTTCAGATTTGGCCATCCATTTTGATTTTCAAAGCAAGAAACATCTAGAAAAGACTGAATATTAAAAGTAGTGAAAACCAAACTTTAATCCACTACTTTTTAAATCAAAAGAATTTAACCAACTCATGACAAAAATGAGTGAGGAAGCAAGATGGTAAATGGCGATGCTGTCCGGAAACTGGGTATCAAAAACCTTAACATTTGGACATTACAGACATCTTTGGGTAATTTTTTTTTTTTTTTTAACAGTTGTCTCATAGAGGACTCAGGAAACAGAGCGGTATGTGCTTTCCAACGACTTCTGCCCTGGCTTATCCGAAACCAATTTTAGCTTGTTGTTCGCAGTCGGCGTTGTGAATCCTCACTTCTTTTAATAATGTTTCTGAGAATTCTGGAATTTCCTGAAACCGCGGTGTGCAGAGGAGGAGGTGCTCCTTCTCCGGGCAACGTGGTTGCTGGAGGTTCTTTCCCCGCCGTGCTCTGGCTCCGGGAGCGTTCTCGGTACGGGCGGCGGGGATGGAGGGCGGGGGTGGGGGGCGCGGAGGTGCCGCAGGCCGGTCACGCGCGGGGCTTCCCCTCGTCCGCGCCGAGGAACCCCGGGAGCGGAGACGCCCGGGATGCTCCGGGACGATCGTGCGCGGCCGGGGGGCTCGCGCGGGCCTGCGGACGCCGGGACCCCGCGCCTCGCCCCCGGCCGGTGGGCGGGAAGCCGCGCTCGGGCCGTCGAGCCCCGGCGGCGCCGCGTGCGCTCTCAGGAGGGTGTGCAGCGCGGGGCCGCACGCGCGCGGGCCTGAGAACCGAGGGCGTGGCGGAGGCGTGGCGCGCGGCGTCCGGGCCGGGAGCTCGGCTCCCTCCCTGGCGGCGGACCTCGGGAGGCGGTGGGCGGGCCGCTGGGCCAGCGCGGGGCGGGGATGGGTGTGGGGGACGGCGGGAGGGGGCGGCGGTGGGGGGGAGAAGCCGCGGCCCCGGCGGCGGCGGCGGCGGCGGCGGCGCGGCGGCTGCCCGGCTCCCGCTCTCTTCCCCGGCCGCCAAGCAGCAGCCGCCGTGGGCGTGGCCTGCGGTGATTGGCGGGCGGGCGGGGAGGTCGGAAGTACTTTGTTTTTTATGCTAATGAGGGAGTGGGGCTTGTCCGTATTTACGTTGAGGCGGGAGCCGCCGCCCTTCATTCACCCACATGGTCCTTCGAGGTGCCGCCGCCGTCCCCGCCGCCGGACTCGCGCCTTCCTTCGCGCCACTTCGCGCCCTCGGGCGAGGAGGAGGAGAGGAGGAGGCCCTAGGGGTGGGGACGACCCCCGGCGCGCCGTCGCCGCTCGCCGCGCCGGAGAAGCCCTTCGCAGCGGCCGGCCGCACCCCCCCTGCCTCCCCCCCACACACCCACACCCCGGCCTGGGCCCTCGGGCCGCGCGTGGGGAGGAGGGAGCCCGCGGCGGGCCCGGCGAAGATGGTGGCGGCTGCTGCTCCGGGTGAGTGTGCCCGCCCGCCCCGCCGCCGCCGCCGCCGCCGGTTGAGGTTGAAACCTGTTGTGTGCGGGCGGCGGGGCGGCCGGGCGGATCTGGCCCGGGGCGTCGTGGCGGCCGGGACACGGCAAGCCGCCGTCGCTGCCCCGTGCCCGCTCGCTGCACGCGGGCCGGCCGAGGGTGGGGGGACGCGGATCGGCGGCCGCGCCCGGGACGCGCGCGCGGTGGAGCCGGCGGGGCGGCCCCCCGGGACGGGCGGCGGCACACAATGGCCCCTCGGGGTGGACGGCGCACGAGGCCCGCGCCCCGTCTTCCCGGGCTCGGGCGGGCGGGCGGCGCCGGCGGCCCGGGGAAACTTTCTCCGGGGGGCGAGAGTTAAAGCGCCGCCAGAACAAAGCGGCGGCGGCACATGGGGCAGGCCGCGGGGCCGGGAGGGGGCGCGCCCACGAGGCGGCGGCGGCGTGGCGTGGCGTGGGCGGGCAGGCGGGCGCTGGGCTCCCCGAAAACTTTGTGCGCGCCCCGGGCTGCTGCAGGAGCGGCTCGAGCCGGAGGACGGGTGCCCCGGGCGCTCCGCGTGGGGCTTTGTGTCCCGCCCGCGTGGGCCGCCCTCGGCGGGCGCGGTCCTAACTTCCTGCAAGCGCGGCGGCGGTGGCGGCGGGGCCCGCGTCGCTCGGGCGCCCGGTGGGCCCGCGGGTGGACGTGGGCAGCCCTCCCCGCGGACTCCGGCGAGCGGGGCGCGCCCGGGCCCCGGCAGGCTTCGGCGGGAGCCGCGTCCCCGCCGCCGCCATGTTCCTGCGGGGTGAGGGCGGGGGACATGGCGGCGACTGCGCGCCACCGCCGCCGCCGCCGCCGATTGTTCCCGGCTTAGGCCTCGGGCCGCGTGCGCCGGGCCCCGCCGCCGAGCCTCCCCCGCCCCTCGGGGCCGTGCTCGCGGACGGGAGGGCGGGAGGGAGCGGGGAGGGGGTGGGGGCGGGCGGGGGACACAAAGGAGGGACACGGCGTGGCCTCGGCGCCGCCGCCGCCGCGCTCCGGCCTGGGCGCCGCCGCCGCCGCCGCCGCCGCCGCTCGCCCGCGCGGCCACCGCCGGGAAACGGAGCGCGGGGGGGAGGAGTCGCCGCGTCCGGCGGGCCCGGCTCTGACCCGTCGCCCCCTGGTGGCCGCGCGGGGACCCGCCGCGCGCGCGCGCGCTCCCCTTGTGCGACATGTGCTTGCGGGGGCCCGGGCTCCATGAGCGTGGCGGGCACTTTGCGAAGGGCCCGGGTGCTGCCGCTGCTGCTTCCTGCTGCCCCGGCTTTTTTCTTTCCTCTTCCCAAGCTGCGGCCGAGGAACCGGACGACGGGGCCGGGCTCCGGGCTGGCACCGGAGCGAAAGGGAAAGCAGTGAAGCCACATGCCACGAGGACCTCTGCAGTTGGGGGAAACAACTCTTTATCCCGGCTTGCAGCCACGAGGTCCTGATGGGGGAGGGGTGGTGAAGAATAGTCCCTCGGCTCGCTCTCTCCTCCTCCCCGGAGCCGTGCAGTGGAGTCCAGCATTGCTTTGCTCATCGCCTGAAAGGATTTTCAAGAGCTTATTATTGCTAGGGCCGCGCCGACGGATCCGGATGGATTTTTCAACTTTATTCTCGTCCGCGTTTTTGACCGATACATTGTTGGCCCTTTAAATCCTACTTACTGATACTGTCTGTTCCTCTGTTGTTTGACTTTTCAAGTGGATCCAATGAATTGTTTAGGAGGGCGTTGGAAAGAAAACAAAACTCAAGCATAGGTTGGCAAATGGTAATTTTTGAGCAAATGTGTTTATCTCTTCTCTGTCTCCCCCCCCCTCCCCAGCCACAGTCATACACGTGGACCTAGCATCACCAAAAGCCAGTGTCCTCAGGATCCTTGCTGAGAAGGAAGTTTGCATGAATGGGTATGTATTGTGTCCATTTGTTAACTTTCTTTGGCATTTCTTTTGACTTATGCCTTTCAGTTAAATTAGTAGAATAGGTTTGGACTTTCAAGAATGAAATGATGTTGTAAACTCAAGTATAGTTTAGCTACTTTTTAAGGAAGTAACAGTGCAATGTAAATGCTCTTCCATTTCTTTAGAGACAGTGTCCAAAGTAGTGTTAGGGCCTCTTGTAATTTGGATTAATAATTAGATTCTATATTGAGGATTTTTTTAGAAGTTTTACAAGTGAAATTTGAAATTTAGTTGCAACTATAATCATTAAAACCATCCCGAGTGTTTGCTAATTGGAAGCCAGAAGATAAGGAAATGCTTTTTATGCCACGTGGATGTGAAGATTTCCTCTTGAAAGGTACAGGAGTCTTGGCCCAGTTGGTAGATAATGCTTTCTTGGCAATGTGATTTGTCCTTAAATAATTCATTTGGGGTCTGCCTGGTGCCACTATTTTAATTAATGGTGAATATGGCTTCTGTGAAAAATTCAGTTTTGAAGAAGTAAACATAGCCTAAATGGAACTTTGGGCCTTCCTGGTTATTTCTCTTTGTCGTGCTGAGGGTCATGTGTTAATCAGGTGCTAGGGCTTGAAGGGCTAGGGCTATTCCATCTAATTATTTATTTCAAATTTAGCAGGACTGGAAGGAACATCACCTTATGAGACTGAAGATTGTGACGAGTCAGAATAATGTCAAAGTGCTTACAGTGCAGGTAGTGATATGTGCATCTACTGCAGTGAAGGCACTTGTAGCATTATGGTGACAGCCGCCTCGGGGGCCACGGTGGGCTTTAGTGCGCAGGGCTGCTGCTGCTGCTGAGAGCTTTTTGTTCTAAGGTGCATCTAGTGCAGATAGTGAAGTAGACTAGCATCTACTGCCCTAAGTGCTCCTTCTGGCATAAGAAGTGATGTTGCGTCCTGTGTCCAAGCGGAGCAAGTTCGTAGGGGTTTTAATAGTGTGTTTGCAGCCCTCTGTTAGCTTTGCATACTTGCACTACCAGAAGAATGTAGTTGTGCAAATCTATGCAAAACTGATGGTGGCCTGCTATTTACTTCAAGTGACTTCTTTCTTTCTTTATTTTTTTTTTTTTACTAATTTTGTGTACTTTTATTGTCGATGTAGAATCTGCCTGGTGTGCCTGATGGACAGCTCTGCAGCACTAAAGTGCTTATAGTGCAGGTAGTGTCTCGGGATCTACTGCATCGTGAGCACTTACAGTGCTGCCGGCTGTAGAGCGCCAGCGCCGGCCGCCGCCAGTCACGCTGCCCTGTCACTGAGCACTGCTCTATGGTTAGTTTTGCAGGTTTGCATCCAGCTGTGTAATATTCTGCTGTGCAAATCCATGCAAAACTGACTGTGGTGGTGAAAAGTCTGTAGAGAATTAAGGGAAAATCAAACCCCTTTCTACACAGGTTGGGATTTGTTGCAATGCTGTGTTTCTGTATGGTATTGCACTTGTCCCGGCCTGTTGAGTTTGGTGGGGATTGTGACCAGAAGATTTGAAAATCAAATATTGCTCAAGATGCCGATTTCCACTGTAAAATGTTCCAAGAAATACGAAGTACAGAGAAACTCTGACATCTAATTTACTCATCATTGTAAAGCACATAACTGCTTCTTGAAGTCAAGTGTTTTGTGTAACTAGAATGTTTCATTTGTGCATGTTAGGCTTTTAAATGTTGCCCTTTTTGTGGAGTTAGACTTGGCTAGGAAGTATTCCATTATGATTGTGAACAGGCTTCTGTAAATGCATAACACCTGATAGTTAACATCTTTTTGGTTCTTTCGACCTAGTGTGATGCTCAGAACTTTACTTAATCTAACTTGATAACTTACAAAGTATCAGTCAATGATTTAAGAGGACAAAAATGTCACTTTATTAAAATCCATGTGTATAGAGAATTTTTAAAAGCATGGTACTTAGAATGAGACCCTTGGGAGTAAACAAATGTATTCTTAATGCATGAATGAGCAAGTTACCTGGTTCTGTATTCGTTTCTTTCTGTTACGTGTGTATTCTGTAAATACCCAGGACCCTCAGTCTGCTCTCACCACCTGGAACCTAAAGTCAGTTGGGATTAAAGGAGCGACAAGACAAGGCTATGCCATTTGGAATGAAGGGCATGCACCTGATTTAGGAATGCCAGGAGTGGGCATTGTAATACTAACGTGTTACAGTCTTTTGCACAAGCTGGTCTTGGGCAGCACTGAGTGGTGTATGTTACTAGGGTGGACCTGTAGAGCCATCTCATTGGAAAGGATTAAGAAGTGGTTCCAGGCTGAGATGCACTTTTCTTGAGCAGTAAGTTTGTGAAGCTAGAAACAGTCTTGGATTCCTGTATAAAAAGGTAAGAATTTCACAGCTCTCGTGAGTTCTGTCACAAGACAATTTCAGAAAGGATAATTGGAATTGTGCAGTGATTATGAAATGGAAAACTGTTGTTAACTTGTTCTTGAACCTTTTGAGTTAAAGGAAACCTTAGACTAGTGTAGTTAACTCATAATAAACACTACTTTAAGCTGTTTCAAAAGTTGTGTAATGTTAACATGGTTTATGATACTCTGCAAAGGAGTGCTGTGGTTAGAAGTGATGTCTCTTTGAAAGCATCCTGTTTTAAAGCTTTAGGATTCACTTTTTTTCTTTTAAATACAGACTTGTTGGTCCACTAAAGCTGTATAATAATCACTGTGTTAAGCATACTTGGACTTGAACTGAAGTTTAATTCTAATAAACCAGATAATAGATATGTATGTTTTGTTACGAGGCTGGCAGTGAGGTGAGGTTACGTAGGGCTGAGTGGTAATGGCTGTTGGTTCTGGCTAGAGCATGTGGCAAATGTGTTCATGTTCTGAGATTTCTTTTCACAAGCATGATGATAAATACCTAAAAACCATGCACGTTTGTTTATATGCGTTAATCTTTAGACTATAACATAAAGTTACATTGCCTAACAGCCTTAAAAGTTTCTGGGTGGGGGAACTTTACTCTTATTTTGCATGTGCACTTAATTTTATCCTGTATTTAGAAGGAAAGTGCTTAAGACTTTGATTTTACTGAAATGTGTAAGATCTTCATTTTACAGGCATGCTACCTAAGCTCAGGAAGCCAGTCTTGGATTGCCATGAAGACTCACAAGTACTACACAAGTGATAAAATGCAGCCTGCAGCTTCCTGGAGGACCATCAGCGTCACAGTGTGTGTTTAATGGAATTCTGTTTTGTGATTGTTTTGTGGAGAATTAACAGCTGAGCAGTAAGTGAGAGCTTAGTATGCAAGGCCCATATTAGGTGTCTTGACTAGAAGGAAGCATCATTCTCCCTTGAAGTTTTCCAGATTATTCCATTGCTTACAGGTGATTATTTTACTATCTCAGTCTGAATTATGCTTTACTTTCATGTTTGAACAAAGTCAAATCAAGGTGCATTAGTTTTAAAATGTTAAGAAAATAAACATAGGCCCATATGAATTTTAAAGCACAATAAAATTGTTAAAACATTTTCGTTTTCTTTCCCAAATAATCAGACACATGTGGAAATGCAGCATTAATGGGTGTCTAATGAAGCTTTTTCATTTTGGCCATGCTGCTTGAATTTTTTTATGCACTTGATGTTAATAAAGTACTGTTTAAAATTGTTAAATATAAAAAACAAGCAAAGTTTATTAAATAAAGTTGTCTTTAACAGTTTTTCTGATCTTGTGTTTTTCCTACAAGTGGTTTAAAGCCTTTTACATGTTTAGAGACTGGGATACATATAGAAGTTGTCTGCTGTCTTATTTAATTTTACTTTAATTTCTGTAGAATGTGTAGTAGTATCTTAATTTTATAGATAAATAAGATTTGAAAAAAATTGAGGATAAAAAATTTAAATTAATGCTGAATTCAAACGTGTTCAAAATATTCACCTGTTACAGGTATCCTTCACCTTTGAATAAATCTAAAGTCATGCATGCAGTCCTTTAATTTGGAGATTGATTTGATAGATAAGTTTTTCTAAGGACAAACTTGTCTTCAGGGCTGTAAGGTACAGGTCTAGCCCTAGTCCAGTTCTGCCTGAAATAAAAGACGTTTTATTCTGACTAGGGTGCCACATGCTTGTTACGCTTATAACTACGTTAAGGTGTCGAAGCTTAGTAGGGAGACCCAAGTGTATGAAATACCTTGAATGAATGAAAGTTCTGCAAACTCATACAGTAATTTGTACATAACTAAACATGGTACAGTTTGAAAACATGGTGCTTGCTTATTGCCAGTAGTGTCAAGAGAATTCAATTCTCAGTGTTTAGTACTTTTAAAATAAAAAGTACACGTTTAATTGTTAATGTGTCACATTTAATGAGACATAGAGAACAGAATGTAATGTGTAGAATCTTAAACAATGGGTGATTAGATCTCAAGTCAAATGTACATTAATGATTTAAGACCACAGGCTTAATTTTAGAGGCATGCATTTAGTAGAAGAGAATGAGTACCTTGTGTGGGCTGGGAAATTACATTAGTTTATGCTGATGTCAAGTTACATAGATGAGTACTGGGCATAGATGGGTTCCACTGAAATTATTTTTATTAGCAAGTAGAGACAAATAGTGGATATGCCCAGGGCTGTAGCCATTGCAGACTTGTGACATTGGATGTTTTGTAGGTGTGGATTCTACTGAAACTCAAAAGGAGTCAAATCTATAGTTGGAATTTTAAGGCATAGATGGGCTACCACTTGTTGGCCAAGGGACCTAGGGCTTCTTGTTAAGGCATTAATAGTTTTTGGGAAGATCTGGTTGCATTTGAACACTGTGTAGGTTCAGTGAAACTTGCAGATTATTGTATATTAGACAAAGTTCCTAACTACAGTAGGGTATTTTAAAAAATATGCTGTCCTGGACCCACAGTACTGATTTAACTATACAGTGAGAAGGGCAGAGTGCTGGTCAGAGATGCATTGAGTGTTTTGATCTTGAAGTGTGAACACTGTATTAGGAATGTGACCAGAAGCTGATACAGAGCAGTTACTAGCACTTAAATCTTCCTACATGTCCTGAGGAAATCTGGACCTTAAGTATCATGTGGAAACCTCGTGCTCCTTCCTCTTTGGCAATGCTCTCAAGTTAGAAAGGATGTTCTCAACATCTTTGCTAATTCTCCTCTTGACAGCACTTACTATTAAAAAGAAATGGGGGCTGGAGAGATGGCTTACTGGGTTAACACGTTTGCCTGCAAAGCCAAAAAGACCCAGGTTTGATTCCCCAGGACCCACGTTATCCAGATGCACAAGGGGCGCACACGCCTGGAGTTCCTTTGCAATGGCTGGAGGCCCTATCTCCCTCTTTTCCTGTCAAATAATAAAATATTTTTTTTTAAAGTGGCTTGAGATCCCAGTGTTCAGTGGTACCCTGTGCTCTGTTGCGCCTTCCTCATCTCTGCCTTTGCCTTCCAGGTAATAGTAGGCGTGCTCCTGTGCCTGTGAGTCTGGCCACCTCTGATCCACATGCCTATGAGTCAGCCCAGTTTCCATGTGTGTGTGTACAAAACACTATATGTTGTATTTAAGTGAGAATCTGATGGTGATCTCAGAAATAAGGATAGATCCTAAATCAGTGACAAAATGGTAAAATGGATGAAATGAAAGTGAATATACTGTTTGTGATTTGTTGTAGTATGTAAGCTTTTTTTTTTTTTTTTTTAACTGGGACCTCCAGCTCCTGTGTTAAATGTCTCGAAGGAAGGCAGGGAAAGGATCAGGAGTTGGAGACCAGCCTGGTCTACGAGACTCTGTCCCTTAAAAATGATAGCCAAGCTCAGCATGTGTCCCTAGGGTAGTCTATGTAGGGTATATAGGAACAAAGTGTGTTGTGAAAACCAGGTACTTTCTTAGATGGCAGAAGAGAAAATAAGGCAAATAATTTCTTGAACTCCGCATGCCTGTGTTCATCTTGTTTGGACCCCAGTTTGGTGTGTGCTCTTCTAAGATAGCGCCTGACACTTAGCTAATTGGCTAAGATTAAATGACTGATAAAGGAGCCTTAGAGTGAAGCTTGGAGTTCTGTGCTAAAGTAGTAGGTAGCCCATTGATACTTAGAAATTTAAGTGTGTGCAGTATGCTCAGCGTCAGGCAAATAGCTGTTGGTTACCTAGTTCACATTGCACTTAAAAAAAAAAAAAGCCTCATTCCCTCAAACACCTGGGTAGAGGGATGACACTATGCTCAAGTCTTAACTTTACATACAATGTCTGGAGCTTCCTTGAAGCACGCAATATCTAGGAAAGCAGTTAAATAGCTGAAAGATAAGGGTTATGGAAAGAGGCCATAGTTAGCTACAGACAGCAAAAAAAAAAAAAAAAAACTCAGTGAGATGAGGGGAGAGATTATCAAGTAAGGACCACTAAACACATGTTGGGATTGTATTTCCCTTGGTAGCTGTTCTGGATTGGCACGAACATCCCAACACAGTAATTTTGTCATATGTTCACTAGGTCAGGTCCTCAGTGATTTCAGTAGGTAGAGAATAGGGAGTCAGCAGGGGGTTTCTCAATGCTCTAGGGGAAGCAAGAGGGTTAGCACCCATTCCTTGGCTCCATCTTCAGGTCCTGCAGTGATAACTAGAGTCCTTGCAGTGCGCTTCTGCCCTCAAAGCACCCTTAAGGACCCTTGTGATTGTATTGGCTCTCAAGGACAGTTGGTCCCTAACCTTAATTCCATTTGCACCTTAATGCCCCTTTGATGTCTAACTTCATATTTCCAGGTTCCAGGGGTTATATTTTTTTTGAAAGCCATCATTTTGCCTGCCACAGCCTCCTCCTCATCTCATGGAATTATGTAATTGGTTAGAATCCTGAAGATTTAATTAAGACTCGGCTTAAATTCTTTTGACCAATGTTAATGGGGGGGGGAGGGCAGTGGACAGAACAAACTCAGGCTGCCTTAGCAATTTTTCTTTACAGCATTTAGACTTCAATGTGTAGAAGTTTAAAGAGAGCATGGTTACTCAAGCTAAATAACCAGTTGTTATTTTGTTTGGGTAAAATGAAGGCTTGCTTAAATGGGAACTGTTCATACGTTTCTCTCAAAGCCATTCTAGAAAACATGAGGTCTCAGTAAACCAGACAGGTAGAGTAATGGAAAGAACTTCAGAGTGGGAAATGATAAAATATTTAGTAGTAAAACGTGTGACCATTAAAGAACTGTTTTGGGGAATATACATCATATAAAGGGACCTTCAGGGTTTAAAGTCTCGAAAAAAAAAAAAAAGGCTTCAAACTGGGGAATGAGCCTTTGGGGACAGATTAAAAAGATTAAAACAAGCAAATCTTTGTTAGATATAGAAATTTGTGTTTTATTTTAATTTCAGTGCAGCCACTAGTAAAGTAAAACACTATTCTTTGAAAGCCCTTGGGGAGAGAAAGAAAAGCTAACAAAATAGCCATACAGCAAAGGACGGAAGGAAGAGCATGTTCTTGGAGGTAGTCTGCTTGTCCTGCAAACCTTAGTGTTGATTATTGTGAATGTGGGCAACTGGTGACCTGCCTGTGGTCAAAGGTAAATCCCAGCCCCTACATTGCTACTTTCTGGCCTAGCAACAACTGGTAAACCACAGGTCCCTGTAAACAAGAAGCATATTTGTCTGAATTTCCTCAAAATATCCGGAAAGTAGTAATTCTTATATATTCAGTAAATATCAAATAAATTGATTTAATTACTTTACCATTGACATTGGTGATAATGCTATTGTAGGTAACTCCTTGTCATTTTCAGTTTCTCATCTTCTAAGCCTACTTTGTTTTGATTTTTTTCCAGAAGTAAGAGTGGAGAGTATGCTAATTTTGGGGGAAAGAACAGCATACAACCACATGGTAATTGATAGAAGCAAAGGCCATCTGGACTTATGTGTGATGTGTAAGAGTGGCAGAGACTGCTGACTGGGACAGGAGAGAGAGGGTTGGTTGTGGTTTATAACAGTTCCCAGAAGCAACAACCCAGTGATGTGAGCTGCCACGGGCTTATAAATCTAGGAAGCTGAGGCAGGAGAATGACGAATATGAGGCTTACCCTGGCTCCATACTGAGTTTATGACCATCCTGGGCAACTAGTGAGAGTCCGCCTCCAAAACAACAATAAATAGCAGTGTTCCTATTTTTTATTTAATAAGGAAATGGAAAATCGTAAGTCCATGACCTCAAGACCTAAATTACTTGACCTTTCTGTGTTGCTAGTTCCCAGTAGACAGCTGTTGTCTGATGCATGACTCTAGAACACAGGCTTGCGTCCTTAAGGAGATTACAGGTGGTTCTGAGATA
This sequence comes from Jaculus jaculus, assembly GCF_020740685.1. NCBI lineage: Eukaryota > Metazoa > Chordata > Mammalia > Rodentia > Dipodidae > Jaculus > Jaculus jaculus. Next base: position 20,456,070 of record NC_059104.1, on the reverse strand, counting down.
AGCCGCATGTAAAATCAGAATTAGTATAATGAAGTGGTAACTGACACTAAATGAAAGGCTCAGAAAGTAAGTGCTACTGTAGTTCAGAGGGGGAATGACTAATGCATAAGTACTGTGCATTTGGTCCACATTTAAGCACACGGGTAATTAGAAGGGCAGACTTGTTACTCAGTCTAATGTAGCATATATAAATACAGTAATTAGGTGGATTTTTATTTTTGACAATTGGGCCATGGTATGTTTGTCCTTTAAAATGAGGAATCTAACATTTAACTTATTTTCCAGTCAAAAATGGAAGGTACAAGTTTCAGTCATACTTGATTGATAGGTCTTATTGTCAGAATAAAATTCTGGTTTACTTGCTTATATAGAATTTTAGACCTTTGACTGCTGTTGAAATGCTTGCCTCCTCAAAAATGGAGGTGGATATTAGAATATTGAAGACCCAAAGCAGCATATTTTATTCATTTAAAAAACTTACTTAATCCTGGTGATGTTTACTGTAATATTTTAATCATAGGTCTCCTTCCAAAAGGGATGCCATTCAGAAGTAATTTTCATTTTTGTATCGGGCTATTACTTTTGTATTCATTTGGTTTATAAAAAAAATTAAGGGACAGCAATACATTTAGCAGTCATGTAATTCAACTTTAAATTACAGGGTTCTTACACATCCAGCTCTGTGTAATGACAGGATCTGGAAACAGGAAGCACAGATGAACCTTCAAAAATCTGCCAGAAAAATGTTAAAACCAGACTTTGGTATTTCAGTAGGTTACTTTGCAGCAAATAAACTGGTTATATAATGAGTGACATTATTTTAAAAAGCTAAGGATGACTTAGCCATGACCTTGGCTACCCATTTCAAAAAGAAGACGATGCTAGCTGGCCACAGAGCATGCGCTAGCTCCTGGGATGCTGAAGAAAACTCAGGTGAGTAATTGGCGTTGACACGTTACCATGTTGAAATAGCAGCTACTGTTGCTGACACCCTTTGCTAAAGCCACCAAGCAACTGGGGAAAGTTGGAGGAAATCAATCCCTATTAAATAGTTAACCATAAGGTATATTTGTATTAGCAAACAATGCTTTCAAAATGTTCCACTTTTGAAGCTGCTTGAATCTTTTATGTTGACCCAGTGACTGTGTTTGCAAAGGTAAACTAAAGTGAAGTTAAGCAATTGTTTTGTAGATTTGAACATTAGATGACCTGCCACACAGGATGCAGTGAGTGAGTTTAGAAAATGCTTGACAGCAGCTCTCTACTCTTCCCAGCTCTTGGGAAGTGACTGGAAGAATTCTTAGTTAGCTGCTGCTATACTCCTCCCTCCCTCTTTCTGCGCCTCCTTTCCTCCCTGTATTCTTGCCCCTTCTCTTCCTCCTTCCCTTCACCTCTGTCTCTCTCCATATTCATCCATCTGTATCGTCAAGGACTTGCATATTATTAAAGAATTTTTTCTTGCACAATTAGGTATTTGTGGACCTATCAGGTTAATCAGAATTTTTTAAAATTCCATTGGCTGTTTTGCATTCATATGGGGAACTTCACTTATAACTACTGAAAATAATGGCAGTTTTTGAAACAAGTTATGAAGGCCAAATCTGAGCAGGCTTCTGCTGTTTCCTGAACTACCTGTGAGACACAATCAAGAGCCTCAGATTTCCTAGTCACCTCTATGTGGTATGCTTGGAATTGGCATCTGCAATGTTTTGAAGCCACTTTTCCATCAGACGTAAAAGAACTTCAATTTTTTAAAAAGTCGGAACCCATGCCCAATGAACTCGCTGATATATGTAGCAGTATATTTGAAACATAAGAAGACTGCCCACATAAACTTCCTTGTGTTCTAGTCTGTCACCACTTATTCTCATTATAAAAAAAGAAGAAAGAAAGGGAGGGAAGAGAAGGGGGGGAGGGAGGAAGAAAGTTTTTCCTTGGCTTTTGAAATTTTTGCAAGTGCCTCTTCCATAGGAAAAGGAAAAGACAGTTAAACTAAAAAGCTTGCCTGAAGATTCCACATTGCTAAAATGAACAAGAGATGTTGTAGTAATGCTATGGTTTCATGTCCAAAGACCTGTATAGTATGGAGGGGGGAAAAGAGTCTCCTCTAAATGTATGGTAGTATGGGCTAAAATTTGTATCTACATGTGTGGAAACCATAAGACATCTTTGGAAGACTGGTCTAGAATCATTTAGTGTATTGAATGGATTAAATCAAATAGAAAAAGTGGTAGTACGCAAGCTACACAAGGAGGGAACAAAATGTGATTAAATAATGCTGGATGAGATGAACTTAAACTTCTGCACCTACGATAAAATGAGAGGAGACCATGGCTGATCCCCACTGACAGGATAGAGGATACTTCTGAAAAAAAAAAAAAAACTAATCTATGGTGCCTCCTTCTGGGCCATATTACTATAGCAAAAGTGCATCCCTCACACCACCCTGTCCATATTTGCTTAACTTCTTTGCAGAAACTAAGATGTGAGACATCGGCTTTAGTATAGAGTGTATCCTGCAGCACAATGGCAATCCCACTGCCTAGAAATTACAGCGATTTTTAAAAATACTGTTAATTATTTTAAGTGGCTTGAGTAATTTTGATACAATTTTACCCATCCCTTCATCCTATGGGACTTGTGATAACTGTATTTAAAGTTAGTAATACCTAGCAGTTCGTGTCAAGCCCTGGGTACTCATTTAATGCTAACACAAACTCAATAATTGCTATGATGATTATTGCCTAGTTACAGCAAGGAAATTGAGGCAGTCATGCAGCTGACCAAGTTGCCAGGGCTAAGTGGAGGAGCCAGGATATAAATCGTGGAAGACTGTTCCTAGAGTCTGTGTTCTTAAATGCTGTCCTGTTTAGAGGAAGTGGGTCACTGTAGGTGTGTTTTTGAAGGGAATATCTTGCACTGGTCCTTTTCTGTCTCTGCTTCCTGCTTGCCATAAGGTGATGTTCACCTGACCAAGGTACTGAAACAACAGAGCCAGCAGATGATGGACTGAAACCATAAAGCAAATCTTTGTAACTTATTTCAAGTATTTGCACAGCAGTGGACAGTAGGTACAATTAGCATTCAAAATGGTTAGCTTACATTAAAGGTTCAAGAAAGAATGATCAGAAAAGATAGTTAAGTGACATAATTTTACACAAAATAGAAGTATCCTTGGGTTTTTCAAACACAAGTTACACAATTATATTGCAAAACAGTACATTTATATCCAGAAAAAGATTTACACATTCAGAATGAAATGCAAAATTTTACTGAATCTGATACAAGTTCTATAGCACACAAGCCAAGTTTGCCCATGTATATTTAAGCAATAGTCCTCCAATATAAAGCTCAGCAGTTAAGGTGCTTGCCTGCAAAGCCTAAGGACCCCAGTTCCCACAGTAAAGCCAGATACACAAAGTGGCATATGCATCTAGAGTCTATTTGCAGCATCTGGAGGCCCTGCTGTGCCCATTCTCTTTTTCTTCTATCTTGCTCTGCTTGCAAATGAATAAAAGTATTTTAACAAAAGAGAGCTCAGCAGAACTTACTTTGGGATTGGAAAAAAGAATTCTAGTATGAATCTGAAAAAAATAAACTGTGAAAAGATAAGTAAAATTTGAACAGCATGGGAAGTACTTCACAAAGTTATGCTAAGAAGCAGGTACATGGGCTGGAGGAACACTTCACCCAAGCGTGTGGCCCTGAGTTCAGGAAGAAAAGCTATCACAAATTCGGTGAAACATGTAAGGGGGAAGACTAGAGAGATGACTCAGCAGTTAAAGTGCTTCCTTGCAATGCCCTGCAGCTTGGGTTTTACTCCCCAGTACCTATGGAAAGCCAGATGCACAAAGTGGTGCATGCATTTTGGAGTTCGTATGCAGTGGCAGAGGCCCTGGAACACCAATTCTCTCCCCTCCCCCCCCCTTGCAAATAAATAAAACCATTTTTAAAAGAAGAAACATCATGGCATTTATGCCAAGTAGGGGCAGCACCAGGCATGTTTATATGGACACCTACTTAGAGTTTTTAGGTGGTGGTGCAGGGAACAGCTTTTGAAAAACTCTTCAACATATGTTCTGCCCACCTCCACCCCACTATGGTATGCCTGTATCACTCCAGCATCCATTTTCTCCAATTCCCACTTCAGAAGTGGATCGACAGTTTCTGCTGGGGGTAGCTGTTCAGCTGGTAGCCATAGGCTCCTTTGCAGTCACTAGGAAATAAAAATTAAAAAAAAAAAACAAACAAACAGTGGTTATGTGGAAAAATCAGGTCAGTTCCTTCAAAGCAATATGTAGGTTTCATGATTTTTATCCCATCCTTTGAGATGACATAAGTTTAACCATGACCCTATAGAGAAGTGGGGTGGGTAGAACTCTAAGGATTGGGAGTGCAGGGGCCTGAAAGACACTTTGTCCCAGATGACTTTGGGGTGCAGTCTCTCTCCATACATGGGATTGCCTCTTTACAGTCAGAAACAAACTTCTACACATAAGCATAAGGTTCAGAAGAGATGACAGGAGCAGGAATACATGAAAGGAGGAAGAAGCCATCAAGGTGTCACAAGTAAGGTTGCTTGATGCCCCATCTCATGAAGTCTGAAGACCCTTTATGAGTTGTAATCCAAGACTGTCTAGGCTGCAGCAGCTGCATGACCACACCCACCTCACAGTTGATAGCATATATGCATGGGTATCTTTGGGTGCCCTTGGCCAGAAGCATATGTAGCCCCACCCCGGTGTGACATTGTCGGGATGCTCTGTCGGTCTGTCAGTTTGTGTAGAATCTGTCTCAGAAGCATGAACGCTGCATGGAAGGTGTGGGATACAGCACGGCTCCTCAGTCTCAAATGGACTTGCTGGTTTCCTGCCCTAGTCCTCAGAGCATTCATCAAGAGCACCCAGTATACATTCAACCAGAAAGTAGGAGATTAAAGGCATTCCATTCCCACCTGATCCTAAGAGAGTGACTACTAAATTCAAAGGGAGCTGGGTATAAAGCAGGAAGGAGGGTCAGGTTAAGAAATGTGGCTAGAGTTCTTTGACAAAGACTGCTTTATTGTGGATGTGGCTGGAGATAGTCTAAGACACTACTGCATTTGAGAGTAAATTATTTCCCAAAGAAACCACAGTCACGGTGCCCATCTTTAGCAATTCCAGCAAAAACAATGCCAGTAGAACTACACTGTAGTCACTAGACTTCCCTCACTCAACACGTCAGTTGTGTATCAATTAACCCTGGTTTTTCAGCTCTAAGCTCACTTTTTGTTGTCTGCACTGCAAAAGTGGAGTGTGGCATTCAACTATTTCCCAGTTGGTCTACACAGCATTAAGCTTTATCCATCGAAGGCGCTAGAAATTGCAGAATGAAGGGGTCTTTCTTGGTTCTGCTGTGCTCAGCTGGAAAGCTCCAGTAGGATGCATGGCTTCTCCATTGACAGATGTTGGGATGAAGCAGTTAAAAGCACCCAGAGGTGGGAGTTTCCCTCAAGCGGTCTTACAGTTGTGTGCCTGTGACAAGACACACCCCATAAACAGCTATCCACAGGACTCTTAGAAGGCAGATTTCTGGGAATTTCTACTGGCTTGACCCTCCAATGGTGTCTCTGTCAAGCAGTGAGTCTTTACTCTTTCCACGGAGAACTAGGTCTCCATTTGTGTAGCCTTTTCCCTGGAGACTATCCTACCCCTTGGAGAGTGCTTTCTCTTTGTGTCTCTTATTTCTGGATTCCTTTGAGTTATCTTTCATTCCTTTCATTTTTTTTTTTTTTATTTGTTTGTTTGAGGTAGGTTCCCCCTCTATCCCAGGTTGACCTGGAATGCACTTTGGAGTCCCAGGGAGGCCTTGAACTCACAGTGATCCTCCTACCTCTGCCTCCTGAGTGCTGGGATTAAAGAAATGTACTACCACACCAAGCTAAAGTTATCTCTCATTCTTTTACTTTTAAGATTTATTTTATTTATTAGAGAGAATGAGAGAGAGAGAGAGAGAGAGAATGGGCATGCCAGATCCTCCAGCCACTGCAAATGAACTCCAGACACATGCACCACCTTGGGCATCTATCTGGATTACATGGTACTGGGGAATCAAACCTGAGTCCTTAGGCTTCACAGGCAAATGCCTTAACAGCTAAGCCATCTCTCCAGCCCCTCTGTCCTTCTTTTTAACCAAATTTTCATTATTACAAACTCCTGTTATAATTAGTGATTCCTTATATTGAACTATCTTGCTCCAATTACTATGTGATTTGTGTCCTGACTGAACCCAAACTGTATAATTTGATAATTGAAGACAATAAATTTCCAACAGTAAGTCCATGGGTCATGGGGGTGGGGAAAGCTATTCTTTCCGAGATCAGAGCCAGAGCCCAGTAAAGGAATTAATATAATTTTCTGGGAAGTAAGCCTTTGGAATTACTACTAACAGAATCAAGATAATTGCTATGTCCTCCCTTTCTTAATTTCACACTGATAGCTGTCATTGAAGTTCTTTTATTATTATTTATTATTATTAACATATTTTGTATGGATACATGATGTGTTGGTACCCTCTTTTCCCTCATCCCTGCCTGCATTCCACTGGGAACCCTCCTCAGTGGGGTTTCAGGTATTCCCCAAGGAACTATTGTTATGCATTGTGGGAGCAGCAATCAGTTTGGGGGAGTGGGATAAGACAATGCCTCTGGGCATGATGTCTCAACCTTTGGTTCTTACAATCTTCTTGTCCTCTCTTCAGCAAAATTTCCTGATCCGTGACGGGTGTGTTTTAAGTCCACTTCAGTGATAAACTCTTAGGAGCCTCTGGATCTCTGATTTGGCAAGTGTTCAGTATCCTCAAGGTCTGTCTCCTTCACTCTGGTGCTGAATATCAGGTTTACCATGGAAGTAGCACTCTTGCTCATCTCTCCAATTCCTCTGTGGTTTTAGCTGTGGCTTGGCTGAAGTACGAGGAATAGTTTATTTCCTAGGTCTTGCTAGCTTCTGAAAAAGAACACATTCTTCAACAGACAGTGAAGTCAGCATAGTTTAAATGGGATAAGCATTATTAATTTCGGGAGAAATGGATGCATGTAGCCCCTCTTTTAGCCAAAGAGTAGCTAGAGCTGAACAATGGAGAGCATAATCTTTGTCTCCATATGTTTCTGACCTAGCTCTCAATTCTATACATGGATTCCTTTACATTGAGCAGATCTCTTAGCCAGTCAGAAAGCTATTGGTTATTCACCAAAGCTATGTGTCACTAGTGCATGTACATCATGTCAGGGTGTTTGCTTCTGAGTAGCTTAGACCTTTGGTTGTTCAGACAATTACTGGCCTCTTTCCCGCAGTAGCTCATATCATGCTTTGTCCACAACTAGATGTGCTGTCTGGGGAGTGGCTCTCTTTTGGATTCTAGCCAGGTCTCCCCAGGCTCTGTGTTGACAGCATATGGTTTCATCAGCAATAAGAGTCTTCCCTTTGGCTTCAAGTGGGTAATAGAGTACATTAAAAGAAGCCTGTCTTGTTTTGAGGACCTTGTAGGTCTCTCCAATTAACAGCCAATTGTGGGTAGTAACTGATTTCGGGTCCTGGGAGTAACAGGTCAACGTAAAAAAAAAATTTAAGGTAAAACCTCATCCCACTTTCTCCAGGGCCCTTCTTTTCAGTTGCTCCCCCCTTACTCCTGTTGAGGGCTATGTCTTTTAGTCTATTTTCAAGGATAAACGTTTCTATGGTACCAGTTTATTTTGGATTTAGTTTTGTGGGTTTTTTTCCCCCACCCTCCCTTTTCCCTTCCCCCAAACCTTTCCATCCCTATTGCCTGGGCCTTGAGTCAGGTGTGTCAACAATTCAAGTTGGACCAGGTTAGGAAAGATGCAGATGAGTGAGAACAGGTAGAGTTTGTCATTCTGTGACTGTGTGAGTTTGCTGAGTATGATCTGATCCAAGCCTGTACATATTTCTAAAATTTCATTTTTCTTACTGCTGAGTAGAATTCCATTGTGTAAGTGTGCCACAACTTTGTTATCCATTGTTGAAGTGATGGGCTCCTGGGTTAATTCTAGTTGTTAGCTACTATGAATTGAGCAGCTATCAACATGGCTGAGCAAATCTTCTGAACTGAGATGTAGTGCTTTTATAGTAAATGCCCAGTAAGGGAATAACTGGGTCTTTTGGTAGCTCTAGATTCATCCTTTTCAGGAACTCCATACCATTTTCCACAGTGGTTGTACAAGTTTATATTCCACCCAACAGTGAATGAGGGTTCTACTTCTCCCACATCATCACCAACATTTATTGTTTTTATTCTTGCTTGAATTCTTGAATTTCTTTCCTTTTTTTTTTTTTTTTTTTTAAGTGATTGCCATCCTCACTGGAGTACGGTGGAATCTCATGGTTGTTTCAATTTTCACTTTTCTAATGGTTAGGGATGTTGAACATTTTTCTTAAGTGTGTGTTAGCCATTTGTTCTTCCTCTGAGAACTCTCTATTTAGTTCTCTGCCCCACTTTTGGAGTGGTTTGTTTGTTTTTTTTAATTGTTTTTTGAGTTCTTTGTAGATTCTAGATATGAAGCTTCAGGCTTTGTAATATAGCTTTAAATGAGGTATGCTGATATCATCAGAGGTATTTCTTTTTCTGAGGATTTGTTTGGATATCCAAGGCCTGCTGCCATCACATGAATTTTCAGATCATTTTTTTTTATTTCTGTGAAGAATGATGCCAGAATTTTTATTAGTATTACATTAAATGTGTACATTGCTTTTGGTAGAATTGACATTTTCACAATATTAATTTTACCTATCCAGGAGCATGAGTGGTCTTTCCATCTTCTCAAATTCTCCTCAAATTCTTTCTTGAGTTTATTTTTATGTTTTCATTATATATGTCTTTGATATCCTTGGTTAGTGTTATTCCAAGGTATTTATTTATTTATTTATTTATTTATTGCTGCTACTGAAAATGGGAGAGTCTCACTGATTTCTTTCTCTTTTTGTACTTTACATACAGAAAGGCTACTGATTTTTATGTGTTGATTTTATATACTACCACTTTGCTGAAGGAATTAATCACCTTTAAAAGTTTTGTGATGAAGACTTTGGGGTCACTTATGTATAGGATCATGTCATCTGCAAATAGGGCTAACTTGACTTCTTCCCTTCCAGTTTGAATCCCTTTTGTTTCTTTCTCCTGTCTTATTGCTTGGGCTAAGACTTCTAGTACTATGTTGAAGATCAGCGGTGAGAGTGGGCACCCCTGTCTTGTTCTCGATCTCAGTGGGAATTCTTTGAGTCTTTCCCCATTAATTATTCTTTGGGATAAAGGTGCTTTATATGTAGCCTTTATTGTGTTGAACTATAGACCCTCCATGCCCAATCTCTTCAGCGTTTTGATCATGAAGTGGTGTTGTATTTTGTCAAAGGCCTTCTCTGTATCAAATGAGATCATGTGGGTGATTAACTTTATTTATTTGGTATATTACATTGACCAATTTCCATATGTTGAACCATAGCTGCATCCCTGGGATGAAGCCTACTTGATCAAGGTGGATAATGCTTTTGATATGTTGTTGAATTTTGTTTGCAAGGTTTTTGTTCAGCATTTTGGCATCTCAATTCATCAGCTATATAGGCGTATAGTTTCCTTTTCTTCTTATATGTCTGTCTGATTTTGGTATTGTGGTGATGCTAGTTTTATAAAAGGAGTTGGGGAGGATTTCCTGCTCTCCAGTTATGTGAAACAGTTTGAAAAAAATTGGTTTCAGTTCTTCAATGAAGGTTTGTGTTTGTTTCTTTTTGTTTTGTTTTGTTTTGTTTTGTTTTGTTTTTTGAGGTAAGGTTTGAATCTAGCCCAGTCTGACCTGGAAGTAGTCTCAAGGGGGCCTTGAACTCACAGTAATCTTTCTACCTCTATAGAATTGGGGTGGAAAGTTCTGTAGATGTCCATGAGGTCTAGTTGATCTATGTTGTTGTTGAGCTCTATTGTTTCCCTGGTGATTTTCTACTTGGATTATCTGTCTATTGATGATAGTGGAGTATTGAAGTCTTCAACTATGATATGTTGGCTGTTGATTCTTGTTTTGTTGTCAAGTAAGTTTTGTTTTATAAACTGTTGTGCAACTGTGTTTGATGTATACAGATTTATGATTGTGATGTCCTCATGTTGATTTCTTCACTTTATGAGTTAAAAGTGACCTTCTTTGTTCTTTTTGATTACTTTAAAAGTCTATTTTATCAGATATTAATATAGCAACATCTCCTTTCTCTTATTTTCCTTTGTTTGGAACATCATTTTCTATCCTTTCACCCTCAGGAGGTGTCTATCTTTAATGGTGAGGTGGGTTTCTGGAAGGCAGCAAACAGAAGGTTCTATTTTTCTGATCCACCTTGTTAACTTTTGTCTTTTGATGGTTTAGTTAAGACTGTTAATATTTAAGGTTATAATGGTGAGGTTCAATTTAATCCCTGCCATAATGGGTGCTTTATGGTATTTGATGCTTTCTTGTGCTTTGTACTTTTTTGAGCCTGCTCTAGTTTTGGTTTTTGTGATCTTCTTCTAGGCTCTTATGATTGGTTGTTTGACTATGCTCTGTGGAGTATTCCCTGAAGTATTCTCTGTAGGTTTGGTTTTGTGGTCATATAAACATAGAGTTGACTTTCTTCATGAAAATTTTTCCTTTCACCATCTATTATGAAGGGTACTTTTTCTGGGTATGGTAGTTTTCATTGGAAGCCACAGTTTTTTAGACTTTGAATGGTTCCACTCCAGGCCCTTCTGCCTTTCAGGGTTTCCATTGAGAAATCTGAGGTAATTCTGATGGAATTGCCTTTGTATGTACAGAGCTGTTTCTCTCTTGCTGCTTTTCTCTCTCTCCCACTCTCTCTTTTCATTGTTAAGAGTTTTAACTATAATGTGTCACTGAGAGTTTCTTCTTCAGCCCTGTCTATTTGGTGTTCTGTGAGCATCTTATATCTGGATGGGCCTCTCTTTTGAATGATAGGGAAAATTTTCTTCAATAATTTTGTGAATATATTCTCTATGCCTGTGGCCTGGATTTCTTCCCTTTCTGGTATACCCATGATGTGGATGTTTAGTTGTTTTAGAGTATCCCATAGTTCCCTCATATTCTGTTTACACAATTTCTTGAACTTAGCAAAATTTCAGCCTCCTGATTAATTTCTTCTGTCTTGTTTTCCAGGTCAAGACATTCTGTCTTTGATATGAATTACTCTGTTAGTGAGGGGTTCTAGAGAGGTTTTTGAAAGCTCTATTTGATTTTTATTTTCTGGTTGTTATTTTTCGTCATGTCCATCTCTTTTTTGAGGTAATTACAGTTCAAGGTCTGTTTTTCTTGATGCTTCCTGGAATTCATTGTTGCATTTCATCATGTCTTCAGTGAGCTCAATCAGCTGGTTATTGAGATCCTCTATTTGTTAACTCACCTTCAATTCATTTATATCTCTTTTGAGTCTTCTCTGGTTTTCTTCAATTAAGTTAAACCTAGTGGCAAAAGCTGAGTACTCTAAGAGACGATTCTGCTCAATTTCAGTTATGGGATTGTTGGTTTTTTGATGGCCTGCTTCCAGTTCAGCAATTCTTTTGATCAAGTTCATATCGCTTGTTGTGTTTTCATTTTGGGATTCAATTTTGGTTGTTTTCTCTATGATTTTATTAGAGGTTTCCATTGTGGGACTAGGCATCCTTGGTGGAGATCTCTGTTTTCTGATTTTTTTTTTTTTAATGTGTGTATTTTGATCTATCTACCCAGCTTGAGGAAAAGTTTTATTTTATTGAAGGGCAAGCATGTATTTGTCCTTGTAGGATCTTCAGTGAGTGTTCTGTTTTAAATATGAAGTGGATTGGTATATGCTGGGGTTATAATCACAGATGCACAGATTTTGGAGATTGCAAGTACTTCAAAGGTACCTGGGGAACTTGGATGTAGGGAATTGGGAGCTCTGGCCTACTCACTCCACAAGACTCCACTCTTCAGCACAAGGGAACCAGGGGTTGGGGAATACCAGGAAGCTTGGGACCCAGAGGCAAGAGTCCAGGTCTCTAAGTGGCAGTCTCTCAGTGGCCCATGAACCCTCTGGCCCAGGGAATGGTTAATCAGGAAACCTGAGCAAAAGGCCTGCTTCCACAGCACACACACAGGGACCAGGTTTCCCCAAGCCAGCAGCAAGGGTACTGGGAACAAGGAACTGGGAGGTGGGGAAGGAACCAGGATCCCTGGCCTACTCACTCTGTGCACACTCCAGAGCATGGAATCTGGGAGTTAGGTACCCAGGGACCATTCAATCAGGAAGGCAGAGCAAGGGGCCTGCTTCCGCAGCAAGCTTGCAGGATCCAGGCAGCCCAGAGCCAGCAGCAGGGGAACAGGCACCAGAGAACTGGAAGGTGGGGAAAGGAACTGGGAGCTCTTGTTTATTCACTAAGCACACACCCTCTGGAGCAGGGGATCAGGGAATTGGGGACCCAGGAGCCATTCAATCATGAAGGCAAGGAAGGGGCCTGCTTCTGCACTGAAGTTCTTAATCTTACTTTACCAGTTTGCATGGAGACTTTCTGGATTACAAGCATCCAAATTGTTCGATGATGCTTTGCTAGCTTTCCAGGCTGCCTTTAGGTCAAATGTAAAGAAATCAGCACTCAGAAAGCTCAGATTTTGAACAGGAAATAATAATGCATAAACTAGTTGCATCTTTCAGGGAGGCCTGCGTGCTTGGCTTGGGAAGATTATTGCATGTGCACACTTGGCATGGGGTGCTATAGGAATTAGTTCTAACTGTTCCCCTATGTTCTTTTTAATAGTAAAGATGCTGAGATTTTGCAGAGTGCTTGCCAGGATGTAGACTATATCCTACCACTTTCCTTTGTAGGTACAATGAGATTTGAGGAGATGTGATACAATAAAGCTTATATGGGCCTCTTTCTACTTTTCCTGATTTTGAATAAAGACAGACTTGTGAACCATCTTTCAACTTGTATTCAAAGGGTAGCTCTTGAGGGCCATAGGGCCTCAAACAAACAACCCTAATGAGTCCTTCAGTGTTCAGCCTCCCACTTGTCCTGGGTTACCTAAATTCCTCTAGATTTATATTTCAGAGAATAATATAATAATATTTTTTAGAGAAAATGTATTCTTGGTCTTTTTGTTATATCAGCCTATTCCCTAACTAACAGAATCTTTTTAAAATGTCCCTTTCAAAAAGTGCATTATTTTCTAAGTATGTTTTTTCTTTCTATCTGATACACAACTTCTACAGTATTTCTTTCCCTTGACTCTACCTCTCCTATTTTGTTTTCCCTGAAAGAAGTTTTTGCAGAAATCTTGGGACTTGGTCTCATTATCTCACCTTCCCTGCCTGAGGCAGAGCTGAAATGCAAAGTTGTATACAGCCTTAGCTCCTTGAGTGTATAACTATAATGCATTCCAGTCCTCGGTGTACCTCAATAGGAAGACTGCTTCTCCAATTGGTGTCAGTCACCCAGGGAGGTACAGACAGAGGAAATGCCTGTAGCAACTAACACTAAGTGAGGCAGGGTACGATATCAACCATTTTCCTTGCTGATATTCGTGGAGAGTTCAGATAATATAGGGGCCCTGTGGGTAGAATGGGAGAATTCTAATATAATTTGTAGGTTGGAGAAATATTGCTTAAAAATGGTATTTTCTTTAATCTTTAAAAGTTTCAAGTAATTAAATTACATGTTATGCTGAATAAAGTGGATGACATACCCCTTATTACTTATCATCAAATCATAACTACTGAGCAATAGCACATGCTAGTTTCAAGTATCAAATCTATCATCACTAAACATGTATACAAATATGAAAATATTTTTCAGTATGAATACACTAAACTTTTTAGAATATATGATTTTGCATACATATGTATCTTTAATAAGACATATATATATAAAAGCAATTGCTATAAAAGTGATGACTTGTGGATTAATGATTTTATTTGCCACATTAAAATATACTTATTTCTTTTTAAATATGTGAAACAAAGGTTAGAAATAGATTATTCTGATTGAATCATTAAATTCAGAACCTGTGACTTAGAGAGGTGTCGATCTAGAACTGTGCTAAAAGGAGCTTGTAAATAATAAATATAAATACCTTCAAATTCTAAGCTAAATAAATTTAGTTGCTGACAGTAAGTTAATTCCTCATAAAATAGAAATGAACTGTGGTTTCCTAAATTTTTAAAAATTTCATTTTCCTTATATATGTGTATAGATATATTATCACAGGTATATACTATTATCCCCTTGCCCCAAGTCCCATTACCTGGAGGCCCTCCTCCCTAGGGTTATGGTAATCACTGTGGTGTCGTGAAGGCTCCAGTCTGTTCCTATGTGCTCTGTGGTACTTACAACTTTTTAACCCCCTCTTCTGCAATATTCGCTGAGCCATGGCAGGCCTGTTGGCAGCCTGACTTAGTGTTGAGTTATTTTTAGTCTCTGGATTTCTGCTTTCATAGGTTTTGATTAATCACCTAGTCTGTCACCATCAACCTGGGCTGGTTGGCAGGCTGGCAGTGTTCATGAGGGTGCTTCCTCTGTAGTTTCTCCTGGGCCCTGCCTGGCAGAGGTGGCAGAGGAGAAACATCTCATGGTGGGCAGTTGGCTATCATCTTATCAGTGGATCCAGGTTCTCCATTTTCTCTGCCATCTGTAAAATAAAACAGATTCTCCAACTGAGCATGAAAACAATTTGGGTCAAAGGAGGTATGCAAAGCTGTTTAGGAGACTTTTTGTGTGGCAGCCCACACTTTCCTGACCATGGAGTTCTGACTTGGTTTCCAGCATCAGACAGGAGTTCCCTCCCACTGAGAGGAGCTCATATCCAATCAGATGGTCCCCTGTAGAGGCTACATGCAACTATTATAACAAATGTGTACTTCATGTCCACGTGGTCGATTTTGTTGTCTGTAGGGTCTCCTGCATATTCATGCAGTTGGTGACCATTGTCCTCCTGCAGCTCCAAGAGTGCTCTCCAGCACTACCAGGGCTATCTGGGAGGGAGCTGGTTTCCCTTTCAGTTCCAGCATGGTGTTCCAATATCCTGTAACCCCACTTTCCCAAATTTCAATCATTTTAAAATCACTTTCACAGTGTCTTTCTTATATACCCTATACCTAAAACAATATTTTCTTAATAATTTCATTATATTTAATTTTACTTTTACTTTAATATGTTTGGTCTTTAAAAAAAATAGTATTATTGAACAGTCCTACTAACAGTGAGTAAGGGTTCCTTTTTTCACACACTCTTGCCAGCATTTATTATCATTTGAGTTTTTGGTTTTAGCCATTTAGGACAGAGTATAATGGAATCTCAAAGTAGTTTTAGTTTGCATTTCCCTGATGGCTCACAATGTTCAACATTCTTTAAAAAATATATTGTCTTTTTATATCTCTTATTTTTGAACTGTCTAGGTTGTATGATTTTTATTAATTATTATTTGAGTTCTTTATGTATTGTACATATTAATTGTCTGTCAGATATACTTCTTAACTAAGATTTCTATACACCAACAATTTTTGTTTTTGAGGTAGGGTCTTTCTCTACTCCAGGCTGACCTGGAATTCACTATGTATTATCAGTCTGGCCTTGAACTCACAGCAACCTTCCTACCTTAGCTTCCTGAGTATTGGGATTAAAGGCATGTGTCACTACACCTGCTGGCTAAGATTTCTATCATTGTGTATATTACCTCTTGACATGGTTGATGGTTTATTTAGCTGTAAAGAAATTTTTTAGTTTCATGAGATCCCATTTGTGGATGGTTTCCTTTATTTGCTGGGCAAAATAAAAGTCCTTCCCCATGCCTCATATCTGGCAGTCTTCTCTCAGTAGTTGTTTCACAGTTTAAAGTCTTACATCTCAATCCTTACATCTCAGTCCTTGATCCATTTGGAGTTGATTTTTTGTGCACTGTGAGAGATAAGGGTCTAATTTTATGCTACATGTAGGTATCTAGTTTTCTCAGCACCACTTGTTGAAAATTCTGTCTTTTATTGAGTATGTCATTTTGATATCTTGGTCAAAAATCAGGTGGCTAAAATTACATGGACTTGTACTTGAATCATCTGTTCTGTTCCTTTGATCTGTATGTCTGTTCTTGTGCAGGACCATGTTGATGTTATTACTATGGCTCTGTAATATAACCTAAAATCAGGTATGGTGATACTGCCAACAGTATTTTTGCTGAGCATAGTTTTAGCTATCTGGAATCTTTTGTGCTTATTTTTAATATTTCAGTGAACAATGGCACTGAAAATTGCATTGAGGTTGCACTGAATCTATATATATGGCTTTTGGTAGGATGGCTATTTTCCTGAAAATTCTTCCAATACATGGCCATTTGAAGATTTTTTTTTTTAATGTATTCCTCGGGATCTTTCTTCAGTGTTTTATAATGTTCATTGTAGAATATTTCACTTCCTTGCTTGAGATGTTCTGAGATAGTTAAATTTGTGAGGCTGTTATGAACAGGACTGTGTTGTAGTTTGAATAGATGGCTCCCAATATATTCAGTATTTTATTAGTTTGTAGTTTGGTTCTATAGCCACATGGCTGGAGGAGGTTCCACTGGGTGGAATTTGTGGTCCAGCCGTAAGGTGTGATGGCTCCAGTCTAAAGATATACAAAGTGCTTGGAGTTCCTGAAGTGGGTTTGTGGTGCGGTTTTATGGTTTTCTCTTGTGCCTGCTCCCTGTCTCCCTCTCTCTGTCTCTCTGTTTAGACCTGTGAAAGCAGGCCAGCTTCTTCTGCCATTATGGAACATCCCCTGGATCTGTAAGCTTCAATAAATCCTTCCTCCATAACTGTGCCTGGTTTGAAATTTCATTTCAGTGAACTGAACCTGTCTACTACAGAAATTGTTACCGTGAATGGGGCAGAGTGCTGAGATGAATATTACCATGTGGGTTTTAGATTTTGGGGATTTATGTGCTGGAAGAATGGAAAACTTGGCACTTACAACTGAAGATACCTTTTGGAACAATAAGACAAGTATTATGGACTATTATGATGAGAGTTTAAGAATGCTAAGTACAGAAAAAAATTAAACTTGGAGTCTTAGCTTATAAACTTTCTAAGAAAAAAAAAAAGACTACGAAAAGCTTTGTTGGAACTGGGCTACTAGCTTAAGGGTTGGCTGCCTTCTACTGTCCAGGACCATAGAGTTTGATCAAGGTTAAATTTCTAAGACTGATGTGCATGATTAAAGATATTAGACTGAGAGATTTAAGATTTTTAAGTTGGAAAAACCTCAAACTAGTTAAAATTACAGACACTGAGACTGGTTTTAGGTTACTAAAACTGCTATTGTCAAACATTAACAATCTTAAAGAAGATGGTCCCAGTACTTTCATTAAAACAGTAGAGAAGATGCCTAAAAAAGGACTATGATAAAAACACAAACTCTTTTTTAAAATGTTGATCAACAACAACCTGCTTTCCAAGGTCATGATTAATTTTTTCCTTGAATTAAAATATGGCTATGTGCTACATACCTGGTACTGATTTTAAGCACATAAATTATATGTAAAGTGGTCATAAAATAAACATGGTTCCCGGAACCACTGCTGAGATGTCATATATTCTGGGCACGATGACCCTCATAGGCTAGAAGAGCCACTAAAAGATGGATCATATTTTACATAGAGACCCAAAGATGTTTTGGATATACCAAGACTCTACAAGGGCTATCATAAAGGCTGTTGGCTAGGGATAAAAGTTTTCCCTGGTTACTCAGCCCAGTTGGAGGGGTGAAATTAAAAAGTCAAAAATAGTCAGTCACTGGTTATGTCTGACTTGAAGTATAAAAGTGTGATGTTTGAGTTGGGTATGGTGGCACATGCCTTTAATTCCAGCACTCGGGAGGTAGAGGTTGGAGGATTGCCGTGAGTTCGAGGCCACCCTTTGACTACATAGTTAATTCCAGATCAGCTTGGACCAAAGTGAGACCCTACTTTGTAAAACAAAAACAAAAATAAAAAAACAAAAAATGTTTGATGTTTGCTTGATAGTTGTTAAGTTTACATTGTTCCTATCTCACCTTGCTATGCCTTGTAATACTTAAAAATGTTTACTCTGTGCCATTGCATGTTAAAAATTTATAACTTGTTTAATCTTACAGGACTCACAGCTAACAAACAATCTTAAATCTCAAAAAAGACTTGGGACTTTAAAACTATCTTAAGTTGGTAATGATTTTAAAAACCTTTAAAATTAAACTAAATACAATTTATCATGTAAAATATATTGGGGGCCAGAGACTAAATGTGATCGTTTAAATAGATGGCCCTCAACATATTCAGTGTTTTATTAGTTTTTAGTTTGAGTCTACAGCCACCTGACTGGAAGAAGTGTCACTGGGCGGATCTTAGGGTCCAGCCCTAAGTGTGCTGGTAGCTTTACAGTTCCAGTGTGAAGATAGACAAAGTGCCTGAAGTGTCTTTGTCTGTGGTGTGGCTTTTGTGTTTTTGACTTATGGCTTTTTTCTCTGTCTACTTAAACCTGTGAAGGTAGGCCTGCTTCTTCTGCCATTATGGAACTTCCTGTGGATCTGTAAGCTTCAATAAATCCCTTCCTCCATAACTGTACATGGTTTGAAAGTTCATCTCAACAACCTAAAGCTGTCTTCTAGGGACTGTTTGTGATTTCCTCCTCAGTATATGTGCCATTGGTATATGAGGAGGCTACTGATATGTTAGTTTTCTATCCTTCCAGGTTACAAAGTGTTTATCAGGAATTTTCTGGAGTGTTGGTAGGCTTTCATATATAGAATCATGTATTTACAAGTAAGGATATTTTAAGTTCTTCCGTTCTGATTGGCTTCCCTTTATTTTTTCTCTTGTTTTATTGTTTTAGCTAAAACCTCAAGCACCATATTAAATAGCAGTGGAGACCATAGTCATCCTTGTCTTCTTCCAGATCTTAGTGGGAATGCTTTGACTATCTCTTCATGTAGCATGATGTTGGCTATAGATTTGTCATATATAACTTTAATTATATAGGTTATATCATATAAGTAGGTTCCTTTCAAGTATCTCGAGTGTTTTATCATAAACAGATGTTGGATTTTGTTGCAGGCCATTCCTACATATATTGAGATGATCATGTGGTTTCTATCTTTGAGTCTACTTATATGATATGTTGCATATATTTATTTACATATGTTGAACCATCCCTTCCTTTCAGGAATAGAGCTGACTTAATCAAAGCAAATGATCTTTTGATGCATTATTAAATTCAGCTTGTAAGTATAAACATGCAGCTTTTATGGAAATAAGTATGAAGTTTTCTCAACAGGATAAATGTATCTATCATGTGAGGCAGCTTATGCCACACTTGGGCATAAACTCTAAAAGACTTTACACTTTTCAATATAGAAACTTGCTCTTACATGTTAATTGTGGACCTATAAGCTAGGAAATGGAATCAGCATAGATACTCATGAAGTGGTGAATGGATAATGAAGTTTTGGTACATGTACACAATGGAATTTTATTCAGCTGTA
Organism: Jaculus jaculus; assembly: GCF_020740685.1. Taxonomy (NCBI): domain Eukaryota; kingdom Metazoa; phylum Chordata; class Mammalia; order Rodentia; family Dipodidae; genus Jaculus; species Jaculus jaculus. The sequence continues at coordinate 20,436,549 of NC_059104.1, read as the reverse complement.
AATAAAAGTGAGATGATTAAACTTGCATAAAATTGATGAATCTATAAAATTTTATACTAGGTGAGGCTCAGAAAGACAAACACCACATGGTCAGATCCTGACATTGAATTTCACGATTTATCTGTAAGTTGAAGTAAGAGTTAGTGGAGGCTAGAAAGCTAGGAAGGGGAGGGCTTCGGTGAAGGAAGGGAACAGTAGATATGTAAGTAGATGGGCGTTAGTGCTCAGGGGGTGGGAAAGAAGAGAGGAAGTATAGAGAGGGTTAATAAACAAAAAAGGAGGGCATTAGGAAAGATGCCACAGAGAAACCTACTTCTATGTTAGCTAATCAAAAATAAATAATTTAAGGACTGGTGAAATGGCTCAGTGGTTAAGGCACCTAAAGAGTAGGGATCTTGGGCTGGAGAGATGGCTTAGTGGTTAAGCGCTTGCCTGTGAAGCCTAAGGACCCCGGTTCAAGGCTCAATTCTCCAGGACCCACGTTAGCCAGATGCACAAGGGGGAGCACGCACCTGGAGTTCATTTGCAGTGGCTGGAGGCCCTGACGCGCCCATTCTCTCTCAATTTCTCTCTATCTGCTTCTTTCTCTCTGTCGCTCTCAAATAAATAAATAAAAAATAAACAAAATTTTAAAAATAGCTTTATGGTATTACTTAGAAAATATATTTCATTCAGTGATACATTATATAATTTTTCTTGAGTAGAAAGAATAGATACATCAATGCATATTCAAATTGATAACCGACTTATACCCCACTTTAACAACTGATACACCACTTCGGTGTAAAAAAAAAAAAAAATCTTCTAAGGCTGGAAAGATGGCTTTAGTGGTAATGGTGCTTTCCTGCAAAGTCTAAGGACTCTTGTCCAAATCTTCAGGTCCCATGTAAGCCAGACACAGTGATACAAACATGCAATGTCGCACATGTGCACAAGGGGCACGTGCATCTGGAGTTCGCAGTGTCTGCAGGCCCTGCAATGCCCATTCCACCTCTCTTTCTAAAAATTACAGAAAAATCTTCTAGCATTCAGGGAATATGTAATTTTAAAAATGCACTAGACTTAATAATGTCATTACTGCAAAGTTTTGTATATGTCCTACCTAGTTAATCAGTGACAAGTGGTGATTATAGGTATGGGATATTGTTTATAATCATGGAAGATGTTAATAAAAAAATTTAAAAAAATAAGTATGTCTGCTTCCCATATCATCTGGATAGTGAAGGTCTACAACAATCCAACAAAACTCAGAACCAACTACATGTGGAAGTATGCCAAAACAGTATGCTGCTGTCAAGAGTGTATGTCAGCTCCTAAACAAAGTGTTCAGACTTAGCATTACCATGGTTAAAAAGCAAATGGCGAGGCCTGTCAATAACTGCATCTCTAAAACCTTAATGCTGATCAGTCATTATTATTATTTATTTATTTGAGAGAGAAAGAATGAGAGAGAGAGAATGGGTATGCCAGGGCCTTCAGCCACTGCAAATGAACTCCAGATGCATGAGCCCCCATGTACATCTGGCCTACATGGGCCCTGGGGAAATGAACCTGGCTCCTTATGCCTTGCAGGCAAATGCCTTAACTGCTAAGCCATCTCTCCACCCCATCAGTCATTATTTTTAAAAACTTATGCCCAACTTTCAAGAGTGGTTCATTTGCCCCAAATAGCTTAATAATGTACTTTACAATTATCTTTGATGTAAGAAAATAATTGTCAGAATTACATGTTTTGAGATTTTTATGATCATGATAGTGTTTTAGACATATTTGAAATTGACATGCAAGAAAATACTTTCAAAAATTCAACTATATAGGGCTGGGAAAATTCTTCAGTATGTAAAGTGCTTGTCTTCCAAGCATGAGGATCTAAGTTCTACTTTTCAGTACCCACTTAAATGCCACAAGTGGCTTCAGGTGCCTGTAATTGCAATGCTAGGGAGGCAGAAACAGATAGATTCCTGTGGCTTGCTGGCCAGCTAGTTTAGCCTAATTAGGGGAATTTCAGGCCAAGGAGAGACTATGTCATTGTAATTTTAATGTAAATGGCCCTTAGCCTCAAGTATTTTAGATTAAGCTTCATACTTAATCTTCAGCAGGTGGAGCCCTACTGGAGGAGGTGTGTCATGGAGGACAGATCTCAAGTCCAGCCCTAGGTATATAGATAGCCAGTGTGATCTCTGGCTGTTTGTTCTGTCTCTGCTGCGAATGATTGATGCAATGACCCAGCTTCTTCCACTGTGAAAATGCTTCTCCTGGAGTCTGTAAGCCTGTAATAAACCCCTTCCTCCAATGAGCTGTTTCTAGTCAGGTGTTTTCCCCAACAACAAGAAGGTAACTGTGACAGCCTTAAAAATGAGGTAGATGTTATCCCCAGAATAATACTTGGCCTTGTCATCTGATCTCCAAATGTACTTACATACACCTGCACACGTGCATTCATACACACATAGAAAATTCAAATTACTGGGCAATAAATAAAACAACTAACCCAGTTCCATAAAATATACTTCATTTTTGTTGACCATGATACACTTAGAGAGTGACTTGGACTTGATGGCAAAAATTTGAGGATCAGGATATTCTTTGTCATCCATAGCCATGGATCATGTATCAAAACGCTCCATGTGTTTCAGACTCATCCAGTTCTTAGAGTCCTGCCCAGATCACATGTGTGCAGTAAACTGAGATACTGCCATGCTTTTGATGGACTAAAGCTGAATGACACCTTAATACTCCACAGACTGCAGAGCACAGATGTGGGATATATGCCTGTTGCCATGGAGAGCCAGGAAACTGCACCAGAGAAGGAATGAAGATGAAGACATGTAGGCTAATGTTACTGGAAGAATGGATGAAGACTATCTGGTATCATTTCATCTGCATGACTGGATCTGAGAAATTATGGGAGAGAGATGGTCTGTTAAGGAATCTTAGAAGAGACAATGGCCGAGAGCAGAAGGACACATCCCCTTTCTCTCCCACTTCTATATGGCATGTCTCCAAGAGAAGCTCCAAGCTTAGGTTAAAACAGTTTGATGTCAAAAATTAAATTTTGGGGGCTGGAGAGATGGCTTAGTGTTTAAGTGCTTGCCTGTGAAGCCTAAGAACCCTGGTTTGAGGCTCGGTTTCCCAGGACCCATGTTAGCCAAATGCACAAGGGGGTGCACACATATGGAGTTCATTTGCAGTGGTTGGAAGCCCTGGCATGCCCATTCTCTCTCTCTCTCTCTCTCTCTCTCTCTCTCTCTCTCTCTCTCTCTCTATGTAGCTCTCAAATAAATAAAAAGAAAATAAACAAAAACTTTAAAAACTAATTTTTTTCCAGACATTAAAAATTTTAAATCAACAGAAACTAAAGAACATTTCATTTTCTGAGGATGAATAATCACAAAATCATGGACCTGGTAAAATATTCCCTTGAGACAATGGAAGAAAACCTAAACTGAGTGAATGTGAAAGCCATGGTAAGAGACAGTTAGCTTGTTACTGCAAGCAAAATCCTTGGGTCATGCTTGCTTCACACACTAGTGTATATCCATGGTAGAAAGCATGTGTCTTTCCTGGGTATGGAAATGGTTAGATCTCTACTTTTCCAATTTAACTACTAGTCACAGAACTTCAGTTCTGAGTGGGAAATGGGATGAAGACCACCATACCTATCTCTGTGAACGTACAAACATGCCCACTCTCAGCATGAATGGCAGTAGGGTCAGAGGCTGGCGCAAGAGTTCTCAAGTCTTTGTTTTCATAATGTTAGGGAAAGCTTTGGTTTTTCAGTTGAGGTTCATGAGGTGAGTGGGTTGTGTTTCCACAACATGGTGGGGGCAGGGAGTTCACACAAAGAACACCGATTACAGATGGGCAGAATAAGAGACTCTCATTGCTGACAGAACCCAGGAGCTGGCCAAAATAGCTGTCATTGAACCCTGTTGTAGATGAAAGGAAAGAGAAGAGTGAGATTTGCTTTTAGAATGTTCAAATGAATGTTATAAGAATTTGCCTTGTGCATATGTATATGCATGAGGCATGAAAAAATTCAACCTATTTTAATACTATTTAGCTGAAACAAAGGCTTTCAATAAGATACTTTACCAGGAGGAATACCTTCTGTTCATATAAATATGAGGATACTGGATTTGCTTGAGCTGTGAAGCGAGTCTTTCTGGGATACTGGAATGGTACACATGTACTCTATCATGTTGACATGTTAACAGTGTTAACCTAGCTAAGTATTAAGTTGTCAGACTACAAAAACAAATACCGTTCTTGAAAGATTCATGTTCCTGGTTTGTGAATATTAGTGTTCAATCACTGGTTGTACTTCTGATAGTAGCTTTATCATTGACTCTAGAATATTGCCTTAGAAAAAGTAAACATGTCAAATACATCCTGAATTATTAAGTCAGTATTATTCATGCTACTACAACGTATTGTACAAAATGAATACTCATTCAACAACATCGGTTTTCTCTAGATGAAGCAGTTTGGTGATAAGTGAATAGTTACAAATGGCAAACTTCCGAAGGCCTCTTTTCTTCTTATAGTATCCAGTAGCACCTCTTTGGCATTCCCTCTATAATTTTGATATGGATCATATGTTCTCAAACTAACATCAGACCATTACAAGGAAAAGACACAGGTCTGATTTGGAATTTGAATTTCGCTTTAAAAAATATATTGTCCTTGCTGCAACGTAACGTCAACTATGGACAAGTACAAGGAAAAGGACTGCCACGTGGGAGGGCACAGGACAAGATGGAAGGAGAGTGGGCTGAATCAGCATCTTAAGGAGGCAGACAGCGTCCTCTTGCCTGCTTGCTTGTCTGTCTTTCTGATAGTTGTGCCTTTCCTGAAGACAAGAAGTGTATCTCCTTGCATTTTTCTAGTGTTGAATACAGACGTCTTAGGTGGAACTCTTCCTGCTTCCCTCTCCTCTCTCTGGCAAAAAGCTTAGCACTTTTTCTTTGGGACACCAGTTCTGTATTTCAATGCTTCAGGGTTTCAGCCCCCTTTTAATCTTTAGTGCAGCAGAAATTACACAAGACTCTGAAGCCAGATCTCTCACGTTGAGACTTCGAGTTTAGGTAGGGCTGATCATTCAGGATTACTGTTGTTACTTCACTGTTTCTCAACTTTCCATTCCAGTCTATCCAAACTTATTTCCTCATCATGCTGCAGGCAATGCAAGCAAGTCTCTGTTTTCCAATCTCTCATTTGGTTCCCATTTCTTGGAATGTCTTTCCTTTCAATGTGTCTGACTTATATTGTTCTTCAAAGCCTTCATAGGTCCTTGTTTTATAATGCTCTTCCCGGCCCTGCCCGGGTCCTTTGATTACAAGGTTTCACACCTTGTGCTGCCTGTATGACTCTTGCCTTCACAAGCAGCCTATCATTCCCGCCAGCATAGAATAGTGTTTCTACCTCCTCTCTACAACACAGGACCACCGGGGCTTCTTTTCTCCTGCATGGTCAACTTTAACACCTTCAAGGCTTTTCCATTTGAAATTATATTGATGGTAGACTGTTGTATGTTATAAAACATGTATATGTACTAGTTACTTATAAGCTAATGTCATTGTCATAAGAACAATTCTTTTGCAAAATCCTGTCATAAACAAAGCATTGTATAATGCAACCATGTTTTAAGTAGACACATTTAAAAGTTCTAACTAGAGCCGGGTGTGGTGGTGCATGCCTTTAATCCCAGCACCCCGGGAGGCAGAGGTAAGTGAATCGTTGTGAGTTCGAGGCCACCCTGATACTACATAGTGAATTCCAGGTCAGCCTGGGCTAGAGTGAGACCCTACCTCAAAAATAAAATAAAATGAAATAAAATAAAATAAGATAAGATAAAAGTTCTAAATATCCTAGGTCAGAATATAGCTCAGTGGCAATATTTGAATGTAGAAGTCTATCAACTCTTAGTCCTAAGACATGTATGAGGGGACAGTTATTTTTATATAATTCAGATGGAACAAAGAGAGCAAAATGTTAAACAACATTGAGAAGTTCCATCCTGTATAAAGTGTCCTCCAGAATTATCCTTAGCAAAGAAAGTGGGTGAAAATGGATCCCAGAGAGCCATGTGCCATAGACATTGTTGCATGTGTAAAATCTTAAATTTATAAACTCTTCTTAAAAAAATTATAATCTGCTTTATTTCATGTTTTATGAACTGTAATTGCTATTATTTTCTGAATACTGACTAAATTTTTATGTAGCATAATGATGACTCAATGTTTATTAGAAATGCATTAGTCTTTTTAGTTATTTTATGTTCTTATTAGACATCTCTTTTCATGAAATATTTTAACTTATTTTCCAAATAGAAGTTACTGAAATACTAGCTAATGTATTTTCCTCAATGAACAAATATCATTATTTAAAATATAAATGATACTTTTTACCTACATGTTTTCAGTATTTTTTTTTTAATCAAAGAATTGTGTTACTCACAATTTTGATTTTCCCTTCTATGAAGGATCCAATGAACTGGGTATTGCCACTTTTGAACAGTTGGTGGCTCCAGTGCTTTGCCGCTCTCTTACAAGTGTGGTGACGAAATGAGATGTTTCTCTTCCTTCAAAACAACACATTTTGGAAACAAAAATTCACAAGAGTGAAGACAGTTCATTTTCTCTGAAAGCAAAAGCTTTGTCATGCATGGATGCAGAAGAAAAGTTCTTACACTGTCTTATACTTTAGACTGTAATCCAGCCTCAACACTGACTAAACTACATTCACATGGGCACTGGAAAAGGATCTAGAGCATTCCTATTCACTGGAAACATAACGTGATCCACATTTACAATGTAAACTTCCTTGATCAATATTAAGTTGTTTTTAATAATTTCAACATGTTACAAAAGTTGCTGACTGTATCTTTCTCTTGGCTCTTTACTCCCAATTTTTATAATGTCTCTCATGCCCAAGTGCATCTTATGTTGATAGCTTATCTCCCTTTGAATGAGTAGCATTTCAGCTGCTCAGCAGAGGCATGTGGTATTCTGGTATGCTATTCTGGTAAATTCAGCTCTGAAGTAGCAAGGGGCAACCCCCTTTTCTGAATAGAAGAAAGCTAAGAATTACTGATTTAAAATAAATTTCTCAAGAAAATTTTACTGTTTTGGCCCTATTAGTGGAGCCCTATACCCACAAAGAAATCATCCAGGAAATATGGTTCACAACTTTGATGGCTGGCAGCCTCTTAGTACTGTGATACTGGCATTTCTAGGCCTTTTCATTATTAATTTCGTGGATCTCTCTAGAGCTATTGGTCCTTAAGTATTTTGAACAGACTATAATATCCTCATGTTTGGGCTGGAGAGATGGCTTAGCATTTAAGGCACATGCCTGCAAAGCCAAAGGACCCCGGTTTGACTCTCCAGGACCCATGTAAGCCAGATGCGCAAAGGGACGCATGCATCTGGAGTTCTTTTGCAGTGGCTGGAGGCCCTGGTGTGTCCATTCTCTCTTTCTCTCAAATAAATAAAATATATTTTAAAATATTTTTTTTGTTTATTTATTTATTTTTTTATTTGAGAGCGACAGACAGAGAGAAAGAGGGAGAGAGAGAGAGAGAGAGAGAGAGAGAGAGAGAGAGAGAGAGAGAGAGAGGGAGGGAGAGAATGGGCACTCCAGGGCCTCCAGCCACTGAAAACGAACTCCAGATGCATGCAGCCCCTTGTGCATCTGGCTAACATGGGTCCTGGGGAAACGAGCCTTGAATCGGGGTCCTTAGGCTTCACAGGTAAGCGCTTAACCTCTAAGCCATCTCACCAGCCCTAAAATATATTTTAAAATATCCCCTTGTTTGACTTCTGATCCTGACTGTTATTTTCTACACTTCTACAGTTGAACGTGTGCATTCTTTTGGTCAGTGTAAAGTCCACTACACTCTGTGCTTGCATCTGCCTTTACCAACAGATGCTCTTACCTGGACTAAGAAGAGTCTCATCTCTGGAATTAGACTAGCTGTTTGCTTGGGTGCTGGCTTCACCCCTGCTCAGTCCTGAGAACCTGGACCAGGTATGTACCCTTGTGCATATAAAACATGTATAGGTGTAGAAAGTTATAATACTAGCTCATGGGTTGTAGTGAAGGGGAAAATCATTATGTTTCACACTGGATAGCTAAAACACAGCAAACAACATTCTATGCTTGTCTTGGTTCAATGAATAGATTCTGTTAAAAATACCAGTATCCTCTCTTTGCAGCTTAATAATATTAACAAAATAAAGTGATGTGACAGTAAGCACTTATTTATTTATTTATTTTTGTTACAGAGTGAAGGATTTCATTGAAAAGTGTTTTTTTTTTTTTTTTTTTTTTTTTTAGGCAAGCCCAACAGACAACTTTTATATTATGTGAAAGAGAAAAAAAAAAAAAAAAAAAGAAGGAGAGAATTGACATACCAGGGCCTCCAACCACTGCAATTGAACTCCAAACGTGTGTGCCCCTAGTGCATATGTGTGACATTGCGTGTTTGCATCGCTGTGCATCTGGATTATGTGGGACCTGGAGAGTTGAACATGAGTCCTGATGCTTCGCAAGCAAGTGCCTTAATTGCTAAGCGCCATCTCTCCAGCCCAGAAAGTGTTTTTTTTTTTTTTAATGTATACAGGTAATAACAAAATGTGCTAGGTCACTCTTCCCAAAGTGGAGCGTAAGTGTTTCTATGTATTTTTCAAGGGAAGTATGATGGGAGTATTGAGACTGGGGGCAAAGGCTCTGACAAGCATTATGGAAAGTGTGATTATACATAGAATGTGTGATTATCTTACTGTCCAGTGCTGAAAAATATAAAAATCAGCTTTTCAGAGTATAATTTGTTTGTACCGCTTATCTATGTCTATACGAACTTATCAGCTGTGAAACTGTGGTGAGCTAGGTGTCACAATTGTGGTGTTGGGACAATAGAGAGAAATGAGGCAACTAAATGGTTTGAGCACAGCAAACTAGTTCTCAATCTTGGAGAAGTAAACTTGACTTCTGCTAAGTCACCTGGAAATTGAGTCTATTTCTAAAACTAGTGGAATTTTTTTTTTACTTTCCTACTTGTAAACTCTAGAACATCTGGAAAAATAAGTCATCTGTATCACCTGCTATTTTCTAATCCAGGAACAATGACATGGGAATGAAAAACAAACAAGAACTATGTCAGTAACAACTCCAAAAATCAACTGCTAAAAAATTTTGTGTAACCAACAATATTTGGGATTTTCAATTGATTAGCATTTACCATGTGTGGCTGTTATATCTATTTCTGGACAGTAAATTATGTACCAAATCAGAAAATGAAATAGATGCAGAATATCATATAGAATCATGTACAGTAATAATTTGCTGTCTTCATGTTTCAATTCTTCATTCCATTAAAACCTGTTTATAAATGTATCATACCTCTACATTCAACACTATGTAGACAACTGAGCTATTTTAACTTTTATTTTGTTGCAGTTAGCTCACATTGCTACACAAAGCACCTGACCAAAATCAGCTTGTCTTATAGATTGAGAGGAAACTTCATGATGGTAGGTGAAACTGTGACATGAGCAGACTGAACATCACCTCCTGCCCAACATCAGGCGGACAACAGGAACAGGAGAGTGTGCCAAACACTGGCAAGGGGAAGCTGGCTATAACACCCATGAGCCCATCCCCAACAATACACTCCCTCCAGGAGGATACACTTCTCAAGTTGCTACCAGCTGGGGCCCAGCACCAAGAACACATGAATTTGTAGGGGGGGGGGGAGAGGGCAGGGGTGTGACACCTGACTCAAACTACCACATTCTTTATCACACATTTTGATCTCTTAGAAGGTCGGTTTCACAGAACTCTCTGCAGAGTGGATAAGCTATGAGAAACTGAAGATTAGATTAGGCTGAGTGCATGAAGAATCATGGAGTATAAATCGTGGAACATTTGGCAGTGAGAACTGATAGCACAGTAGTCCCCCGTCCTGAAGGGATGTTCCAAGACCTCCGGTGGATGCCTCAAAGCACAGACAGGACCCAGTACTATACTTTACAGCGTTTTCCATCTTAACTAAGCACTTGGGCTCTGTGGTGGTAACTTTTTTTCAGTTTGAGGTGTCAAAAAGACCCAGAATTAAGTGTTTTATTCTTTAAATCTTCACGGGTAGGTGTGATCTTACCATAGATCTTGGCAACCTCTGTGCACAGTTTTCTTCATTTCCTCATTAAGTTGAAAATTCTCCTCTCTCACATAAAGGAAGCAGTTTATGGCTTCTCTTTGGCATGCCCCTCTTTCAGCAATACAATCTTGTGATGGGATCACTATGAGGTAAAATAAGAATGTGACCAGACACTGACGCTGGGGTAGTTGGCGTACAACTAAGAGAATGCAGCATGGACACACAGGAGCAAAGGCGGGCGTGGGCTGCACGGTGTGAGATTTCATTATGCTAATCAGTAGGGAAGTTATTTAGGGTAATGGATTTCTGTACTTCTATAGTTTTCTGTTTAGCATTTTTGGACCGTGGTTGATCTCAGGTAAATGAAGCCACAGATAAGGAAGGAGATCCGTATATTGTTTGAGTGCATGCGCGTGATGAAAGAGAAATGCATGCCAGTGATTTAACATAATATAGTGTTGCCACTGTATCTGAAGTGCTGTGGTGAAAGAGGAGGCATTTGGCCAGGATGGTTTTCTTTCTCATAATGATGATACTGTAATATCTGAAGAGGAGGAAACTGATGACTTTGGTGTTTGAGCAGCTTTCTGGAGAAAAGGAGCTGGCAGGCAGGCAGGCAGTTTTAGATTGATGGAGCAGACATAGTGTAAGCGGAAAATTGTTCACACACTGCTGATGACATGACATGGGGCTTCTTTTTTTTTTATTTCTTGTTATCACAACTCGTAGGCCGTGGAGCTCTCCACAACAGAACTCCATGGCCAGTGAGGGCAGATTGTTCTCTGAAGCCATTCTAAGTTTATTCGATTCATAGTTTCTACTTCTAATTAAATCTCATGGTAAGAAAAAAAAAAAGATTTAACTCCCAATTTATGTTTAATATGTGTTTTTACTGTGTGGCCACTGCTACCATTTTATCTTGAGTTTTACGGATTAACCAGAAAGGACAATGAAAGCAAAAATATTTTAATTTTTTTTGAAATTTTAAATTTATTACATGCTTTATTTTGTCCATGGCATTAACTATTATGAGAACCAGAAATATAGACTCAAAGGCTCATATTCTGGTTTAAAAAAAAAATAATCCAAATAGAAAGATAATAATCTCTTATTTTTCTTTACTTGATTTCTTTGGGAATGTGTTGTATGTGCATGTGTGTGTGTGTGTGTGGTGTCATGCATGTTTGTGTGTGTGCATGTGTGTGTATGCATGTTTAGGTGTGTGTATGTGCATATTCTGAATGTGCATGTGTTACTCTTAATTAGAATGGCTTCAATTTCTATCGCATGTCATCCTCTTGAAACTTTTTTTTTTTTTTTTTGGCAGTGCCTGGGGACATGATTGTATATGTCCCTGACTAGCGTAAACCTCTCTGTGTATGTAAGGATGACCTTGAACTCCTGATCCTTTTGCTGGGATTACAGGCATAAGCCATCATACCTGGTTGATATGGTGCTGGGCAGCAAGAGCAAGCCCGGGGCCTTTTGCAAGCTAGGTGATAATTTTACCAAATGAACTACATCCCCAAGCCCTGAATGTTTCTGATTATCAGAGAACACATAATAATATCAGAGTCAAATCTATCCTTTGTGAAAATGCTTTAAGAGTATAAAATGAACTCTTTTTTGTGTTCTTTATTTTTTATTTATTTATTTTTTTTTTTGAGGTAGGGTCTCACTCTGGCTCAGGCTGACCTGGAATTCACTATGTAGTCTCAGGATGGCCTTGAACTCTTGGCGATCCTCCTACCTTTGCCTCCCGAGTGCTGGGATTAAAAGGCGTGCGCCACCACACCCGGCTATGTGTTCTTTATTTTTGTCGTGTTTTGTTTGCTGTGGTAGGGTCTCACTCTAGCCCAGGCAGACCTGGAACTTACTCGGTGGCCCACTGAGATCTCAAACTCACAGAATTCCTTTTATCCCAGCCTCTTGGATGCTGGGATTATAGGCATGCATTAGCATGCCCAGCTAAAATATACTTGATTACTTTTTGTACAAAGAGTTTGCGTTATAAGACTATGGACTATATTGCCCTGTATATATTACCAGCAATGAGGTCAGAATGCTGTCCAAGGTAAGAAACATTACAGGAAGCCGAGGAGGGGAGCATGCCGTGCATGTAAGACAGATTGAGTTAAGGAATGGCTTTAATTTCAGACACAGTTAGGGACTGAGAATATGACTGTACGTAGAAAAAGTTTAGGCAAAGGCACAAAAATGGGAAAAAGGCAATGAACGATTCAGTTTGGTTTGAGTCATGTGCATATAAAAGGGAAGACAATTCTGATGAGGTGGGTTGGGGCTCATCTCAGGAAGAATTGGGATGGTAGGTCAGGTAATAGGCAATGGTGGACAGAATCAGTGCAAGTCTGCAAACCACACAGACCTCTATCTAAGATCTGATTCTGTCACCAAATAGCTTTGTGACTCAGGCAAGATCTCTAACCCAGATGATCCTTATTTCTTTCACGTGGGTAATGGGGATTATAATTGTATACCTAGACAGTAATGTGCACCAGATAAAAAAAATTAACATTAAACACCACAGCATTGGACCACTGTAAGTGGCTTGTTAGAAAAAGTTACTGCTGGGTCAGACAGATGGCTTAGTAGTTAAGGCGCTAGCCTGCAAAGCCAAAGGACCCAGGTTCAGTTCCCCAGGATCCACATAAACCAGATGCACAAGGTTATACATGCATCTAGAATTCCTTTGCAGTGGCTGGAGGCCCCTGGTGTGCCCAATTCTCTGCCTGCTTCTTTTTCTCTCCTTCTCTGAAATAAATAAATGAATAAATAAATATAAAATCTAGAAAAGAAAAGGCTTTGGCTAATATTCTTATTGCTAATACACTAAAAGATAGCTTTACATTTTAAATTATGTGAAATAATTCTAATTCCTGAAGTGCCCACTTCCATTCTATGGAAGAGCTAGATTTAATTTCTTATTACTAAAATTGTCTATTTTGTTCTGGCTAATTTATATGTGGGTAATCACTTTATACACATATAGACAACAAAAACTAAAAAAAAAAAAAATCAATTATGGGGTTAGAGGGATGGCTTAGCAGTTAAGGAGGTTGCCTGCAAAGCCAAAGGACCCAGGTTCTATTCCCCAGAACCCACAATAGCCAGAGGCCCTGGAGTGCCCATTCTCTCTTTCCCTCTTTCTTAGCGTGAATAAATGCCTTTGTTTTGAGCAATTAAACCTTTTTGAGTTGTTATTTTTCAAGAGTCTTTGAAAAAACTTCCCTCTCTGCCCCCCTCATTCCCATTTCCCACCTCCCACCCCCTTGTCAGAATTTCACAGTAGTCAGAAAGAGGCCAGGCTTTAACTCAGCCTCTCTGTAGAGTCTGGAAGATCCGAGAGTCAAGTGATTGGCTCAAGGTAACAGAATACTAAAAATGGAGAGGATTTTGAATTTTTTTTTTTTTTTTTTTTGAGGTAGGGTCTCACTCTAGCCCAAGCTGACCTGGAATTCACTATGTAGTCTCAGGGTGGCCTTTCATTCTCAGTGATCTTCCTACCTCTACCTCCTAAGTGCAGGATTAAAGGCGTGTGCCACCAGGCCTGGCAGATTTTGAAATTTAGATTATATCCAGCATGGTTGATGTGTTGATTCCTCATCATGATCTTGCTATTTTCTTTCTTTATGGTAATATGACTAAAAGTTATTTTTTCCCCCTACACTGCTTATCACAGAAAACACCACAAAGCACTTATGAGGATTTTCTGGTCATGAAATAAAAAAGTAGCAGGAAAAATATTATCCAAATTAGCACATGAATAACTCAGAAATGTCAACAATATTTCCTCTGGTCCCTTTGGTGTGTTAATTGGGTATTAAAATTTACTATAGTCTCATCATTGGATGTTCATATTTGCTTTGTTTTGCCACCCGTCTGTCATTGTCCTCATTTCATATGGACCAGGTTCCTGGAGGGCAGGGGAATGCTAAAGCCATGAAGATAGGAACAGGGGACATTTGGATCAGAGGAAACCACAGGCAAGAAAGGCAGATGGGAACTTTACCACATATTTTAATCATCTTACTGACTTATGGTATGCCTTTACATAAGCACTGTCCCATTGACTTAGGCCCCTAAAATTGAATTAAAGCACATTAATTAATTTGGATAGAAAGGCTCATATTTAATAACAATTTATGCAAACTGGCACTCTTAAGATGCTGTGAAATACCTGAAAATTTCTTGTGCTGGGAAGGTAAGGCAAGTAAATGTGAGCCCATGTTTTCAGTGCCTTTCTTTTCTTCAGCTAATCTTTTCACATGCTTTTTATCCTCCCCCTGATGTTAGTTTTCTTTTCAGGGCAACATGCAATTCTGTTTATATCATTCATTTTCAGATGACAAGTATGAATTTGGAAAATACTTGCAACCCTTCAAAAGAAAGTGATAAAGCATAAATAGCTCGTTAGTATGCTTCCATCCTCTCTTTCTCTACAAAACACTTGGTGTTGATATTGTATCCCATGCACGTTTTTATGTTGCATCTTCCCATCCAACATTCCTCAAGATCCTTTTGAACTTTTGAAGAATAACTTTGATGAACTGAATTCCTTTCCATCATGTTGACAATGTGGTATGTAGATTGCTTTTATAAGGGCCATGACTGTGTGAGGGTAAAACTATGACTCTGATTCTCAAGCCTTATGACTTTCAACATTTCCCCTGTACAAATGACGGATTATTGGGAGATGTTTATGTTTTGTATTAAATTTTGTATTTGAATGAAATTACAGTTTGAAATATTAGGGATGTGTGTTGAGCAGTCACATTAGGAAAGTGGCCTGCTTCTTGAGCCTCATGTCTGGTGCAGCCACTGCAGCCTTCCTGGGTACTTGGAGCAGGGCATCCCTATCCCTTTATGGTCCTTATTTGTTTATGTGCTTTTCTGACCTTCTGTATTATAAATTTTTGAAGGCAGGCACTGCATTTGATTCACCTCTGCACCATTAGTTCTCAGCTTGGAATTGAGCTTGGCACGTAGGTGCATTGGTGCTTGCATGAATTAATGAGCTGATTCAAGACATACTGACACATGATAAAGAAATTGGTGGATTTCGGTCTGAATAAATGGTTTAGGTAATGTTTTGCTCATTTTGACAAAATGCTGGCTATGTTAAAATGTGGGCAAGAGATCCAGAGACGTTCTATGGTTGCTTCTCTAGTTAGTCTCTATGACTTCTCTAGTTAGCCTCTGAGAAGTGAGGATCAGGAATACAGAGTGCAGGAAATGTGCTTTGCATTCAGAGGTTTGTAATTTAAGACTTCCTTTTTTTTCTTCTGAAAGTAGGATAAGCTAATTAGGGGAAGCCTAGGGAAAGTTTCAAAACATATGTTATTGTATGATCGTAAAAAGATTCTTAGCTTGTCATTTGTGTTCATGCTCACTTAGGATGAAGTAGACTGGTAGAGTATATGAATTCTAGACATTTCTGTGCTGACTATTTATGTTGTCCTCTTTACAAAAAATAGAGATTATTTATGTTTAATTTCCATGCTACAATGCAATGAGCCCAGTAATCAATATTTTTATTTGCATAGTGCACATAATGCTCAAAACATATTTGTCAACATGACTGTAATAAGTTATATCTGCAACATTGGCATAGCATGTCTCAAATTTATTTTTATTTACTTTAAAAAATATTTTATTTATTTGTTTATTTGAGAGAGAGAGAGTGAGAGAGAGCAAGAGGCAGATAAGAGAGAGAGAATGGGTATGCCAGGGCCTCTAGCCACTGAAAATGAACGCCAGATGTATGAGCCACCTTGTGCATCTGGCTTACATGGGTACTAGGGAATAGAAACTGGGTCCTTTGGTTTTTCAGGCAAGCACTTTAACTGCTAAGCCATCTCTCCAGTCCTCAAATTTGTTTTAAAATTATACTTTAATGAACATAATGATTAGTTGCTCAGATTGCTAGTCAAATTTGTTGCATTAAGAATAATTTTGTAGGGCGTGGAGAGATGACTTAGCAGTTAAGGTGTTTGCCCGTGAAGCCTGAGGACCTAGGTTTGATTTTCCCAGTACCTACATAAGCCAGATACACAAGGTGGTACATGTGTCTGGAGTTCGTTTGCAGTGTTTGGAGGCCCTGATTTGTCCATACTCTCTGTCTCTTTTTTATATCTCTCTGCCTGTGAATAAATTAAAGATTTTTTAAAAATAGAACAATCCAGTGGAGCTTGTTTTGCTGGCACACTTTTTAAAAAATATTTTTATTCGGGCTGGAGAGATGGCTTAGCGGTTAAGCGCTTGCCTGTGAAGCGTAAGGACCCCGGTTGGAGGCTCGGTTCCCCAGATCCCACGTTAGCCAGATGCACAAGGGGGCGCACGCGTCTGGAGTTCGTTTGCAGAGGCTGGAAGCCCTGGCGCGCTCATTCTCTCTCTCTCCCTCTATCTGTCTTTCTCTCTGTGTCTGTCGCTCTCAAATAAATAAATAATTAAAAAAAATATTTTTATTTATTTATTTGAGAGTGGTAGACAGAGGAGAGAGGAAGGGACAGGAAGAGAGAGAGAGAAAGAGAGCGCATGGGGGCACCAGGGCTTCCAGCCACTACAAACGAGCTCCAGACACGTGTGCCCCCTTGTGCATCTGGCTAACGTGGGTCCTGGGGAATCGAGCCTCCAACCAGGGTCCTTAGGCTTCACAGGCAAGCGCTTAACCACTATGCCATCTCTCTAGCCCCTGGCACACGTTTTTAACCCCAGCACTTGGGAGGTTGAGGTAGGCAAATCACCATGAGTTTAAGGCCAGCTTGGGCTATAGAGTGAGTTCCAGGTCAAATTGGGATAAAGGGAGACCCTACTTCAAAAACCCAAACAACACCCAGAATAACACAAAGAATAACCCAGTAATTATTAGGCTAGTATGACAAATGTAGCAGTTTAACTGTTCCTGAGGATCAAAGTTCCTGAGGATCAAAAATAAAACATGATATTGCTACATTATCATCAGTCAACCTTGACACTTATGCTCACCTCCAATGAGAAGGGATGTAGGTACCCACGCCCACTGATTTACTTTCTAAGGATACAGCAGTGCATAGTCTCCTGGAAACATTGCTAATCCTTTCAAGGTACTAGCTCCAGTCTTTCTTCCAAGCATTCATTTAACACTTATTTACTGGAGGGTTACATGGATTAGATCCTGCAAGAAACCTAGGGCAGTTTCAGATTTTTCTTAAAGAAACAAGCATAACCATGTGATAACCTAAATAATGATACATTATTAATCAGCAAGCAGTAGTTGGCACAACTGTGTGGTACAAGAATTTTGAGGGAAAAGAAAAGAAGGTTAGATGTGTGGTTGAAAAAGACCTCAAAGTAAATAAGAGTCATGAATGGGGCTTTGAAAGAGGTGGAAAGGAGGAAGGAAGTAATTCTAGGCTTAACTGATGCTTAAGAATAGAAATGGGCAATTTATATTTTAGGAAAGGTAGATGGTGGAAATTTATTTATATAAAAATAAATGCAATTAGCCTGTTGTGGTGGCACACACCTTTAGTCCCAGCACTCTGGAGATAGAGGTAAGAAGATTGCCTTGAGTTTGAGGCCAGCCTGAGACTACAGAGTGAGGTCTATGTCAGCCTGGGCTAGAATGAAACAGTCTCTACCTTGGGAAAAAAAAAAAAAAAAAAAAGAAGAAATTCATTAAATCTAAATGTTGAGCTGCATAAGCCTTTTAGGAGGATTGTCCAAAAATTGAATATTATTTTTGGATGAGTCCAAGTATGCTGCATTCTGATAATCTAAGTAAATGTGATGCAGGCCTTCCATGAACTATACTTGAAGAAACACAAGGGAAGGTGCTGGCTGGCTTGCCACCCCGACTGCTGATGGTTTTTCAGTCTAACAACAGGATGCAAAGGGTCTGAACTGGGTCCACTCATGGTGGAGGATGACTTGAATCAGAGTGTGAGTGATGAGCCCTTTCTGGGAACTTGCACAGTTAACTTGGAATTTAATGGCAAATGCGAGAGAAGTTGTCATGAAAATGATGAATATAAGAAACAGATGGATAAAATGGCAAGTCTTATATATTACATAGAGGCATAAAAGGAGAGGGAGAGTAAAAATCTCTGTGTCAGGATGGGATGCCTTTATCCATGGAAAGAACAGACCTCAGATTCTGCTTTCAAGTTAGCAAATTAATCAAGGGGTGAGAGAGTGTGAACTGGAGTAGAAAGATTGTAAGTCCACTTTGTAAAACAAACAAACAAACAAACAAATGAACAAACAAACAAACAAACAAGCAAACAGAGCTCAAAGCCAGATGTGATGGTTCACTCCTGTAATTCCAGAACTCCAAAGGCTGAGAGGCAGGAAGATTGTTAAGTTCCCAATTGGGGCTACACAGGGAGAGACTGTTATACACAAACGACTTACCATGATGACAGGTTAGCAAAATTTAAAGGAGAGAGGGTGGGCAGAAGGTTTCTCTGAGGGGAATGTGTGTGAGTATTTAGTGCAGGCGCCACAGATAAAGAAATGCAAAAGGGATCATAAATCTTCAGTAGTCACTTCCTCACGTTGCCATGACCAGATTTCCTCTCCTAGTATAAGTGTTCCAAAGTCTGAATAAAGGTACCAGCAGGGTTGGTTCCTTCTATGGAGGATGGTTCTCTCCTCACAAGGTGTGGATCAAGAAGAGAATTCAAAAGTGGTCAGAGCCAAGAATTTCTCCTTGCAGCACCAGAGCATGAACTGCTTGTCTCTTTTCATATGCAAATATAAAGAACTAGACTGAATACTAATGTGTAATGACATTTGCAAGGTACCGTCACTTCTAAGCATAGTTAGCAAGGCTAGTGCATGGACCTTGTTTATAAATAGCAAAGATTAAACATGATAAAAGGGGTTT
Organism: Jaculus jaculus; assembly: GCF_020740685.1. Lineage (NCBI taxonomy): Eukaryota > Metazoa > Chordata > Mammalia > Rodentia > Dipodidae > Jaculus > Jaculus jaculus. The sequence goes on along the minus strand of NC_059104.1, from coordinate 20,417,500 downwards.
TTATACAGGACAATTAAAGATCAATTACAGCAATGGGATATAGCAGTGAAAGCCCGCGGAAGGACTTCCTTTCCTTAATCAGAGATACTTATCAATTATGAGGCTTAATCATTAGTGGAGTGTCTACATCTTGCATTTAAAAAAGCTGATGATAATTACTCTCCAGATCTTCCTTATTATGCTTGGAGAGAAGTGACTTCTCTTCCTTCAAATGTGACTTTTAGCTCATGACCTTGAAACAGCATAGACCTAAACCTTCATAAAATTGAGATGCACAGCTCACTTTTTAATCTGTCACTCAAAAAATGTGTTTAAGAGATGCATATATTATAAACAATTTGAAATAAACCAATCATGATTTTTTTTAAAACTTTTGAATAGTTACTGATTTGAGGAAGAAAGTTGTTGCTCTTATTATACTTAAGATGTCACTAATATGTCATGGATTAATGACAGGTTTTGTTTTTTCAAAGGGGAAGAGTGATATCTATTTATTGAGTGAACATATGAATTAGGAGGTGTACAAATCTCATTACATGTATTATGCCAGTTACTTATCAACAAAACTGGAACATGGATGGTGTATTCCTCCCCACTGCAAGCAGTACATGCGTTGTCGCAGTTACTCCTCTCAACACCGGGACACGGACAACGTACTCCTCCCTCATTGCAGGCAGCGATGAAGAGTCTCCGAGTTTTCTTCACAGCTCGGCAAAGTGAAGCACATGCATTGTCAACCTGCATAATATTTTACATCTAGTTTTAGCATTGATTTTACCTGAAAACATTGCTAATTGAGCCATCATAACATCCGATACTTTGGGAAAACAATCAAGAGAGTCTTTAACTCTTGATACAATAACTAATTTCATAGTGATATTAAGTCATAGGAACATCTATCTTATATTTTTTGTTATGAAAATAGGTGAGACATTAAGTTGACATCAGAGATGAAAATACTAGATGATGCAATGATCCATAATTGAAGGGAACGAGACGTGAAACCTGGTTTTGAAGGTGTTCGTTGATTCCAGCCCATTGGATAGTGATTTGTATTCTATATTGAAAATAGTATAAAATTCTAAGGATTAAATTAAAATTAGAAACTGGACTACTTCCAGAGAAATAAAGAATTCTGATAGCAAACATGCATGTCAGACATGTGGGAACTTAATCCAGTTGCTAAAAGCCTACGCTTGATTGAGGCAAATGGATAAAGTTCAGCTGATTTCAGCAATCTTGTTGCCTAAGACATAAATCTTTGCAGCTCCTTAGTTTGCCCACTAAATGATAAGAATCCAACCAGCTTAAAATCTCAAATATTTTACCTCAATTTCTGGGAGACAATTAATTTCAATGTTTAAGAAAAAAATGTTTTGTAGATCATGTAGGAAACAGCCAAGTGTATTTGTCAACACAATTATTTTATGTGAAAATATTAGCATACTTAATGAAAGAATTTGATAAAAGCAGTTGATGCATCATGGTTCAAAAATTTATATTTGAAAGTTAAGTAAATTCATAATGTATCCATTTTATTATAGCAATTACAATTTACACACACACACACACACACACATATATATATATATATATATATATATAATGGAAGTTAGAGGGACTCTTTTCCACACTTCTTAGATTATAGTCTAAGGCAATTTAAAGATACTTATTTAAATATTTAAAATATTTAAGGGTCATTGATGAACATTGATAATTGGAAGATATTGATTTCTGAACTGGAAATATGGATGAATAGTCTATATACATATTTAGGAGGCATTTTCTGGAGAAGGCATTTGTTAATCCACAGTTCCTATTGACTGTCATGTTACTTTCCACTTGGTTTTGAGGATTTCATGGAGCATTTTATAGGCTGTGAGGTCTTTCCCTTAGAGAGACTTTTTTTTTTTTTGTAAATCACACATCTCGCATGTCCCCTGCTTTAGTTCCTTAACATGGTTTCCCATTGTGATTAGGATCTCCTTCAGTTGTTTTTTTTTTTTTTTTTGTACTTTTTAAAACTTTTATTGATTTATTTAAGAGAGATTGAGAGAGAGAGAGAGAGAGAGAGAGGGAGGGAGGGAGAGAATGGGCATGCCAGAGCATACAGCTACTGCAAATGAACTCCATATGTATGTGCCACATTATGCATCTGGCTTATGTGGGAAATTGAACCAGGGTCCTTTGGCTTTGCAGGCAAGCACCTTAGCCACTAAGCCATTTCTCCAGCCCTAGGGAGACTTCAAAAATTATTTATTCATTTTTAAGGAGAGTCAGAGAGGTTGGGGGGGGGAATGAGAATGGGAAGGCCAGGGTCTCCAGCTGCTTTAAATACATGTGCCACTCTGAGGATGTGGGTACTAGGCAATCCGAATGGGGTACATAGTTGTTGCTGTCAAGTGCTCTAACTGGTGAGCCATCTCTCCAGCCTCAATTTTTTTCCCTCTCTGAGGTAGGGTCTCACTGAAGCTCAGGATGACCTGGTACACTACGTAGTCTCTGGCTGGCCTGGAGTTCACAGCAGTTCTACAACTCTTACCTCTACCTCCCCAGTACTGGGAGTAAAGGCATGTGCTACTGCCTGGCTGAGGCGGACTTCACTGCACTGATACTCGATACGGAGTGCCTCCATGTTCTGATTGTTTGTTGGCAGAAATGCGTTATGAAGGTCAGCTGGGGCTGACTTTGTAGGTGTGCTGCCTTTTATTGGTGTAGATAAAGGGGCAGTCTGCTTTTGAAAGAGACAGAAGGCAGGGTAAGACAAAAGTCAGGCAGGTTTTTGGAGCTAGATGCAAAGTGTTTGTATTAAGTATTTGTTTTTCTGGCCACCTCCTATTGACTCCGCTGCAGAAGGAGGATCCTCTTCCTTACATGGTATGGGACGAGGCATACCACACTGGACAGAAGGAGCACAGCCCTTTATTAGCCACATGTGCCACGGTCCAGTCCAGAAGGGCACCCTGGAGTGAAGACAGACCATAGATGCTAGTGAGGGTATGATTTAAAGGAGGGGTGGCACTTGGTACCCACCAGAGAGTGAGATTGGGATGCTGTTTAATACTTACTCTGATTTGGAGGTGAACTCAGTAGACTGAAGACAGGATGGGATGGAGCTGGTGTAGCTGATAAGGGAGGCACTCAAGAGGTGTTGGATGTAGGAGGGGAGCTTCTGGAAAGAGAACTCTTGGCTAGGCTTCCAGGACCTTGTGAGGGAAGTATGTAGAACATTGATTCTTACAGGACTTGTTGGTTCAAAACAAGTAGTATCTCGACTATCGTATAAGGTAGCAAGGCACTCTGGGCCATGTCTTGGGACACTGAGGCCTCTGACACGTTATAAAGAGAGGGACACCAGCAAGCACAGAGGTTTCTGCTCATAGGTGGTGGGTTGAATTCAAGAGGTCACAAGCTACTAGCCTGGTTCATCAGAGGCAGGAAAATTCACTTGCTAGGGAATGCACAGCTGCCCTATGAGCCTGAATTCTGGCCCTGTTCACCTGAGGCTTCCAGAAGGTTACTTTAATCACTTTGCACTTCTGCTTCATTAATAGTAAAATAGCAACTGCAATGGCATGGTTGAAATGTGACATGAGATAATACCTTATAAGTACTTAATCAATATTAGCTATTATTATTTACTGGGTACAGAAGTTACTCAAGCCAGCTTCTGGGGAAGCGAGTGAGCTAGCCAGTAGTCATTCTTGGTCTCAAGCAGTAGTCAGGGCAAAGACTCTGCAATGTCATGAAGAACACACACACACACACACACACACACACACCACGAGGATGATTCTTTACTTCTTTTTTTCCTAAGACCCTGTGTTGACAAACTCTAAACTGTTACTTAGATGTATTAGGAAAGCTTTGCATTTAGAAGATTATTAAAGTGTATTTTAAATGATAATCCTTTAACGATTTTCTTGTCTTCAGGGTATTGATATTTTGAAAGCTGGGCACAGAGCCTATTACACAAAAGACATTCAATAAGTGCTGATTGAATAGCTTTCAAAAATGAGACATTATAACTATGAAATTATGGAAATCCTTTCCTTGCTTCATTTTTAATATTTACAAGTAAATTGAATAAGAGATTAGTTATGGTACACTGTGTACAGGTCGCTCTGAGAATGTTCATAGAAATGGCACTGGAATATTGTATTCTGGTTGGAAGATGAGAACTTGTCTTGTGGTTCCTAGCATAGTGAGTAAATCAGTTATGTATCTGGATGGTATAGGAATACTGAGAAGAATGCAGCTCTCCCAAGCCATCCGTTGGCATATCCACTATGGTAGAAGGAAGGCAAAATAAGTATTAGGAAAATGTATTTGTTATTAGTGAACCTAGTCACCTTATACAGACTAAGTGCATTTATTTTCTTATTAGAACATATTGGAGTGAGAGAGAAAGAAGGAGAGGGAGAGGGAGAGAATGGGTGTTCCAGGGTCTGCAGCCACTGCAAACAAGCTCTAGACACATGTGCTGTGCATCTGGCTTTATGTAGGTACTGGGGAATTGAAACTCAGTCCTGTTGCAGGCGGGCACCTTAACTGCTAAGCCATCTCTCCAGCCCTGGAAACTACTCTATTTCTACATATGACTTCCCACCTGTTTTGTTGGAATGAATTACAAAATCTTACAAAATCCAGGAGCTGAGAACTTGCATGCTGGTCTCTGTAAGTCCTGCCATATCCAGCAGAATGTTTTTTTTTTTTTTTTAATATCAGATATGTTCACTCAGTTCTTGTTAGTTGAATCCATGTTTTAAGAGAAATTCTTAGAGATTACAGCTGAAGAAATCTGATTAGTTTATCTAAGGCTCCCAATAATGCGAACAGTCTATGATGATCAACTCTAACAAGGAGAGCTATCTGAGTAGAAATAAGGAAGCTTTGGGGGAAAATCATGGGAATTTATTGACCTTCAATTAACATAGAAGAGAATCTAGCAGAATAACATTAGACAACTATGCACATTGCTACTAGAACTTTTGATGAAATGGTGAATAGTCTTGTGTGTTATAGGAAACACCCCAGTAGGTGTTTGGGTGTGACATGGAATGGCCAAGGAGCACATGTCCTGCTTTTCAGCGCCTCACTTTGGTTTCTGGTATCCCCCACCTGCAAGTCATCTCACACCTTTGCCGGTGTCTCCTCACATGGAAAGCAATGATAAAGACAGTGACTTTGCAGGGCTGTTAGGAACAGTGTATGCATCAGGACCCATAGCATCCTTAGAATAGCATCTGACACCTAGGCAGTATGTATGTGCTCATGCTGTGCTTGTTTCTTCTCGTGGATAGAGTTGACCACTGTGGTGGTTTGATTCAGGTGTCCCCCATAAACTTAGGTGTTCTGAATGCTAGGTTCCCAGCTGATGGATATTTGGGAATTAATGCCTCCTGGAGGGAGTGTATTGTTGGGGGCGGGCTTATGGGCTTTATAGCCAGTTTCCCCATGCCAGTGTTTGGCACACCCTCCTGTTGCTGTGGTCCACCTTATGTTGGCCAGGGGGTGATGTCCACCTTCTGCTCATGCCATCGTTTTCCCCTGCCATCGTGGAGCTTCCCCTCGAGCCTGTAAGCCAAAATAAATCTCTTTTTCCCAGAAGCTGCTCTTGGTTGTGAACCGGACTGCAACAACCACCAAGAAGTCTTTCCATATTGGGGGTCAGAACAGAAGAGATTCATGGAGAATTATTGTTTTGTACTTGGATACCCTTGGAAAGCTTTGTTTGCAAGCTTAAAACTTAAAGCAACTAATGTTTTCCATTCTCATTTATAGAGGGCATCTAAGGAAAAAAAAAGGGCACTACTTGGGGATGGGATATAAAAGGCCAAGTGGGCAGTATTTCACTTCAAGGCAGTGTCTGAGCCTTAGCAAGTAATCTCTCCTATTGAAAGTGCCACCTTTAACACCAGTGGTCATTACAAAAGCCCTATGACACTAAGTAAGTCTGAAAATTATTCATAACTGAGTCTTGGCAAGGGTTCAGATCTGAGATGACGTTTTTTTAAATGGACTAAGGTCTTTAGAGGTCCCCATATTGTAACACTTTTAAGACGCTTTGTTCTGCCAGATGGTTAGTCTCTTCAAGTAGCTGAGATGAAGGAACACTTGTTACTCACACGGACTAGCTTCCTACTCAGTCACTTGCCCAGAATGTGCTCTACTGGTGTATGGTTACTAATACTTTTTTTTTTTTTTTTGCAAACTGTACATTGACAAATTGTCATCTAATGTCTTCATTTTTTCTATCTTCCTGGGGGAGAAACTCCTTGCAGCACTTCAGGCTTGGTTGCTGTGGTGGTGTGATTCGGGTGTCTCCCATAAACTTACATGTTTTGAATGCTAGGCCCCCAACTGCTGCCAATTCGGGGATTGGATTCTCCTGCAGGCTTGTACTGTTGTGGGTGGTCTTATTATGGGTTTTATAGCCAGCTGCCCCTTGCCAGTGTTTGGCACACTCTCCTGTTGCTGTTGTCCATCTGATGTTGCCCAGGAGGTGATGTCCACCCTCTGCTCATGCCATTGTTTTCAGTGCCCTTGAGTCTGTAAGCGAAAATAAACCCTTTTCTCCCACAAGCTGCTCTTGGACAGTCGATTTCTGCCAGCAAAGGGAAGCTGACTGCAACAATTGCTTTCTGCGAGATGATTTAAAGAGTTCCTCATGTAACAAACCTCAGACATGCCCCGTTAGTACCGGGCGCCGAAGTAACTGGTGCTTAAGGGAGGGAAGGGAAGAAAAAGGGACTTCACCAAGATACATAAGGACGGGGTCACATCCAGCAAGGCTGTGACTCCCAAATTCTTTCAGAAAACCAGTTAATGGCACTGAAAACAAAATGTTTCAAAGCAGTACCATAAAGTTAAAAGATGATTTCTCACGCATGTTGCTTTGAAACCTATGTGCTATTTGGCCTCTCAAAAACTAGCTTTTTGCCTCCTGCATTGTGTCCAGCTCCGCTCATGCCATTCGCATCGCCAGTCTTCCCGGAGCCTCTTCCATAGTTTTCAGGAATGGCCGAGGAGGGCGAAGTCCGAGTCGCCTTTTATTTATTTGGTCCTGTGCGGTGGTGGCTCGGGGTCCTGGTGTCTCTTCTGGTGCAGCTGCCCAGGGTCCAGAGCATCTCCGCGGGTGCAGAGCCAGTCCCGGCGCGCGGGAGGCGTGGCCTGGCCGCGGGGCGTGGCCTCGGCGGAGCGCGGCGAGCGGCCGGACCCAGGTTAGCCGAGCCCCGGGGCGGCTGCGGCGGATGCTGGCGGGCGGTGCGTGCGCGCGCGCGGCTCCGCAGCTTTTCCTCCGGGCGCCTCTGCGAGCTGGGACGCGGGGGGCAGAGGCAGAGCTCGGCCTCGGGGCCGGTCCGACGGAGAGCCCGGCGCTCGCAGGTGGAGCCGGCGTCCCGCAGCGCCCGCCCTGGGCTCGCGGCTCCGAGAAGCCTCGGCCGGCCGCGCATCGCATCTCCTTCCCCAGCCGGCGGCGGCGGCAGCGCGGCGCGCGCGGGAGACCGTGGGGTCCGCCGGGCCAGGGGCGACGCGGACACCGAGCATGGACGCGCGGACCTGGCGCCTGGGCTTGCGGGGGCTCCTGCTCCTGGCTCTCCTGGGGTCGAGCCGAAGCGAGGGCGTGGAGACCTGCGAAGAAGTTCGCAAACTTTTCCACTGGCGGCTCGGGGGAGCCGGCAAGGGGCTGCCGGACTCGCCGCGGGCAGGTAAGAGCGGCCGGCCGGGGCGGGCAGGGGCCCTCGGAGAGCCTCCGCGCCCTCCCGTGAGCTGGCGGTGCGTGGGAAGAGGACCTCTCGGGGCCCTGCGGCCGCTCGGGGTGGATCCCCGGGAGACCTCGGGGGCACGGGGGGGGGGGATGCTGGCGTGAACCCGCGGGCGCAGCGGGACCCGCTCGGGGACACCCACGCCGCGCCCGAGGCTCCCGCAGCTCGGGGCTGATGCCCGTCCGAGCTCTCCTTAGTCTGCAGGATGCCCGGGGAGGAGCCTGGAAAGCCGAGATCTGGGGACCCAGGCGAAGCTGTCCCCCCGAGAGAGAGAGAGACAGAGACAGACAGACAGACAGACAGAGAGAGAGAGAGAGAGAGAGAGAGAGAGAGAGAGAGAGAGAGAGGGAGGGAGGGAGAGAGAGAGGGAATTTCACACCAGGGTTAATGGTGTTCTCACGCACTGCAAGGAGTTGGGTCGGTTGTCCAAGTTTGACAATAAAAGCACCACTGGCCCGAGAGGCAGCAGATCCTGTCTGCAATTCGTACGCTCAGACGTGACCTTTAGCTGCCCCTTCGTGACCTGGCAGTAAGCCTTGCCACCGGAACCCGAAGTGAACTGCCCAGTCTGTCTCCCAGAACCTTAGAGACCTAACCCAGAGGCGTTGGGTCAACAGGCGATCAAACTGCGCGTTTGGGGGAGCCACGGAGCACCGAGGAGGGAGACACTCCCAGGGGCAGCGGGCAGCTAGCGAGGCGGGGGCAGATCGAGCTTCCCTCGGGCGTCTTTCGCCTGCGCTCCGGGCACCGGCTCCCATCCCCGCCGCGCAGGGTGTCTTCTCTGTTTAGGGGGCATCCTGCGCTCCTCCGACCTGACACAGCGGGCCCCCGGGGTCCGTGGCTGTCGCAGGTGTCACGAGCCAAGTCCAGACCGGGCTGTCTGTCCCTCCCTAGCTGCTGCTGAAAACAGCACCGGGCGCTCGGAACGCGGGGAGGTTGTGGAGTGAACAAAGAAAGTGCTCCGGTCTAAAAATCTGCCCTCTGTCCAGGAGTTTCCAGGGTGAGGAGACTTGCCTTTAGCCCGACCCCACAGGAAGCACCTTTGCGATTGCTTTTCTGCCCGGGAAAGCCAACTCCTATCTTCCTTCTCTGGAAGAACGTCTGGATGTCTGGGAACATAGGACCCATCTGTTAGTACCTGCTCAGTACTACCAGAGGGTCTTTCTACTTGAATCAACATAGTGAATATTCTCATTTTAGGTAAATTCTTGCCTCCTTAAATATCTTCTTATAGATACATATTTTCTTACTGAAATGCATGCTTTCGTGAAGAAATAAATTGCTGCTGCGTGCGTGCGTGCGTGCGTGTGTGTGTGTGTGTGTGTGTGTGTGTGTGGAGGGCATTGAGCTATGAAATTCTCACACAAATGATCAGATTTTGCCACCTAAATGCCATGGTTTTGGCTGACGGATTCAATGTGTCTTGACACTCCCCTGGTAAGGCCTTGATGTTCATCCCTTCTGGTATTAGTGTTCCTGGTGCCCGCTGAAAACCACGCTCACGTTGGCTGGAGGCTGTTGCATTTTATTTCTAGAGCCTTGTATGTGTCTTCTGCTCCGAAGAGGAACTTTCCAGAATATTAATCACCGAGACAGCCTTTTACCAGGACTGAAGGGAATAGTGAGCCGTGCTCCACAGACCAGGGCATGGTTGGCATTATTGGTGTTTAGTACACTCAGTACAGAGTGCCAGGAGGGGCAAGCAACTTCCCTGGTAAGCCACCTGGCCTGGGGCCCCACTGCTACTGCCGTTCTTGATGTGTGGCTTGAAAGGAGATCAAATCTCCTTCCAGTGTAGGGGTCAGGCCAGTTAGAGTCCGGGACATCACTGGTGCTGGTGAAATCACTGCTGAATTGTTTTTGAAAAAAAAATGTTTATTTATCCGAGGGGGGGGAGGAAGGGAGGGAGACAGGGAGGATAGGCACGCAGGGGCCTCTAGCCACAGGCAAATGAACTCCAGACGCATGCGCCACCTTGTGCATCTGGCTTATGTGGGCCCTAGGGAATTGAACCTGGGTCCCTAGGCTTCGCAGGCAAGTGACTTAACCGCGGAAGCGCTCTCTCCAGCTCTGCTTCATTCTTTTGATGTGTTCATTAAAAAAAAAAGTCATGTGAAATTATGCTGATTTTGACTTACCCGATTAAAGGCCTTTATATGTGGATTTGATATAATTCTGAATTTTTCTTGTGTCTCTATTGTTGACCATTCACTTATTTGAATAATTCAATAAAATATTAAACTGTTTGGTTTAACCTTGGTTCCTCTTTCTTTTTCTTGCACTAAAAATTTCCCATTCCAAAATTGTGTGTCACATATGGCATATATTCCATAAACTTATTTTCTTTATTTTGGCATTTATATAAAATCTGATACATAATATGATCAGTTGTAGTAGGAGTAATCTTTTTTTTTCTACAGTCACCTTTATCTCAAGTACATAGAGAATATATATAAGTAGTCATTTCCAAACAAGGATGCAAATACTATCATTTTTTTAATAAATATATTTGGCATACAGCCTTCCATCGGCTCAAACGTGTATGTTTAATTTAATATTTGTTTTTATGGGATGTATATTTTAGTGAATTTTTTTTTCATTTCTTGTCCAGAGTGCAGTGGAGTCTGGCTAAATACTACTTTCATAACATAAGTAGATAGAAAAACTTTTTGCAGCTTCTTCTACATTTGTGATTTTTACATGTTCAGAAAAATGTTACCCAATTGGGAATGATTAAATTGGCGAGAAGAGCCATTTCAGCTGCTTCTCCGATTCTCCTCACCTTTGTTCTCTGAGTGCTCCCGTTCTCTTAAGCCTATTGAGCTCCCAAGGATGCTTGGATGAGAAATGCGAGAAAAGAAAGAAGGCACAAATGTGATGAGAATTACAGATTTCTTGGGTTCCGATGTTATTTCCTAAGTAGTAGCCAAGGTGCCCTTTGCTCTTGTTTATTTTATTCAGAAAAGAACTGTGAGTGGGGGCACCTTTTGAAGTTCCTTCTATTTTCACTTATTGTGGAGGAGCAATAATGCTCTCCCATTGAAAATCCTACTCACACAATGTTTTGCGCACACATATATTGTTTCTCCCATTATAGAGCAATTCAGAGATGTATTCAAAACAGGGCTGTCAGACAATTTGTATGTGACTAGTTTTCAGTAGGTGTTTATGGATGGAGAACTTTGTATCTAGTATAATCTCTGCATCAAAAGTTGTGAAAGGTTACTGTCAGAGAACTTGTCATGACTACTGCAAAATACACACGGGACCATGAACTGGTAGAGAAGAGGTTTATTTCAGCTCCTGGTTTGGAGTGGCTTGGTGGCTTTGGGCTCTTGGCAGGCAGCGAACTGTGGTGAAAGTGGGTATCTCAGGAGACTTTGTGAGCCAGGAAGAGAGCAGGGTTCATCAGCCTCCTTTGAAGACACTCAATGACTTAAGGCTCTCTCCCAAAGCTTTATCTTTCAATAGTGTCACTCTGGAGACCAGGCTTTTAGTACAGGGGCCTTCTGTGGGACACTAAACCTCTAAGCTCTAACAACCTCTCTTATTTAAGAGAACTTGGCTAGATATAGAAAAATGGTAAATTTTACACAGCAAAATGAAAATTTAATACTATAAACACTTTAAATAAAACTCTATGTACTGTTACAGCTTTCATTGTGATCATATCTCACACTGGCCGGTTTGTCTCATTCTTACAGTGAAGAGAAACAATGTAACTGGTGACTCTGGGTTTGAAATTATAGACGTCTAGGTTCCCTCCCTCCTCTGCCCTCCTGTTCCCTCCTCTGCTCTCCCCTTCCCTTCTCTGCCCTCCCTTTCTTGCCCTACTCTCCCTTTCCTGTCGTTCCCTTCCCTACCCCCCTTCACTTCCTTTTTTTATTTTTTTTAATTTATTTTTGAGATTGGGTGGGGCAGAAAGAAAAAAATGGGTATGCGAGTCTCTAGGCACTGCAAACAAACTCCAGATGCATGTACCACCTTGTACATCTGGATTATGTGGGACTTGGACAATTGAACCTGGGTCCTTAAGGCTTTACAGACAAGCATCTTAACTGCTAAGCCATTTCTCCAGGCCCATTGTTTTCCTTTGTTAATATTTATTTTCAAGGAGAGTGGAGAGAGAATATGAATGAGAATGGGTATGCCAGGGCTTCTAGCCTTTGTAAACAAACTCCAGATACATGAACCACTTTGTGCATCTGGTTTTATGGTGGATACTGGGGAATCAAACCCAGGTTGTTAGGCTTTGTAGGCAAGTGCCTTAACTACTGAGCCATCTCTCCAGCCCCATTTTATTAAAAAATATTTAATTTAATTTAATTTATTTATTTGAGATAGGAAGAGAGAGAGAGGGAGAGAAAAGAATGGGTGTTCCAGGACCTCCAGTCACTGCAAATGAACTCCAGACACATGTGCCACCTTATGCATCTGGCTTATGTGGGTCCCGGGGAATTGAACCTACATTCTTTGGCTTTGCATGCAAGAGCCTTAACCACTAAACCATTTCTCCAGCCCTTCTATTTTTTTTTTAAATATTTTTTTGTTCATTTTTTATTTATTTATTTGAGAGTGACAGACACAGAGAGAAAGACAGATAGACGGAGAGGGAGAGAATGGGCGCACCAGGGCTTCCAGCCACTGCAAATGAACTCCAGACATGTGCGCCCCCTTGTGCATCTGGCTAATGTGGGACCTGGTGAACCGAGCCTCGAACTGGGGTCCTTAGGGTTCACAGGCAAGTGCTTAACCGCTAAGCCATCTCTCCAGCCCCCTTTTATTTTTTTTTTAATATTTATTTGAAAGCAGAGAGAGAGAGAGAGAGAGAGAGAGAGAGAGAGAGGGAGAGAGGGAGAGAGGAAGGGAGGGAGGGAGGGAGAGAGAGAGGGAGAGAGAGAGGGAGAGAGAGAGGGAGAGAGGGAGAGAGAGAGGAGAGACAGAGAAAATGGGTGGGCCAGGGCCTCCAGCCTCTGCTAAGCCATGTCTTTAGCCCTCCAGCCCTATGTTTTTTTTTGAAACAAGGTCTTCCATAGTTCATGCTGGTCTCTAGCTCACCTTGAACTACTAATCTTCCTGCATTTACTTAAGGGTTGGGGTTTATATGGAACCCAGGGCTTTGTACATGCTAGGCGAGCACTCTGCTAACTGAGCTACATCCCCAGTCCCACGATCTGTGTTTCAAAAGTCGGAACTGCTACTTATAGTTCTGTGTCTGGCGTTAATAAATTTCTGTACTTGAACCTATATTTATTTTTCATCTGTAAAATGGGAATATTCTGGAAATGTGATATGAAGCAAAATAGTGTATATAAGATGACACCTCCAGGCACATAAGAAGTACTCTAAAAGTGTTGTTTACTGTCAATATATTTTTAATTTTTTTAATATTTCAAAATATTTATTTGAGAGAGATAAAGAGGCAGATTTTTTTTTTTAATTTTAGAGAGAGAATTGGTGCACCAGGGCCTCAGACACTGATGTTGAACTCCAGACACTTGTGCCACCTAGTGGGCATGTGTGACTTTGCACTTGCCTCACCTTTGTGTGTCCACAGGCAAACAAGCAGCTTAATCTTTAAGTTATCTCTCGAGCCTGAGACAGATTCTACATACACACATGAGAGAGAGAGAGAGAGAGAGAGAGAGAGAGAGAGAGAGAGAGAGAGAGAGAGAGAGAGAGAGAGAATGAGAATATGAATGGGCATTCCAGGGCCTGTTGCCACTGCAAACAAACTCCAGACACATACACTACCTTGTGTATTTGGCTTATGTGGGTACTAGGGAATCAAACCTAGATCCTTTTGCTTCATAGGCAAGAGCCTAAACCACGAAGCCATCTCTCCAGCCCTCTTATTACTTTTTCAAATATTTATTTGCAAGCAGAGAGGGAGATAGAAGAGAGGCAGAGAAAATGGGCAGGCCAGGGCCTCCAGGCTCTGCAAATGAACTCCAGACACATGCATCTGGCTTTACATGGGTACTGGGAAATCAAACCCAGGTTGTTAAGCTTTGCAGGCAAGTTTTGAACCATCTATCATCTATCTATCTATCTATCTATCTATCTATCTATCTATCTATCTATCTGTCTATCATCTATCTATCTATCTATTTTCTTTGTAAGTAGGGAGGGAGGAAGGAAATGAGGGACTGTGTCAAGACCTCTTGGCAATGCAAACAAACTCCAGATACATGCAGCACTTTGTGCAACTGGCTTTATGTGGATACTGGAGAATTTAAACCAGGCTTTCACACTTTGCAAGCAAGTGTCTTTAACCATTGAAACATTTCCACAGCCTCTTTAATATCTAGGATCTTACTATACTTGATTTTGCTTGTGTGTGTGTGTGTGTGTGGAGGGGTGAGGGTATAGCATGTTCATCTGTGTGTGGGCTCTGGGGTGTGTGTGGGTATGTTTGGGGGACAGCTTTGGGTGTTTATCCTGAGAACCCTGTCAGTTTTATTTTGAGACAAGTTCTCTCAATAGCCTGTAGATCAAATGAGATTATACTGGCTACCCGACTGAGCCCAGGGGTCCTCAGCTGGGATTACAGGTGTATACTAAGGATAGAACTCAGGTACTTAGGCTTGTCACCTCCCTCCCCAGTCCTAGCTTTACTGGAGTTTTCAGTATTTTTCTTTAATACTTCTCTATATATTTTTTATTTAATTTTTTTTTTTTTTATTTGAGAGCGACAGACACAGAGAGAAAGACAGATAGAGGGAGAGAGAGAGAATGGGCGTGCCAGGGCTTCCAGCCTCTGCAAAGGAACTCCAGACGCGTGCGCCCCCTTGTGCATCTGGCTAACGTGGGACCTGGGGAACCGAGCCTCGAACCGGGGTCCTTAGGCTTCACAGGCAAGCGCTTAACCACTAAGCCATCTCTGCAGCCCACTTCTCAATATTTTATTTGTTCTCCTTGTGAACTAGAAGTCTGTGTTTCTGTGAGCTGCAACCCCTACTGGCTCCATCTTCAGCCTCTAGTGCACCTCCACCCTCCTCTACTTACTCCACCTCGGTCTCACTCGCCACTCTCATCTCTCCCTCACTTTCACCTCTTTGGCTTCACTTCCTCCTCCCTGACCTTCACTTCCTCTTCGACCTCCTCTTTCACGTCTGCCTGCACCTCCACTCCACTGTAGCACAGTGATGGTTATCAAATATCCAAAGCCAAAATTTGGATCAATGGTCTTTCACTGGGATGGGATGTTATTATTAATAATGTTAATTATTTTATTATTATTAAACAGTTGTATAAATGAATCAGTGCAGTTTGAGGAACTTAAGAATAGTATGTTATATTTGCTTGTTTGTCCAGCCAGTTAAGGATTTCTGGAACATAGATTGCTGTGGTCCCCTAATATGTGTGTATAACGTGCTTTTCATATAGTCCTTATATTTCTATAACAATGTCTTCTAAATCTGTATCTTCTTTTTTATCATTAACTGATAAGATAGAGAGCAATATTCTTAACTAGCCTCTCCTAAGTAAATAGGGCTAATAAATAAGTGGTCTTTTGTTATAATCATGGTTTTGTTAAAATGCACTCATGTTGAGATAGATGCTCTCTCTACTCCATTAAATAACAGTAGCAATTTGTTTCAATGGAGGGTACTCATTTTCTCTAGCTGTATTAAAAAAAAAAAAGACCTTCAGATGCAAGAAAAAACAGTACTAACCAGGCTCAATATTCTTCTACTTCTCATCATTAGTGAATTTCAAATGTCACTAATTACACTGCTAAAACTATCATAAGATGATTACTTATTCTTCCATGAATCATTGTAAACAGTTCAGCTTTTTATTTTATTTATTTATTTGAGAGCGAAAGAGAGAAAGAGGCAGATATAAAGAGACAATGGTACACCAGGGCCTCCAGCCTCTGCAAACAAACTCCAGATGCGTGTGCACCCTTGTGCATCTGGCTAACATGGGTCCAGGGGAATCGAGCCTCGAACTGGGGTCCTCAGGCTTCACAGGCAAGTGCTTAACTGCTAAGTCATCTCTCCAGCCCCAGTTCAGGTTTTTATTAGCTGTATCAGGTCCTCATAGCTATACCAAGGGAGCAGGACATATTTATTATTATTATTTTTTTAAATTTATGCATTCATTTATTTATTTGAGAGCGACAGACACAGAGACAGATAGAGGGAGAGAGAGAGAATGGGCACGCCAGGGCCTCCAGCCTCTGCAAACGATCTCCAGATGCATGTGCCCCCTTGTGCATCTGGCTAACGTGGGACCTGGGGAACCGAGCCTCGAACTGGGGTCCTTAGGCTTCGCAGGCAAGCGCTTAACCGCTAAGCCATCTCTCCAGCCCATATTTTAAAATTTTTATTTATTTGAGAAAAGGAAGAGAGAGAAAGAGAGAGCGGGGGGGGGGGGGTAGGAAGGGAGGGAGGGAGAGAGGGGGCATGCCAGGGCTTCAAGCCACTGCAAATGAACTCCAGATGTATGTGTCACTTTGTGTATCTAGTTAACATGGGAACTGGGGAATCAAACAGAGGTCCTTTGGCTTTGCAGGCAAGCACTTTAACTGCTAAGCCATCTCCAGCCTGAGCAGGACATATTTTATAGAAAGAAAAATGAGCTTTAGTATTTCCATGGTTTTATCAAAGAATGTGCATTTTGTTGAAATTTTAAAGTACTGAAAAATACAAAGAAAGTCAAACTATGTTACTGTTTGGAAATAACCAACTCAAGATTTTTACTGTCAGGATTCTGTGAAACCCATAATATGCTTTGACAAGCACATTGCATTATTTTATCTTGCTCTATAACATGTTTTTTTTTTTTTTTCCTCAGATATGGGCACAGTAGTATTTCTCACTATCATGCCATCATACCTTATCTTAAGTATATTTTTGGTGGCCATAAAGTAGTCCATTGAAACACCATAGCATAACTTAAATTCTTCCTTGATGTTAGAAATAGAGGTTTTTATAGATCCACTACAATACAACCATATGTTCAAGACATAAGAGGCAAATATATCCAACTTCTGCTCCACTCACAGCTTTGCATGTGATTTACATTCATTATTCTGCACTAACATTTTTTTTAGCCTCAGCATCGTTGGCATTTTGGGTTGAGCAGCTCTTCTTTGAGAAGACTGTTGTGCACATTATAGGGTGTTAGGGGCATCTCTGCCCTCCACCCAGTAGAAGGCAGCAGTTCCAACACCTTCCATCAAGTTGTAGTAACCAAGATTATGTCTACATATTACCATGAGGAGCAAGATCACCCTTGCAGGGGATCATCATCGTAAGCTGTGCAATCTGCGGGGTCTACTCACATGCACACATGCGCACGCGTGTGCACGCACGCACACACACACACACACACACACACACACAGATCGCATAGCTGGCATGTGTGCATGTTTCCAATCCCAGCTGAAATCAAAGTTCACTGAATTAGGTCACTCCAGGGATTATTGTAGAATGCCTTTTCTTTTCCTCCACGGCACTTACACAAGTGCTGCATTCCTTCTTTTTCAGTTCTAAATCTCTCACCTCTGGATTACGTGCGCAGTAAAGACAAAGGGAATAGCTACCAGGACCAATTTCATGGGCATTTAAAAAACCCATGCTGCCATGCAGGATTACACATTCAGAAAGTTCCTGCATTTGCTTTCATGCTCTGGCCATCACCGTGTTGAAGTTGAAGACCAAAGCATCTTCTTCTGGCCTGGTGCCTTGTGGATGATGCAACTGGCACTGACTTGTGCCTCTTTCACTGTAGACTGTCTGGATGTCTAGAACAGGGGATGGAACAAAATGCAAGTTAAATACACATACCACTTGGTAAAGCTACAAGAAGCATTTGTTTATTGGCTTGTTTGTTTTTGAGAAGGCTCTCATGTAACCTGGGTTGGCCTCTTAACTCTCTTTGTAGCTGAGAATGACCCTGAACTTTTCATTCTCCTATCTCCACCTCCTGAGTGCTGGGATTGTAGGTGTGCACCACCATGTTGGGCTTTATGAGCTTTATATAAGACCTAGGCAATTACTCCTACCACAGTGCTACACCCCCAGCCCATGGCACATCTTTTTAACCTCTGTGGTTTTTCCGTTGAGGTCTAGAATTAAGTCCATGAATACTGAACACTAAAGATTCTGCTATCTATATGCAATATTTCTTGCTAATGTTTTATATAGTGTTAAAAACATGGATTCAAAATGGGTTCTTTCTCTTTCTCTTTCTCTCTCTTTTTCTTTTCATAGCAGGTTGGGGCCATCAGATTAAAGCCTAGCAGAGCCTAACTGAAAATTTTACACATCCAGTTGGTTTAAGTGTCCTCACTTAAGCACATTTTTAGCCATTTAGAGTCTGCTGCTTTGCATAGCCCAGGAAACTTTCCCTAACATCTGCAAGCCATAGATTTTTTAAAAAGCCCCAGGGCTGTAAAAGATTCCCAGCCATTTCAGTCTCTGGAAGCTCTATGGGACCCAGAGCTTTTCTTTCCTGCTGCTATCCTCTGGACACAGGAGAGCCAACACTTTACAATTTAAATTTAAAGTTTTTATCTATCATTTTTGAAATGGAGCAAGTGTATCATCAGACAAAAGTCTGCAAGAGTGTTTCTTCCAGTGTCCTGCAGGGATAGGTAAAGTATTTAGCAGTTAAGGGATTCATTTGCATAGCTGTTATCATCCTGTAGCTCATGGCCCAGTCTGACTTAGAGCTTTATTGACCTATTGTTGAGAAAATGGAAAAACACTGTGTGGGTCCAATAGATGCATTGGGCATTTCACTCCGTACTAGAAGGCTTATATTTTATTTGGATATATTTCTTCCAAAAGGGTATATTTTTCATGAAGAAATTAACAGTAATAAATTATGAAACCATTCTTCACTTCCTTCTGTGTCAATTCCATGTTGAGAGCAGCAAACATGTACCATTACCTCTCCATAAATTAACTGCGGAGCTGAAAAGATCGTTGTTAAAGTATGCAGACTTCAAGTTCAGATTCCATGCAGACCAAGTAGAGTAAAGGCAGACTGTGGATAAGCAAGCTGTACTTTTGTAACCGTTGACTGATACCTTCCCCTGAACTAACCCAGACTTGCCTCGGGTGGTCAGCATTCTACTCTTGGCTCTTCTAAGTTCTCGTTTTGGATTTACATGAGTAGGATCATGCAGTATTTGTCTGTTAGTAACAAGGTCTGTTTCACTCCACATAATGTGCTCCACATTCATCCATATTGTTGAACATGACAGGAGTTTCCTTGTGAGGTGGAGCCACATTCCGTTGTGCATCATGTTCTCCGTCTGCTTACTGGCTGATGATATACATTTATTTAGTCGTCAATATCTGTTTTCAGTGAAATATGAGGAAAATATCTGTCAGCATGAAGTGTGCTTCATTATTTAGGATATCTTAGAAGTGGCATGAAGAGGTTTTACCTAAATACAATTACTTAAGACTATATTACTGAAACAAACATGTATATTTTGATATGGTGAAGTTCTTCACTTACAAATGTTTCAAGAATGCTCATAATTTAAAAGCTATTAGACTTGTCTCGTTACGTGATAAAACATTTTGCTCATTAGGGTAATGGGTTTGAATTACTATTTCCTTCTGTTTTACAGTGAAATTTGTTTTAGTTTTATGATTTCATGTAGACAATATGAGTCATCTTTGTATCTGTCTTTTGAGAACTCATATTCTGTTTTTTTTTTTTTTTTCATTTTGGGAGAGAATAAGATCTGAAGAGGGTGTTAAGGGAAAAGTCACACCAACAGTGTGCCTTTATTGATCAAAGAAAGTGAATGAGAGAAAAAAAGTTATTCCTGGATATTCTTGTTCATTGGATATATATTCTTTAAGAGAAAAACTGTCAATATTAAATTACCTGTTCAGATTTCTTTGAATTTGGCATAACTTATTCAGTAAGGTCACACCAAGTTACATTTGGTTCACTTTCTTCTGATCATTCAGATGTCTGTGTTTAATGAGCTGAAACTGAAGTAGGTCAATAAAACGAAGAGATTAACCGTCTGTGCTCACCAGGCTTGGCACACATTTTACTCTGGGTTAGAAAAAGGCATTTTTTAAAAAAAGAGCTTTGACTAACTTTACAGGTAAAGGAAATAGGAATAACATGCTAAGACTCAAACAGCAGAAAAATCAATGAATTCTTCAAGGTGCTATTTATCAGGTGAAGTTGTTTAGATCTGTGCCTGTAATAGTAAAAACCTTCACTTTATAGAAGCAAAATAGTTTTCCTTTTACATTGATAAGTTTAGGAGTGCAAAAAATGTTTAGGGGTATGAAGTATTTTGCATTTAATTCATTTACAATTTTAGGAAATAATATGCTCTCATCTATAAACACTGAGATATAAGTCTGTTACAGATTGTCCATTCAGAGGAATGTTCAAGATTTGAAATTTGCATAACTTTTGGCATACCAATTCCAATTTACAAGAAAGTATAAGGATTGCAACAACTATATACATACATACATACATACATACATACATACATACATACATATATATGTATATATATAAAAATTTTATAGACTAAATTTGCAGATATTATAAGTATATTAATGTCAATTAAATGACAAATTACAGGCAATTATGCAAATATCAAGCCAAGTATGTTAAAGCCACCAAAGTTATATAAACCAAACTGATGACTTAATATGGTTGAAAGGAAAAAAAAATCAAGTTATGACTTTATTAAAGAAAATAGGTGGGACTGGGAGACTTCCTTATAAAGTGTAATGGCCTGAGTTTGATTCCCCACTGTGCATGTAAAGCACAAACTGGCACATGCATCTGGTAGGAGACACTGGGGTGCCCATTCTCATTCTCTCTCTTTCTCATAAATAAAATTTAAAAAATCTTAAAAAAAAACAAGTAGATGAGACTACTTGCATGTCATGTTAGGTCTGAATAACCTCCAAACACTGTACATACAATGGCATCAATAGTAGAAAATACTGGGCTGGAGAGATGGCTTAGCAGTTAAGCACTTGCCTGTGAAGCCTAAGGACCCCTGTTCGAGGCTTGATTCCCCAGGACCCATGTAAGCCACATGCACAAGGTGGTGCATGCATCTGGAGTTCATTTGCAGAGGCTGGAGGCCCTGGCATGCCCCTCTCTATTTGCCTGCCTCTTTCTCTCTGTTGCTCTCAAATAAATAAATAAAAAATAGACAAAAAGTTTAAAAAAATATTAGAAAATATTGAGAAATAGAATTTGAAGAAAAAAAATCACTTCAAAATAAAACTACTGGGATGGAGAGATTGCTCAGTGGTTAAAGTACTTGTCTGCAAAGCCTAACAACTAGAATTTGATTCTCCAGTATCCATGTAAAGCTAGATGCTCAAGGTGGTGCATACATCTGGAGTCATTTGTACTGGCTGAAGGCCCTGGCACACTCATTTTCCCTGTCTCTCTTTTATCTCTCTCTGTAAAACAAAACAAAAACAAAATACTATACTTCAGAAACTTTTATGTTTTTGAATTTTTGCAAATGATTATTTTTTTAATAGTAAGGCATGTTCAAACCTATTCAGCAATGAGTTTATATGTGTTTATGATTCACACCTAGGAGCCTTGAGATGAAGCCTTTGCAGTTCTACTCTCTAAGGGCTTCTGTGAGTAATTAGGCCTTTCAGAGTCCAAATTCCACGGAGTAATAAATATACACAACCTTATTTCTCTTTTTACTAACAGTTTTGACTTTGATGTAGCTTATCAGCCCCTTCGTGAGCTAACCCATTTTTCAGCTTGACATGATCTCTGTCTCCGAATTTGGAGAGTTGCTGTTTGATGCTGTGCTACCATGAGTAAAATTATTACTCACATTTTGTCCCTGGAAATGAACTGCTCTAGACTAATTTCAGAACGAAGGATCGTTTCTGAAGTCAGCTCTGCATCAGAGCTCATCATTTTGGCCATATCTTTAAGGGTGTATCTTTTTGAGAAAGGGAACATCACTTCTGTCTTGGGATATTATGTTAGACTCTGGGGCTCATTTGCAGTTTTGTCCTCATTGGAAGTCATTTTCCATAGAGCAATGTTAAGCAATGATAAGCCTAAGACGACAGCTCCTGCAAACTAGTTCACTTTCACATTCAAGTGACAGAAGCCAACTTAAACTTCCTTGAAATAGGAACACTTCAGAAGTGTATTTAGATACCTCAACGGACAGTGAAGACAAATGAATACAGGCTGCAGAAATGTGACAGGATTACAATGCTTCCAACTCTTACTCTGTGTGGATTAGGTTTTTATTTTTTCCTTGCTATAGAGTGGCCGTCTTCACAGAAAATATGACCATGAACCTTCTACCCGAAGGAGGAACTAATCCAAATTCTTTTTGTTGTAAGCTAAAATAAAATTCAGGAAGGGGGTCATCTATGAGATTAGATGTGTACGTAAATAAGAGGAAGTCCTAAGAAAACCGTGTGCCATCTATACAGATGTGGAGGTATTCGATGGACATCTGAAAATCTTTCATATACATAATTTCCTGTGCATTGCACTCAGACTTGTCAGTAGTATAATGTCTGTCTCCCCTCCCCAGTTTTTCTTCTGTGGTTCATATATTCCTTCCAATTTCACCTCACTGTTGTGAGAGATTAGCCACCAGGGGCCCTGAGTGTGTCTGCATGTTTTCGCTGCATATGCCAGTAATTCAAGGCCTTCACTTTGTTTTACATGGGTTGTTTCCCAGTGTTGTGTCTGCCTCAAGAAAAGGAATGGTGTCTTCTCAGGACAGCAAGATTGCTGAGGCTGGCTACAAAAACTGGTGAACGTCAGTATGTTCATTGCTTCCCCCCAAATGACCTGTGCAGTCATTTATCAATAACTACAGTGGAACGTGTTGACCTGCTCTGCCAGGCTTTCCCTGCTGTGATGGAGCTGCACCCATGGGAGCTGCAAGATGGAATAAATTCACTTCTTCCCTAAGTTGCTTCTGGTCAGGCATTTTGTCTCAGAACGAGAACTTAACCAATGGAAAGAGGTTTTTCAAAATTTCTTTTGACTGTTTCTCCAAGACTAAGAAATCATTTCTTCCTTTGTGTTCTGAGAAAAATTAGTGCATCTTTCAGGATATTTTTTTTTATCATGTTAAGATTTCAGTATCCTCATTGAAGGCATGGAGAGAAAAAAATACATTTTATTATCCTTGTTATCCTTAATAACTATCACAATGTCTTAGAGAACAGGTGCTTAATCAATATTTGATGAATCCATTTGACATATTAATCAAAATGAAGAGCAGGAAATTACTCTGCAATTTAGCACCGGTGGAAGAAAGACTCAGAACTGCCTGAAAGGTTCCCTGAGAAGGGGGTGAGAAGGGCTCACTTTTCCTGTCGTGCTCCCTGTCATCCCATGATATACAAATGTCAACTTATTCCTTAAGATGTCATTTGTAGGAGCTGTGGCAAAGATGACCTCAAGGGGCAGCAGCTGGATTCAGGCTGTCCTGGCATATTTTGTTTCTATTAGCTGCTTATTCATGTTGGAAGAAATGCTGTGCAGTATACATGCTGCTTTTTAAAAATATTTTTATTTATTTGCAAGCGCCAATGGAGGGAAGGAGTGAAGGAAGGGAGAGAGAGAGAGAGGAAGGGAGGGAGGGAGGGAGAGAGAGAGAGAGAAAGAGAGAGAGAGAGAATGAATGAATATGAGATGAACATGCCAGAGCCTTTTGCCATTGCAAATGAATTCCAAATGCATATACCACTTTGTGTATCTAGCTTTTCATGGATACAGGGGAATTGAATCACCAGGCTTTGCCAGCAAGCACCTTTAACTACTGAGCCATCTCTCCAGCCCCTTCTACATGCTTCTTAATGAGTATTACAGTTTATTTATTTGACAGAACTAACTTACACAGGGAACAGAGTTTTCTGCCATACCTTATCTTTTGCCATTCTCTTGAGATTTAAAAAAAAAAATTCATTTTTATTCATTTATTAGAGACAGAGAAGAAGAGGAAGGGGAGGGAGGAGAGAGAAAGGGAGAGAATGAATGGGTACACCAGGGCCTTTAGCCACTGCAAATTAACTCCCAGATGCATGCACCACCATGGGCCTCTGGCTGACATGGGACCTGGAGAATTGAACCAGGGTCCTTAGACTTCATAGGCAAGTGCCTTAACTGCTAAGCCAGCTTTCCAGCCAAGAACTTTTTTTTTTTTTAATACTGGTGAAGTGCTTGACTCAACAATGTGAGGATCTGAGTTGATCCCAAGAGTCCCCACAGTGCCCCACATGGTAGTTTATGGCTATAATTTCCATGCCTGATGGAACTGGACTGCAAGCTGATATAAACTCTTTCCTTCCCTAAGTTCTTTTTGGTCAGGTATTTTGTCCTAATTGTGTAATTACACTGTTAAATTCTCATGCAGCATTTAAACTTGTTAAGAGCTGACTCTGGGGGTGGGTTAGTCTTTCCCAGATCCAAGCACTTTTACTTCAGTCTCATCTGAGATCCTTTGTCCTGGGTCAGGCCAACCTCCTGGACCTTAGGCAGGGAGAAAGATAATCGACAAACAGCCCAAGGGTTAAAGAACACTGGGCCTTTGCTGTCCAGTGCCTTCCCTGAACCTTAAGACTTGAGCTGCAGTCACCGTTGTGTATCTGTGGCGTAAACGTGCTTGTGGTGAGAACTGCTAGCTGGATGCCTCACCCAAGGAGAAGATGGTTTTCCCGGTGCCCATGATGAGAGCTCAGCTGACTGCTTCAGTGATGCCTCCGCAGCCATTGCTGGTGGATACTATAAGCGCCTGACTTGATGTTCTGTTATTCAAACACTTTTTGCTACCCTTGGTTGGGACTCCGGTCCTTCCTGCTGGGTGTTGTGAATGCCTCATTTGATGTTCTGTTCCTTAACTGCTACTTGTCATTTGTTCTTTCATTTTTTTAGCAGCCAACTTCAGTCCCTTCTGCTGGAGGTTACTAAGTACCCAGCTTGGTATTCCACTGTTTGCTTGCCACGTGCCATTGTTACTTTACTTTTATTTGTGTATATTTAATAAACTTGCTAATCTGAAACCTGAAGTAAGGCTAATGTAGGTTATTTCTCCAAATGGAATATGGGAAAACGGAGATAGGCAAATCCCTGGATCTCAGTGATTAGCCAGTCTTGCCTGCTTGGTGAACTCTGGGTCAGTGAGAGACACTGCTGAAAAAGATGTGGATGGCACCTAAGGATGACTTTTTCCTTCACACACATGTACACATGACCTCACTCATGTATACACATATATGCACAAGCATGCATAGATACATGCACATAAAACATACACATACATGTACAAATAGAGTGGGAAGATCAGATGGAGGTCTTTAGAAGGCAGAGTGTTAAAACAGTAGGAGGAGAAGCAAGATTTCTGGACTTCAGTGGCTTTCAGGGTGTAGACAGTCCACCCAAGGGAGAAAGTACAGCATTATGCATGCCGGTGTTGATGCTACTGTGGTTTATGATGGTGGGATGTAAGATAGTTGGAAACATGGGTCCATATCTCACTGGAAATGGTAACCATTGGGAAGTCACTGAGCATGAGTAAAGGGACAGATGTTGAGACCTGTTGAATACATAGCATCATAATTCACAAAAAGGTCAAAGGTGATTAGAAATGGAGAAATATTTCTTGAATTTGGCACCTATTCATTTACCAGTTGCAAGGCATATGCATTCACAGAGGAATGGCTAGGTTGATATTTATTGTTAGTAATGCAAGAATGAAATGGAGACATGGATTCAGACTACTCTTAATTTCAGAAAAGAAGTATGGATTAACAATTATGTATTTCTTTAGCATGCATGGTGGTTGGAATTTATGGTCCCATAGACTCAAGAGTATTTTTTTTTTTTTTTAAGCTGGGCATGGTGGTGCCTGCCTGTAATCCCAGCACTTGGGAGGCAGAGGTAGGAGGATTACTGTGAGTTTGAGGCCGCCCTGAGACTACATAGTGAGTTCCATGTCAGCCTGGACTAGAGCAAGACCCTACCCCCCCCCCAAATTTTTTTTTTATTTTTTCTTTTAAAGATTTCACTTGCAAATTGACTTTCTAGCAGGCAAGAGACCAGTTGAGGAAACAGAGATGTCACTGGGGTGGATCTAGTAGCTAGCCCTTAGGTGTGTGCATCAGTTTAGAGCTCTGGCTGTTGGCATTTGCTCAATGTTTGGTGATGTCTCTCTGCTTTCATCTGTGGAAGTAAGCCAGCTTCTTCCACCACTGATGGTGCTTCTCCTGGGCTCTCTCTGTAAGCCTGAGATAAATGCTTTCCTCCCACAAGCTGCTTCTGGTCGGCTGTTTGTCCAGCAACATGAAGGCAACTCACAGCATGGTGCACACCTGATGAACCTCACTGTGGATGAAGGAAGTGATGCGCTGAGAGCAGGAGGATTGCTGAGGGCGGCAGCGGCAGTCAGTCAGGACTTTAGACTTTATTCCCTGAGCAATAGGAAGACCCAGGAGTTCTTTTAGCATTATGCCATGATCAGATTGGCATTTTAAAAAGATCTTTCTTGCCTGTAGGGTATACTTAAGATTTCTTTTCGAGGTGTGAGGTTAGAGTGTTGGTAGAACAGTTCAAAAGAAGTCAGGTTAAAAATGATTTCACAGGCTCGGTGGGATTGTGAGATTTCTTTTTATCCTGCAATAGGAACACGCTAAGGTATTCCCCATACAATTCTTAGCCTGTTCATCCAGTTGAAATTACAAAAGACAAGAACAGCATTTTGTCCTTGGGTTTCTGACTGAATACTTTATATTACATGTCATATGTGGCTGCTCAGATGGCATATGTTTCTTTCCATGCAATTAATACAGCTTTATTGTACAGGCTCCTTCTAGTTATCTCTGTATGGGCTACCAAACTTCACTAAGCCCTGATGCTTGGAACTAGAAGGAAGCAACTCACTTAGGTATAGATTTTTGTTTTTGTTTGTATTTGTATCTAGCTTGCTCAATATTAGCATAAATAGTTGTACAAAAGATCACGTGATCTGAAAGTAACAGTGGAAAACAAATACGAATGGGAGGAAAAAGCCTATAATTTGTCATGAACTATTTTTGCATTTACTTGAGAGGTGTTGAAAACTGTAATGTTTTAATTATTTTTTTTTTCCTTTTTATGAGGGGCATAGGGTCTTGCTCTAGCCCAGGCTGATAGAGGATTCACTATGTAGTCTCAGACTGGTTTTGAACTCACAGAGATCCTCCTATCTCAGCCTCCTGAGTGCTGGAATTAAAGGCATGTGCCACCATGCTGGGCAGGGGGACGGAGAGAGGGACAGAGACAGAGACAGAGAGATGCACACAAACAGAGACAGACACAGACACAATGAATATGAATGGGTGTGCCAGGGCCTCTAGCTGCAGCAAATAAGCTCCAGTCACATGTGTCACTTTGTGCATCTGGCTGTATATGGTCCCTGGAGAATTGAACTTGGATTGTTAGGCTTTGCAGGTGTTGCAGTCAGGTTTGCATTGCTGGCAGAAATCACCCTACTAAGAGCAGCCTGTGGGGGGAGAGGGAGGTTGATTTTGGCTAACAGACTCAAAGGGAAGCTCCATGATGGCAGGGAAAACGATGGCATGAGCAGAGAGTGGACATCATCTTCTGGCCAACATCAGATGTACAACAGCAACAGGAGAATATGCTGAACACTGGCAAGGGGAACCTTGCTATAATATCCATAATCCCTCTCCCAACAATACACTGCAATTCCCAAATCTCCATCATCTGGGAACCTACCATTCAGAACACCTAAGATTATGGGGGATACTTGAATCAAACCACAACATTCCACTCCTGCCCCATAAAATGATAACCATCCATGATGTAAAATGCAACCTTAAATTCGGTCCAACTTTAAAAGTTTCCATAGTTCTTATTAACCCCAATGATGTTCAAACATTTCCATAGTCCAAGGTCTTTTAACTGAGCCATAATACCAAAAAACCTTCAAAAAACCCATAATGTCACAGAATAAACATTCACATTGCAGAAAGATAGAATTGGACATAGCAAAGAAATACTCAACCAATATAAGATTTAAACAGGGCAAACTTCAAGCTCTGTAGCTCCCAATCTAACAACTCCAATAAAATCAGCAACAAGTCTCTGGAGTTCCAATTCTGCCCCACCAGCTAGGCTACTCACAGTCCTGGAAAACTTCATCCAGGGTAGGAAGCTTTTCTTGATAGCCATCTTGTGGTCCTGGCATCTCCACTGGGTCTCCACTGCAACCCACTGTTCATCCTCATGGCCCTATTGGGTCTCCATGCAGTTAATCCAGCAAACCTGCTTCACACTGCCCATAGCCATTTCCAAAACACAAGACTGTATTGTGAATTCAATGACCCTCTCTTTCCTGCATTTCTTATCCTCCATAATACTAAGTGGAGTGCAAATGTTTTGATCCATGGGGAAATAAAGCAGTCTTTGAAGAACAGAACACTCCTTGAGCATTCAGGCCCCATCAAGAGTCTACATTCTTCCTGTTGTCCCAGTGTAAGTAAACTAGCCCAATCTCAATCGTTATAATCTCTCAAACCATTACAGCTGAACAAGCACAGTTTTGCCCCAAAGATTTCATTTCTGTGCCATATTTCTCTGCTCACACCAGTCCATTGGTATGCAATATAACCTTGCACAAATTCTCAGAACATGGACATAACAGCAAACCCCTCACACAAACTGCTTGTAGTCCAGTCCAGGAAAAGCTCTATCTTACCCTCATAAGCCAAACCTCATAGTCCTTAGTTCTTTCTGCATTCAGATCTTTCAACTCTGACCTGAATAGTCCATCAAGCTGTACTTACAGCACTGCAAGGCTAATGCTTCAAATTCTTCTACATTTATTTCTCAAAAATCAGCTCAAAAAGGCCAAAAGCCACACAGTCAAGAGTCTAACAGCAATGATTGTACTTCTCGGTACCAACTTTACTTTTGCAATTAGGTTCACATTGCTTGCAGAAATCACCCAACCAAGATCACCTTGTGGGATAAAAGGTTTGTTTGGCTTACAGATTCTAGGGTAGTTCCATGATGGCAGAGGAAAACAACAATATGAACACAGAATGAATATTACCTGGCCAGCATCAGATGGACAGCAGCAACAGGAGAGTGTGCCAAACACTGGCAAGAGGAACCTGGATATAATACCCTTAATCCCACCCTCCAGCAATACACTGCCTCCAAGAGGTATTAATTCCAAAATCTCCATCAGCTGGGAACCTAACATTCAGAACACCTAGGTTTATGGGGGACACCTGAATCAAAACACCACAGCAGGCAGATACCTTAGTTTCTGAGCCATCTCTTCAACCCTGAGTTTTAATTTTTTTTATTAGTCAGTACAAAGAAGAATGCAATTAGAAAAAATTGTTTAGTGCTGTTGAGAGAGAGGGAGAGGTGAGGGGAAGAAGGTAGGGATCAAATTATCCATACTATCCATAAAGCCTTCTGTAATGTTGTAATTCCCTTGTCATTGCTGGAACAGAACCACCGACCTAAAGCAGCTGATAGGAGCAAAGACTGCTTTGGCTTTCAGTCTGAAGGGGACTTCATGATGGCAGGGGAAAACATGGCATGAGCAGAGGCTGGACACAGCAGCCAAAGTGGGCTGAGCGAGAATTGACATTCTAATAACTCTCAACTTCAGCCCTCTAGTGACACACCTCTACCAGAAAGGCTCTACCTCCCAAACTTGCTGCCAGGTGGGTGTTGCATACACATAAGCTTATGGGGAGATATCTGATTCAAACCACCACAACTGGGTTATTTAATATTATGAATAAGCTGGCTAATACTTTTTTTGATATTTGAAGCAGGGTCTTATTCTAGCCCAGGCTCACCAGAAAGTCACTCTGTAGCCCAGGCTGGCTTTGCACTCACAGCAATCCTCCTACCTCAGCCTTCCAAATGCTGGGACTAAAGGCATGCACCACCATGGCTGGCTGACGGGCACTCTTAAAGAGAGTCAAGACCAGCTAGGACACCTGGGTTTTGAGCTTTCTGGTGGAAGGAGAGAAAAGTATGAAGAAGATAGTGTCTATGCAGTAAGGCATTGTGTTGAAGTGTGGTGCTGAGGTGGGAGAAACGACAGATCATGTCAATAAAGATGCCCACAAAGCCTCTCAATGACTTATTTACCAAAGGCATTCAGCAGGCTATACCTAATCTCTTATGGCTTGTGGTAAAATTACCTGGAATTTCTAGATTTCTGGTGCATGAGCCATATAAAAATGCCACTGTGCGTTTTATAAGACAGCATAAAACAAAGATATTTCATGGCTTCCCATGTTTAATGTACTTGGTGGCACTTGGTCCTTATAGGCCTGGGCTTGTCCTAGTGTTCAGGATGCATCTGAAGAGCTCTGCTTTCTGACTCCTTGCATTGTCTGTCTGTCCTTCCCTGTGCCCTGAGAACCATTTGCAAAGTGTGGAGCTTGGCAAGATGTGTGATTCTGTGAATGAAACTGCATTATATTTCTCATTTTGTTATCTTCTCCTTGTGAATTTTTTGAAAAAAATATTTTATTTATTTGAGAGAGGGGATGCAGACAGAGAGAATGGGCATGCCGGGGCCTCTAGCCACTGCAAATAAAACTCCATATGCATGTACCACCTTATGCATCTGGTTTATGTGGGTACTGGGAATTCAACCTGGGTCCTTGAGCTTTGCAGTCAAGCTCCTTGTCCATGAAGCCATCTTTCCAGCCTCCTTTTTGTGAATTTTTATGTTTGTAGGTTTCCTTTAATCTTCCTTATACATTTTACTTATTTATTTTTTAAAGTGTGTTCCTGCAAAATAGATGACAGCTTCCTTTCATTTATTTATTTGTAAGCAGAGAGAGAGAGGAGAAAAAGACAGTGTGTGTGTGTGTGTGTGTGTGTGTGTGTGTGTGTGTGTGTGTTAGTGAGAGAGAGAGATAGACAGAGAGAGAGAGAGAGAATGGGCAGCCCAAAGCCTCCAGCCACTTCAGATGAACTACAAATGCATGTGCCACTTTGTGCATCTGGCTTTATGTGGGTACTAGGGAATTTAATCCAGGTCATTATGCTTTGCAGGCAAGTGCCGTAAGTGCTGAGCCATCTCTCCAGTTCCAATAATTTTGTTTTGCTAGGTAAATTATAACCACTTTCTGTAGTCAAAATACCTCCCGGAACCTTCAATTCTTAACATTGAGAAGCCGGGGATCTCAATGTTGGGGAATCTCAATGAGATGCCTTCAGCACATCAAGGGAGTATTGTTACTCCTTTTCACTTTTACATTTTACACTTAGTGGCAGCAGCATGATTACCTTATTTACTCCTGCATATGACTTTTCTGTTTACCCTGTAGTATTTTGTGAAATATCATTGTAAACATTTAGTAAAATACAGTTCCTCCTCCTTAAATGCTGCATAAATAAATTTACAGTGTATCTTTTGCCATCTGATAAATGTGGACAATGTGAGTGGGCATCTTGGAAATCAGGTCGTGATCTCATTTCATTGGGGAAAGCTATTATTCTAAGCATCTTTCTTCCAGCCAGCCAATCTTCCTAACCTCATCTTCCCTCAATACAGGGTGAGGACCTCAAAACTAGAACACAAACATTTCTAAGGATTTTAGATCATTTCACCGTTATCTCTTAACTTCTATTCAAGTATCTGCTGGATCATTTCCTTGTATATTCAGTGAGTAGAAATTCCTATGAAGGTCATAAAGAATTATTCACAGTTATTTTGGGATATGATTGTCCCTTGTAACAAGTATGAATGGGGTGCATATGTCTTCAGGAGTTTTATTTTTCTTAAAAAAAAGCACATTAGGGGCTGGAGACATGGCATAGTGATTAAGGTACTTGGTTGAGAAGCCTAAGGACCCAGGTTCAATCCCCCAATACACGTAAGCCAGATGCATAGGGTGATGCATGCATCTGGAGTTCATTTGCCATGGCTGGAGGCCCTGATGTGCCCATTCTCTCTCTCCTCCCACTCCCACTTCTTTCTCTCTCTTACACTCTCAACTCAAAAACAAATGAATAAAAATATTTAAAAAGCACATTAGGAAGGAAAGAAGACTTTCCAAAGTCAAACACAAACGTCTAACATCTTTTTATATTTTCCCAGTCTTCAAGTTATTATAAAGGGACTATAGGAATAAAACAAGATTGTGTGTGTGTATGTGTGTGTGTGTGTGTATTCAAATAATATATGTACATGTGTGCTTTATTGAAAATTACAATGGAATTTAAACCAATGCCAAAGTATCTGACAAACTTGTATATGACAAAGTTTCATGGAAGACAAGAATAAGAAAGAGACCAATAAATTATAATTTGCTCCAGTGTGTGCAAGGAAACCTGTGTAGAATAATAAGTGTCACATACCAAACAGCCTCACTTACTGTGCTAAGCCCCTGGGAAGGCAAACCACGAGATAGTCAATGCGAGTTTAAGTATTGATTGAATTGATGTCTGCTGGCATGTCCCCTCCACGTGAGGGAATCCACAAAGGAGGGCTCCCTCACCAGGCTGGCATGCAACTTAAATCAGATCTTGCTGAAGTTGCCTCAAGGAAGGCAGGAACTCCACCTGGAGAAACAAACATTACCCTGGAGACCCCGGAAATGCAGTTCAGAAGATTGGCCTGAGCCTTACTGCCCCTCTTTCATATCTTCCTGGTGCTGAAGTACTGGACTTCCAGGTCTCACAACTAAATAAACTTTGCAGAAAACACTTTGTGCTACTTTCTTGGCCTGGAAGTTGAGCACAGAAACGTAGGAATTATGACAAACTTGATCCAGATATTTCACAAAATTGACATCTTTTAAAAGGTTGCATGTGAGCTGGGCGTGGTGGCACATACTTTTAATCCCAGCACTCGGGAGGCAGAGGTAGGAGGATCACCATGAGTTCTGGGCCATCCTGAGACTCCATAGTGAATTCCAGGTCAGCCTGGGCTAGAGTGAGACCCTTCCTCAAAAAGACAAACAAAGAAACAAAAAGGTTGCATGTAAAAATGGAAGAACAGTTGGGTTTGCAAATTCTTTACATCTAGTACCTCTTCTACATTGATGTCTTTTTCCCCTTCCTCTATCATACATGATAACACGTTGATGGGCCTGATATTGCATGTCTAGATGACCGAGTTCCAGAGCACTCTTCCCCACTCTCTGGCTCTTACGTTCTTCCTGCCACCTCTTCCACGATAGTTTCTGAGTCTTGAAGCACATGATAGAGATGTCTCATGTAGTGCTACTTTTTTTCCCTCAACATTTTGAGTCTTGAGTCTACCTGGAATTCACCAC
The DNA here is from genome assembly GCF_020740685.1 of Jaculus jaculus. NCBI lineage: Eukaryota > Metazoa > Chordata > Mammalia > Rodentia > Dipodidae > Jaculus > Jaculus jaculus. The sequence continues at coordinate 20,384,439 of NC_059104.1, read as the reverse complement.
CACCTACAAAAGTAATCTTCTATGGCCAAAAGTGAGAGTCATACTATTATTTTTTTATTATTACAATTCTGCTCCGAGCTCCGTGTTTTAAGTTTCAACACACATCAGGCTTATAGTTAGAAGAAAATAGACTATTACTAAGACAAATAGCAAGTTTTGTTGGATTTCTGACAATATTGAAGCTAGCAGATAACATAAGATAGACTTTCAAGGGTAGATACATGTAAGTTCATAGGCTTTCTAAGGTCCACATAGACTTAATTTTTTTAGTATATGCATGCAATTCCTACTTCTTAACTTTCCAAGCTTCCTGAAAAATTATTCCACCCTCTGAAGGGTGACAGAAGAAAAATAAGTCATTATAATAATTTGGGAAATTGAGGAGATTCTTGACCTCAATTTTATATAATATTTGTTGATTGATTCTGAATCACAAGTCTATTAAGTTTGTAAAATTGGAACTAAAAGCATGGTTCCCTTTAAAGACAAAAGTTACTTGAGTTGGCGTAGGCCCAGTTACTGATACACAAGGAGACAGGCCCTGCAGGTGCCTGTTTGTCAGCGCCTCTTAACTCCCCCTTTACCCAAACTAAAAGTTTAGAGTAGGGAATCATTAACAGCCCATCCGGCTAAGGCCCATGTGTTATCTGGGAGACAAAGTAAACTCTTAAGCAGGTCTTTGTTAAGAAATATACAAGTAATAAGGCATCCTGGAAAGATTGTACCTCTTTTTAACTCCCAAGTACCCAGCCAGTGGGGAACAGGAAGAAGAGCTGGGGCTTTCAAGGACTAAAAAAAACAAAACAAAACAAAACAAAACAACAAAAAACCTACTTTCTATGCTCAGATGGTGTGTTTCCACTAATATTTATTTATTTATTTAGGTCTGGGCTGTACCCCATACTACAGGGTTGAAAATGAACTGCCTCACTCTGACTACTCAAAGTCTCTATTCTCTTCATTAAGTGAGGTGGATATTACCAACAAGGAAGTTGACCTGTTGTATCACAGCACAAGATAATACACCTAGTGACTCAGCAGCCATCATTCTGAGTAACTTTCTGATAACTTCAGGATCTTGGGAAATGCAGTGGCAAGTATGTCAATTTTATCAAGACATACCTAGAACTTCCTAGAACAAGGACAACTTTTTGGAGGCAAGTGTGGCAGATGAAGACACAAAGAACCCAGCACTTTCCAAAGAGACACACTGAGAATATAGTTCCTCTTCCTGGGCTTCATGGCCATGACTAACATCCTGCCAGTTTTTGGCAATTACTATGTGAAGAAATTCACAGTGTTGTTGGTAGCAACAGCTAGTTACAATCTAATTCCTGGGATTCAGATATGAAAATTGGTCAATAAAAACAAAGATGCAAAGCATTTGAACAAATACAGAGATTTTTGAAGACTTGATTCAGCCTTTGACACGTATTCAGTTAGTGTTAGACCACATGGTGGAACTGGAGAGCAGGAAACGGATCCCTTGGTACTAAGTTACCGTCAGATTGTAGGGAGATGCTCGGGTGTGCGGTCACACAATGGAGAGACTACTGCTGGCTTACGGTTTCAGAGGTTTCAGCTGTTGTTTGTCTCTGAGCTCTGTGTTTCAAGTAGAACATCAGGAGAGTGAGACAGAGGAGACCTTGGCATTACATACAGGAAACAGGGCAAAGGGCAAGAAAGAACAGGCCACGGCAAGGTAGAGTTCTCAAAGGCACACCCCCAGTGACCTGCTTCTTCAGCTGTCTTGCATCCCATCTTTCACCACTTACTGATAATGTCATCTTATTATGACTCAATCAGGGTATTAATCCATTAATTATATTAGAGCTTTCATGATATAATTGTCTCTAGATGTCCTAACACAGACGCCGAGAGATGAGCTCCACCATTCACACCCCCTAGGCATTTTATTAATCCAGTAGAGCTAGCAATCATGATTGACCATCACAATTCTCCTGCTTGTCAACTTCATACCCCCAAACATCATTTTAAATATAACATTGTTTCTGCCCCCAAAAGGCTGATGACCATCTCATAATACAAAGTGTATTCAGTCTGACTTCAAGAATCCCATAGTGTGAATGTTTCAACATAGGTCAGTTCAGAAGGCCAAGTTCAAAATCTCCTCTGAGGCTCAAGGAAATTTATTCAACTGTGAGCCCCTCTGAAAAGAAGTTATGGCAATGACACAGAATAAGCATTTCAATTCCAAGAGGGACAAATAGAAAGATTAGACCAGATCATGGTTGGACCCAGGAGAGCACACATTAAATTCTGCAGCTCCGTGTTGCATATTTGGGCTATATGACATCATGCTATGAGCCCCAATGGACTTTCACAGCCATGTCCCTATGGTCTTAGTGTTTCTATCCCACATGGTCTCTCTTTATGTGTGACGGCGGTGTTTCTCACCACTTGTTCCATGTTCCTGGCAGCACCCCCCCCCCGCAGTGTCCGGCATCAGAGAATTCAAGTCCATGGTTCTATGCATCACTATCTCAGGGCTGCCTGCAGAATTCCTGACCTTAGCACATATTGCATTGCTGCAAGTCCATCTTTTGAAATCTTGGTGGAAGCATCTATGACCTGGAAACTCCTGTAACCTAAAAGCCTACAACCAGCACCATTTGGATGACAACAAGGTCTGTTTGAGCAGAATCTAGAGCCTTGCAGGACCTATGGGGCTGAACCTAAGAAAACTCTTCCCCAAGTGGCCCTGAACATGTCAGTGCAGCACCCCAGGGGCTATCTCTCATCAGCTCTTTTCAAGTGAGTTTATAATTTCACACCCTAGAGCCCATGATGGATGCAGTGTTGCCAGTTCTTGGGGTGCCCTCAAAACCTCTCTCTCCTTGTCCCAGTACAAAGTGCTCAGTGCTTTTTTTAAGTGGTATAGTTTTGCAACAGATATGTCTTCCTGGTCTGCAATGCTAAATATCTTCTTTTGTGGCCAAATTGCATATTTTAAAAATCTTTCTACTTCTTTTTCTTCCTAATTTGTACTATGCATCTGGTTAAAAAATAGCCAGCAATGACCACATCACTGATCTCCACCACCAAATTAATTAGTTTGTTGCCTTTAAACTCACCCTCACTCAAAGTTTTATGATAAAACATGTAGTCATTTTTTTTTTCTTTGCCAGAATGTAACACAAATATCCTTTAGTCCAATTCCCAACAGAGCCTTCATTCCCTCTCTAACCTCATGAGTGCATTATTTTTTCTTTGCATTTCTATTGACATTCTGGTCTTGAAAGCTACCACCAGGATCACCTGTAACTACTTACAATCTTCCAGGGGTTCTCCAGCTTATATCTCTAGAGTCATTCAATTCCTTCTACAAACCAGTTCGAGAGGCCTAAGAATGATACGGCCAGGTATATTCACAACTTGGCTCCTTGCCTATGGGCTTCTTGTAAGGCAGAACATTATGATAATGGTAGTGTGTAGCAGAGCAGAGGTGGTCAGGAAACAGTGAAATGGACCAACAGGAACAGCCCCTCAGGTTCATACCCTCTAGTGACCTACTTCCACCATATCATGAATTCATCAAGAAATTAATCTGTTCATTACATCAGGGATCTCAGGATACATTCATCTCTGGTTATCCCCTCATAAGCACACTCAGAAGTGTGCTTTACTAATCAATCTGCTTGGTATTTTCTTAATCGAATGTATTGAATAAGTATAATTTTATTTGTCAATTATACTTTAATAACTATGAATTAATCTCATTTTATCATCTTGTACACACATGTCAAAACATATAGTATCAATTCTTTTCCATTTGGAAAAAAATGAATAATATAGCTGGGGTTGGGTTATGAGCATTGAATCTTAATTACAGTAGGAGAAGTGATATACCTTATTTTTGAAGTTAGAAGTGAAAATAGGTTTAGATATAGACATATTTGCAGGTATGGGAGTAGAAGGATCTGAAGTCATTTGCTAGTTATTTTAGCAATTAATTCTATTAATCAGGTTTCAATTGGAATGATTGCTTATAACTTTGTTTTGTTGCCTTTGAAAACTTAAAAAATGCTTTAGACAAATAGTGAAGAAGAATGAGGCTGGTAAAGAAATATATTTTTCTTTATAGGAATGAAGCTTATGTCTCCTTCATGGAATAGACTTCCTTCACTCCTGACTTCAAAAATCCAGCTAGTCCTAACAAAGCTTGATTGCTTTATCACTCTAAGAAGATATTAGCAAATACTCTGTAGTCTAACATTTTTTTTTGTTAAATCTTCAACACAAGAAAAAATGGGATGGAATAATCTCTGAGTCTCCAGATCTTAATGGTTTGTGGAAGGAAGTACATTGTGTTAGTTTCTTTTCTTGTGGTGGTGACAAAACACCAGACAAAAACAACTTAAGGAAGGATTTCCTTTGAAACATAATTCTTTTAAAAATTTTTTTAATTAATTAGTTTTGTATTCAGCAAATATAGTCAGTTTGGTACCATTATTAGGCTCATACATGACCTACCCTCTCCCCCTGGACCCTCCTTGTTGAGGTATGTGGGTCATGCATTGTGGAGTTAGCCCACAATTATTGGTAGGATAAATGTCTCTGCATATCATGACCCAATATATGGCTCTGACATTCTTTCTGCCCCCTCTTCTGCAAAATTTCCCTGAGCCATGTTTGGTTCATTTTTGGTCTGCTTCAGTGATGAGGTGTTGGGGACCTCGGGGTCTCTGTCTCTCTGATTTGGTAGGAGTTGATTTTTCTGTGTTGATCTCCTTCCCCCTTGTGCTGGTACTGGGTTCAACAAGAGCACAACACCTTGCTTGTTTTGCCAATTTTCCTTAGTTTCAGTCGGGGCACTTGTGAGGTATGATGGGGTGGCTCTCTCCTTAGGATCTACATCTATCTGAAAAAGAGAATCAGATTCTCCAATGGAGACTAAGTTAGCACCAGGACAAATGAGATAACTCTTACTCTTTTTTTTTTTAAATTAATTATTTATTTATTTGAGAGCGACAGACAGAGAGAAAGACAGATAGAGGGAGAGAGAGAGAATGAGCGCGCCAGGGCTTCCAGCCTCTGCAAAGGAACTCCAGATGCGTGCGCCCCCTAGTGCATCTGGCTAACGTGGGACCTGGGGAACCGAGCCTCGAACAGGGGTCCTTAGGCTTCACTGGCAAGCGCTTAACCGCTAAGCCATCTTTCCAGCCCACTCTTACTCTTTTAATAGAGAATTTAGTAGGTGTAGGCCTTCTCTTAGCCCATGATTGATGGTAGCTTGATAATGGAGAGTGGGCTCATGTTTGGGTATGGTTCTGACTTGTTTCCCAGCTCCAGCTTTGGGTCCTGCACCACTGACTGGATCAGTTAGCCAAATCAAGAGCAGTTGATTCCCAACCATGGCTGTGTACCACTATTGCACTTGTGTAAGCATCCCAACAGGTTATTTGCTGCTAAGTAGGTTAGACCATGAGTTGTTTGGACAGATATTGGTCATTTTCCCCCAGTCGCCCATGTAGCACCTTCTGGCACACGCTGACTGTCTGGGGACTGACTCTCTTCCAAATTCTAGCCATGCCATTCCATTTTATGTGTCAACAACCTAAGGTGTCTTCAGCAGTAGGGTCTTTGGGTCAGCAAGTACTCTGACAGAAATATATCTTTCTTTTAGGAAACCTTGTAGGTCTCTCTGATCAAAAGCTCATTGTGGATGATAGCCATATGTTGGTACTAGGAGTTACAGGTCAGTGCCCACTAAGAAAAGGAGGAAAAAGATAACTAATATACAAGATCTAGAGAAAAGAGAAAGAGAGAGAGAGAGGGAGGGGGAAAGAGAGAGAGAGAGAGAGACAGAGAGAGAGAGAGAGAGAGAGAGAAGAAGGGGAGGAGGGGGGGGAGGGAGGGAAGCTGTAGAAGATTAAGGTTAGTCTTCATTATCCCCTCTCCAGTGTCTTGTGGCTCGGGTGTTCCCTGTAAGGGCCTGGTGAAGGTTCAGCCATTTGGTCTGCCTTTTAGGAAGTAGAATTTTATGATACCATTGCCATTTGGGTCTAGATTTGTGTTTCCCACCCCTCCATTGCCCTCCCCTCCCTCCCCACTCATCTTAGTGTCTAGTCCATGAGATGCTTGCTGAGTATGTAAGGTACCTTGGGCAGATTCAGGTTAGGTTCTGTAGATGAGTGAGACTATGTGGTGTTTTTTTTTTTTTTTTCTGTGATTGGGTAAGTTCACTGAGAATGATCTGTTCCAGGTTCAACAATTTTTCCTCAAATTTCATTGTGTCATTTTTTTCTTACTGATGTATAGAATTCCATTGTGTAGATATACCACATCTTAGTTATCCATTTTTCTAGTGATGGACATCTGAGTTGATTCTAGTTCTTAGCTATTACAAATTGAGCCACTACAAACATGGTTGAGCAAATCTCTCTGGCCTGTGGTTTGAAGGTTTTAGGGTAGATTCCCAATAAGGGAATAACTGGATCTATTGGTATCTCTGTAGCCAGCTTTTTCAGGAGTCTCCATATTGCTTTCCAGAGTGGTTGTACCATCCTACATTCCCACCAACAGTGGATGAGTGTTCCTACTTCTCCACATCCTCACCAGCATTTATTTTCATTTGAGTTTTTTATGTTTGTTATCCTTATTTGGGTAAGGTGGAATCTCATAGTTGTTTTAATTTGCATTTCCCTGATGATTAGGGATGATGAACATTTTCTTAAGTGTGTGTTTGCCAGTTGTATTTCTTCCTCTGTGAACTTCCTGTTCAGCTCTTTGCCCCATTTTGTGAGTGGGGTGTTTGACTTCTTACTGTTTAGATTTTTGAGTTCTTTGTAGATTCTAGAGATTAGGCCTCTATCAGTTGGATAACCCGCAAATATTTTCTCCCATTCTGTGGGTAATCTATTGGCTTTGCTTATTGTATGCTTGTCTGTAAAGAAACTCTTCAGCTTCATATGATCCCATTGGCTGAGTGCCTGGTTAAGATCGTGAGCTGCTGGGGTTTGAATCATAATTCTTTCCTTCCCTAAGTTGTTCATTTTTTTTTTTTTTTCATGAGAAGGCATGGAAGCAGGAGTAGGGGGTGCTGGTCACCTTTCATCCACAGTCAGGAGCCAGAGCACAACGGATGCTGTTGCTCAGCTCACTTCTTCCTTCTCACTCAGTCTGGGCCCTCAGCCCATGGGCTGGATCTTCCCACAGTTACTGGGGGTGCTGATCTTCTCTCTCCATGAACCCAATCTAGAAACTCACAGGTATACCCAGCGATTTGTCTCCTTGGTAATTCTAAATCCAATGAAGCTGACAACTGAGCTTAACCATCACATATATGTCATGGCCAATTAGACCAACATTTCACTGCTAATGAGCTTCTATCTTGAAATGTAGAATTATCTCCTTAGCTCTTTTCTTTTCTTTTCTTTTCTTTTCTTTTCTTTTCTTTTCTTTTCTTTTCTTTTCTTTTCTTGTCTTGTCTTGTCTTGTCTTTTCTTTTCCTTTCCTTTCCTTTCTTTTTTCATTTTTCTTTTACTCTCCTTCCCTTCCCTTCCCTTCCCTTCCCTTCCCTTCCCTTCCCTTCCCTTCCCTTCCCTTCCCTTCCCTTCTCTTTTCTTTCTCTCCCTCCCTCCTTCTTTCCTTTTCTTCTTTGTTTCTTTTTTTAGACCATGATACCACAGGCAGTTTACTTGGGCTTGTGTGCTTGCTTGGTCATAGGATTAAATACTCATGGGAGGTGAATGTACCCACACAGGAGAAGTTTGATGTTGACATACTTCCAGTGTCTGTGCTGTTTTCTTTTTCCATCTCCAGAAACTATCCTCAGAAGACTTCAAGGCATATTTTGTGTAGCTGCTCATAAGTTTGATTCTCCAGTGTGCAGTGTGTACGGAACTGGTCCACCCTTGTGAAGTGAAAAGTTAGCGCTCCTGCAGTGACCGTTGCTCTTCTTTTGGTCAACACTCTCTATAACAGCGTACTAGTTGTTGCAGTCAGTTTTGCATTGCTGGCAGAAAACATGCAACCAAGTGCAGCTTGTGGGAGAAAAGACTTATTTTGGCTTACAGACTCAGAGGGAAGTTCCATGATGGCAGGGAAAACGATGGCATGAGCAGAGGGTGGACAACAGCTCTTGGGCAACATCAGATGGGTATCAGGGACAGGAAATCGTGCCAAACACTGGCAAGGGGAAGCTGACTATAACAGCCATAAACCTGCCCCCAACAATATACTGCCTCCAGGAGGCATTAATTCCAAAATTGCCATCAGCTGGGGAAATGGAATTTAGAACACCTAAGTTTATGGGGGAACACGTGAATCAAACCACCACATTCCACTTTGGGTCCACAAACTGATAAGCATTCATGATCTAAAATGCAATGCATGTAGTTCAACTTGAAAAGTCATCATTTTTAAAAAAATCAATCCCAATGGTAGTCAAACATCACCATTATCCAAGGTCTTTTAACTGATCCATAATACCAAATGATCCCCCTCCCCAAACCCACAATGGCACAAAATAAAAACTCACAATGCAAAAGATGGCACTGGGCATAGCAAACAAATATTCAACCAATAAAAGATTTAAAGAGGGCAAACATCAAACTCTGGAGCTCCAAGTCCAACAACTCTAGTCAGTGACAAATCTCTAAGTCCAATAATTCTAACCAGCAGCAAATTTTGCCCCTACTTCTAGGCTACTTACAGTCTCAGAAAACTTCATTTGGTACCATCTCATATTCCTGGCATCTCCACTGGGTCTCCACTGCAACCCATGTTTGGTCCTTATGGCTCCATTGGGCTCCACACAGGGAATTCAACTAGCCTGCTTAACACTGCCCATGGCCATTTCCAAAATACGAGACCATTGCAAATTCAATGACCCTCTCATCCCTGCATTTCATATACTCCATAATACCAGGTAGGCTGCCAATTTGTTAATCTGAGGGATGTATAAATCAGACTTTGAAGAACAGGACACTCCTTCAACATTCAGGCCCTTTCAAAAGAGTCTGCATTCTTTCTGTTGTTCCAATGCACATCTGTAGGCCCAATCTCTTGTAATCTCTTATACAATTGCAGCTGAACATGCAGCAGTTTTGGCCCAAAGATTTTATTTTTTCTGTGTCACATCCCTCTGCTCACACCAGCCCACTTCTTTACAATGCACCCCTGCATAAGTTCTCAGGATATGAGCATAATAGCAAGCCTCTCACACAAACTGCTTCTAGCTCAGTCCAGGCAAAGCTCTTTTTCATCCTCACAAGCCAAACCTCACAGTCCATAATTCTTACTGCGTTCAGGTCTTTCAACTCTGACCAGATTAGTCCGTCATGCTGTACTTACAGCACTGCAAGGCGTCTCTTAGGTCAAGGTTTGAAACCTTGGTTGGAACCCTTCTACATTCCTCTTCAAAATCAGCTCCAAAAGGCCAAAAACACTCAGTCAGGTTCCAAGCAGAAATGACACCACTTCCTGGTACCAACTTTCCTGTTGCAGTCAGGTTCACATTACTGACAGAAAACACACGACCAAGAGCAGCTTTTGGGAAAAAAAGGTTTATTTTGGCTTACAGATTCAAGGGGAACTGCTATAATGGCAGGGGAAAATGATGACATGAGAAGAGGATAGACATCACCTCCTCGGAAACATCAGATGGACAACAGTAACAGGAGAGTGTGCCAGATACTGGCAAGAGAAAGCTAGCTATAATAGCCATGAGCCCACCTCCCCACAATACACTGCTTCCAGGAGGCATTAATTCCCAAATTGCCATCAGTTGTGGACATGGCATTCAGAATACCTAAGTTTATGGGGGACACCTGGATTAAACACCACATTAGCTTTGTTTGAAATTGAACTGCCCTCTTTCTCAGTCATGAACTTTGAGTGGGAAAGCCCAACTCTGACCTTCTCATTGATGCCAACTAATCAACATATCTCTTGTTTGCGCCACAGTGGTTATTTAGGTGCACCCTCTCAAGTCATCTAGAGATAATAATATGGGAAGAGAAGTTCTGGGCCTTCTAAAAAGAGCTACTTACTCTTTCTTCTCTTATGAACTACCAGAAACATATGTTCTCTTCTTCTAAGAAGGGTCAAGGGAATCACGCAGCTGTTTTACTACTTGAGGCTAGAATATCCTGAAGTGTTCACCACAGGGTGAACCAGGGATGGAACAATGCCTATGGGGAGTCAGAGGAAAGAGACAGAGAGCAGACAGCTCCTCTTGGAAATGGCTGAAGCAGCTATGTCAAAAGTTGTCCAAGACTACATTTGCTCTATACTTAGTTTTTTGAACCAGTGGAATGCCAAGTGATTTTTGACAATTTGTGTTGCATTTATTCACAAACATTGGGATGGCATGATTCTAATTAGTGTTATTGCTACAACCACTGTGGTGGTAGCTGGGGGTTTCCTGTAGCAGGATGCAGCAAAACTTATCTGACTGAAGCTAAGGCAATTTTGAATGCCAGTCACCATTCTGTACCCAGAACTTCCTGTCCGCCATTTTCACATTATCTGGCCTATTCAGGACTCCTGAATTCCTTCTATGTAATGTGTTGTTAAGTCCTTTTTCTTGTACCTTCCCCTTACTTAGTATTAGCTGAACCACGTCAGTTGTAAGAAACACAAGATAATTTGATACATCTAATGCATACATATTTTATTATAAAACATAATTTAGATTAAGGCTCAGGAAACCCAAAATTATAGGAAATAATTTGTCCTCAGCAAAAGATTAATAAAAGGAACTGCAGACGGCTTTGGCTAATGGTTCTTTCTGTCTGTATTCTGCTGATTTGTGTGTGTGCGTGCGTGTGTGTATGTGTGCTTGTCTGTATCGTAAAACAGCAAGGGAACTTGTCTCCCAAGTTATGTATAAAATGGTACATAATTTTTTCAGGTAGAAGAATCCCATTGATTCAGTAGTTTTATGCACATGCATGCACACACACACGTGTGAGGTAACTATATACACATGTGGCAGGAAGGTACTTTCTCATGGATCAGTGGATTGAGAGAGCAGTTCTTTTTTTTAAAAAAATCAAAGATGAAGAGAGCAAGGAGAGACAGAAGAGACAGAGGAGGGATGAGAGAGAAGGGAGGTAGAAGGGACTGAGAATGTGTTCACTAGGTTTTCTTATTGTAAATGAATTCCAGATAGATGCACCACTTTGTGCATCTGGCTTTACTGGTGTATTGTGTGGCAAAACTGGCTTTGCAAGTATGGTAGTTTGATTCAGGTGTCCCCCATAAACTTATGTGTTCTGAATGCTAGCTCCCCAACTAGTGGTAATTTGGTCATTAGAGCCTTACTGGAGGAGGTGTATTTTGGGGGCGGACTTAGAGTGTTATAGCTCACTTCCCCTTGCCAGTGTTTGGCACACTCTCCTGTTCCTGTTGTCAAGCAGGTGATGTCTATCTTCTGCTCATGGCATGTTTCTCATGCCATCATGGAACTTCTACTCAAGTCTGTAAGCCAAAATAAACTCTTTCCTCCTACAAGCAGCTTTTGTTTGGTTGTTTTCTGCAGCAATGTGAAGCTGACTGTAACAGCAAGCATGTTTAATCGCAGATCCATCTCCCCATCTGGAGAGAGCAGTTCTTTAAGAAAAGACAGGTCATGACACAGTGGGCTGATAGCCGAGGAAATAAGCCGAGTAAGTCATTTTGACCTGAGTTCCACTTATGGGTAATGTTTATTTTTCATTCTCATCTGTAAACTACCAGCAGCAAAGTCTTCAGTCCATGTGCATTGTTGAAAACAAGTAGCTCTGGAACAAGAAGAGGTAGTAGGCTAGATTGGTCAGACTCTCACTCAGCTCAGTGTTGAGGAGTACAGTTTCGTTTAGAGAAACGATATAAGTTGTTGGCTATTGGTGTCGTTTATTTTGGAGAGATGGTTGAAGAGCAGAATAATCTGGGGCTGGATAGGTGGCTCAGAGGTAAAAGGCACTGCTTGCAAAGCCTGATGACTTGGGTTTGAATATTCAGCATCCATGTTGTGGCATTTTGAACTAGGTGTCCTCCGTAGATTTATGTGTTCTGAGTGCGGTCCCCAGCTGGTGGCCATTGAGCAATTGAGGCTTTGTAGGAGGGGATGTGCTTTTGGTGGTGGCCTTATCAGTGTTAGGGCCATCTTCTCCTTGCCAGTGTTTGACACAGTCTCCTGTTGCTGTTGTCCACCTGAAGTTGGCTAGGAGGTGATGTCTAGCCTCTGCTCCTGCCTTTTTTTTTTTTCTTTTGCTGTTAAAGTTACTCCTCAAGTCCATAAGCCAAAAGATTTTTTCCCTCCCATCTGGCACATTTGGTTGGTTGCTTTCTACCAGCAACATGAAGCTGGCTGCAACACACATAAAGCCAAGTGCACAACGCGGCACATCCATCTGGAGAGCATTTGCAGTGGCAAAAGGCCCTGGCATGCCCAGATTCTCCCTCTCTCTTTCCTCACCCACCTCCTTGAAAATAAATCAAATATTAAAAAAAAAATAGAGGGGCTAGAGATATAGTTCAGTGGTTAAGGCACTTGCCTGTACAACCTAATGGAGCTGAGTTCGATTTCTGAGTACCTATATAAAGACAGATGCACAAAATGGAACATACTTCTGGAGTTTATTTGCAATAGCTAGAGGAGCTGGCATGCCTCTCCCTGTCTGTTTTCTATCTCTCTTTCTATGCCTGCAAATAAATAAATATTTAAAAAACAGAACCATTTTTTGGACCTCGTCTTCTTAAGAAATGATTTGCAGTTCATTTTTCTCAGCCCTAAAGTACCTGGCTGCTACTGCTGCTGCTCTTTTCTGGTGCTTTGTGTGTGCATGTGTGAGCCCACACGTATGTGTGCATGTGTGTGCATTCATCAAGGTGTGTATGCGTGTGTGCGTGCCTTTTGTCTGCAAAGCTGGTTAGCATGCAGAAGAGAGTTAACTGTTGACTCCAAATTTGTGATGAAAATTGAGCAAGTGTTCAGTTCGGCATTGTCTTTTCTGCTTCATGGCTAGAGAACTGATCCTTTCATATCAGAATGCTTGTTACAGGTCAGACGAACAAGGGTTTAAGTATGTGATTTTGTGTGAACATTAATTGGCTATTACTGGGAGAACAACTGTAAGTCTATTATCTGTGAAAGAATTTGGGAGGCCATGTTATATGTGGGGGTTCAGTGCCACTGCTGTATTTATGGAGATTATGTTGACATCATTTGTCTAAGTTTGTAGAGACCTGAACATTGCATTTTTAAAACTAAATCCAGGACTATAAAAAGTTATAATAGATAAAATATTTAATATTCTTTCATTTTAATGAATGACCTCAAACACATAGGTTTATTGAACAATGCCCATAATTTATAAATTAAAAAAATCTATAAATTATAGTGATAATATTATTATGACAAAATTGTTTTTAATGAATGATCTCAAACACATAGGTTTATTGAACAATGCCCATAATTTATAAATTAAGAAGAATGAATCTATAAATTACAGTGATGCATTATTTTGAAGAAATTGTAAAAATGTAAATACAATAACCACAAATCCTATCTGTAATGTTTTATTGAACCAGTTTTTGATGTCTTCAGTAATATGTTCTTCCTAGATATATATTTGATATAAGTCATTAATTTTAAGCCAAGACAGTGCCCTCATGGATTGCTTAGAAGACACTAAGGGAGTAGGAAGATGGAAAAGGATGCTAATATCCTAATACAAAACCTTTTGTGCTGGGGTCTGTTTTTGTTCCTAACCATGTGCTTGGAGACAAAGTGAAGGTGGCCCTTTCCCTGTGGACTCTTCCCACAGTGTTGGGAGACAAGAGCACCAGTCAAGCAGATAAGCAAATGTCCCCGAAAGCAGAGGATAGGGTATCTGGTGACATTCAGGATGCCGGGCAGCTCTTCTAAGCAAGGCAGCCAGACATTAGGAGCATGTATTACCATAGTTAAATAGGATTTACTACAACAGCTTTCAGTGAGTTCAGGCAACATTGTTGTTATTCCTTGGAATGACCTGGATCCCAAAGGCCTTGTGACTATCCATGAAGTAGCTAGGACGTTTCAGTTAGGGAAAACATGTAGTTAACCCAGATCCTTACAGATCTTTGCAAAGTGTGGGCTTCTTAAATGTGGCTTAATTTGCAATGCTGCTGATCTTTACTTTTGTAAAATGCCTGGAGGAGGGGCTTGCTGTATGACTATGTGGTAGAGCTCTTGCCTGACATATATGGCTCTGGGATGGGACCCCAAGCACTGAAAACCACAACCTGACCCAATCCACCACACACACCCATCACCCCTACCTCACCCCAACACCTTCAGGTAACTACACTGTCTTTTTCGCTCTTTTCTTTTTCCTTCTATCTTACTGAACTCATGTTCTTTTGAAGGGTTTCACCTCTCCTTCAGCTCGTACTGTCAAACCCTATATGTTGTCTTGCTTAAGCTGTTCTTAATCACAGTGTTTATATCTAAAGGACACAGTATGTAGCAGTGTCTGGAGACATCTTATATCTTACTGATGGTGTGTGTGTGTGTGTGTGTGTGTGTGTGTGTGTGTGTACACTTAAGTGACCTGTAAAGGATAGAGTTTTGCAAAACAGCTAACTTCCTACCTAGTACATGTTAACTTCTCAAGAAGAATAAGCTATTTGACTCAGTTTCAATAGTACTGAGATTAAGAAACCCTCTGAACTTCATTAAGTAAAGCCTTTCCTTAGATAATATTCTTGCCTCGGTATTTAATGCCATATGTTGTTTTAAATGCCCCAATGTATGTCTTCCTTTCGGCTCTCTTTCCTAGGCTCAACATGTACATATTGACTCATTTCCACATTGTCAATTTTATGTCTAATACAATTTCTATTTACAAAGTTAAATATCCTTTTGTTCTTAGAAACCTGCTTCTCCTTAATGGTAATTATTATTCATCAAATTTCTCAAGCCAAACCCTGCATGCTTTCTGAGATTCCCACCTTTCTTTCACTTGCTAAATCCCACCCAACGTTACCTTCTATGTATATGTCTATGTGTGCATTAATTCATCCATTCATGTATGTTT
Organism: Jaculus jaculus; assembly: GCF_020740685.1. Taxonomy (NCBI): domain Eukaryota; kingdom Metazoa; phylum Chordata; class Mammalia; order Rodentia; family Dipodidae; genus Jaculus; species Jaculus jaculus. Next base: position 20,369,407 of record NC_059104.1, on the reverse strand, counting down.
TTTCATTCATACCATACTACTTCTTACCATTTTCACCCTGGTCTTACTCTCATTTTCAGTGAATACATATTGATTCTCAAGATAATCACAAAGGTGAACTTTTATGAAACAAACACAATCAAGATATTCCTATGATTACCAAGTTACTATCACCACTATAATAAAATCCTGCCCATGTGTTATCTCCAAGGTCCATGTAACCTTAGCTCATCTGTCTTTTCCCTTTATTCATAACTGGGCTTTTGTTTTTTCCTTTTTATCTTTAATGTTAATAGTCTGTCTATAATGTTCTTAGATGTGATTTTCTTTGTATTTATTTTGCTTGAAGTTTAATTGGCCTTTTAAAAAATGTGTGGTTGGCTGGAGAGATGGCTTAGTGGTTAAGCGCTTGCCTGTGAAGCCTAAGGACACTGGTTCGAGCCTCTATTCCCCAGGATCCACATTAGCCAGACTCACAAGGGACTGCATGCGTCTGGAGTTCGTTTGCAGTGGCTGCAGGCCCTGGCGTGCCCATTCTCTCTTCCTCTCTCTCTCTCTCTCTCTCTCTCTCTCTCTCTCTCTCTATCTCTATCTCTCTGCCTCTTTCTGTCTCTCTGTTTCTCTCAAATAAATAAAAATAAACAAAAAATTAAACATAAATAAATTAAAAAAGTATCGTATTCACAGAACTTGGTTTGGTTTTGGTTATTATTTCATGAGATATTTTATGTTCCTTATTCTCTTTCTTCTGGTCTTCTGGCACACCACTTTTATCATACTAGACTTGAGATCCTTTCAAAGGATTACTGTCTTCCCTGTCTGTCCATCTGCCTTGTTGTCTATGGGTGTTTTTAGCTTCCTACGTAGTTACCCACCTTCTATATTGGTCTATCTTCTAGTTTGCTGATAGTTTCCTTTGTCTATTCAGCTTTCCAATATATCCAGTGAAAGTTTTAGCTTCACATGTTTATGTTTTTCACATTTATAGAATTTTGACATTTTTCTCTGCAGAGAATCTTTATCCTATAATTTATTCTGACCTTAGGTTCTTCAGTTTTACTGAAGATAGTTTTACTCTCTCCTTTATACCCTTTCTTGGCTGCTCCTAATAACTTAGTCATCTAGGATTTGCCCAAGTTTATTTTCCTATCTCTTGAAAATGTCTTATATTGCACTGGATCTTCATCTGTCAAGGAACAATAGATTGTCCCCTGACACTAGGATTGTTGTATCTAGCTTCTGTTATATTCATCCGCAGAAAGGTTGCATGTTTTAGGGGAAATGTAACTACTTTGGACTCAAAATGCCGACTCGTCTTGGGTGACAACTACAACCTCTAGTCAATTCTTTTCTACTAAGTCTGACAATAGCTCGGCTGCTGACAGTCTGCTTCACTCAAGTCAGGAGTCAGCAGATCTCCACGGAATTTACACGCAGAAGTTGGAGTTCCTGCTGTAGACCACTAGTCTGGTGTCTTCGCTCACTTTCAAGCAACTGAACTCAGTCTTCCAGTTCTTCTTCATATAGATGTTCAATCTGCCATAGAATTCCAAGACAGAGAAAGAGAGAGAGAGAGAGAGAGAGAGAGAGAGAATGAATTGGTGCTCCAGGGCCTCCAGCCACTGCAATCAAACTCCAGAAGTGTCTATCAGCTTGTGTGCATAAATGACCTTGTGCACATATGTCACCTTGTGTGTCTGGGTTGTATGGGTTCTGGGGAGTTGAACCTGGGTCCTTAGGCTTTGCCTTATCTCCTAAGCCATCTCTCCAGCCCAGAATTTTATCGCTTTCTATGTGGAATGTACTGAAGCCCACAGCCAGATGTGAGAAATTATAACTGCATACTTTCCCCTTGTCCATACTGGCACTTCCCCCAGAACCTTTCCTCTTCTCCTCACTCTCTAAGGCTGAGGCTCTTTCTGACCTTACTTACTTGTTACTAGTGACAAGCATAGCCAAACCGAGCTTTGCATGTCCCCTCTTATCTCAGACATATGATGTCTGTCTCCACTTCAGGATAGGGGACTGGAGCAGTCATGAATAGGCTGCTATCCTTCCCTGCATTTAGTCTAAGGTCTCTTTAAAGTTCTGAAATAGAACATAAAAGAAAATGAAATGGCATGGCTTGCCTTACCCTGGAAATAGTTATTACTGTTGCATGAGTCTTTAGGTTGCCGGTGGCAGAGGGACTATCATGCATCCATTCTCACTCTCAACTGGAGAATGACTATGGAGTCTGCAGGCCTTAGACTCAGGCACCTTCAAATTCAGTCTCAGCACAAGACTGAAAGCTTTGCACTTCCAGGGACTTCAGCTCATATGTCTTTGCATTTATTTTTTTGTGACTGGCTATTTTGAACAGTCATTGCACTGAAAGGATTCTAGGATTCTATGTTCAAGCCAATAAGTTAACCTCATGTGGATGTCATTTACATCTAAACTACATGCATGTGAGTGGGATGGACATACAAGGCAAATTGCAAAAGATAACATTGGCTGGCTCTCAGCAGATTCAGTGCCATGATCATAGTTTTGCTAAACTAATGGATTTAGGTAATTTTAATTTATAAAAAATTTAAAAAATATGTTATTTTCATTTATTTATTTGAGAGAGGGGAAGAGGCGCAGATTAAGAGAGAGTGAGGTGGAGAGAGAGAGAGGGGGTGGGTGGGAATGGGCTTGCCAGGGCTTCCAGACAAACAAACTGCAAACAAACTCCAGATGCATGCACCACCTTGTGCATCTGGCTTACGTGGGTCCTGGGGAATCAAACCAAGGCTTTGCAGGCAAACACCTCAACGGCTAAGCCATCTCTCCAGCCTGGTCTTTTTTTATTTAATTTTTTATTTCCTTTTATTTTCTTTTTGGTTTTTCGAGGTAGGGTCTCACTGTAGCCCAGGCTGACCTGGAATTCACTATGTAGTCTCAGGGTGGCCTCGAACTCTTGGCGATCCTCCTACCTCTGCCTCCCAAGTGCTGGGATTAAAGGCGTGCGCCACCACACTCGGCTTAATTTTTTATTTTTAAAATATTTTATTTACTTATTTTTGTAAGAGAGAAGGAGAGAGAGGGAAGAGAGAGGGTGGAAGAGGCAAATAGGGGAGTGAATAAGCATGCCAGAGTTTAGCCACTGCATACAAACTCCAGATGCATGTGCCACCTTGTGCATCTGTCTTATGTGTGTACAGGGGAACTGAACCTGAGTCCTTAGGCTTTACAGGCAAGTGCCTTAACTTCTAAAGCCATCTCTCCAGCCCAATTAAAAAAATATATTTATTTATGAGGGAGAGGAGAAGAGAAGGGGAGCAATGCACACACCAATGCCTTCTGCCACTGCAAACAAACTCCAGGTACATGCATCCCTTTGTGGATCTGGCTTTATGTGAAACTGGGGAATTCAACCCAGGTCATTAGACTCTGCAAGCAAGCGCCTTAACCACGGGTCCATCTCCCCAGCCCCAAGAATTTGAGTTTTAGCATTTAACGATCTCCTCACCAGCTCAAACATAACCACAAAATTCACTCTTGCCCTATGCAGCCACTGTGCCTAATCTTATAAATCACTACTTTTTTTTTTTTTGCAGATTTAAAAATGGTTTTTACCACTATCACAAAGAATTGCCCATTTTAAGTGAACACTTGTAATGAATTGTAATGTAAAAGCACATGAAATTTTTCACTTAAACGTTTTAAGTGTGTACTGTAGCATTACTCACTGCAAGCACAATGTTGTACTGCAGGAAATTGCAAGTTTTTCATGTGTGTCTCCTTTGATATCCTACTTCTGTCTGCTTCTTGCTCTTTTCCTATATATCTGTTGAGAATCTGGGCCACTTGGCTCTCAGTTTTCCTCAGTCCGTATATTGCTGACGGCATACTAATGGAGGGGGTGAAAGTGTTATTTAGTACTTCGTGTTTGATCCACACTGGCAGCTGGACTCAGGGGCTGGATTACGTTCAGGTTTGATCTCTTTGGCAAGACATTGGTTGGTATTTGGCAAGACTATAGGAGAGGCTTAATGTTGAGTGTGTCTTCCTTTGACTTTGATTTTTAGTAGCTATTTGTTGCTTAATGCTGCTGCTAATTCATTTGGACTTACTAAGTGATGGCATTCTAATTATTTCTCTCTTACTTATCACATAGAGAGGCTCCCTCATCTGCTATTTAAACTCATCGGTGCAGCTCATTTCCGAAAGACTAAATCTGTTATTTGCTCCTTTCTGTTGGCTTACCTGTTTCCAGCATAGTGAATTCTTTGCATTTTGGATATGAAGGTCAAATTTTCCCGTCTCTGGCCACTGGAAACCTTTGAAGCAATCTATAGCTTTGGTTATAGATGCGCATCTCCTCTAGGTGCATATGTTAAAGCTCTGACTCCCAGGCTGGGGAGATGACTCAGTGAATAAAGTGTCTGCAGTGCAAGTGTAAGTACATGAGTTTGGACCCTCAGAACCCATGCACAGCTGCACAGTGTAGCCCACATTTATGAGCAGCCTAGTGCCAATGGTGGGAAGGGAGGAACAGTCAGGAGGATTCCTGGAGGCCGATTGGCCAGCGAGCCTAAAGAACCCTGTGGTGCACAATGAGAGAAGCTGCCTCAAATGAAGTGGAAGGCAAGGACATAGCTGGCATGAACACACGTTTTATGTTACAAATGTGCCTGCACACACACACACACACACACACACACACACACACACACACACTGGGTGACATTTTTAAAGGACGTAATTAAGGCTAATTGAGTTTATAAACCTGGGACCATGGGATGATTAATTGTCAACTTGATTGGATCTAGAATCAGCGAGGAGATCAATCCTGGAATGACTATTTGGGAACTTGCCAGTAAATTACTTGGGGTGGGAAGTGCCTCCAGGACCGTGGGTCGGTGGGTCATACCACTCCATGAGCTGCAGTCAAAAGGAGAAAGGGACTTAGTTGAGCACCATCACTCATCACTACTTCCTGACTTTGGATCGGGTGTGATCAGAGGCCTCATGCTCATGACACTATGACTTCTTCACGGTGGATGGTACCATCAAACTATGAGCTAAAACAAAATTCTCCTTCCTTAAGTTGTCTCTGTCAATCCAATCCAATATGACTTGTTGTCCTTCTATGAAGAGGAAGAGAAACCAGAAGTATAGGTGATGGGCCAGAGAGAGGGTGCTTTGTTTACACTGGGGAGATAGCCACACTGCTGCACCCTTGGATTTTCGCCCTCGACCTTCGACACAGTATACTTCTCTTGCTTCAGTCACAGGCTGGTGGTATTTTATGATGGTAACCCTAGAAGACCACCATAACGTTTGAGGTCTCTTACTGGGACCCTAGCAGTTATCTGATACCTCATTTGCTGGGTGATGCACGTGGTGTGTTAGCATCTGTCATCTTACTTATTTTCTGCAGTAAAACTGGGGTAAGCCATTTCTTCAGGAAGCATTGATTCCTTCTTGAGAGAGGTAGTATTTTAGACCATAGTCTGGGTACAAGGGATGTGCTGTATCACCCTATTCATTTAGTTAGTTACCCGACCCTTCCATGACACTAGGGAATATATACTTCTTGATGTTAAAATTCTTTATGAGGGCTGGAGAGATGGCTTAGCGGTTAAGCGCTTGCCTGTGAAGCCTAAGGACCCCGGTTCGAGGCTCGGTTCCCCAGGTCCCACGTTAGCCAGATGCACAAGGGGGCGCATGCGTCTGGAGTTCGTTTGCAGAGGCTGGAAGCCCTGGCGTGCTCATTCTCTCTCTCTCCCTCTATCTGTCTTTCTCTCTGTGTCTGTCGCTGTCAAATAAATAAATAAATAAATAATTATAAAAAAATATTTAAAAAATTCTTTATGATTTTATATCCTTCTAATTAGAATTCAGAATTATAGAGTCATTTAACCATGTCTCTATTACATTTGACTCTTTTCACTAAAAAATCCCAATTTTCAACTATATAGGATAGAAGGAAAGAATCAAATGAGAATATTTCATACATACTTATTCACACATAAATTCTTGGAATATAAGACATTTTCTGTAATTTAAAATTTTTATTTATTTATTTGCATGCAGAGAGGAGAGAGGGGAGAAAGAGAGAGGAGAGCAGAGAGGAGAAGAGGGAATGGGCATGTCAGAACCTCCAGCTAATGCAAATAAACTCGAGATTCGTGCACCACGTTGTTCATCTGGCTTTATATGGGTACTGGGGAATTGAACAGGGGTTGTTAGGCTTTTCAGGCAAGTGCCTTAACTGCTGAGCCATCTCTCCAGCCTGAAATTTTTTAGAAAAATATTTTTTTATTTGCACATAAAGAAGAGAGAGCGAGAGAGAGAGAGAGAGAGAGAGAGAGAGAGAGAGAGAGAGAGGGAGAGTGAATATCACATATTTTTAAATACCCTCTTTTCTTCCTTAGGGACTATCTCTTTCTTGTCATTGTCTTTCAATTTTATTCATTACTTTTGACTTTTCAAAATTCTTATGTTTCACCCTCTAATTCTCTTACAGCATTGCCTTTATGTCACTGACTCTTGGTTTTCTTCCAGTGGAATCATACTTTAGGACTTTTTTTCTTTTCTTTTTAATCCACCCCTGTGACAGTAACTATGATGGTTTTTCTGATTCTTATTCATGTTGTACTTTGGCACGCTGTGTTATTATCTGCTGGCTTATTCTGAAGGATGAGAGCTCAGTTTCCAATCTGGTTTTGTTTTGGGGCCTGCCTTTCTGCGTGTAGTCTCTGATTGTAGCTCTCTATGCTATTCTTGATTCTCCTTTTTATTATAATGGCTCTCTATGAGATTTGACCTCATTCATTTTATGTGATGTTAGCTTTCTCCTGTCTGAATATTTCTATTGAGATAAACTTCAAATAGTTTAACTAACTTTATAGAGCTTCTTTTTCTGTTGATTTTGTATAGAATTTAAAATTATTGCTGCTTAGCCAGATATGGAGGCTCATACCAGTAATTCCAGGACTTTTCAGGTGAAGCAGGAGGATTCCCGGAAGTTTGAGGCCTGACTATGCTACTTAGTAAGTTTTAGACCAGCCTGAGATACATGGTAAAAGATAACACACACACACACACACACACACACACACACACACACACAAATATGACTCTTTTCTGACATGTACTGAGTTGATTTCTTTTCCCACTTGCATCTAGACTTTGTTTCTCTTGGGGTCAGGACGGTGGTGTAATGCATTCCTTTCAGTTATAAGCTGGAGATCATATAGCACTGCTCCAATGTGGCTCCCGTCCCAAGTGGCTCTGTTGTTTTGCCAAGAATACTGCTTGCTGCTTTGACATTGGGTTCTCTGGTCCTCCAGACACTGGTCCATAGCATCTTTCTTCCCCTTGACCAGACTCTGGTCCTGTGAAAATCTTGTTCCTGTTGGTTTTCCCCTTCATGCTTACATTTTAAAGTTTTGGAAGATAGTACATTATCTACTCAGTTGATCTTTTTCAAATAAAAATTTAAAATATATTTTATTTATTTATTTATTTGAGAGAGAGAGAGAGAGAGAGAAAGAGACCAGGAGAGAGAGAATGGGTGCACCAGGACCTCCAGCCACTACAAACGAACTCCAGATGCATGTGCCCCCTTGTGCAGCTGGTTTAGGTGGATCCTGGGGAATAGAACCAGGGTCCTTCGGTTTTGCAGTCGAATGCCTTAACTGCTAAGCAAGCTCTCCAGCCCTCAACTTAAATTTTAAAACTTTTCTAGCTCAGTCTCTTTGTATGTGAACATATGGAAACAATGAAAACTATGTTTCCACTGTCGCCAGCGTTCCAGCATGCTTTCTGTGGTGGTGTAAACGTCAGACGTCCCATAGCCTTATGTGGCTGTGATGAAGTCTCATACGCAGTGCCCTTCTGGTGACAGTTTGGGAGCTGGAACCTTGGTGGAGGAGGTGTGACAGTTAGGGTGAGGACTGGGCTGCTGTAGCCCACTATGTCTTACCAGAGCCAGTTCACTCTGTTACTCTTTCCTAGCTGCAGTGGCAAGATACGATGCCCAGCCTCTGCTCCGTCGTACCACCATGACGCTCCCTCTCAAAACTGTGAGCCTGAAAGAGTGTTTCATCCCAACAACCAGAAGGTAATGGTTGGGCTTGAGAGATGGCTCGGTGGTTAAGTCACTTGCCTGCCAAGCCTAAAGACCCAGTTCTGGTTCCCCAGTACCCATGTAAGCCACATGCACAAGGTGGTGCATGCCTCTGGAGTTTGTTAGCAGTGGCTGGAGGCCATGGTGCACCCATTCTCTCCTATCTGCCTCTCTCTCTCTCAAGTAAATTAATTAATTAATTAATTTAATGAAATATTAAAAGAAACAACAGAGAAGGTAAATGTGACAATTCCCAACGTTCCTGTTTTAATGTATTAGGCAAGTACACAAGCAGCATTATAGCTGTAAGGAACAGAAAAGAATACTTATTATCTGGCACTGTTACTCCAGGCTGAGAACCTAGTGCAATCACCATTATTTCTGCCTGGTGACTCTTTTGTGAGTGCCTGCTCCTTTATTTTTAATTATTTTTTAGCATTTGTTATGGAATTTGAATTTGTTATTTGGAGCTGTAACCTCTCTGTGGAGTCTGTGGAGTCTGTGGAGTCTTGCTGTTTCATAGTCTTCTGAGATTATGCCATGTTCCTTGAAGCCAGGCTTTGAAATCTTAAAAAAAAAAAAAAAAGAAAGAAAAAAAGAAAAAAGAAAAGAAGGAAGCCTCCTGCTACTCTGTAGTATGTTTGGGTTTTCTCTGGCTTTGCTTTTCTATGATATCTATTTTATTTACAGAAGAAGAACAGTGGTGTGGGCTTTTTTTTTTTTATTTTTTTTTTGACACAAAGCATCTTGTTATGTCCCCTGTATTTACACTGTGAACATGTATGATAGCAGCCTTTTCCCAAAGATGTTGTTTACTTCAGGGTTTTCTCTGTTTGGACTGATGTGAGAGGAAAGATTTATACAAATCAATTGCCTTTCCCCCATTGATACCCGATTCTAAGTCATTTAAATATATTGGTGAAAATGATAAAAATTACATAATTAGAAATTTGTTGATCTTGGGACTAGAGAGATAGTCCAGTCAGCAAAGTGCTTGCCATTCAAGCATGAAGACCTGTGTTCAATTCCTAAACCCACGTGTGCCTGTAATCCCAGCCCTGGGGAGCCAGAGTCATACAGATCCCTGAGGCTCACTGACCTGCCGGTCCAGCTTACTTAGAGTTTTACAGGCTATTGAGAGACCCCGTCACAAAAACAGGTGGGGGGCAACCGCGAAATGAGCCCACTCAAGGTTGTCCTCTGACCTCCACATGCACACATTAATGGATGTGCATATGTTACTTGTGCACACGTGTGTATCTGCATACACATAACCGTACACACATGGTACCACCTATACACACAAGAAATTGCTTGATCTTTGAATTACAGCGTTACAGCTCTGATTTGGATTGGAGTTTAGTTTTGTGTTGCCACTTTAAACTTCTAAGACTAAACGAAAGTCTGAATTAATCAATGCAGACCCTCATCAACATCAGGAATGTCTATGCACTCAGTGATGTGAATTTCTATACATGCTTACTGTGAGTTGCCGAGGCATAATGGCTTCTCCCCTACATATGTTCCAACTAGCAGCAGAGACAATTTGTAACATCTTTTAAACCGTATTTTCCATCATTTAAAATTGGGCAAAGAGGCAAATGACTGCTCTATAACTATATTTTAGGCTATTTTATTTTGGGTAAATCTCTTTGAATAGTTCTTAACCTAACATTTATTATCTTGAATCTTTCCAAACAGATGTCTTCTTTGTAAACAGGAATGGGAAATGGCCAGCTATGTTTATAAACTAGCCATGTATAGTTTGAAAATGAGCTTTCTTCTCAGTAGAAAAATGGTGTAGGTTGTAGTTTAGGAATTAGCTTGTTTCCACACTAAGTGTTATTACCATTTTGTAGCTTACTGCTGTACGGCACTGGAGAGTTTTTTTTTTTTTCATATATAAGGTGTTGTGTGAACTCTTTTCCTGGGAGAAGCCAATGAAGACGTGCTCCTCTAGGCAAGATTAAAGGTCTATTCCACCAGCGTTCACCCTGGCAGGCTGCTGTAGTGTTGAAAGGCCTCATCCCAGTGTGTAGGACGACCGCCCCATAGCTACATAGATGGCGCTCGCCATCCCTTAATCTTCCATCATTTATAGTCTCTGTGATTCTCTGAGATCACAAGACCGCATACAGCTGGCACAGAGGTCACCTGAGATCTCTGGTGGGGACTGGAGACCTCTCCTGTCCTATGCTTCCTTCAGGGGAATGTCAACAGGACCAATCTTGAGAGTCTTTTGTGAATGGAAACAGCTTCTTCTAATAAAGATAGCAATGGCAGTTTTGCTTGGAGGACTGTGTCACACAGTGTAGGGTTCACTATTATGTTTCAGGCTGGCCTGAGTTTGGATTCCCTTGTCTCTCTCTACCCACTAAGTGCTAGGCTTATGGTGTTTGCCATCACACTGAGTAAAACAAATAACTACTTTTATTTTTCCTGCGGTACTGGGGAAAATGCCCACTTAGAGCTTTCCAGTATTGGTAGGATAACTGACTAATATTCATATAAAAAATATAAAATTACATATGTAATAATTTCAGTAGAGAGGTATGTGTCCATTTAGAGACATGTTTTTCGGGCTTGAATTGTCTGAAGGGTTGTGGCAAGTGTCTCAGGGAAGGTTTAATACAGATGTAAAGAATGATGGCTTAGAATGAATCAGAGGAAGGTGTGTGTTTGCTGTATGTGTGGGTGATCATGTGTGGAACAAGAGTAATCTATATAGAGGGAAGAGGAACCCTCTGAACATGAGGAACTGAAATAAGGCCAGATCATGAAGTGATGAGTATTGTTCATGATACTGGAGAGGAGGCTAGGAGTAAGGGATGGAAAGAGAGATCATAACTAAAGGGATACTTATTTTCTTGTTTATGGAGAGAGAGAGAGAGAGAGAGAGAGAGAGAGAGAGAGAGAGGGAGAAGGAGAGAGAGAGAGAGGAGTCAGATGGGGGAGGGGTTGCCAGGACCTTCGAGTATGTATGCACCACTTTGTGCATGTGGCTTTTTGTTGTTGTTGTTTTGAGGTAGGTTCTCATTCTAACTTAGGCTGACCTGGAACTCACTCTGTAGTTTCAGGGTGGCCTTGAACTCATGGCTGTCCTCCTCCCTCTGCCTCCTGAGTGCTGGGATTAAAGGCGTGCACCACCACACCTGACACATGTGGCTTTTTATGGGTACTGTTAAATAGAACCTGGGTTGTTTGACTTTGCAGGCAAATGCCTTAACCACTGAGTCATATATGCAGTCCTCAGGGGATCTTTATAAAGCTCTTGCTTGGGAATGTGAGTTAGCAAAACAGATACTTCAATTTTGAAGTTATGTTTTCCAATGAGCTATTATTATTATCATTATTTTAAAATCCTTTAGTACTTATTCTTACATTAAGTGGATTTATGTTTCAATCTGTTCATTATTTCTTTTCATTATCTAATATTGCATTTTTTAATGTTAATCCCTTAAAACTCCAATTTAGGAATAAAGCCAAGAAAATAGTTTTTTTTTTTTTTTTTTTTTTTTTTTTTCTTTCAGTTTTACTATTCGAAATAGAATTTGCTTTTTTTCAACTTTAGGTAAGATAAATGAAAAAAGTTGGTAACTTATTACCTACTCTGATGCCAATAAATATTTTATACTTCTTAGTTTTTGCAAAGTGGTCAAATTTATTGTATAACATAAACAAACCAAAAAGTCATAATTGTTAAGAGTTGTTTGTGCCTGTGGTAGTCTGAATAGATGGTCCCCAATATATTCAGTGTTTTATTAGTTTGTAGTTTGCATCTGTGGCCGCCTGGCTGGAGGCAGTGTCACTGGGTGGATTTCAAGGTGTGGTGGTGGGTTTGAGATTTCAATCTAAAGATATGCAAACTGTGCCTAGCTGGAGTTCCTGAAGTGTGCTGTGCTGTGTGACTTTTGACTTGTGCTTTGGTTCTGTAAAAGCAGGGCCACTTCTTCTAACATTATGGAATGTCCCCTGGATCTGTAAGCTTCAATAAATCCCTTCCTCCATAGGTGTGCCTGGTGTGGAAGTTCTTCTTAGTCAACCTGAAAAGCTGTCTGCTACAGTGCCCCATGACGGCAGGAAGCACTGAATAATTTCTCATGAGTTGATGTAGTCTAGAGAAACTTTGGCAAAATGAAGAGCTTAAACTGATTTTGTGTGAGCAAGAAGAAAGATTTTTAAGGATGGCTGCTATGTGGGTGCATGTGTGTATGTGTACACATGTACCTACGTGCGTGTATTCACATACCTATTTCACTTCCACTGATTCAAGTAATGATAGTGGTTAATGAAGAGCTAATGTGGGAGCTCCGAAACACCCCAAAGTCAAAGTGCCACGTGCTTCATATTTTAAAATAAAGAGAATGGGCTGGAGGCTGGAGGGATGGTCTAGTGGTTAAGGCATTTGCTTACAAAGCCAAAAGACCTAGACTTGATTCCCCAGGACCCACGTAAGTCAGATCCACAAGGTGGCACATGCAATTGGAGTTTGTTAGCAGTGGCTAGAGGTCCTGCTGCACCCATTCTCTCTCTGTCCTTGCATGCAGCACTGATCACAGTATCTGGCATGTAACAGGTAGTATGCACTAAATGGACAGAGAATCATTGTGGAAAATACTGCTTGTTTTCAGGAGCTGATCTTCAAGTTTGCATATCCAAGAAACCAACTTGCTGCACGAGGAGGATGGAGGAGAGATACCAAGTGGCAGCTCGCCAGGATTTGCAGCAGCTACTTCAGACGTCGAGCTCTGCATTAAAGTCACTCATATCTCGAAATGCCGCTGCTCTTCAAGGTACACGCCTCTTGAATTCTGAAACTGGCTGATCTGCCTTGTGTCCTTTGCCTGTGGTCATGACACTGGTAAATGTGGCTAGGTTTATTTCCTTCTGTTTTATATCACCTTGGTGTAAAATGAATTTTTTTTCTTCTAACCATCATAATTTATTTATGGAGTTATTCTGGGTACCTGTTTAGGCTGGATTGTATTATTGAAATAATCCTTTGGAGTGTGGACTTGATAGAATTCTTCCAGATTTTCATGATGCTCTTCCATAGTTTTATACCACTGTTAACAAACATACTAATTACTTCTCTTAATAAATAGGTAGTATCTTGGTTATTTTAAACTGGATAATTATAGATTTATTTCTTAAAATATGATTTGAAGAAATATTTATTATGTTTTCCCCTGGTGGCCCTCCTGTGGTTTTCAAAAGAACACCAGTCCAATATATCAAATATGCAGGTATGAGTGGTAAATATAGTGGTAAACTAGGAAATAGTAACTGGGAGTTTAAGGGTCAGCTGACACAGAAAACCAGCCTTAATGCAAACAGCATGTTCAGAAGTAAAATTAATGAGTTTTGAAATTACAGGGCATACTGAAAAAAATAGATGATCTCTTTTCTAATTTTGTTTTTTTTCTTGTAAAACTACTTGTTACTTGTTCCTTCACATGAAACATTAATTTTTGTGTGTAAGGCTAGGATGAAAAAAAGTCTACATTATACTGCTTTACAAATAAATTTATTGCCTTTGCTCAATGCAGACTATAATTTATGTTAGTGGTTCTTTTTATTAAGTATATGAATGTTCATGTATTTAAATCATTTATTTATATTCATAACTAAATAACAGATACATTAATTTTTAAAACTATAATTATTAAATACAATAAATATGATAAATCAGAATAAAGTTTAATTTGAGTGAAAATATAGCTCCTGATGAATTAGTGAACTTTCTTCTCAGAAAATTTGAAATGTTGGGTTTTAAGATGGAGTTGGCTTTAATTATTATTTTTCCAGTTCTTTAGAACAAAACTTTATTTCATTTATGGATTTACCTATGGGGAATTGTTGAAGGAAATTTTATTGACATGAGTTTTTAAACAAAGATTTGTGATTCACATGGGCTAAATTAGAATGCTCTAGGATCCCAGTGGGAATTATATGATGGTTATTTCTCACTAAAATAATTGCATATTTGATAAGAAAAATAAACATATTTTAGAGATGTATGGGAATTGTCTAGAAAAATTTAAGAGAAAGAGGATTTTTGTTTGTTTTATGAGGTAGGGTCTCACTGTAGCCCAGGCTGACCTGGAATTCACTATGTAATCTCAGGGTAGTCTTGAACTCACTCATGCTGATCTTCCTACCTCTGCCTCCCGAGTGCTGGGATTAAAGGCATGTGCCACCATGCCCAGCATCATCACTACTTTCTAGCTTATTCTGATGCTACCAAAATATCTGAAAAAAAATAGCAATGTTTATTTTTACTAGAAGCAAGAAGTCAATGTATCTTATTGGGAAACATTTAGTGGAGAAATCAGTTTACTTCTCCTGTAACTGGAGTTGCTATATTTTGATTTTTAAATTTTCAAATTATTTCATTTTTTAAATATTTTACTTATTTATTTGACAGAGAAAGAGGGAAAGAGAATGGGTGCACCAGGGCCTCCAGCTATTGCAAATGAACTCCAGATGTGTTCACCCCTTGTGCATCTGGCGAATGTGGGCCCTGGGGAATCGAACCTGGGTCCTTTGGCTTTGCAGGCAAATGCCTTAACCACTAAGATATCCCTCCAGCCCCAAATATTTCATTTTTATTTTTACTTGCATGGAGGCATTATGGGTTATTAATGATTCTGGACAGGAATGTAGTTGGTCTTTTCTTTCATGGATCTGTGAGACTCTGAGGAAACAGGATTTTGGAGTGATCAGCCAATAAAGCCAGTGGGGATGATCATTTGGACTTAATAGATTTAGTGTGGCCCAAACTACTGACAGGTGAAGAGTAGGAGGATGACCTTGGTGAGAGAGGAATCTGTGCCCGTTCCCAGGGCTACGAGAGCCACAAGTTTATCCTTTAGACAATTCATGTCTTATTCTAGAATCCATGACACACTGGCACTGAGGCTATAATCAGTGTCTTGTGCCACTCTATGTTTTTTTTTTTTTTTTAAATAGGAATTTGTTGGACTTTGTCTCAAGTCAGTTTCTTGTAATAAACAAAATAGTTAAAGCAACTGTTGGGAGGGTGCTGTGAGTATGAACTGGGATGTTACTGTGTCCTGAGGCAGTCCCACTGACAGCATTTTATAGAACAAAGAAAGCAAACAGATCTCCCTGAGTGTCATGTTCATAAACAAGGAGGGCTGCTTGCAGAGAGGAGCACTGGTCTTGCCCCAATTCAGGCCGAGACTGTTCTTCATTTGCAGGAGTTTAATAATGTCCGTGAATAAAGGAGAACAGGCTGGGGTAACCCAGGAGCCTGCTTCTCTTTGGCTTCTGACAGCAAGTGTGAGATTGCCTGCTTTAAACATATTTTAAAAATTGTTAAAATAAATGTTATATTTATGTATGTACCATGGTGTTGTGTTAGTCATGAAAGAATAGGGAAATTGAAAGAATGTGCCATGTACTGTAAAAGAGCAATATATATGATTTTCAAATTTGGCAAGTTTTAAATTTGCTACTCATGTAAGATAATGACATTTGGTCTTTCAATTCAAAATCATGCAGAAATTACATTACTTTTGCAGCTAAAATTAAGTGACATTATAATCAAAGGATAATTGGAAGTTTGTGTTTCATATAAGCATTGTGGAGAAAAGGTTTCTTACAGATGCACCTTTTCCATTTAATTCATCTGCACATGTATTTGCATATTTCTAAAATTATTGATTATTTTATTCAGGGACATTCTAAGTTTCATATTGAAAATGGACACTATTGGAACATCTCAATGATAAATGATATTGAGAACAGAAATAATTTATATTGTTTATGATTTCATTCTTTGGGCTGATAAAAATTCAATCCCTTCATTACAAACACTTGAAAGATAGGTGAGTATGTTCCTTTGGTTTGACATTTTAAAAAAGGAATTTAATCAAAATATAATCATATATTGACTGACATATTTAGTGGTTTATGTTCAGAAACAAATATATTTTTAAGTTTTTTATGAAGAAGTTTTTATTTTATGTATGTGTGTGTGGGGAGGGGGAGAAAACAAATGAATACCAGGGCTTCCAGCCACTGTAAACGAACTCCCGATGCATGTACCGCCTTGTGAATCTGGCTTTACATGGGTACTGGGGAATAGAACCTAGTTCCTTTGGCTTTTCTGGTAAGTGCCTTAGCCATTAAGCCATCTCTTGAGCTCCCAAAGTATTTTTAAAAGTAGATAAAATGAAAATGAGAGTATTAGTGTAGCTTATGGGTAACATATTATGAGCCCTAGAATATAGATCATGATTATCTATCTATCTGTCTGTTTATCTATCTACCTATTTATCAATCATCCACCAACTACAGTAATAGTAAAGGTTATATGCATCTTTACATATATCCTATCTATGTACAGAAGGTAAATACAATTGTATGTTGTATCAAGCATAAAGTACATTGATCTTATTTTACCTTTGTTTTACTGATGTGGGTAATATTTAGAATAGTTCCTTGGAAAGAAAAGCATGTGGAAGGGATATCGTGGTAACTAATAATATTGTTCAATAATAATTATTTGATTAAAAAAAATCTCAGGGTTAAGAGAACAGGTAGCCCTTGGTAGGCAGTGTTGGGAAGCCCTGTTTCTGTCTTTAGCATGTAGTGTAGATCCATAAGAAGTGTAATTTAATGAGCTAATGTACTGAAATGGTGACAGTTGAATGCTCAGGCCTGTGCAGGACAACTACTTCGTCTCCTCTAGGGCTGAGGCAACAATGCAGAAGAGGGAATGGAAAGGATGTAATAGCTCAAGAATGGGGAGGAGGCTTAGTGCTGTCCTCTGGACATGAACTCACAGCAACTGTAGTTTTCTGAGTGAGGGCTGCAGAAAATGGGACCCAGTCATGGGTGGGGGAGAAGCTCATGAGGCCCCACCCCTCCCTGAGGAGCCACTGGCAGTTAGTGGTTGCTGGGGGTAAGGGTGGGAATCTTTCTCTTCAGTGGTGAAGCCACTGGTAAGTGGCCAGAAGAAGTGGTTCAGCAGGAATGAGAGGGGATAAGAGAGGGCCATGGAGGTGTGTAGGCTTAAAATTGAATCTGTATATGTACGAAATTGCCCAATCACAAACAAAAATGGACTGCGTGAATAAATGGAGGAGTGTGGGCCATTTAGCAAGGGGAAGGTTTCTACATAGATTCTCTTCCTCTCCTGTCCCTTCTCCCTCCCTTTCCTTCTTGACCTTCCTCTACTGATTACCTGTTGAATTTACTAGGTGCAGGACTGTGAGGTGAATAGCTTGAACCCATGTTCACACATTAGACCTCCTTTACTTTTATTGGCCCCCTCAGATTTATGATATGCTAATGCATATTTATTAGCTGATTAGTTGTACACTGGAATGGTTCATGCTGTTTTTCCTGTCTGTGGCATTCCAAACCTAATTGCACTCCTCCCCCTCGTGCCCTTCCCCCCACAGTGTTGGTTTGCTCTCACACAGCCACCGTCAACACAATTCGTATTCGTCCAACTGATTTCTATCCCAGAAATTATAAAAATTGCTTCTTTTGAATCTGTCAGCAGGCTGTTATTAATTATGCCAAATGGGTAATTTTCCTGTATTCTAGGTAAAAGTTTCAAGATCTTAAATAACTTTTCAACTAGAATTAAAGCTTGCTTTAGAGGCTAGGGCGATGGCTCAGAGGTTAAATATGCTTGCTTGTAAAGCCTGCTGGCCCGAGTTTGATTCTGCAGTATCCATATAAAGCCAGGTGCTCAAAGTGGTATGTGCATCTGGAGTTTGTTTTGCAGTGACAAGAAGCCCTAGAATGCCCGTTCTCTCTCTCTCTCTAATAAATAAACAAAATATAGTTTTTAAAGTTGCTTTGGGGTTGGAGGGATGGTTTATAGTTAAGGTACTTGCCTGCTAAGCCAAAGAATCCAGGTTCAATTCCCCAGGACCCACATACGCCAGATGCACAAGGTGGGGCATGCGTCTGGAGTTCCTTTGCAGGGCCACCCATTCTCTTTCTCTACCCCTGCCTCTCTTTCTCTCTCAAATAAATAAATGAAAGTAACAAAAAATTTTAAAAAGTTTGCTTTGCATGAAACATGACCAGTAGTGGAAAATTTTAACCATAGACCTAAGATCAGTTTTACTGAGACAACAAACATAGAAACTTTCAAACTGTAAACTTTTAGCTGGGCTTGGTGGTGCACACCTTTCGTCCTAGCACTCGGAAAGCTGAGGTATGAGAATTGCTGTCAGTTTGTGGCTAGGTTGAGACAACATTGTGAGTTCCAGGTCAGCCTGGGCTAGAGCAAGACCCTACCTCAAAAAAGTCAACATTAATTTTTTATTTTTTAAAATTAAGCAGAAGCTTTATATGGATACATCATGAATTGGTGGTGCCATCGTTTCCCTCCTCCCTGCTCCCTCCCTGCCCTCCTCAGTGGGGTTCCTGCTATTCACCACGGGGTTGTGGGCTATGAGTTGTGAGATCAGCACTCAGTCATAGTGTGTGTGTGGGGGGGGGGGTGTGGGCAATGCCTCTGGATATGCCCTCCTAACTTAGAAGTAAACTCTTAATTGTTTTTAATTTAGACAGAAATAGCCATGCTAATAGTTCCTATCCCTGTGGTCTTCTGAACTACCAAACATAGTCACTTGATCATGATGGGCTAAACAATTCTTGTTTTTATATTAAACACATTGTTGTATATTTCTTTTTTGTTTGAGAGCTACATTTCTTGCCTATGATGAGTTGTATGTCATCACATTATCTGTTATTTTATCATTGTATTACTTATATTAGTTTACATAGTATATCATATGATTATGCTTAGAGGCTCATCAGGATAATTACTTTTTGTTGACTTTTCCATATATATAAACAATACACCATGATCACAATCCTCTTTCACCACCCTCTTTTTTACCCTAACAAATCCCCCCATCCACTGAACCCCTTCTTCTTTCCTAATAGTCTCACTTCCATTTCCATGTCATCATTTTTTACCTCCTATTATGCAGGTCTTGTGGACATAGCATCAGCCAAGGTGTGGTCATAAATATCAAGGCCACTTTGTATCTGGAAGACAGTATTGTAAGCACTCTTCCCTTCCTTTGGCTTTTACCTTCCTTCTGCCACCTCTTCTGCATGGTATTTGAGCCTCGGAGGGTGTGACAGAGATTCTCATGTAGTGCTGAACACTCCGCTGGTACTTCTCAGCACTTTGGTGAGTTTTGAGGCACTCTAGTGGTCACCACCACCTGAAAAAAGGTTTCTCTAACCAAAAGTGAAAGCAGCATGAATAAATGGGCATTAACATAGGTGTTTAGTGTGCAGTTTGGTGGGCATAATATATCCCACCAAATACTACAGACAGCAATAGTTGTTCCCCCTTTGGGCTTATGAACTCCTCAGTCATAGGCTTTTGATTATGTTTTCAGTACCAGGTGGGAATTCTGTCCTGTGGAACATGCCTCAAGACCAAAAATAGAGTAGCTGTTTTCCCCCATAACCAACATGCCATCATTTCACCAATTGATCATTTTGTCTTGGCTGGCCAGACATAGAGCTTGCAGGCTCCACTGCTGATTAACACCACTGATGATTTTTCGCCCACATCAGGTCTTTCTAGCATCCTGACAGCTAGTCATCAGGCAGGAGGTTTCTACCTTAGTACCAGTTTGATTTCTCACTGTCTTGTAGCCCAAGAATGTGGAGTCTTCAGCAGTAGGGTCTTGCCATGTAGTTCTGGTGGGCAGCCAATAGCCTTAGCAATAGCCTATAATGTTTACAGGGCATCAGGCACCTCACTGACCAACAACTTTCTGGAAGGTATCCAATACATGCCACAGATGCCCATAACAATTTATAGCTTCTGGGAACAACATTACCACCTCCACAAGGTACTTTTTTTTAAAAATAAAGAAATTATTAGCAGGCAAATAAATAGGTTTCCATATGACTTCTTCATAAATTTAAGTTTTTGATTAACCTCCCACCCCCTTTCATCCGTGTACAGGGATAATTCTTAACTGACTATTCTTTTGAATTTCGAATTTTAATACATGGACATACTGCGATTCGATCATAATCTTTTCCCATTACTCACTTTTGTCCCCCCCTCCTACCCTCATTCCACCGAACACTCGCCTCTTTCCAAGAAGTCCTTGTTCTATTCTGGTTGTCCTCCTCTATAATTACCTATATCAAAATTTTGATGGGTTCAATATCATGTAGGTCTTGTGAAGGTAGCCCCATGTACTGTAAGGTCATGAATGCACTAATATTCTTTCTGCCACCTCGTGTGCAATTTTCCCTGGACCTTGTGGGATGTGATAGAGATGTCTCACTGAGGGATGAACAGTCAGCTGTCAATTCTTCTCATCACCTCGAGGATTCTCTAGTCTCCTTAGCAGACACTACCATCTGTAATGGTGACTCCACCCTGAGTGTGTTCTTTAAGAAGAGATATCAGAACTAGTTGTGTTTGGTTTTCCCTCCCTTCTCTCTACTCATCCCTCCATCCTTTCTCTTCCTTCTCCCCCGTGCTTTCCTGCACCTTCATCTCACCCACTTAAATTGTATTATAGAGCTCCCTTTTCTGTGTGCTTGGGATTGAAATCCAGGTAAAATTCTTTTTTATCTGTATGTGACGTTAATAGTTCTATTCATAGACCTTTCTAAAATTTCTATTTTGAAACTTTTCTATCACAAAGAACATTTTTGACTAAGTTGGTTTATAGGCTATGCAAATTGGCAAGCTCATTAGGTATTTACTAAAATTGATTCTCCAAATAGCAGAACCAATTTACGTTTACCAGTAATCTGTGTGACTTGTTATTTTGCCTCATCCTTTCCTTATTTTCACTGATAAATGTGATGGATAGGAAGTGCTACCTTGCTTAGGAAACATGTGAGGTTTCCTGATGTCTCCGGAGCTTGGATGTCTTTTCACACAAAATCCTTTATTTTCTGGGTTACTATCCCTTAGGAAAACATCATATGAGTATGTATACATAATACTCCAAATGTGAAAGTTTTCACTAAGCTAATTCAAATTTCTGTCTGTATTCCGTAGAGATCTGAGTTTGGTATGTCTTGAGGTTGGCAGATTACATGATTGTTTTGCTTCTATCCGTCTGATTTTTCATTTGTTGTTCTCTCTCTGTCTATCCTATGCAGTTAATTCAATATGGTATTTATCATAATTAATAGCTCCATAAATACATGGGTACACGTATGCACCTTCCTCTATGATGCATGCATATATACATTAAATGAGCTGGTCGTAATGAAAGCAACATTTACAGATCACAAGTAATTTCAAATTGTGCACCCATTGTTGTACTTGCAAGTCTTTTTCACCCCTCCACCATCAGTCATCAAAGTGGTAGCCATTTAGCATTTTCTCTTTCCCTCAGATCTTCCTTTGTGCTGGGAGTCTCTCTGCTCCCTAAATAATGGGATACTACTCCTTCTAGTTCCTGCCACATACTTTATTAACATCCAGAATTAATATAATGTTAAAATATAAAATTAATACATTATTTAATTTAATATTTCCACCCATATGGTTCTGAGTACTTTTCGATTGCTGTGTTACCTATTAGATCTTTTGGTGGTGATAAATCTCCTTGACCTGAGTTCAATTCCCCAGTGCCCACATAAAGCCAGACGCACAAGGTGGCACAATAAACATAGAGTGCAGTGATTTTTATAAAGACAAAGCATGTAATCTTTTTGTTACTGACTCTGTTATGTATTCCTACGTGTAAAATACTATGATAGCAATCCAAGATAAAAATAAAAATAATTATTATCTTCCTTTAAAGTAGAGCTCATTTAGAAGTATTTCTAAAAGCAATTTAATCAGCAAATTCAACTAGGGATTTTTATAAGATCTAAACACAATTTGCCATTTAATATTTTTCTCATTTACTGAGAATAAATATTTAAGGAAGAAATAAAGTAAACTGAATAAAAACACCCTCCCTGAATATTACGCAGAAACACACACTAATGCAAAGTTGAAATCCAAATCCTCTGTGGTATAACACCCATTTCATTATTCAATAATAATGAATTATTTAAAAGTAATTTTTCCATATGGGAAAAATTTTACCATTGCATTGATAATGATATGTGTGTTGTGAAATATGAAATTCATACTGTCCCTTCTTGTTAGTACTATTCATTTAGTATCTATGGGCCTTTATGCCAGTGGTTTTAATTAATATGTGAGGTATACACTGCCATCAATATTTCTGTATCGTAGAAAATATTAATATCATAAATAAGTTACTTCCAGAGCTGGGGAGATGGCTTAGTAGTTAAGATGCTTGCCTGCAAAGCCACAGAAACCAGGTTCAATTCCCCAGGACTCTTGTTTGCCATATGCATAAGGTAGCGCTTGTGTCTGGAATTTGTTTGCACTGGCTGGAGGCCCTGGTGTACCCATTCTTTCTTTCTCTCTATCTGCCTCTTCTCTCTCTCTATCTCTAATACATAAATATATATAAATGAAAATTAAAAAGCAAGTTATTTCCAGTGTAATAAAAGACCAGTGGAAAAGTAGAGATCAAAGGTCCGTTTGAATATTCCTAAAGATATTTTATGTGAGAAGTAAAACGAAATTTTAATAAGTGAATACTGCTTTGCTGAAAATCATTACTAGGCTATTGCTATTATAAATTATGTGTACTAGAACAAATTTTGTTGAAGGGTATTACTTATAAGCTCTTCTCAAAGGGCAGTTTTTAGTAGTGGTTTTAGAGTTAACATATTTAGCTTTAGAAAAGGGTGACTTACTACTATTAAGTGTATACATTATAACTAATTAGTTTAAAAATAATATTGTCAGTATTTTTAGAGTTTGTACTTTAATATAACCTGACTACAAAATTTTGGATAAGATGGTTAATAGTCATTTTAGTTTTATAAAAACAATAACATGACTGTTAAAATATTAAATGAATTAAATTTCAAAAATGCATTTTTACTTCCTGCAAATTATCTCATAGCTGTTTCTCATGATCTATTAATTTTCTATTAATTTTACAGTGGGGTGTTGTGGGGCATGTGTTACATGGGCAACATTTTGTTCTCCTTTTTGCCTTGGTTTTAGAGCACTATGGTTGCTTCGGTGACCGGTTTTCATGCTGGTGTCCTTAGGAGCAGAGAGCCCTGCTGTAGCTGAGGGCACGGTATGAAGTGGAATGGGAAGTGTGTTTATGGTCTGAAGTAGCATTTGGGGGAAACAGGAAAGGAAATTATCCATAATGCAATTACGGCACTAACGCTGGGAATAGTAAAGTCACAGTAAACCCACAGCTTGGTGGCGTGAGCGCTTTCACGTTCCGGTTCTCCTCATCCCTGCAAGAGAAGGAGGAAGGAGCGCAGCGTCCACACAGGTGGCTGAGCAGCCACAGGGAAGGTTGTGGATGGCAGGAGAGCCATTCAGCCATCCAGTAAATGTTCATGGGGCAGCCTCTATTTTCTTAAACACTGTTCCAAATGCTTGGGATGTATCGCTGGATGGAAATAAGAGCCCCGTCCTTAGTTTTTATTATTGTTATTATTATTATTATGAACAGACGGTAGAAATGATAAAAAATGCAATACAAATATAAGCTAAGGCATGCTAATGCTTTGGGGAAATATGGACAGCTGGGTGCGGAGGATGTGAATTATACCGTAAAGCTGAAATTTTAGATAGATAAGAGTAGCAACCTTTTCAATGCTGGGACAAAACTTCCTCACCAGAAGCAGTTTTGTAAAGGAAAAAGGGTTATTTTGGCTTAGAGTTTTGAGGGGAAGCTTCATCCTGCCAGAGAACACTTGGCAAGAGCAGGAAGCTAGCTTACATTGTTACTTACCAGCTGGGAGGAAGCAGAAGAGAGCTAGCTTGCACTGTGGGTGGTGGTGGTGGTGGGGGGCTGGATTAGAAAATCCATCCCAGTGACTGCTCTTTCCAGCAAGGCTCCACCTCCCAAGGGCTCTATGGCTTTCCAAAATTTCCACCAGCTTGGGACCCAGTATTCAAAACACTTGGGCCTTATGGGGGCCACTTCACATTCAAAGCACATAGATAGCCAAAGAAAAGTTAACATTGTAGCAAAGACTTGAAGTAGAAGAGTTAAGTGATGCCAGTGTCTGAAAGTAACACGTTCTAGGAAGAGGGGGATAGCCTTGATGTGGGAGCAGGCCTCAGGTAGAGGAATAATGGCTAGGAAGCCAGTGCTTGATGTGAGTGGTGGGGATTATAGAGAGTGTCATAAAGGCAACAGGCACGGATCATTTGGGGCTCCTTCTAAAGCAAAAGCTTTTATCATATAGGTGGCTTGCATTTGAAAATTATTTATACTTTGGGGCTGGAGAGATGGCTTAACAGTTAAAGCACTTGTCTGAAAAAGCTCATGACCTGAGTTCAATTCCCCAGTGCCCACATAAAGCCAGACGCATAAGGTGGCACATGCATCTGGAGTTACTTCACAGTGGCTGGAGGCCGTTGCACACCCATTCTCTCAGTCTCTCTTCTTGCAAATAAGTAAATAAATAAAGTGTCTTAAAGACTGATTTGCCCTTTGGACCTGAGTATATTTGCTCCATGTTGTATGTAAGCTCAGTTAGAAAGGTCTTTTAATAATCTAGTAGGGATATAATAATGATCAGGTGTTGGAGGCAGTGAGAAGTTTGCAGCTTCTGGGTTTGTGATCACCACTGGCCCCTGGTCATGGAAAGGAATTGTAGCCAACATGGTGGTGGACTATATGGAGGATGTGTCTATGTGGGAGCTGCCTGGGTGGTCATGGCGTCCCAGAGGCCTGCAAATGGGATAGATTTCCGTATGAATTTCTGATGGTGGTGTTGGAGACAGCTGTGACATTTTCAGTAAATTTCTCTTATTTTCTTTATTTACTAGAGACAGAGGAGGGGAGGGAGGGAGTGAATGGGCGCCAGAGCCTCTAGTCACTGCAAAGGAACTTAGACCCATGCACCTCCATTTGTGTCTGGCTTACATGGCACCTGGAGAATCGATCCCAAGTCCTTAGGCTTCCCAGGCAAGTTCCTTAAATACAAAGCAATCTCTCCGGTCCAATTTTCTCTAAATTTCTCAATAAAAGGATGATGCTACTTGGTGAGGCAGGCCACTCCTCCCCGCCCCCGCTTTCCCCTTCATAACTCCACTCTCCATCATATGCCCTCCCTCGCTCCATTAGTCTCTCTTTTAATTTGATGTCATAATCTTTTTCTCCCATTATGAGGGTCTTGTGTAGGTATTGCTAGGCACTGTGACGTCTTGGATATTGAGGCCAAATTCTGTCCAGACAGTTGTATGTAAGGAGTGGTACCCTTCCTTTGGCTCTTACATTCTTTCCACCACCTCTTCTGCAATGGACCCTGAGCCTTGGAGGGTGTGATAGAAATGTTTCGGTGCTGGACACTCCTCTGTCCCTTCTTCTCAGCACTACGTTGCCTTTTGGGTCATCCCAGTGGTCATTGTCATCTGAAAAGAAAAGCTTCTCTAACTAGAAGTCAGAGTAGCATTAATATGAGTAAGAATATTAAGTGTAGTGCTTACAGGACAATTTGGTGAGAGTAATATATTCATTTACCCAGACAAGAACAGGCTTTATACCCCTAAGGCACATGACCTCCCCTGCCATGGGCTTTTGATTGGGTTTTCAGTACCAGGCACATATTCCCTCCCATAGAGTGGGCCCTCAGTCCAGTTAGAGAGCAGTAGGTTTCCCCCAGAGCAGACATGCCACTATTGCACTAGTTCAGTCATTTGGCCTGCCTGTCCAAACTAGAGGTTTCCAGTGCTCACTGTTTTCACTGCTGATAACTTCTGTCTCCAATAAGACTGCATATAGTGCATTTTTTTTCCAGCTTTCAATTGGCTGTGCTACAGGGAGAAGGTTTTCTGCTTAGCTTGATTTCTCAGTGACTTTGCCACTCAGGCATGTGAAGTCTTCAGCAATAGGGTCTTACCATCTCTTCCTCATGGGAAACCAAGGGCCTTGGCAATAGCCTGTAATGTTTTTGAGGCAACAGGGACCTCCCTGGCCAACAACTCACTGGAAGGTATCCCATTTCTGGCACTGAAAATTTTCTAGTAACAATGTATGGCTTCTGGATGTGCCATTATTCAAGAAAGCAGATTGTTTATGGGATAAAAGCTAGTCCTTGACACACAGCTGCTGAGCAATGGTGTGGAAGATTCGGGTGACTCTTTATGCCTCTCTGAGTGTGAAGTGGTAGAAATGCTGTATCTATGAGAAAATAATGTGAATATGACAATAGAATTAAATTTGACCAGGTAACTCATGATTCTATACAATTAGACATATTCCTAATAGTCAGAATAGTTTAAAAGTGGAGAGTGTTCAAAGGAGTCACATTCAAAGTCAACTTGAATGAAAGGCTGACATAAACAGCATTAAAAGGAGAATGCATGGAATTAGACAATATTGAAGAATTGTGAGTATTAGGAATTGGTTAGTATTAGGTATTGGACTGAAAATTATTTTGGATGTGAGATTAAAATATATACTTACGTAGAAATTAAGAAATTTTTATAGTAAAATTTTGTGATGAACTTTAGGCTTTTAGGACTCAGTTGTGAAGTGTTTTAAGTGTGATAACATTCATAAATCAAGAATATATTTGCTTTTTATATAAAGTTCATATGAAATAAGTTTTGCATACAAAGCAATATTAACAGCTATCTACACTTTAGAAAGTATACTTTTGTTATAACACCTCTTATGTAATTATAAAAACTTGCAGTTTTTATAATTTACATCACTGTCAAATTAAAAAATTAAATGACATTATAAACTAATAAATACAGTTTATTAAAATGTAGCAATGTTCTCAATATTTAAGCTGCTTTTTCTATAGCCATGGGGGAAGAAAAGATTAAGATGAAAATATTATTCTATCATCTGCAATATTAAATTGACAATGTGGTAAAATACAATAGAAAATAAGATTCATCTCTTTCCTCAAACAGAGGGCTTAAATTTTATAACTGTTCTTCAGTGTAGCTGTTCATGATGTAAAATTACCCATGCATATCTTTGTGCTTTTAGTGTAAAATATATCCTGCAATAAATGGAATATAGATGCTATAGCTTTCTGCAGAAAGCAAAGGGCTTCAAATGCCATCTCAACGCACAGAGTTATAATAGTAAATAAATAAAGGGTAATTGTTGGAGAGCTGTGCTGTGCTTTTTATAAATTTCAGAGTAATTTTGCCTACGGGAAAACTTTTGTATAAACAAAGATAATTGAACTTGTGCACCTTAAAGGATATTGTTCTCTTGTACTATTTATTTCACTTCCTCCCTTCAGGGTGTTAGCTTGACTTGAATGTTAATTTAGGAAACATATTCAATATGTTTTTCCTTAAGTAGGAATGAATTGAAGATACTCCATGAAAGAAGTAATGTGGGTCTTGGCTCTGGGAAGCTTTCGTTGTGGTTGGATAGAAAAATACACTTAAGAGTTTAAGAATGGGACTGAAGAGTCTGAAGATTCCAAACTTGTATCTATTTTTCAGATTTGTTTGCTAGGCTCCAAACACCTTGCTTGTGTAATGAGATAATAATAGAACCTTCTTTAAGGCAGCAATTAATGGGGATTCATTGAGGTAACTTTCACAAAGTACCTAGCGTGGTGCCTGCTACACTGCTACACTGCACACATTAGCCATATTTCTTCCTTTATTTATAGGGTGGTTTTTTTTTTTTTTCCATCCAATATGTGATAGGAAATGGTCAAGTGGTTTTTGTGTGTCATGGGGAATGATTTGAAGTTACTTGTCACATTGTTAGAACTGCTGCGGTGAAACAAGGACCTTGGTGCTAACTCCTAGATCCTTTCCAGTGTCACTGTTTCTTTCCATGGACTTGACAAGACTCACTTTCTAAGTGTTTGGGAGTCATGACCCAATATATTCTAGTCTGATAAATGCAAGACACTGAGAAAAGAATTCTTGGTGAAAATGATGATTGGCATCATTTATAGCAGGGTTTTCTGCTGCCTAGTTGGTGATGAAATAAAATTTCAAATTTCATCAGATGGTGTATTTAATGGCAATGTTTTGACTCCCATTTTAATTGAAGCTAAAATAAAATGGCTGACAGACCAATAAAATGATGCAAAGGACAGAATTCATAGGAAATAATTTAGTGGTTGGCTTGAGAAATATAACAATTGTATTATTGTCCTTCCTTATGTGATAATATTTTTGCATCCAAGAGGTTTTCAATTTTGATATTGCTCATTTATATGGATCATATTTTGAGATGTTTGCAGCTTCTCTTGATGTGTGTTGACTAAGTCAAGCTTATAGCATATGCATCTGTGAGTTAGATAGAATCATCAACTAAGCCAAGGCTGTAGATATATTTCTGTGAGTTGAAATTAGTCATTTTCACTATAGCATTAATAAATAAATTCATATTCCTTAGTACAAGGTAAAAGGCTTTATGATTGGTAGGATTGGCATGGAATTTAATCTAAGATAATATTGAGTTTCTTTGGAGACTAATTTCAATAAGACAGTTTTAATTTCATTAGTATTGCCAATCATTGTTTCATAAAATTATACAATTGCGTGATGGTTGTATTGTGTGTGTGTGTGCATGCACATATGTGTGTGCATGCATAGGCCAGAGATCCAACAATGGGTGTTTTCGTTCATGCCTGTCTACCTTAGTTTTTGAGACAGTGCCTCTCACTGAACCCGGAGGTCAGGAATTTAACTAGACTAGCTAACCAGCAAGCCCCAGGGATCCCATCCCTCTTTTTCCTCAGAACTGGGGTTATAGGCAGCCTGTGTGGGAGTCCTAGGGATCTGAATTGAGGTCTTCATGCTAGTATGGCAACACTTTACTGACTGAACCATCACCATGGTTCTGGAATCCTCTTCTTAAACTATGCTTGGGAAGTTTTGGTAAAGTGGCCGTTGGTTCACAACTGGGAGTAAATTCTGGGTAAATGCTGGCTTTAAATTCTATGTTTAGTGTGCTTGCTGTTTAGTCATAGTGTTGTGACACTGCTTCAGAATTATCTAGGTTAACAGCTTAATCTCTTAACTTATAAACATTCAGAATATATTTAAGTTAAATTGCATATGTATTTAAGCTACTCAATATATTTAGTATATTTCTTATTTTAATGAGATCACATATATTTTGAATGTTAGAGTATGAATATATTTAACAGTGTCACTATTCTGGAAAGCAGAATGACAACACTTAAATATGCTTTATCTACTGATTATATATTGGAAGGAATTTGGGGGAAGATTTAGGAGCATGTACAAGCATTGTAAACATAGCATTCTTTTTCTATAGAAGCTGGGTTTATAGACACTCTGGTCATTGTTCATTGAAAGAAAGGCAAGAGAAGCACACCAAAATATTTTATGGAATACTATGCTTCATTAGACATAAATAAAACTAGATATTTGCATAATCACATGGGTAGACTTTAAACACACAAAGTTGAGTGATGAGATGAAGCAAGAGAATGAAGTACATCACATAGTAAAGCAAATTACATGTATTTACATGATATATGTATGTACAGAACAATTCTGTGTATTTTACTAAAGCTCTTGCACATCAAAATATTTGCAGTTAACAAATTATAATGATTGCTTAAAAGCATAAAATTGTACAATTTACATCAAATCTTGCAGATTTTCACAGAGATGATGAATACTATTAAAAGAGAGGAAGAAATAGTTAAAAATGGTTAAAAATATTAAAACACACAAAAGATCTATCTGCTGAAAATACTGATGAAAAATCAATAAAACTCAGGAAATACGATGAATATATGAATTAATTGAATGCCTCAATCTTATAAAGATGATATTTTGCCAATATTATTCTATAGGTTTAATATAAATTCATAAACATCCTAGAAGACATTGTATAAGCAGTTAAGCCTTTTCTAAAATGGCTATGCAGAGTCATAGGGCTTAGGGTAGGTAGCATAATTTTGAAAAATAAATGGAAGGTGTCATTATATTTGGTAAGTCCTATTACATAACATTTGCAATTAAGATTTTGTTATTGGCATAAAACACATTAGAGAGCTCTTTGTCCCAATAAGAACCATAAAATATGCTTGTTTGATTTTTGACAGAGGTACAAAGCTTAGTCCATGGAGAAAGAACACTGTTTTTAGTAAATTGTATTGAACCCTTAAAATAAAATGTACACAGACATTTATGGAAAATAAAAACATATAAAACCTAAACCTAGAGAAAAGTTTAAGTTGTGTGAAGAATTAATAGAAACTTAACCATATGCTTAAATGTAAAATATAAAATCATTAAAACTTTTGGAACAGTATGAGAAAATCTCTGAGGGCTAGTCTAGATGAGGATCATAGACTTTATGAGTAGACAGAAAATTTGATTTCATCAAAGTGGAAATCATGGCTGGAGAGGTGATTCAGTGGTTAAGGCACTTGCCTGCAAAGGCTAATGACCTTGGATTTGATTCCCCACTACCCATGTGAAGCCAGATGCACAAGGTAGCATATACATCTGGAGATTTCCTGCAGTGTCTGGAGGCCCTGGCACACCCATTCTGTCTGTCTGTCTTCTCTCTCTCTCTGCTTGCAAATAAATAAATAAAATGTTAAAAAATAAAAAAAAATATATTCTTTAGTGAAAGATTCTGCTAAAGGAATAAAAAACAGCAGAAGAAGATAATTGTAAACCACAAATCTAATGAATTGTCTGTGTCTTGAATATACTTAAAACTATCATCCCAATCATAAAACAAAGCAAAGCACATAAAACCAAACAAAATGCCCCAAATTAAATATATCTATATCTATCTATCATCTATCTATCTATCTATCTATCTATCTATCTATCTATCTATCTATCTATCTATCTATCTGATTTATTGATTGACTTATTTGAGACAGAGGAAGAGAGAGAGAGAGAGAGAGAGAGGGAGAGAGAGGGAGGGAGGGAGACAGAAAGGGCACACCAGGGCCTCCAACCACTGCAAATGAATTCCGGATGCATGCACCCCCTTGTGCATCTGGCTAACGTGGGTCCTGGGGAATCAAGCCTAGAATTGAGGTCATTAGGCTTCACAGGCAAGTGCCTTAACCACCAAGCTATCTCTCCAGCCCTCCATGGAACATTTTTAAAATAACAAACAGAGATGGAAAAAAGCAAGTCCTTTCCCTGGTTGGGAATGAGGAGAGGACAAGGTAGATGTATCTATAAAGGACCTGCATGTGGGACATTTGAGGCAAGTAAAGTGTTCTATATTTTGCTAGTGCTAGTGGTTACTTGAACCTGCATATACTGAAACTGTATAGAACTACACAAACATAAGATGTAAGGTATATAAACTACACCAAAGTCATCTCTCTTTCTTTGTCTTTCTTTCCTCCTTATTATTATATATGAACATATTTAGTATGTAAACATCACATGTTGGTGCCATCCTTTCCCTCCTCCCTGTCCCTTTTCTGAAGAGGCCTTCATCATTGGTGATGCAGGTCAATCCCATGGGGATTGTGGGTCATGCATTCTGGGGGCAGCAGTCCGTTATTAGAGAGAGGCAGTGTCTCTGCAAAATGTCCCAATTTGTGGCTCTAACAATCTTTCTGCCTACTCTTCGGTAAAATTCCCTAAGCCATACTAGGAGCATTTTAAGTTTACTTCAGTGATGGGCTCTTAGGATCCTCTAGATGTCTTGTTTGGTAGGTGTTGAGTGTCCTCAGTATCTTTTTCCATCACCCTTGTGCTGATATCAACCTAACTAAGAGAGCAGCACTCTTGCTCATTTCCCTAATTCCTCTGTGGTTTCAGCTGGGGCTGGGGTGGAGTACGCTGGCTCATTTATCTCAAGTCCAATTCCTATCTGAAAAAGAGAAGCAGATTCTCCAATGGAGAGTTAAGTCAGCACCAGTTAAATGGGATAAGCATTATTAATTTAGAGAGAATTATAAGGGTTTAGACACTTTTAGAGTGTAAGGTTAGTGGGAGCTTGACAATGGAAAGCAGAATCATTATCTGGATATGATTCTGATTTGTTTCCCAGTTCCAGATATGGTTTGCTTTCCACAGATTGGATCTGTTAGCCAATCCAACAGCAGTTGATTACCCACCATGGTTGTGTGCCACTATTGCACTTGTGTGAGCATCACGTCAGGTTGTTTGCTTCTGAGTCGCTTAGACTTTGAGTTGCTCGGACAGATGTTGGCCACTTTCCCCCAGTAGCTCATGTAGTAACTTCCAGCACTAGATGGCTTATTATCTGAGGACTGACTCTCCTCTGGAGTCCAACCAGGTCTCTCCATGGTCTGTGCCAACTGCATTTGGTGTCTTTAGCAGTAGGGCCTTACCATCAACCTCTGGTGGATAATCAAGTACTCTGACAGAAGTCTGTCTTATTTGTTTTGGGAGATCTAGTAGGTCTCTTTGGTCAACAGCTCATTGTTGATGTAGACCACATCCTGGTACAGGGAATTACAGGCCAGCACCAAGGGAAAAGAAAAAAGAAAAAAGCCAGAAGAAATAGAAACAGGACAAATTTGATGTTAGGCTTCATCTCATTTTCTCCAGGGCCTTCGATTAAGATGCTCTCTGTAAGGTCCACTTGAGGGTTCCAACTTTTATTCTGATGTCCAGGATATCTGAACCCAAACTGAACTGTTACCAAAATCACCTTTCTTGTGATAGTATATATAAGACGTTTTCATTGGGTGAGACTGAGTGAAAAGTGTAAGGGATTTTTGCCTACATTGCCTTTTGTTTGTAATTTCATCTTCTTCTAGTAAAAAGTAGAGCAGAATAGTTGCTGTTCTGATATATTAACTTAGCTTTGAGGGTTGCTTAGTAATTTTTTCCCTTAACACTCAAGATAACTGGTATTTTTGTTAAGAACATCTGTAGTGTTCAATACAGTCACAGTCTTTTAGTTTCTTATAGAATGCACTTCTCTCTTGCTCTTTAACATTCACTCTTCATCTCCAATACCATGACTCTCTGTTCTCTCTTTCTCTCTACTCAAATACTGGGGATTTAAACTTGGGCTTAACATATGCTAGGCAAAATCTCTACTACTGAGTTTCACCATGCTCCACCCAAGTGTTCATTTTACATATTAAAAAGAACATTTATTTGTTAAGAGAGAGAGAAAGAGAGAAAAGAGAATGGACACATCATCAAACAAAGTATGCCACTTTGTGCATCTGGCTTTATGTGGGTAATGGAAAATCAAAACCAGGCTGGTAGGCTTTTTAAGCAGGCATTTTAAATACTGAGCCATTTCCCAAGCCCCCATTTTACATTTTATTTTGAGGGAGTCTCCTTAAATTGCCAAGGCTGGCCTTGAATTTGCTTTATAATCTCTTGCCTCAAACTTCTAAGCAGCTGGTATTTCAGGCATATGTCACAGACCCTGCTTCCTCATGCCATATTCATTGTGGAATAATCAACACACTAAACCATATACTTTAGGGAGGTGTTATATGAGTTTAACACATGTGTTCTGTTGTACATGTACTGATTAATGTTAGTTGTCAAACCTGCTGAGGAGATGTGTAAACGGCTTTGGTGGTGTGTGCATCTGTGATGTCATTTCCAGAGGTAATTGGATTATGAAGGCTGTAAGTGAATACCTGGATAGACTCCCTGGTGGACATGAGGTGGCTGTGAGGAGGTGGTGGTGGAAAGTAGCTCACTGAGAGCCATGTCCTTGAGCACTAGCTTGCTTTTTCCCTTCCTATGTCCCTGCCTTCTGTTTCCAACATCACCTGCTCTTATTGCCACAATGTTCTGACAAAGCACTTGAGGCTATGCAACTATGGACTGAAATCTTTGAAACTGTGAGACAAAATAAAATTTTCCTCTCTTTAAGTTATTTTTTTCCCTCCCCCTTAATGATTGGTCACGGCAATGAAAAGTTCTGACTACCATAAGTAACAGCTTCCGCCATCGAGAGAGAGAATTTTCCTCACTGCATAGAGTTGCTATGTTTATCTCCTAGATTCTGTCCTTTCCTGGATGCTCTGTCAGTGGAGCCACAGCTACACAGCCCTCTGTGTGTTTGTCTTTTACTTTGTTGCCTCAGTATGTTTACCTACCCTTGAACTGGAGGCACTGCACTTAGTGTGAATATTTTCATGTTGACACTCTCAACTGACTTCTTTACAAGCCATAAGACACTCTGGAAGATGCCCTTTGTAGCTGATTTCCCTTACAAACCCTGGACTAGTTTTATTTAATTGGTGATTTCTAAATTCTAATATTTAATATGAAAACGCCTTAATATTTCTGCCTATTTTTCAGATACTGCCCTTCCTGCTTTCATTTCAAGTGACTTCTCTAAATTTCTTTCCTAAGGCAAAAGTTATTAAATAAGTCATCCCTGTAATTCTCTTAGTTATTTCACTAAACCCACATGTTGTAAATATAGATGTTCTCAATTCTACCCCATGACACTAAAAATATAAATTTGTTTAAATAAAATAGCAGCTTCATCAAACCTTGCAAGTTGAATTAGTACAAATTACATTAAAATTATGAACATTGGACCTAACCCTTGAATTTTAAATTCAGTTCTCTGCATTTTGGTAGAAAGAATTAATTTTAATATACATTTTAAATGTTCTTTAGAATTGAAATATGTTAAAAGTTTTAAAACAGCTTTTATTTTTTTGGTGCTAATTTCTATAAATATTTTAATTAAGAAGTCCGTGGAATAACTTTTGAGGCTATTTGTATAGTCTGTATGACAAAAAAAAAAAAAAGGCAAAGAAATGGGTTTTAGGAATTATAGAGTAGGGAAAAAAAGATTTCAGGCATCTTCAGAAGGAAAATGTAACAGGAATGGCAACTAATGGTGGTAGAGTAACCAGAGAAAGGAACCCCAGACTGAGGGCATAAGAAAGTCCTTTCTATCTTTTCCACAACCACCATATTTTTCTTACTTTTTAGTTTTTTTCAATTAATTAATTTATTCATGAGAGAGAGAGAGAGAGAGAGAAGGAAAGAAAGAAAGAGGGAACAAAAGAATAAATATGATTTACTAGGGCCTCTTACCATTGCAAGTAAACTCCTGATGTATGTGTCACTTTGTGGGGATACTGGAGAATTGAACTTGGGCAAGCAGGCTTTGTAAGCAAGCACCTTTCACTGAGCCATCTCCCTAGCACTCCTTGGCTTTCAAGGAGTGCTTTTAGTTTTGAAATTCTATTCAATTCCAGCTTCGTACATAGCTACCACAGAAAACATATACATTTCTCCATCAGCATTTATTTAATACATAATAAATGCCTGAAAATGTTGTATTTAGACAGCGACAACATAGTCATTGTGGAACATCTTGCAAAGAAAAGAACTGGGCAAGAGAAGGAAGATAGAAAATAAGAGAATGCATATCACTGGGTTGACTGAGAACATGTGGTTGTCATTGGATGACATATTGAATTTCAGTTCATGGTTTGTGACCCACTGGAATTGTCTACACTGCTCTGGATCATGAACTATTACTTCCTGACTTGATCTCTGTTCATGTAAGAGAATCAATCTTCCCAGCTCATGTATTTTTCCTTTTGGATCTCATCTTGCTATGATCTTGATAGCACTTTAACTTATGTATTTATACATGTAAAAGTGTGTAAAGTGAATAATTTAACCAATTTTGAGTCCTTAAGATTGGATGTTTGCAAACAGCAAGCAAACTTTGACAAGAAACTGGAGCAAGTCTTTCCCAGTTGAACTATATTAGAATTCCATCTACATTTTAATTTGATTCCTGCTGTGTGGATCTATTAAACTGAATCTATTACCTGGCTCAATGGGCCTTTCAGACAATTTCCCTTTTTCATTCTCATTTTATTGTAAGAGATCATCAACATACTGTAGAAGTCTGCAAATCCAATTTTGATAAATTCCATGAGGCATTCATTGATGACTATAGTTTTGGATTAAAGAAACAAAACTAGATTCCAAAACACTAACCAAAGGAGGATCATGATATTTAACAGATTGTTTTATTTTTAATTAAAGGAGGTAGTTATGAAATGTGATGTGGAATTTTATATACTTTACTGAATTTACATCTGGGTATCATACAGATGAGATGCTATAGCAATTACCCTGTTGGGAAAGGACCTGGTTTAACATCTGACACCCTGCTTTACGGTTAATGCTACTTGGAGTTGTCTTGTTTTCCTGTTGTTCATGAACCACCTGCTGTTTTTTCGTTTGGAGACAATGTTTCTCTGAGTATTTAATATAATTTCAGATTTAAATATAGTCCTTTCATGCATTTAATGTAGCTAATCCTTACTGTGAAAGAGATTAATGACCTTTGGTGTAAAGTTTAGGAACATTAATTTAATTCACTCTGGTTTATTTAATTGTGTTACAGTCATACTGGGGTGCAGTTTTTCAGGACATGTCTGGAAGTTAGAGAGATGGTGTCAGATGGTAGTCGAATGGCCTCTCATTTTCTCATGCTGCCCCGCAGTTTGACGAAAAGCACTCTGGGACAAATAACAAGTAGCTATTCGTTTAATTTGCAGCTGATATTTTCCTTTCCGTCTTCAAAACTGTCTGCTGTTCACTTTCACCTAGGACCGAGCTTTTACCTTTCATCCTAACTCTTCAGATTTTTCCCAATCCTTTATCTTTCTTTACCCCATCTTTTTGATATTTTATTCCTAATGTAGAATTTACCCTTACTCCCTGCTTTTCTTGTCTGGACTGACACTTGTAGATTCTGAGCTGTGCCTATACCAAATAACCTAACAGATGATGTCGTTCATGATGTTCTCCAACATTAAGGTCAGAGTGCTTTTAAATTGCTGCCACCTTAAAATGCTGTATCTGACATCCATAAGTTGAAATATATGCCATAATCTCCATTGATCATATCTACTGAAACTTTGTCCTGTATCATTTCATCTCCATCTTCCTACAGTAAAGTATATTTCCAGATTCCTCTGATTTTTCAACATGTTTTTCCCTGAGATCAAGAATTCTATAGGGCATCTGTAAGC
This sequence comes from Jaculus jaculus, assembly GCF_020740685.1. NCBI lineage: Eukaryota > Metazoa > Chordata > Mammalia > Rodentia > Dipodidae > Jaculus > Jaculus jaculus. Next base: position 20,332,293 of record NC_059104.1, on the reverse strand, counting down.
CCCATTGTATTACTTCTCTTAACACAGTGTAGAACCCATGCCATATGTTCAGTTGATGTGAGTTCTACATTTTGTGTTTTTGCTTTTTAGTATAAGCCAGGGTATCTTTAGGTAGGACAAAATAATCATTTATTTTTCATTCTGTATTTTAGATTTTAATGGAACCATGTCTAGAGTCACCACCTGTGGGTTTATTTCTGCCTCTTGTTTGTGACCTTACATAATTAAGTTCTCTGGCCTCAATCCCCTCATCTGTGGGGTGGTGATAACAGCTCTCTTAACGTTAAAAGAATTGTTACAAGAGCCAAATCCATCCAAGAGCAGAGCCTTTAAATAGTGACATGATTCTAATAAGATTTTTCATGTGTAATTTATCTTTCTACATTGATATTATTACAAACATTTCTAGGAGTTCAGGAAATTGTGTAGGAAGAAAATTATTAGTCGAGGAACTCAGTTTTCAATCTTATTTCAAGTTATGGCCAGTAATTGTGTTCAATTTATACTAAGGCTATTTGTAGATATGTAAATACCTTGGTACTATTAAATCTTGTATAATCAAATGTTACTGAAAGTGCTGATGATAGTAAGGCTACTGAATTTCCTAATCACTTTTAAGATTAACAAAATCATTACTAATACAGTTACATGTCTCTGTAACCATGGGATGTACATTATTATATGTCCTTCTACCAACACCATCACCTCTGTCGTTTATGAAATATTGACAGTGTACCATTTAAAATTTTTCTATTACATATTCACTAGGTTCTAGGTAAAATTTGCTGTAAAACGTACTTACATAAATTATTAACACATCATATCATAAACAATGGAAATTATTCTTAATATTATCTGGGGAAGGCTGGTTTTTAGGGTATTTTTTTCCACCTCCTCTCTTTCTGTTGTCTAATATGTGTTCAGTGTTAAGTGTAAAATTTGCTTGGAGTTGTTATTTATAGCTTAGGAATTTATTCTTCCATCACTTTGCTATATAAAAGAAAAAAATTGGGGGCTGGAGAGATTGCTCAATGGCTAAGCAGCTTGTGTGTAAGATCTGACAACCTAAGTTTGATTCCCAGTACCCACACAAAGCCAGTTGCTCAAAGTGATACATTCATCTGGAGCTTGTTTTCTGAGGCTAGAGAATCTGGCACACCCATTCTCTCTCTCTCTCTCTCTCTTTCTGTGTTTGCAAATAAATAATCAAAAAGATATTTTGTCTGGAGAAATGTCTTAGTGGTTAAGGCATTTGCCTGTGAAGCCTAAGGACCCTGGTTTGATTACCCAGGACCCACATAATCCAGATGCACAAGGGGACACATGCATCTAGAATTCCTTTGCAGTGGCTGGAAGCCCTGCACACCCATTCTCTCTTTCTCTCTGCCTGTTCCTCTCTCTCCCAAATAAATAAATATTAAAAAATCATTTCAAAAATATTTAAACAAAAAAGAAAAGTTTATATAGTTAAACATTTACAGAGTATTTTCTAGAATTGTTACTGACTTTAAAGTATTTTGAATTGGGGGCTGGAGAAATGGCTCTGCAGTTAAGGCACTTGCCTGCACAGCCTAATAATCCATGTTCACTTCCCCAGTACCCATGTAAAAAGCCAGATGCACAAAGTGACACATTCATCTGGAGTTCATTTGCAGAGGTTAGAGGCCATGGCATGCCCAGTCTCTCTGTCCCTTTCTCCTCTGTCTCTGTTTCTCTTTGCTCGCAAATAAATAATTAACTATTTTTTTTTTCTGGAAAAAATCGCAATTTAATAAGTAAAGAATCTGAGATTCCTGCTTTGTAGCAGAAATTTTAACAGTTTTCTTTAGCATTTGTACCTTGGTGATTGATTCTAACAAAGGAAGGAGTTACAGAGAGAATTTAAATGACCATGGAACTCAACTGAGTGAACATTTGCTTAATTTTCTTTTTCTTTTTTTCTGGTCTTGAGATATTGTGAGATGCCAAAAGAACAGAAAACCTTCACACTGTAGATCATCCCTTCCCCCACAGCTCTCATGTAAGAGAGTAAGAAAAAGATGATAAATAATTAAATAGGGGGTGAGCAGAACAGTAGAAACATGGCTGAAAAAGTGTAGTGTTTCATACAGCAGAAGGGGAGATATAGACATGGCAGGTCATAGGTGCTTCCTAGCATAAGTGCACTGTAAGCATCTTTCCTTTCTTTAACAATTTAATTGTGATTTTTGTAGTATATTTCTTTTTATTTCCATATAGTTGAGATTAAGGAAAAACATGTTTTCTGGCTGCTATAAAATCGTGGTACCAAATTACCTCAGTTATGACATAGTCATATGCCTTACTGTAAACTTCCCTTTTATCTTCTTCCCAGGTGATATTTAGAGTTTGGCATCTATCAACGAAGCTTCACAACAGAATACTTCCAGGGAAGAAAAGGAGCTTAAACAGGCAGTTCAGAATTTTATTTATACTGCCGGGATACTAAGGAACTGGTTTATGACTACCATTTCTCTCTTTCCAGGCTAAGGTTCTTCATCTTTTAGCAGTGTTAGCTGAGCAAGGATGCCGTAGAAAAATAGTTTCTTTTAAAGAGTACTCTAAGCTATCAATTTTTTTTCTTTTTTAACTTTTATTAACATTTTTCATGATTATAAAATATATCCCATGGTAATTCCCTCCCTCCCCACCCCCACACTTTCCCATTTGAAATTCCATTCTCCATCATATTACCTCCCCATTACAATCATTGTAATTACATATATACAATATCAACCTATTAAGTATCCTCCTCCCTTCCTTTCTCTACCCTTTATGTCTCCTTTTTACCTTACTGGCCTCTGCTACTAAGTATTTTCATTCTCACGCAGAAGCCCAATCATCTGTAGCTAGGATCCACATATGAGAGAGAACATGTGGCGCTTGGCTTTCTGGGCCTGGGTTACCTCACTTAGTATAATACTTTCCAGGTCCATCCATTTTTCTGCAAATTTCATAACTTCATTTTTCTTTACTGCTGAGTAGAACTCCATTGTATAAATGTGCCACATCTTCATTATCCACTCATCTGTTGAGGGACATCTAGGCTGGTTCCATTTCCCAGCTATTATAAATTGAGCAGCAATAAACATGCTTGAACATGTACTTCTAAGGAAATGAGATGAGTCCTTTGGATATATGCCTAGGAGTGCTATAGCTGGGTCATATGGTAGATCAATCTCTAGCTGTTTTAGGAACCTCCACACTGTTTACCACAATGTCTGGACCAGATTGCATTCCCACCAGCAGTGTAGAAGGGTTCCTTTTTTTCCACATCCCCGCCAACATCATTTGTTTTCATGATGGTGGCCAATCTGACAGGAGTGAGATGGAATCTCAATGTAGTTTTAATCTGCATTTCCCTGATGACTAGTGACATAGAACATTTTTTAGATGCTTATATGCCATTCGTATTTCTTCCTTTGAGAATGCTCTATTTAGCTCCATAGCCCATTTTTTGATTGGCTTGTTTGATTCCTTATTATTTAACTTTTTGAGTTCTTTGTATATCCTAGATATTAATCCTCTATCAGATATATAGCTGGCGAAGATTTTTTCCCATTCTGTAGGTTGCCTCTTTGCTTTTTTCACTGTGTCCTTTGCGGTGCAAAATCTTTGTAATTTCATTAGGTCCCAGTGGTTAATCTGTGGTTTTATTGCCTGAGCAATTGGGTTTGTACTCAGAAAGTCTTTGCCAAGACCAATATGCTGAAGGGTTTTCCCTACTTTTTCCTCTAGCAGTTTCAGAGTTTCTTGTCTGATGTTAAGGTCTTTAATCCATTTGGACTTAATTCTTGTGCATGGCGAGAGAGAAGAATCTATTTTCATCTTTCTGCAGATATATATCCAGTTTTCAAAACACCATTTGCTGAAGAGGCTGTCTCTTCTCCAATGAGTATTTTTGGCATTTTTATCGAATATCAGGTGGCTATAGCTACTTGGGCTTACATCTGGGTCCTCTATTCTGTTCCACTAATCTACATGTCTGTTTTTGTGCCAGTACCATGCTGTTTTTGTTACTATGGCTCTGTAGTATAGGTTAAAATCAGGTATGGTGATACCCCCAGCCTCTTTTTTGTTGCTCAGTATTATTTTAGATATTTGAGGTTTTTTGTGATTCCAAATGAAGTTTTGGATTGTTTTTTCTATTTCCATGAAGAAAGCCTTTGGAATTTTGATAGGGATTGCATTAAATGTGTAGATTGCTTTAGGTAAGATTGCCATTTTCACAATATTGATTCTTCCAATCCAGGAACAAGGGATGTTTCTCCACTTTCTAGTGTCTTCTGCAATTTCTAGCTTGAGTGTTTTAAAGTTCTCATTGTATAGATTCTTTACTTCCTTGGTTAGGTTTATTCCAAGGTACTTTATTTTTTTTTGATGCAATTGTGAATGGGAGTGATTCTCTGATTTCATCCTCTGTGTGTTTGTTGTTTGCATATATGAAGGCTACTGATTTCTGTGTATTTATTTTGTATCCTGCTACATTGCTGTAGGTTTTGATCAGCTCTAACAGCTTGCTAGTAGAGTCTTTAGGGTCCTTTATGTATAGAATCATGTCATCTGCAAATAATGATAACTTGATTTCTTCCTTTCCAATTTGTATCCCTTTTATGTGTGTCTCTTGCCTTATTGCTATGGCTAAGACTTCCAAAACTATATTAAATAAAAGTGGGGACAGTAGACACCCATGTCTTGTTCCTCATTTTAGTGGAAAAGCTTCCAGTTTTTCCCCATTTAGTAATTAAGCTATCAATTTTATTTCCTGCATAATTTTAGGCAAGAATATAGTCTAAGTGAGCTGTTATAATTAATTATTGCTCATTAACCAGATCCTTGCTCCATGTGAAAGAATATCAAAATTTTTCATTATTCTGAAATCCACACTGCATAAATTGAAATGTTGGAAAATGGAGAAGCCCAGGTTGGGAAATAAGAGCTCAGACATGTTGAAAGCTTTAAGGTACTGGGACAGTTTCGTCATTCAGTTAAAAAAAAAAAAAATATTGGTAAGCAGAAAGTTTTGTCAGTTTTGATTATATTTTCATGCCATTGGGTTATACTCTTATGTTCTCTCTCCCCTGTCCCCATTTGACTAAGGACGCTCCTCAGTGGAGTTATCCTTAATCACTGCAAGGTCATGAATTCACTGGTCAGTTTATCTTATAAAGTCTTTGTGTACAATTACTGCACTTCTTGTTCATAGAGGGTCCTGGAAGAATGTAGTATCAAGACACAAGTCCCTGATCTCAGATTATTTCTTGTCTTTAGGATATTAACTAAATGAATGACTTGGTTCCTCAGTATTTATGTGAAGAGGAATTAGCATAGTCAAAGTTTTGCTACTCTTTTACTTCTGTAAGGCAAGAATGCAGATTTGTAGCTGTGACTCTTTGAGTAGTTCTTTCTTAATACATGGGCTAAAATCTATCCATTTCTCAGTCTCTCTCCACCTCTCTTTACCATTGTAATGCAGGGGACTATGCTTATATAAACAATGAAACCATCACAAGAGAGAAAACTTTTTGCGTCCAATTTTTAGGCAGAACTATATTTGATTAGAAGGAACATTCTAGTAATTTTCCCTCTCTCTTGGCTTTTCATGGTAGGGTCTTGCTCTGGCTCAGGCTGGCCTAGAATTCACTATGTGCTCTCAGGCTGGACTTGAACTTACAGTGTTTCTCCCAATCCTCCTACTGCCTCAGAGTTCTGCAAGTAAAGGCCTGTACCACCCCACCTGACCATTTCTAGTAATTCTTATCATTTTTAGTTGCTAAAACGTAGAATAAAAGAATGGTTTCTTACCATTATTTTATTAGAGGGACCAATTTCTGGTGATGTCTACAGACATAACTGGTGAAGACATTCTTAATATTCCTGGCTTTTTTTTTTTTTTTTTTTTTGAGATAGGGTCTCACTCTAGCCCAGGCTGACCTGGAATTCACAATGTAGAATTCATGGCAATCCTCCTACCTCTGCCTCCTGAGTGCTGGGATTAAAGGTGTTTACTACCACGTCTGACCTCATTCTTAATGTTTGATAACATTGGAAGAAACTAAAGACAGTACATTATTGACAAGGTGTTTTCTCATTAAAATGAAATATAGAAGTGGGAAAACTGGCATTTCATATACACCATGTAGACACTGCTACTTAAATGTGCAACCCAGAAGAATGTTATTAAGGATAATATTCAGATTCTGTGACCATTGGTAACATAAACAAGAAGAAATAAGACCCAAAGACATAAAGAACATAGAATTTTATACATAATGTTTTTATAACCTGAAGTTATTCTTAGATTCTACATTATCTTATGCCTACAGGGAAGTTGATCTTGTTGCCTGCATTATTTCTCCTCTGTACTTTCCTGAATAATTTCTTATTCAAGATTCAAACTATCCACTTTTCAGCCTAATTTCCATTGGAAATAAAATGTCTTATGCATAAATATAAGATGAGCATAAATCAAGGAGAACACCTAAGAGGTGATATTAATGCTATTTTGTATTTTTCCATAAGAGATACAGTTCTGCTCACAAATATTTCTTGGTATTGTTTTCTCAGTGTTTTTCTTTTTAATTTTTAACTTTTTATTAACATTTTCCATGATTATAAAAAAATATCCCATGGTAATTCCCTCCCTCCCCACCCCCACACTTTCCCCTTTGAAATTCCATTTTCCATTATATTACCTCCCCATTACAATCATTGTACTTACATATATACAATATCAACCTATTAAGTATCTTCCTCCCTTCCTTTCTCTTCCCTTTATGTTCTCAGTGTTTTTTAATATGGGGAAATGATGTCTAAAAAGGGGAGATGGCCCTGAGGATAAAGTGCTCACTGCTCAAGGTGGGGTACTTCAGTTTAAGCCCTAGATCCCATGTAAGAAGCCGGAAGCTGTGGTTGTTTCCTAGACTTCCAGCGCACTGATGCTGAGAGTGAGCTGGGAGGCAGTGACAGGAGGATATCCCTATCCCAGAAGATTATGGTCAGCTCATCACAGAACAGCACAGCGAGAGTCCAGAGTGGGAAACCCTGCCTCAGATGAGGTATACAGGCTCTGATCTACGTGAAAGTTTTTCTCTAACCGCCACATGTGTATCATGGCATGCATACCTCCACTTACATACATGTGAACACAACACACACACACACACAAATAAAAGTTTAAAAGGTAGGAAGCACATAGTTTACTGGTCAATTATCACTGTGTAACAGCTATCCACAAAACCCCAGAGGCCTTTCTTGCTAATGTGTCTGCACATCAGTTAAGGTTTGGCTAGTCAAAGTGTGGTTCGTTTTGTCTTGTCCGTACTCTGGGCTCACACAGGTCTATTCCAGGGCATGGCTTGAGGAGGCTGTTGATTGATCTGTTTCCTGTGTGTCCACATGGGGATCCAGATGCAGGTAGAGCAGTGCAGAGAAAAATCTTGTATAGTTGGAAGGAAGGAAAGAGAGCAAGATCAAACACACCATGTTTCAAGAAATTGGAGATAGAGTTGCCATGCCGTCTGCTAATTCTGTCTGTGTTCCCCTGTTCGGAGCATGTCCATGGATGGGGGAGGGTAATCTTTTTTTTTTCTGAGGAGCTGGAGGCAGCAGGGAAAGAACAGAGCACACATGAAACACGAGAAGTTAAGTAGCACAGAGTTAAATTCTGTGAGATGTTGGAAATAAATGAATCTCTTGACATGTGCAGTCACTATCACTTCACTACCATACGAGTATTCAAAGACCATTGCCTAAAAGCCTCTTTTACCCAATTTTCCTGATGCTTGGCACCAGGTATTTCTTTGCTGTGAGATGCTGTCCTCTGTATCGAAGAATACTTATTGGCATCCTGACATCCACCCACCAGTAGTTCCTTCCTTCTTCCCAATGGTAGCAGACAAAAAGGTCTCCAGACAGTGTCATACATCCTTCCCAGAACCAAGCTGTCCCCCAGTAGCAAACTATGTTGATTTTGAAATACTATAACACTTTGTTATCATAAAGATGAAGGATGAATTGGTGATAATTTATGCCATGCTGTGGATTCTGAACTTTAATCCTAAGAGGAACATTGGATCTACACAGGAATTTTAAACAGAATCATATTTAAATTTGAATTGTGAGTAACATTACTTCCTCTCCTGTAGTGGTTGGGTTACAGGGAAGATTATAGATGACTAGGAAGTTTTCTATGAGAGAAAAAATCATGTGGAAAAATGCACAGTTAGTAATAGCAATATTGACTCTTGAATGAAGATAATTTTTTTTGGTTACTTTATTTTGCATTTGTTTGCAGAGAAAAAATATATAGCTTTTGAAATATATACATATGGTTGTCTCCCTTTATTTGCCAGGAACACATTCCTAGCAGATATTTGACACTAGGGAAAGTACCCAGTCTTGTATACTATGCTAATAACCAAGACTGCAACTAGTGAGTAAGAGGAGAGCAGCATATGTAGTGTAGATTCACTGGATCGAGGGTTGCCTCATGTCCCAGACACAACAGAGCAGGATAATAGAAGATTTTATGTTCCTATTAAGAATACAGTTTAAAACATGAATTCTTAAGTTTTGGAATTTTCCATTTAATATTTTCAGTCTGTGGTTTATCACAAGAAACTGGAACTAGAAATGAGATTATAGTTAAGGAGGAACTACCAGAATGTGCATTTGGTTCCTTGTAGGAGTTCAATCAATAAGTGCTTGGATACAGTAGTGACAGGGGTGAGGGAAAAGGAAGAAAGTTTGTGGTAGATTATGAGATAAAACTTTCAGGCCTTGGAGATGTGTTTAGGGGTCCTTGCTGAGGGAGAGTATGGAGTCTAGGAAGTTCCATTTTTCTTAAACAACCCACAAAAGGAGGATTTAAATGCAAGGTTACTTGGACTGTTGTGGGGAGTGTTTCAAGGCCATCAACGTTGAGGAAGATCCCAGTGGCCTGTTCTAAGCAGCACAGCACAGAGGAGTTGAGTTAGGAGGAGGCTGGAGTTGAGACAGACATTTGATAATAAGAAGGTAAAGTTATTATTTTATATGGCATTATCTAACTTATCCAAGAAAATATACATGTTGAATAAAAGAAAGAGGGGTCTGTAGACAGATGCTGGGAAACATGAAATAAGCGGGGTTAAGAATTCATTATCAGATCATGTCATGTCGTGTCATGTCAGGGAATTCTAGAGAAAGGAAATAGGAAAGATGCAAAATAATGAGAGGCCAATATGATAGCACATGATCCGTAGTACTTTGGGAAAAAGCTAGAGTTAAAAGTTAAGTAGCGCCGGGCATGGTGGTGCACGCCTTTAATCCCAGCACTCGGGAGGCAGAGGTAGGAGGATCGCCGAGAGTTCGAGGCCACCCTGAGACTACATAGTGAATTCCAGGTTAGCCTGAGCCAGAGTGAGACCCTACCTCAAAACTCCAAAAAAAAAAAAAAAAAGTTAAGTAGCAATAGGTTGTAACAAGAGACGATGAGAGAATAAGCTATTCTTTTAAGATGCTTACTCTGAAAAGAGAGTAGAGAAATCTAAGTCATTTATGTTTCTTTAGTACAGAAATATTTCCTGGAGATAGTAGAGGCTCAGAGAAAGATATGTATATGGTTGGCACTTTTCAATGTGAGGCGAACTTGAATATGAAAACTATTTATGAGTTTTTATTTCATTTTGCTTTATAATTATATTTATATTTTTAAACTGTCAGTAAAACATGAAGCTACTTTTTGTATGACATCACTTTTTTGTTAAAAAAGTGCATTAATCTATGAAAATTGGAAGAATCAATTTTTATATGCTTGCCTTTTTTGAAAAAAATATAATAATTTTTATTTGCAAGCAGAAAAATACCAAAAGAGAATGGGTACACCAGGGCTTCTAGCCACTAAAACGAATTCCAGGTGCTTGCATTACTTTGTGCTTCTGGCTTTACGTGAGTACTGAGTAACTGAACCCAGGTGGCTGGTCTTGGCAGGCAAGTGACTTAACCTCTCAGCCACTGCTCCAGCCTATATTTGCCTTTTGAATGATGTATGCATTCATATACTTATTCTGTTTCACCAAATATCACCTCTGTGGTACTTTGAATCTATGTCCCCTAATGCTCTCAGGTGTCATTAAAATTGAGCTCTCAGCTTCTGTCCCTAACGGACAAGCAGGGGTGGAGGTGGGTATGAATTCCAGCCCAAAGTTATGCCGAGTGCTTGAGCTCCCTGGGGTTCCCAAAGAGAGCTTGCTTAGGACGCTGGTGGTGTTTCTTGTTTTCTCCCTACTTGTATGTGGATTCGGTAAAGGGGGGCAGCTTCTTTCACCATTATGGAACTCCCCCTGGATCTGTAAGCCTGAAATAAATGCCATTCCTCTCATAAACTGTGTCTAGTTTCAAGGTTCATCTCAGCAGTGTGGCCCTGACTATGACAAGCTGTGATGGTTTTTTATTGATAACTTGACAGGACCTAGAGTCATCTGTGAATGACTATTTTAGTTCGGTTGAGGAGGGGCATGACCCACCTTAACTGTGGGCAGCACCATCCCATGGACTGGGGTCCTGCACTGTCTAAGGCGAGAGCTGGACGATTGGCACCACTCTCTGCTGCTTACTGTGGACTGACTATGAACAGCTCCTGTAAGCTCCTGTTACCATACTTTCCCCTTCCTGATGGACTGTTACCTGGAACTACAAGCCAAAACAAATCTTCCTCCCTTAAACTGATACTTGTCAGGTATTTCATCCCAGCAATGAGGAAGAAACTAATAATAGAAATATTTTCAGTTCCTTCCTGTTTTGTTTTTCTTCTTTCCCATCATGACATTTTTCTTGTTCATGTTTTAAAATTTTAATATGACAAAAATATTAGAAAATACATGTGATTATTATTTAAATGTCAACTCAGATATTTTATATATTACTGTTGTATACTTTTGTGATAAATGCATTGTTCAAATATTTATAGTATGTAGTGTTGTTCAATTATCTGCTGCATATTATTTTCAAATCTTTATAAGTTCCTTATTACAACTGCTTGGATTTAGAATGCATAGGCGGTATACTTTTATTAAACTTATTTTCTCTTATTCCATTTATATGTTTTTCTGCAAGTTCCAAGTACAATCAGCACATACATGACAATGGAAATCTTATAACATAATTAATGTTAACTATGATCAAGAAAAGTGGGTTCAAGCCGGGCGTGGTGGCGCACGCCTTTAATCCCAGCATTTGGGAGGCAGAGGTAGGAGGATCGCCATGAGTTCAAGGCCACCCTGAGACTACAGAGTTAATTCCAGGTCACTACCAGAGTGAGACCCTACCTCAAAAAACCAAAAGAAAAAAAAAAAAAAAGAAAAGTGGGTTCAAGAGTTCAGTTTGCTTAAGCATTATGACTTTGGTCCATTCATTTATCCTTCCAGTATTAGTAATTTCACTTGTTAGAAAGAACTGGTAGGTATGTTTATACTAATGGTCACAGCTAAAAAATAAGCAAATGTTATAAAAGCCTTAAAACCTTCATTAACAAGTAAGTTTTGAAACGAGATAAGAAGCTGTGCAGTGTAAACTAACATACCAGATGTGGGTGTTTCTGGGACATATGCTCTTTGAACATCCTTGGGAAGTCATTTTGAAGGCACTTGGACAACTTCTGAGGGTGAGAGTGAGAAAAAGCAGAATCTGGCAAGAGTTCTTGTAAAGTGGCTAATTAAAATTTAGTAATTCTCAAACAACATAGCATATTTAAGATTTTTTGTTTTGGGGTAACAGCATTCCTGCTTTGTGAACCATTCAGTTTGAATAGAATTGCACTTTGGACTTCCTAATAAGGAAGTAATAAAGTTCGCAAAAAAAGAATAATAGAAACCAAAAATAACATTTTTCAGGTTTTTTTTTTTTTTATTAAGCAGAAATTTTGTACGGACACATCATGTGTTGGTACCATCATTCCGCTCCCCATTCCACTGAGGGCCTCCCCAGTGAGATTGCTGGTATTCACCGTGAGGTTGTGGGTTATTTGATGTGAGAGCAGCAGCCAGTCATTGCAAGGTGGTGGTGGGGGCAATGCCTCTGGGTATTCCCTTCCACTCTGTGGCTCTTATAATCTTTCTTCTCTGTCTTCCACAAAATTCTGAGCTGTATGGGGCTGTGTTCTATGTCTACTTGAGTGTTGAGTTCTCAGTAGCTTCTGGATTTCTGCTTTGGAACATTTTAGGTCTCCTCAGTGTCTGTCTCCATCACCCTGGCTGGTGGTTGTCAGGCTCACCATGGAAGCAGCGCTCTTGCTCATCTCACCAATTCCTCTGTGTTTCACCTGGACCCTATCTTATGTGGAAGCAGTGGTTTATTTCCTTGGTTCTTGCTGCCTTGCTGCATGTGTGCGGGGTCCCCCATTTTTCAGTTTTTGAATTAAATGAAAATACTGCTTCAGTTTGTCCTTGAAGGATAGCTAGCAGTACCAATAAATGATAATTTTTTTTCTTTTAATTTTATATAAATTGACAACTTCCATAATTGTAGACAATAAACCATGATTATTCCCTCCATTTCCCCCATTTTCCCCCTCAAAAATTCACTATCCATCATACCCCCTCCCCCTTTCCAGTAGTTTCTCTTTTATTTTGATGTCATCATTTTTTCCTCCTATTATGAGGGTGTTGTAAAGGTGGCGATAGGCACTGTGAGGCCATGGATATCAAGGACAATTTCTATCTAGAAGATTGCATTGTAAGCAGTCCTACCTTCCTTTAGCTCTTACATTCTTTCCATCATCTCTTCTGTAATGGTTCCTGACCTTTAGAAGATGTGATAGAAATGTTTCAGTATTGAACTCTCCTCTGTCACTTCTTCTCAGCACAATGGTACCTTTTGGATCATCTCAGTGGTCACCCGCATCTGAAAAGAGAAGCATTTCTGAATAAAAGTGAGAGTAGCATTAATATATAGGTATGAACATTAAGTAAATTACTTACAGTGCAATTTGGTGAGCATAATATATGCATTTAGCTAGACAAGAGAAGGCATTGCACTTTTAGGCTCGTGACTTCCCCTGCCATAGGCTTTTATTATTATTATTATTATCATTATTTTATTTATTTATTTTTGTTTTATTTTCTGAGGTAGGGTCTCACAGTAGCTCAGGCTGACCTGGAATTCACTATGTAGTCTCAGGGTTGCCTTGATCCTTGATTACAGCTATCCTCCTACCTCTGCCTCCTGGGATTAAACCCTGCTGGGATTAAAGATGTGTGCCACCACACCCAGCCCTGCCATAGGCTTTTGATTAGGTTTTTAGTGTCTTCCATGGAATGGGCCTCCAATCCAATTAGAGAGAAAATGGTTTCCCCCATAGCAGACATGCTACTATTGCACTTGTTCTGTCTTTTGGCCTGCTGGCCAAACTTAAGGCTTGCAGTTTCCACTGTTTTCATTGCTGTTGACTATTGTCTCCCATAAGACTGCATGCAGTGCAGCTTCTTTCCAGATTTCTGTCAGCTGAGGAGGTTTCCAGCTCACCTCCAGCTTGATTTCTCAATGACCTTGCAGACCAGGCATGCAGAGTCTTCAGCAATAGTGTATCACCATTTCTTCCTGGTGAGAAACCAAGAGCTATGGTCTGTAATGTTTTGAGGACATCAGGGACCACCCTGGCCAACAAGTCCCTGCAAGGTATCCCATCTTTGGCAATGAACTTTTTCTAGTAACAGTGTATGGCTTCTGGGTATATAATTATCCAAAACAGTAGTTTTCCATATGGCTTATTCATAATAACTTGAATCTTTATTAACACTCTCCCACCCTCCTTTTACTCAGTCTCTTCCCCTGACATCACTTAGCCCACTCTGCCCCTAGTAATGTGTTCATCTACTTACATATATGCAGCCATCCTCCTAAGTTCTAGCCTCTCCTCCCTCTCCTGTAGCCCTTTTGTAGCTTACTGGCCTTTGCTACTAATTTTTTATTCCAACTCACAATTCAGAACATTTGTAGCAAGGTTCCACATATAAGACAGAACAAGTAATGTTTGGTTTCTGGGCCTGGATTACCTCATTTAGTATAATTCTTTCTAGATCAATCCATTTTCCTGCCAATTTCATAATTTCATTTTTCTTTAGTGTTGAATAGAACTCCATTGTATAAATGTGCATGTGAAGTCTTCAGCAATAGGGTCTTGCCATCTCTTTTTCACGAGAAACCAAGGGCCTTGAAATAGCCTAGAATGTTTTGGAGTCAACAGGGACCTCCCTGGCCAACAACTCACTGGAAGGCATCCCATCCCTGGCACTGAAAGTTTTCTAGTAACAATCTATGGCTTCTGGATGTGCCATTATTAGAGATTTCATATGTCTTATTAGATTTTCATATGTCTTATTCAGAATATCTTGAATTTTGATTGACCTTCCTCCTACCTTTATTTCTGTTATACAATTTCTTCTCCTGACCTCACTTAGGCATTCCCCCCCCCCATAATCTATTCTTCTACTTACATATATATAATACCATCCCCTTAAGACCTTCCCTCTCCTCCTTCCCTTATAGTCTTTTTTCTAGCTTATGGGCCTCTGCTACTTATTTTTGGTTCCAGATCCCACACAAGTCTATGCATTTATTGGTAGGATCCACATATGAAAGAGGACATGCAACACTTGGCTTTCTGGGCCTGGGTTACATCACTTAGGATAATCCTTTCCAAATCCATCCATTTCCCTGCAAATTTTATAATTTCATTTTCATTTACCACTGAATAGAACTCCATTGTGTAGATGTACCATATCTTTATTATCCACTCAACTGTGGATCAACATCTAGGCTGGTTCCATTTCCTAGCTATTGTAAGTAGAGCAGCAATAAACATAGTTGTTAAAGTATCTCTAAGGTAGTAAGAAGACTCAATAGGATATATGCCTAAGAGTGCTATAGCTGGATCATATGGCAAATCTACATTTAGCTGTCTCAAGAAACTCCACACTGATTTCCACAAGGGCTGTACCGGATTACATTCCCACCAATAGTGCTGAAGGGTTCCCCTTTTAGTGCATCCTCACCAACTTGTATTGTCATTTGTGTTCTTGATGGTAGCCATTCTAATGGGAGAGAGATGGAATCTCAAGGTAGTTTTAATTTGCATTCCCTGATGGCTAAGGATGTAGAACACTTTTTTAGGTGTTTATATGCCATTTGTATTTCTTCTGAGGAAAACTCTCTATTTAGTTCCATAGCCCATTTTTGATTGAGTTGTTTGATTTCTTATTGTTCTGTTTTTTTGAGTTCTTTGTATATTCTGCATATTAATCCTCTGTCAGATGTGTAACTGGCAAAGATTTTCTCCCATTCTGTAGGTTGTCTCTTTGCTCTGTTCAGAAGGAGGGAGGGAGAGACAGAGGGAGAGATAGATAGATAGATAGATAGATAGAGAGAGAGAGAGAGAGAGAGAGAGAGAGAGAGAGAGAGAGAATGGGTGCACCAGGGCCTCTAGCCATTGCAAACAAACTCCAGATGCATGTGCCTCCTTGTCCATCTGGCTAACGTGGGACCTGAAGAATTGAACCAGAATCCTTAGGCTTCATAGGCATGTGCCTTCACTGCTAAGCCATCTCTGCAACCCAGGATCCTGCCTTTTAATGCAGTCTGAAAGCCTGTGACTTTTGCTTATTCACAATAACTTGAATTTTTATTAACACTCTCCCACCCTTCTTTTACTCAATCTCTTCCCCTGACATCACTTAGCCCTGGTGTTAGTGGAAAATCCCTTCATGTGGTTTCTTCAACTCAGGCAGAGCCTGGCAGCCATGACCATGTAGCTCTGAACCACTGCTGGACTTGCTTCTGCCTGCTTCTCTTGTCTTTAGAAGCTCTGGGTCTCTCCTGCTTCTCTGCTGAGGTTGATAATTTATTATACACTTTCACCTTTCAGTAGAAGAGCATATTTTGCTGTTTTTCTGCTTAATTCCTCCCTGGGCTGCTTTGGCATGGCTCCTGCTCTGCCATCTTATCAAGGTTGAATGTCATGTTGTACAGAGAGAAAGTAGAAAAATGTATTTTCCATGGCATTTGAATTTTCAGTGGAGTGTGAAATTTAAGATTGAGCTGAAACAACCTGGAATAAAAATAAATGCATTCTTTTGATTATATACACTTATAGAATTAGAGATGAATATAGGTTTTGAACTGTATAAATTTACAGAATTAAAAATAAATATAGGTTTTATGCTTTTACTACTGTTTGTAAGGGGGCTGAAGTCCTAACATATTACTTTGTGGTATAGAAGTCTCTTTGTGTTGGATGTGTGTGTGTATCCATAATAAGTATGTTCTAAGTAGAATAATTACACAGTTTTTTATGAGAAAGGGGGACTTATCTTGTTCAGTCTGCCAGACTTTATACATCTGATGAATTTCAGGTTCCTGCTGTGAAATTTATATGATATAAAGAATAAACATGTCTTCATTTCTAGAGCCACAAAGACCTCTGTGAGGGACAGAACATTTCTCCTAAAATAGATGATTGTTTTTACAGTATGGTCAGAAAAATAGAGCATTAATCAAATGATTTTCTGAGTTTCCCCTGTTGTGGCTTTCATTGGCTTTAAGTCTTTTGTCACATTGCTCTCTAGAAAGAGTGATAGGGGGAAGAGGGAGTGATCTGCATTACGTGAATGTGTAGAGAAGTACTTTCTAAAACCCATTGCCAAATCCAGCCTGGCTATCCATTACTTACTTCTAAAAGCCTCTTTTATCAAATGTTCTAAAGAATTCACTGGAGCCTCAGCCAACATTACAGTTATATTTATATTAAGACATACTGGGTAGAATTTCTGTTGGGCTCTTTCGTGGAAAGATAAGTTAAGGGTCAGAAGAATATTTCTGAATGAAGAAATAACTTGGAAAAAAACTTTGTATGTTTCAGCTAGCTTTTAGCACTATTATAGATGTTTTTAAAGTTTTAGGAATTTCTGAGTAGTATTTTTAGGTTGCATGGAGTAATAAATATTACCATAGTAGTTTTCACAGCTATACATAATTTCTTTCGGTTGTAAACAGTTGTACCAAAGCGTGTTCTGTTAAGTGAAAGAGGGATTTATGGGATGGTAATTTAAGAAATGGCACAATTACTTCCTCATTGTTGGTACAGACTACATGGACCAGAAGCAGCTTATGGAAGAAAAGGGTTTGTTTCAGCCTGGCATGGTGGCTCACACCTTTAATCCAAGCACTCTGGAGGCAGAGGTAGGAAGATTGCCATGAGTTCAAGGCCTCCCTGAGACTACATAGTTTATTCCAGGTCAGCGTGGGCTAGTGTGAGACCCTACCTCAAACCCCCTCCCCACTCAAAAAAAGGGTCTGTTTCTAACTTAACAATTTCAAGGGGAAGTTTCATCATGGCAGGGAAAGGATGGCAAAAGCAGACAGCTGGGGGTCACAGCGATAGGGAGGAAGGAGAGCTGGCTAGAATTGACAAGCAGGGCTGGACTATAATTCCCTCTAGCCGCATACCTTCTCCAGCAGGGTTCCACCTCCCAAAGGCTCCATCAACTGATCAAGGAGGAAATTTACTCTCAAACACACAATGGGAGACATTCCACATTTCAAGCTACCACAGGAAAGCTCACAGTTTTGAAGAAAATATTTTTAAAAAGTGAACCAAGAAAGAAAGGAGCAGGGTAGCTTTAAGGACCTCTGCCAGAGTTTGTAGATTTTGTTCTTCTACATTTTTGTAAACATCAGAACAAGCCCTTCCCAGTTTCTTTCTCTTTCTGTTAAAAGTGCAAATTGTGGGGGAGGGAGAAGTGAGAGCTAGAACAGGAGAGAGACAGAGAAAGAGAGAGAGAGAGAGAGGAAGGGAGAGAGACAGAGAGAGACAGAGAGACAGAGACAGAGAGAAAGAAGAATTTGTCTCAGTTATCTATGAAATTGGATAAGCCATCATAGTCAGTGCCTAGACCATATGGTACCTAGGAAATTTAGGCAGTAATATATTCTAGCCCAGTGAACAAAACCAGGGTGTGCCCACACCATTTCTTTTCTGTGTAGAAAGCAGTCATTTTAGGTGCTACACTGAGAATCATTTTTGAGGAGTCCTGTTCTCTGACTTCAAGGTCTCTTGGTAATGTTTACTTCCTTACTAGTTAGATTACAATTTATCTTGAATGTCTGTACAGATAGAATAATAGTAAGGGAAAATGAAAGACATTATATAAATAAATTGTGCATTATGTATATGTGTTCACATGTACATATTAGCACTATTTATACCTAGAAGCACATGGCATACCTACACATCCACACAAATTGCGTGCAAGTATGGAATTATAATGTGAGAAGAGCAAGCATAAAGTTGTAAGCAGAGGCTATAATTCTCGGTTCTGCATGAGGGCAGAGACATAGGCAGCATCTTATTTTGTGAGAACAATTTCAAGATGGCCTTGCATTTGGTTGGCACCATCATCAATTGAGATAAAGGAATATTATACCAGTACATCATTTCTAACCTGATAACTTGGCCACTGCAGGGCTGTAGGAGTGTGAGGAGACATCTCCTAGGTTACCCCTTCCAGGACTTGTGTGACTGTCTTCCTTACTCTTCCCCAATGAATAGGACCAGTGACTCCAACCAATACTATTATTTCTTTCTCATGAAAGGAGTTTTCCGAATTGCTTGTGGGCCCTTTTAGTTGGAGCAATGATCATTTTGTGTGATAACTTAGCATTTACTCTAATCCCTTAAGAATCTCTATATCTGCTGAAGCTCAGGTTCTGGGGTTGCTTCTTCTAGGAGAGAGGGCTTTGGTGAATGATGGTGCACGTTTGTGCCTAATCACCATGGCTTTTCTCTTCATGAGCTCATTAGGCAACCATCTGGCTCCCTTCGTGATGTGAACAATGCCCTCAGAATACATTGTTGCTGCCAAACTTCTCTTCACAGAATGGCTTGTGATAACCCTTCATGTTAGACATAGACCATGGTTTGTTTGTTTGTTTGTTTGTTTGTTTATTTATTTATTTATTTATTTATTTATTTATTTATTTTGTGTGTGTGTGATATGTGCATGTGCCAAGCAGCACACTGTGTGCTTGCCTGCAGCAGGGTGTGCTCTTTTGCACTGATGGGGAAGGATGGAAGGCAATGTCGGTACCCCTTCTATTGCTTTTCCATCCATTGTTACTTGAGCTGGAGTCTGTTCGTGATCCTAGAGCTCACCTTCCCCCCCCCTTTTTTGTTGTTTTTGAGAGCCCCAGGCTATTCTTTGGTCTCTGTTCCTCAAAAGACTAGGGTTGCAGAGGTTAATGTCCACTCCCAGATGTTTCTGTGTATCCTGGGAATCAAATTCTCAGGCCTCCTTGGTCCTTCATTTTATATAGGAAGGGGTCTTAACCTCTCAGAACTCCCTCTAATGTAGGTCATGATTATTTTGAATATATGCTCCTTATATCTTCCTGTAATAGTTCTAACCTTATTATTTTTCTCTTCAGAAACCTGGACTTTATTTCAAACACTAGCCATTGTTCAAGTGTCTTATATAAAACCTAACCTCGGTCTGTTACTCACCTCAAAGTGGGTGACCACTCACTATTTTGCTCATATAATCTATTTGCCTTTTCTGTTCTTCCCCCATGTCATCCTTAAGAGGCACTGTCAGCATAAAGTAGTGCAATTTTGGTTTCCCTTAGCATACTGAGAAAAATGTGAATGCAATTTTTGATAGCTGATTCCTTTGCTACCATGAATTTTAGTTACGGAAGCTTCATTCATGATAGTGCTGTTATAGGTGATATGATCAACTCTTTGCAAGTTAGGCAAACGGAAATGTCTCTCAAGCCTAATTGCAGACATACCTTCTGCCTAAGACTTGTGTGTACACAAAACTTTCCAGATAGGTTGATTTAATAACATATAGCTCATGCTGGCAGCCCGAGTTAAATATTCACTTAAAATGTCATCCAATATTGGAACCAAATAGCAAACCAAAACATGATGCTGTCTCTGGGTGCATGGCCTTAACCCTGAGCTCCAACTGTCGCATCAGACATGGATATGAGCTTCATTCATCATCAAGGATTAAGTGGCAGAACACCTTGTCCTCCAATCTGGTGCAGCTAGAGGCCCTTCTTTGACTTTTCATCTTTCTCAAATGTAGTGGCTTTTAAAGGACGTGAAAAACAAAACCCAGCAGTTAAGAGCACAGTATATTCAACCAGAGAGTACACCTGTCCACTTGATCAGGATATAGCTCTGCTAAGAATAATTCATCTTGGAGAAGATAGCCCAATGTATCAACTAAGTTTCTCATAGTGTGATCTGGAAGCTAGCAAAATACCATTTATGAGTTGGTCAGACTCGTTCCCAATTTCTTTTTTTTTAAAGATTTTTATTTATTTATTTGAGAGTGACACAGAGAGAAAGAGGCAGATAGAGAGTGAGAGAGAGAATGGGCGTGCCAGGGCTTCCAGCCACTGCAAACGAACTCCAGACGCGTGCACCCCCTTGTGCATCTGGCTAACGTGGGTCCTGGGGATCGAGCCTCGAACCAGGATCCTTAGACTTCACAGGCAAGCGCTTAACCGCTATGCCATCTCTCCAGCCCTCGTTCCCAATTTCTTAAACCAGAATCTACTTTTCAGTAAGACACTAGGTGATCTGTGTGCACATTCAAGTAGGGAAAGCAGGAAAGTGGGAGACTTCTCTTCCCAGGGGTTTATCTCCCTTACCTGCAGTGTTGCTCCTGGCTCTTTAGATCTTGCTGTGATGGCATCATTATTGCAATGAACCTGTGTGATACTCTGTTGAAAGGTCTAATGTACTGCTCTCCTTCAGGTTATTAACAGTTGATTGGTGTAGTGTTTCCTGTGTGTGAGACTGGAAGGATTATTTTTGAAACATTATTTGGGGTGCTGTGAATATACTTCAATTAGATGCTTATTTCTAAGATTATAGTTAAATCTAGAATTATAGCACTGATTGTATTTATTATCACCACAGTACTTTGTTTTTATTTAGGCATGGTAGTATTTTATTTTAACTTACGTTGCTGCATTGAAGTATAGTGTTCCAAGGTTTATGGGGATTAGTGTTAACATGGACCTATTATCCAATATAACCTTAAAGCCTTTTTCATTCCCTTTGTACAAGGGATAGACACCCATAAAAAGTCCTTTCTGGGTACAGTGGAAATGAGGGGGTCACAGGATATCTAGTGAAAAAGAAAGCTGTATATTGATTCCGTATTTGGGCTTCTCTTTGTGCAAGGGGCTCTGATTTGGAGTTGCATTAGCAGCTCTATTCTCTTAGGCTAGAGGTGCAAATAATGCTTCTGTGAGTACATGAAGGATTTTGTTTCATGATTAATTAGGATTTCATAATTAAGAATGCTTAATGGTTTTATTTCTAGAGATCTCTTTATTAATCATACCCAGAAGACTGTGTATATCAAGTCAGGTTATTCTATGTAGTTCCCTTACTCAGTGGGACACCCATGCACACATTTTTCCTGGTAGTAAATGCTGCTGCTGGAGCTTGGCCGTCCTGGCCTTTTGCAATTCCCATGGGGTTGGGTTCACATTAACCTTGCCAAGTTAGATTTGAGACTCAGAGTTAAGAACTGATCAAGCACTATTGACAACTTGGACATCTGTCTTAGTATTTCTAATTTAAGGGGTGCAGTAGACAACACCATAGATCTGTAGTAGCTCTGTATAGCACTTGCCATGAATGGCATTAATATCACTTCTGTATTTATTTTTAAGAGGTAGCATTGCCAAATTAAAGTATTTTTTTTCTTTGAAAAGTAGCAACTTAATTTCTGTTGTAATCATTGTTGATTTGAGGAATGGTCTCACTGTAGCCCAGGCTGACTTAGAACTATATAGCCCCAGGCTGGCCTGGAACTCAGGACAGTCCTCCAATCTCAGCCTCCCACGTGCCGAGAATAAAGATGCATATCACCATACTGAGCTGTAATATTTTTTATTTAGTTATCGTCTCTAATTTTTTGACATTATGTATTTATTTTTCTGCATATTCACTCTGCTATGCATCATTTGCTTCCTGGGTTAAATGTTGAATATGTAAGAATCTTGCTGAGCCATAGTCTAATAAAGAGTAAAATACCTGGTGTCATGAGAAAATCTCCAGGTCTTGGCAAAATCTCTTCATATATCAGCTACCCTAGAAGGATCATAAACCTCTCTTACCTCAATTTATTTTGTTTTAATTTATATATTTATTTGAGAGAGACAAATAGAGAGAGAGAGAGAGAGAGAGAAAGAATGAATGGGGGCATGGCAGGGCCTCCAGCTACTGTAAATGGACTCCAGACTCATGCACCCCCTTGTGCATCTGGCTAATGTAGGCCCTGGGGAATTGAACACATTTTATTGGGAAGTAAAGGAATGTTGGCTTTAAAATTGTAGAGATGTCTTTAGGGATAAAAACAAACTTAAAACTACAACTTGAAAGCAGAATCTGCTAATTATGAGCCAATTGTTGAAAGAGCAGGTATTGAACACTTCTGGCTTTAGGCTGGATATTTTGAAAATACAATGACATAATTGACAGCTTCCTTGCCCCTTATAAGGTCACTGCAGAAAGTGCACTTATACTCAACAAACAGTGCTGCATGTTGGGCTTGCCACTGTGGGGCCCACAGGTCAGTAACATTGGCATTGCCTGAGAGCTTGGCAGAGATGCAGAATTTCAAGCATCATTGAGCCCCAAATCTGAGTTCTCATTTGAGTAAGCCACCAGGAGATGCATATGTGCCAGTAATTGTCAAGGACCAACTTTTATGCCTGTGTTATTCCAAACATTCCATTCACCATGTGTGTGTACCATATATATGTATATATGTGTTATAGGTATATTTGATACATATATTTTTTTCTAACTTCTTTGCCCATATCAGGAAAGAAAAGATTAAAGATAAATGTTCTACTCACCATAATAAACAACAAACTATATGTGTTCTTTTCTTTTTTTCTTCTGCCAAAGATACTATAGTATTCAGTTTCCTGCTGTAGTTACCTGGGTAACAAGGATTCCCACACTAGAATTCCTCTCTGCTCTGAGACTAACTGGGCTCATTTACTTCCCAGCCTACTCTTGCTCCTTCATGATGAATTGGTCTTTACCAATGAATTACTTTTTTTAACTGAACCCTGCAATTTACAATTTGCTTCACTATTCAAGCCAAACTGCTTCTTAAATAGACATTGACCTCCTTTTCCCCCTCACTGAACCTTTTAAGTATACTTGAATAAAATTTAATGTAACGAGATAGTTTTAACTTTGTTAAATCTACTGAGTTCTTAAAAAAAGCAGTTCAAATAATACTCTATCATAAGACTAATTCTGATACCCATTTGCTAGGAGGTGAAAAAGCTGAAAAATGAAAACATTATAAGTCTTGCTATCTCCTCCTCTGGGTATAGTTAGAGCCCTCTCTGTTAAGGTTGGTTTTTTTTTTTTTTTTTTTTTTTTTGCCTTACTGAAAAGTTTATTTCTGGGTTTGAGAAATATGAGGAGAAAAATAAAATTTCATAATAGCATTACAAGTTGTTTAAGATGTACAGACAAGATCTCTGGAAGCCTTTGTGGCCCTGCTAAATTTTTTTTTTAATTTAATTTATTAGTTTTCATTTCAGTGAATACAGGCAGTTTGGTACCATTATTTAGGCTCATCTGTGATCTACCCCCTCCCATTAGACCCCCCTTGTTAATGAAAATGGGTCGTGCATTGTGGAGTTAGCCCCCAGTTATTAGTATGATAAATGTCTCTGCAAATCATGACCCAACATGTAACTCTGACATTCTTTCCGCCCCCTCTTCCGCAAGATTTCCCTGAGCCATGTTGGGTTCATTTTTGGTCTGCTTCAGTGCTGAGGTGTTGGGGGCCTCTGAGGCTTTGGCTCTCTGATTTGTTAAGGCTGTTTTTGAGCTTAGAACAAACAAATACTCAATGTAGCAGTTTTAAAATAAACCCTAAGCAGGAGTCAGAGGATTTCTCTATAAATATGAGGAAGAAGGTGAGGCACTTGGGATGGGGTGTGGACTCTTGAGTTCTTGATCCTGTAATGGTAAAGAAATGCTGATTTTATTTCAACATACTAAAGACAGAGCAGTAGATGGAGGGCAGGCTGGGATGAAGTGTGGTTAAGAGATTTCATAAGGTGCTGCTGGTGTGATTCTTCCTCAAGGTTCTGTTCCCAAAATACAAAATCTATGACTCTCTGTGGGCTGGGGAGGGTCACTGAAGCTTGCATGATTTTTGTAAATCTAGGAAACAACAACAACATCAACAAACAACAAACAAAACCTCTCTAAGCTTTGATCCTGGCTTTGCTGTCTTTACATGGCTTTGAGTATTTCACAGAACAGCTCATTCTTCAGGTAAGATATTTGGCCTTTATATTCATTGAGAAATAGACTACTACATCTGATATAACTTGTCTTTAATATTTCCTCAGGTTCCATTTTCAATCCTTATTTATTTATTTATTTTCACTTCATGACCCCATAGATTATCATGACATCAGAGAGTATTTGTGTAGCTACTGCCATGTGTGAATTCTTCCTTTTGGCATTCAGAAGTATCTTTGCGATTCTTGCAACATATCTAAGGGAATAAGTCAATAAAGGAGACAGAATGCTTAGAGAAATAATATCATATACACACTTAAGTCCATTATATGTTTGTGAGTGGAGAGCAAGAGAGATATACAGCAACAAAATATTCTCCTACATCAGTGAAAAGAAAATGACCCAGTGAGTATAGACAGTGGGAAAACTGGACCAGATATTTCAAACTTCCTTATTGCTATCATGGCATGTGGAACCCTGATGATTTTCTCAGTATGAAGAATCTTTTTGGGCTGAGACTAGAGTAAAAAATAACATTCATTCTTTTTTTTAAAAAGGATTTATTTATTTCCGGGAGGGAGAGAGTAGGAGAGAGAGGGAGAGAGAGAGAAAGGGGGGGAGGGGGGATTGGGTGTGCCAGGGCCTTCAGCCACTGCAAACAAATTCCAGATCATGTGCCACATTGCGCATCTGGCTTACATGGGTCCTGGAGAATTGAACCAGGGTCTGTTGGCTTTGCAGGCAAATGCTTCAACCACGAAGCTGTCTCTCCAGGTCGAGATTCATTGTTTTGTGGGTGATATATGAGACTTGTATATGTAGAGTGTTGCATATCTGAAATGCTTGAGACCAGAAGTAATTCAGATTTGGATTTTGGAATACATACAGTGTTATTTTAGGGTTTTGTGTACACCTTTTATTATTTAATTTGCTCCTCATTGTAACTGAATAGCTGAGAAAACAATTCCAGGAAGAAAGCATTTAGCACTCCTCCCCATTCTGTGGCTCTTATGTTGCTCATACTACTTCTTTTGTAGTGCTCCTTGAGCCTTGGTGGGTGTGAGGTGGGTGTTATATTTACTGTTGAACATTCAATGTATTTCTCAGCACTTTGGGTTTTGAGTCTCCCCCAGCACTCTCTTCCATCAAAAGTGAGAGCAGCACTATTTTATAAGTGTAAACATATACTTAGAGGGCAATTTGTTGGACACAATGTTTCCATTTCACCAAACAACAGTAGTACCTTCTTTTCTAGGGAAGATAACCCATCCAGGCTCTAGGTTTTGTCTGGGTATTCAGTACCAAGAATGAAGTTCTTTGTATGCAGCAGGCCTTAAATTCGGTAAGAGGACAGTTGGTTACATCCATAGCAGTCATACACAATTGCACTGATGGGCTCATCTTGCCTTGCTATCCAATTGTAAAGTTCACAAGTATCTGTGAATGGCTAAGACTGTTGTTGACATTTTCCCCTCAGCAGCCTAAAAAGTACTTTCCAGCACTATGGCAACTAGCTAGCAGAGAAATTTCTAGATGAGTTCCATCTTGATTTCTCATTGTATAGCAGCTGACCCATGTAGTATCTTCAGCAGTACGGTCTTACATTCTAGTTCTGGAGGGAAACCAAGAGCACTGGCAATAACTTGTATGGTTTGGGGGAACTCATGGGCTTCTCTGACCAAAACCACTCTGCGCATCTCCTAATCAAGTCAAAAATTGAAATAAACTATCATCATCTCAATACAGGGTTATCTAAAGGAACTGAATGGAACTATATTATGAAAGAGATTTGTGGGATCCGTTTACAGGATTCAGGCTTGGAAGTCCAACAATACCTGCAGGCTGGACCATCTAAGAACCCAGTAGCTGCTCAGTCCAAGAGGCTCTAGGCCTCAGAAGTCCCAATCTGGTTGAAAGCCTGGAGGATTGTTGGACAGCTGTTGTTCTTCAGTTCATATTGGAAGGATGAAGAAGGTGGTTCCAGTGTCAGTGAAGGATGGGGCAACAGGGTAGATGCATGCACCAGCAAGAGGTAAGGGCAGTCAGACAAAGCACACTGCTTTTTTCCTGGAACCTCTTTATATATAGACTATCACTGGAAGGGCTGCCCACTCTGGTGAAATGTCTTCCTCACTCTGTTGTCTTCCCGAAAATTTGCTCCTACACGTGCCCAAGAGGCAAGCCATTTGTCTTCTGATTGGATTAACTTGCAAATAAAAATTTGACTGTCATATAACCCATTCATACTGAACTTGAAGTGAATTTTATGCACTAATTTATGGTGCATCTGTCTTTTCACTGTGACCTGTCACATAAGGTCAGGGGTGACATTTTTCCATGTGTAACATTGTATTGTCTCTCAAAAACTTCTGCTTTGGGAATACTTTTGATTTTAGATTTAAGATGCTCAATCTGCACTACAATTGGTTTTCACTTTACATACTGACATATTTGTAATGTTTGCTCCTAATGCCAAGAATGCCATTTGCTATGAGAGATTAGAATAGTGAAGTGGTTCCCTTAGGGAAGGAGGAACACCTAGAGTTAGATCATTAAAAAAATGATAGAAATATGTGGCACATAACAGAGCCTGGAGTCTGTTGAATGAATTAATATGTAACGGAGTTCATACATATTGCTCAAATTAGACCTCAATTTATTCTGCTTTTAAAATTATTTTAATGTAAATAATCAATATCCATAAAAATTGTTAAGTCATTTTCTGTGCTGCTTCAACTTTTTCTTTGTTTATTCCAAATGAGCTCAATTTAATACAGTTTTATTTAGTATTGTATATGCTACTTTATAGTCTAAGGGTATCAAATACCAATCTACCCTTCCCCTTTTAAGAAAATGTTTGTTTTAGGAATATTTTAGTAATATCTAATTACCAATAAGCAACTTCCCTACCAAATAATTGTGAAAGACAGAAATGCAATTACACATATAAAGATATTTATAAATATTGTTGCCAACTTAATTGTCTGTGGGTATAGGAAAATTTGGAACATTTGGATGGAAAGGAGAGTTACTTTTCATTATTTGCTTCCATATTTTTGGAAATAAATACATGATTATATGAATTTATAAGTCAAGTACAGGTTGCAAGCTAAGTTGGAGATTTAACAATTCTTCCTCTCTATCCATGTGTTATGTATGTACAAATTTGAACAATTGAAAGAGGGCACGGTAGAGTTAGGGTGCTGATCAGGTGCTAGTGTGGGATACTGGGTAGGTTTGAGAGAGAGGTACCAAGATGAGTCACTAATTATGTTTCTTGATGTCAGAAAAGAAAAACTTTGAATTCTATGATCCTGAGATCAGGATCCTGAGAAAAAGAGTACAACTGAGAATAAGAAATTTCAGAATTTTAGGGAAAAGCTAATGACTTGGAGCTTTGGAGGAAACTTAGGGAAAAAGCAGGAAGTAAAATGTTTAGGTAGCATTCCTTCAGGTTTTGTTTGTGATTAAACTTTTTGTCTATTAATTTGTTAAATTAATTAATTAATTAATTAATTGTTGATTTTTTTTGAGGTGGTGTCTTGCTCTAGCCCAGCTGACCTGGAATTTACTATGTAGTCTCAGGCTGGCCTTGAGCCTACAGTGAATCTCCTACCTCTTCCTCCCCAGTGCCAGGATTAAAGGCATGTGTCACCATGCCTAATTCTGTTTATTTCTTTAAGGAGGAAGGACTTGTTCATGGTTGAGAAGATACAGATGGGAAACTATAGTGGCAGGTCAGTAAGTGTGAGAGAGAGGACAGGATGTGGGCAAGCCTATAAATCTTAAGGCCCATCCTTACACTATCCACTTCCTCTGTCTTTGCCCAACCCCCTGAAGCTCCGCAAAATACCACCAGTGAGGGTCCAAGTATTTAAA
Organism: Jaculus jaculus; assembly: GCF_020740685.1. Classification (NCBI taxonomy): domain Eukaryota; kingdom Metazoa; phylum Chordata; class Mammalia; order Rodentia; family Dipodidae; genus Jaculus; species Jaculus jaculus. The sequence goes on along the minus strand of NC_059104.1, from coordinate 20,304,056 downwards.
TACATGAGCCAAATGCTGCACTTCTTAGGTATATCATAATTATTTATTTTTTAACTCTCATTGTCTTGCTTGAGTCCCAAGTTTCATTTACTCATTTTTAGTAACAGTGAAGCAATATAATAAATTCATTGTAATTAATTATTCACTGGTCAGTACTTCAATTCCTGAGCAAACACAAGAGTGACTATATTGAATAGAAGGTAGCTACAGATTTAACTTATCTTCTGGTAATCTAGAAATAGGATAGAGAATGGATGAATTATCCTATTGTACCATTGAAAACAAAAGAAATTTAGTAACTTTCTTCATAACTTTTTCTTCTAGTTTCTCCCACTTAGTACCAAAATTTCATTTTGTTTTTACCATCTGCTGCAATTCTTCATTTTTTTTTTCAACTCCAGTGAGAACTCCATCATAATTCCTGTTGTTGCAGTTGCCTTTTTGTTGCTGGGACAAACATCCAACAAAAAGCAGCTTATGGAAGACAAGGGTTTATTTCAGGCTTACAGATTCTAGGGGAAGCTCCATCATGGCAGAACAAGCGGGCTCACTCCATCCTGTATCCATGGCAGAGAGAGAACAAACACCAATAAGCACAAACAGCCAGAGCTCAAATTTGCGGTCTATATATCTAACAGGATGGGATTCAAACTCTTCCTCCAGTAACAGGTCTATACCTGCTGGAGACTTTAGTAGGCATTTTAACCTTAATTTAAAATACCTTAAGCTATGGGGGACATATAATTTACACTCAATCCACTGCCCTTCTTTTCTATTTTTTTTTTCCAGTTGTCATTTTCTACAGGCAGTAGAAATTTCTAAATGAAAATTATTTACTACTTTTTAAACATTCTCCTGGATTCATTTCTCTCTTTTACTTGGGATCCTCTGTTGTTAATGTAAATTCTTCTTCTGACAAGAAGGAGTAGTGTATGACAATCCCCTTCTCAGCCTGTGGACACTTTAGTGTTACTTGAGATGCTGTGTACAAAGTTTCTGCAAAACTGATCATCTAGTCACCAGAATTTTGTCACTCCAATTCTGATTTATGTCCACACCTCTCTTCATCTCAAAAGATAGCACATAAAATGTAAATATTACTTGATAACTGCCGCATAGGAATTGTCAGAATTAAATAAAGATATCTAAACTTACTATGCAAGATGTGCTCTGCTGTATAACACAGTTTTACATATAGCCTCATGTTTTATACCACCATTTTTTTTCTGCATTGTTTATCTGCCTTTGGACATATGGTCTGGAATAACACCATGTTGTACACTTTAACTACTTACCTTTTAAAACTCCTTTTTCTAAATATGGATTCAGTTCAAATGTGTTTGAAACATTTCCTTTCCATTACACAATTATATAGCTGAATGGCTTAAAACAACAAAAAAATTATTTTTATTTTTATTTGTATTATTATTTTTTATAATTAATAACTTCCATGTTAGTAAATAATATCTCGTGGTAATTTCCTCCCTCCCCCCACTTTCCACTTTCCCCTTTGAACCTCCACTCTCCCATCATATCACCTCCCTGTCTCAATCAGTCTCACTTTTATTTTGCTGTCATCATCTTTTCCTCCTATTATGATGGTCTTGTGTAGGTAGTGTCAGGCACTGTGAGGTCATGGATATCCAGGCCATTTTGTATCTGGAGGAGCACATTATAAGGAGTCCTACCTTTCCTTTGGCTCTTACATTCTTTCTGTCACCTCTTCTGAAGGACCCTGTTGCAGTCTGGTTCACTTTGCTGGTAGAAATCACCCAACCAAGAGCAGCTTCTGGGAAAAAGAGATTTATTTTGGCCTACAGGCTCAAGGGGAAGCTCCATGATGGCAGAGGAAAATGATGGCATGAGCAGAGAATGGACATCGCTCCCTGGCCAACATAACGTGGACAATAGCAACAGGAGAGTGTGCCAAACACTGGATGGGAAAACTGGCTACACCCATAAGCCCACCCTCAACAATACAGTACCCCCAGGAGGGATTAATTCCCAAATCTCCATCAGCTGGGAACCTAGCATTCATAACACCTAAGTTTAGGGGGACACCTGAATCAAACCACCACATTTCACCCCTGGCTCTCATAAACTGATAATCATACATGATGTAAAATACAATGCATTAATCTAACTTTAAAAGTCCCATTTTTTTTTTATCAATTCCAATGATGTTCATACATCCCCATAGTCCAAGATCTTTTAACTGAGCCATAATACCAAAAAATAACCTCAAAAAGCCCATAGCGGCACAGAATAAACATTCACACTACAAAAGATAGCATTGGGTATAGCAAAGAAATATTCAAACAATACAAGATTTAAAACAACCAGGGCAAACATCAAATTCTGTAGCTTCAAGTCCAACAACTCTAGCCAGTAACAAGTCCCAAGTCTGATAATTCTAACCAGCAACAAGTCTCTGGCATTCCAATTCTGCCCCTCCAACTAGGCTACTCACAGTCCTGGAAAACTTCATTGGGCCGGCAGCTCTCCTTGGCAGCCATCTCATGGTCCCGGCATCTCCACTGGGTCTCCACTGCAAGCCACAGTTCATCTTCATGGCCCCATGGGGTCTCTATACAGGCAACCAGCAAACCCGCTTCACACTGCCCATGGCCATTTCCAAAACACAAGATCGTGTTGCAAACTCAGTGACCCTCTTTCCAGCATTTCTTATACTCCACAATACCAGGTAGGGTGCCAATTTGTTAATCCAGGGGGGAATAGGGCAGACTTTGAAGAACAGGACACTTCTTGAGCACTCAGCCCCTTCAAAAGAGTCTACATTCTTCCTGTTGCCCCAGTGCAGGTCAGCTAGCCCAGTCTCAAAGGTTGTAATCTCTCAGTTGCAGCTGAATGGGCAACAGTTCACCCAAAGATTTTTATTTCTGTGCCATATCCCTCTGCTCATACCAGTTCATTTGTATGCAAAGCAACCCTGCACAACTTCTCAGGACATGGGCATAAAAGCAAGCTTCTCACACAAACTGCTAGCCCAGCCCAAGAAAAGCTCTTTCTCACCTTCATTAGCCAAACCTCACAGTCCATAGCTCTTAATGCCTTCAGGTCTTTCAGCTCTGACCAGAATAGTCCATCAAACTGTACTTATAGCACTGCAAGGCATCTCTTAGGCCAAGGTTTTAAATCCTCCCACATTCTTCTTGAAAATAAGCTCCAAAAGGCCAAAAGGTCAGGTGTCTAGTAGCAATCCCACTCCTCAATACCACTTTACTGTTGCAGTCTGGTTTGCATTGCTGGTAGAAATCACCCAACCAAGAGCAGCTTCTGAAAAACAGAGATTTATTTTGGCCTACAGGCTCGAAGGGAAGCTCCATGATGGCAGGGGAAAACTATGGCATGAGCAGAGGGTGGACATCACCGCCTGGCCAACATAAGGTGGGCAATAGCAAGAGGAGAGTGTGCCAAACAGTGTCATTGGGAAACTGGCTATAACACCCATAAACCACCCTCAACAATACACTCTCTCCAGGAGACATTAATTCCCAAATCCCCATCAGCTGGGAACCTAGCATTCAGAACACCTCAGTGTATGGGGGACACCGGAATCAAACCACCACAGACCCTGAGCCTTGGAAGGTGTGATAGAGATATTGCAGTGCTATCACTTCTCATCAGCGCCATGATGCCTTCCGCGTCATACTAAGGTCACTTCCATCTGAAAAGATCAAGTTTTCTAATGAAAAAGTGAGGGTATTATTAACATATGGGTATGTACAATAAGTAAAGTGCTTACTGGGCAGTTTGATAAGCATAGTGTTTACATTTAGCCAGACAGCAGCAGACATTACAGCCTTAGAGCTCATGACTACCCCTGTTGTAGGTTTTCAGTATCCGGGATGTATCCCCTTCCATGGAGCGGGCCTCCAGTCCAATTAAAGGGCAGTTAGAGTCTATCATAACAGATATGCCACTATTGCACCCGTTTGCTCATTTGGCCTGGCTATCCAAATATAAGGCTTGCAGGGTTCACTGTGGAGTATCTTCACTGGCGATTTCTCTCATTCCCATTGAACTACATGTAGAATGGCTTCTTCCAGCTTTCTGTCAGCTGGTCTACATGGAGGAGGTTTTCAGTTCAGTTCCAGCAGGATTTCTCAATGACCTTGCAGCCCAAGTATGTGGAATCTTCAGCAGTAGCGTCTTAATATCTATTTCTGGTATGAAACCAAGGGACTTGGCAAAGGCTTGTAATGTTTTGGGGGCATCAGTGACTGCATTTCCCTGATGACAAGGGATGTAGAATATTTTTTAGATGTTTATATGCCATCTGTATTTATTCTTTTGAAAACTCTGTATTTAATTTCATAGCCCATTTTTAAATGGGTTGTTTGATTTCTTATTATTTAATTTTTTTGTATATCCTGGATACTAATCCTCTGTCAGATGTATAACTGGCAAAGATTTTCTTCCATTCTGTAGGTTGCCTCTTTGCTCTATTCACAGTGTCCTTTGTTGTAAAAATGCTTTGTAATTTCATGTGGTCTCAGTGGTTAATCTGTGGTTTTATTGCCTGAGCAATTGGGGTTGTATTCAGAAAGTCTTTGCCAAGGCCAATATGGTGAAGGGTTTCCCCTACTTTTTTCTCTAGCAGTTTTAGACCAATCTTTCTCATGAACACAGATGCAAAACTTCTCAACAAAATATTGGCAAATGGAATTTGAGAATATAACAGAAAGATCATTCACCCTGACCAAGTAGGATTTATCCCAGAGATGCAGAGATGGTTTAACATATGCAAATTAATAAATGTGATACATTATATAAATGGACTGAAGGGCAAAAATCGCATGATCATCTCATTAAATGCAGAAAAAGCATTTGATAAAATCCAACATTCCTTCATAATAAAAGTACTACAGAGACTGGGAATAGAAGAATCATATCTCAACATAATAAAGGCTATTTATGACAAGCCTATAACCAATATCTTACTAAATGGAGAAAAACTTGAAGCTTTCCCACTAAAATCTGGAACAAGAAATGGGTGTCCACTGTCCACACTTTTAATTATTATTATTTATTTATTTGCAAGCAGAGAGTGAGAGAGATAGAGAGAATAGAGACAGGCAGAGAGAGAATGAGTGTGCCAGGGCTTCCAGCCACTGCAAACAAACCCCAGACACATGTGCCCCTTGTTCATCTGGCTTACATGGGTTCTGAGGAATCAAACCTGGGTCCTTTGGCTTTGCAGGCAAATACCTTAACCACTAAGTCATCTCTCCAGCCTCCCACTTTTATTTAATATTGTACTGGAAGTCTTAGCCATAGCAATAAGGCAAGAGACGCACATAAAAGGGATACAAATTGGAAAGGAAGAGGTCAAATTATCATTATTTGCAGATGGCATGATTCTGTACATAAAGGACCCTAAAGACTCTACTAGCAAACTGTTAGAGCTGATAAACACCTATAACCATGTAGCTGGATACAAAATAAACACACAAATCAGTAGCCTTCCTATAAGCTAACAACAAACACACAAAGGATGAAATCAGAGAATCACTCCCATTCACAATTGCATCAAAAATAAAAATAAACAAAGCACCTTAGAAAAAACCTAACTAAGGAAGGGAAGGCTCTCTACAATGAAAACTTTAGAATACTGAAGTGAGAAATTACAGAAGGCACTAAGAAATGGGAAAACATCCCTTGTTCTAGGATTGGAAGAATATTGTGAAAATGGCAATCTTACCAAAAGCAATCTATACATTTAATGCAATACCCATCAGAATTCCAATGACATTCTTCACAGAAATAGAAAAACACCCCCCCCCAAAAAATTGGAATATCTAAAACAATTTTGAGCAACAAAAATAAGGCTGGTGGTATCTCCATACCTGATTTTAACCTATACTACAGAGCCATAGTAACAAATCAGCCTCATCCTGGCACAAAAATAGACATGTAGGTCAGCAGAACAGAATAGAGGACCCAGATGTAAGTCTGGGTAGCTATGGGCACCTGCTATTTGACAAACATGCCAAAAATACTCATTGGAGAAAGACCGCCTCTTCAGCAAATGGTGCTGGGAAAACTGGATATGTATCTGTAGAAGGATGAAAATAGATCCTTATCTCTCTCCATGCATAAGAATTAAGTCCAAATGGATCAAAAAATATTTTCTTCCAATTGATGGGTGCAGAAGTCCTAAATCAAGGTATCTCTAGGACATCACTTACACCAGAGGCTATTCAGGAAACACCAATCTTTGCTTTCTGAAGCCACGTGTTCCTTGGCTTGTAATTGTGTTTTCTTCAAACTCTGCTTCCATCTTCATGTCTCAGATGTGTTGTTCTTTTTGCCTATTTTCGAAAATTTATTTTTTTATTTGCAAGCACAGAGAGATAGAGAGAAGAGGGAAGGGGAGAGGGAGAGAGAGAGAGAGACTTGTTACCTATTTGAAGCCACTGCCAACCTTGGCATTCCAGTGTGTTCACAGCTCAAGAACCTTAGATAAGTACAGCCACAAAGATTGTCACATTCACAGATTCACAGTAGATGTATCTTTTGGGGTACCCATCACTTACCCACCACACTCAGCCAAGCCCACAGTGTAGTCATTCATCTGCTTGATGCCCATTGGGAACTTTTAAATTTCTCCTCTGTCATTCCATAGTGCTGGCTGCATATCTTTATTTTAGCACTTACTGAATTACATTAAATTTATATGTTGACTTATGTTTCACTAGGTTGGAAAGGTTCTTGATAAATAATATTTGACATATCCTTCCTAAAATTTTGAAAATTAAAGTCTTCATCTTACTGTCATCTATAAAAAATAATTTCTATTAAAGTAAATTTCTGGTGATTTAGATAAATAACATCAATATTCTGGTCAAATAAGACAGTAAGACACAACACATACAAACTCATATACCAGGAAGTCCCAAAATTCACCTTCTGCAGGAGAATTTAGAAAATCTTAGGCTAATTCAGTCCCAGTCAGGCCTGAAAATGTGGACCTGGGCTAATACTTCGGTGTCAATATCAATACAAACCTGACACCAAGGAGCAATGATGTTTGAGGACAGGAGAAGACAGGACGTCTCAGTTCAAGTCAAGACCTAATTTACTCTCCTATTTCTTGTTCTGTTCTGGCCCTCAAGGGATTGGATGATACCTAAGAACTCTGTGCTTTACACATGCCACCATTTTAAATGTTGACCTTTTTGTAGAATCACCCTCACATCATCATTCAGACTTAATGCTTGCCAGCTATCTGCCATCACTTAGCCCAGTCAAGTCAACACACAAAACCAGCCATCCCAACGATGCTTATCATATGTTACCATTCTGGCTAATGAATGGCCTTTATGACTGTGCTTTGGTCTTCTAGGTTCTCTCAGAACTTCACTTCATGTTCCTTCCTTACTGCCAGTAGTAATGACCCCAGGGCTTTGGTTCTTGGCACATCACTCTCCCATCCTTACCACCTGCTGTTGTCCCAGCTGCTTCTCTAGAGAACTTCCGCAATGATTCCGTGATCTCACTTGTTCCCCTTCTTTCCATTTTGTCTTTTTGTCAACCACTCACATCCTTCTGTCTCTTATCTGGTTCTGATTTTCTGCCAATTGTCGTCATGGCTGTCCTCTTTTTCTCCATGGCCATACTGCCTCCGTCAAAGCAAAAGTCCTCCTGAATTTTTTCCCCATGACTGCATCAGTGTAGCAGAACACAACCAAAGAAGAGCCTGCAGAAGAGACGTTCACATGCATCGCTGACTCCCGTGCCCCCCCCCCCCCGCTGCCTGCTGTTCCTACTGCATCTCCCAGGCCTGCTTATGTACCCCATTCCCAGATGCTCATTTCCGTCTGTCTTCTCACAGGATCAATATTTCTTCCACCATTTGTGTTAAATGGGGTCTTCCTTTCTCATTTTACATAGACAAGAACAACAGTCAGGGCTGGGCATGACTCCTGCTTTCATCCCAGCACCTGAGTGAGGCTGAGGCAGGAGCAGGAGCCTGGTCTATACTGCGATGTGCAACTTGGCAGGACCCAGAGCCACCTGAGGCTTTAGATCAGCTTAAGATCTGGGCATCCCTGTGAGGGATTGTCTTGATTAGTTTAATTTACTTGCCTTAACCGTAGGTAACATTTCACGGGACGTGGTCCTGGCAGATATAAAAAGGAGAGAACCGGCTGAGAACCAGCATGTATCGCTTTCTGCTTCTTCACCATGCCGAATGTGACCAGCTGCCTCTGGCTCCTCCTGCCGTGCCTTCCCTGATATGGACTATATTCCAGAATTATACGCTAAAATAAGCTCTTTCTACCTTAAAATGATTCCGTCATGTATCTTGTTCCAGCAATGAGAAGGCAGGCTTATACTGCAATGTGAGACCCTATTTCACAAGCCCCTCCACACCAAAAAGTTAAGTAATTGGAAGAAACATGTAAAAGTTTCTACCTTGTAATTATATTCCTATAAGGTGTTTTCTCCTTTGCCTTTATTCGTGTAGCCACAGATGCCAAAATCTCCCATCTTCTTAAAGAAATTATTATAGCAATGGCCACCTTGATCTTTGCTCTGTTATTGTTATTATTATTTTTTAATTTTTAAAATTTATTTTATTTATTTCAGAAAGAGAGAGAAAGAGGCAGATAGAGAGAGAATGGGCGCACAGGGCCTTTGACCACTGTAAACGAACTCCAGAGGCATGTGCCACCTTGTGCATCTGGCTTATGTGGGTCCTGGGGAATCAAACCTGGGTCCTTTGTCTTCAAAGGCAAACACCTGGGGGGCTGGAGAGATGGTGTAGCAGTTAAGCACTTGCCTGTGAAACCTAAGGACCCCGGTTAGAGGCTCAATTCCCCAGGACCCACGTTAGCGAGATGCATAAGGGGGAACACACATCTGGAGTTCGTTTGCAGTGGCTGGAGGCCCTGGCGTGCCCATTCTCTCTCTCGCTTTCTATTGGCCTCTTTCTCTCTCTGTCACCCTCAAATAAAATACATAAAAATTTTTTTGAAAAAAGAAAAGGCAAACACTGTAGCCACTAAGCCATATCTCTAGTGCTCTGTTATTATTTTTGACTCATTTCTGTTGATAATTAATAAATTTACTTTCCCCATAACCTATACCCACCAACAAAAAATTTTGAATTTACTTTCCGTTCCTACTTCCCTGTTTTTCTTTCTATTACTGAAATTGAAATGAAAGTCCTCCAAAGCAATCTACGTTTGCTTCCTGTGTGCTTTTCTAACCCCCCTACTCTTGTGAATGTACAGCAATGGACTTTCCCTGTGTTGCCTGCAAGAAATGCCTTTCATCAGCACCTCTGATAGGATCCTCATTGTCAGATCCAACAAGAGGCTTCTCTTTTTATCTTAATTGGAAACTGCCCATTCCTTTCTGAAGTCTGTTCTTCTGTTTTCATTTGACCTCCAGAACTCTGTGTTTCCTTGGTTACTCTCCTCTGTTATTGGTTGCCTGCCTTTCTTTGGGCTCTTTTGCTAGTTCTTCCAACTTTTCTCTGGTGTTAGCTTTATCTTAATTGTGCCATTGTTCAGCTCTTAATTCTCTTTTTATTTTCATTTCTGTTGACTTAAAAAAAAAAAGCACAAAAACTCTCTTCCTGTATCTTATGGCTTTAAAACCCAAAGCTGCTATATTTTATCAGTCTATTGTATTCGACTACAGCCTAGTATTTCTAACCATATACTTCAAATTTCTATTTGGTTTTGTAATAGATATCTCAACTTCCAAACCAAGCTATTGATCTTAATCCTCAAAACTTTTTTCTTTGAAAAAGTATACCCATGTCAGTGAATGGAAATTCTAGTCTAGTCATGTATTAATCCTGTCCGTCTCTCATGCCCTGTCCAACATGGTTATAAGGGAGGTCAACTGAGGAGGTTAGATCCTGTCAGTCCAGGTTCTTGTTGTTGTCAGTAAGAACATTTATGGATGGACAGAGAAGGCACAGAAGCAAAATATTTCTTTAGAAGAAGTTCTGTTTGAATCAAATACATTCACATTGTGGAGTCATGTGGACAATCTTCCTTACAAGTGAGGTCCACACGTGGGAGTGGTTGTAGTATTTATATAGATGAGTATGTTGAGAGGGTAGTGTTTAGAGGGGATCATTTGATAATTCTGCCTCCAGTGAAACTTAGTTATATAACAAGTCAAGCCTTCTAATTTCTCTGTAATTTATACTTATTGGTGGAGTACCCCTAGTGGAAGGTCATATCGCTGTTATCCAGGTGGGGGATTTTTGTTTTTAGTGATGTGAGTGTGTTTGTATGGTATGTGTTGGCTGGGGGGAGGCATGTGCATGCCATCGTGCCTGTGTAGAGAGAGGTGCCTGATACAGGGCCTCCCTTGGTGTTTTTTGCCATAGTGTGTGAATCAGCATAGTTGGCCCCCAAACTGGATTCTCCGTGCCTCCTGTTCCCATAGGTATGTTGACAATACTTCCCTGGCCCTGCCTCCTGTTGCTGTGGGCACATTGGGATTACAGGTAAAACAAGTGCCTTTAATGCTGAACCATCTCCACTGCTCCAGCTGGCGACAATTTTCAAGATTTAGGATGGCATCCAGGAGGGCCGAGTCCTTTCTGATTGGACATGAGGAATAAGTAGTTTGTCTCACTGCATGGAAAACACAGAGGGCGTAGGGGAAGAGCACAATAAAAGGAGGTGATCCTTAGCTATGATTGCTCACTAGTAACTGTTCTCCGCATGAATATATATTATTGGCTCCAATGCAAATTATATATATATATAATCTCCATATTATAACAGTATTCAGACCCTTTCATGCCTATGAATCTAAGATTATTCAGTGTAGGTCTTTATAGTATGTTAACTGATTAACAACTCTACCATGTACTTTTCACCACATCCAGTAGCACCCTGTGGAGTGATCAAATCATGTCTCTTTTGTGCTTAGAGCCATGAGGCAGCCTGCAGTTCACAGGGTGATAAGACCTGCTGTGTTGCGCAGAGTGCCACGCTATCCAGAGAACTTCTCTCCTATTTTCTATTCTTCTAGTGACTGTGGTCTTCTGAATCTACATTTCTCTTACTTATTTTCTGAATATTTTGTTTATTTATCTGAGAGACAGGGAGTGGCAGGCAGATAGATAGAAAGAGAATGGGCATGTCAGGGCATCTAGCCACTGAAAACGAATTCCAGACGCATGTACTATCTTGTGTATCTGGCTTTATGTGAGTACTGGGGAATGGAACCTGGGTCCTTTGGCTTTGCAGGCAAGTGCCTTAACCACTGAACAATCTATCCAGCCTCCTGAATTCTATTTCTTCATTGATAAACTTTCCCAGTCCCTTGCTGCAAATACATAGTAGTTTTTATTCCTTTTTATATGCACGTCAATGAATATTTCCTATATTTCTTTTGCTGTTCGCAATTTTGTTTTGCTTAAAAGATGTTTATAGCCAATTATAGTCCTTTATGGAATAATACTTGTAATAACTAATAAGAAAGATGTATGTTCATGCATAATTATATTTAACAGTTTTATGCATAGATATAGCATTGAGTCATTTTAATCAGATTAGTGTCCAAACTTGATTTAAAATCTTTCGGGAAGTGATTATGTGTCTGATCTTATTGAAGTCAGATGGAGTTTATCCTTTTTTTAAGCTAGTGAATTTTGTATTACAAAGAAAAGAAGATATCAAATAATCAGGCATGCCAATTTTGTTAGTTGCTGTATTATTTCTAAATAATGACTCATTATTTTTCTGTTTGTTGAGAAAGGAAAATGACATATTTTCGTTATTTGAAACTCCCTTTTCTTCATGCTGAAATCTCATCTAGTTTGATTTGGTAATTGGCATTCACTCTCCTAACCACATACCAATTAGTCTGCACAAATTAGTTCTTAAGAATCTAGACTATTCTACATTAGTTGGCCTATATTGAGGGAAAGAGTAAATGGAAAGGCAAACAGTTGGAAATATAAGGAAGGCTGGGTGACAATTTTAATGGGTCATTGTTGGTGTTTATCAATGTTAGAATTTACAAATACATTAATTCATTCTATTTAAAGTGAATACAGGAAAAATACACATGTATTTATGTGTGTGTGTGTGTGTGCATGAGCTTGCATGCATGCACATGAGCTTATTCAAGTAGGAGTTCACTTGTGTGTGTGAGCATGTAGAGGTAAGAGGATAACCGCGAGTGTCATTTTCAGGAGTGTTGTAAACCTTCTCTGATGAGCTTCTCATTGGCCTGCAGCTCTCCAGGTAAACTAGGCTGGCTGTCCACTGAGCCCTAGGGATCCTGCCAATTTTGCCTCCCCAGTGCTAGGATTACAGGTGCACACTATGCCTGATACTTATGTGGGTTCTTGGACCAAACTCAGCTTCTCACATTTCTGAATCAAGTAATTGATTGACTGAGTTACACTCCTAACCTGGCAATAATTTATTCTTGCTAGTTACTGTATTTTTATTTCCTTTTTAAAATTCTTTTAAAAATATTTTATTTATTTATTTGACAGAAAGAAAGATCTATCTATCTATCTCTCTCTCTATATATATTTGATTTTCATGTGACTATTTCCACCTTATATATATATGCACATCAATGAATATTTCATATATATATATGTATATATATATATATATATGTATGTATATGTATACACACACACACACACACACACATACAGACAGAGATAGAGAGAGAATGGGCATGCCAGGGCCTCTAGCCACTGCAAAAGAACTCCAGACACATGTGCCACCTTTTTCATGTGGCTTACATGGGTCCAGAAGAATTGAACCATGGTCCTTAGGCTTTGCAGACAAGCAACTTAACTACTAAACCATTTCTCCAAAATTTATTTATTTCCTTCTCTCTTTCTTTCTTTGTTTCTCTCTTTTTCTTCTTTCTTCTTCCTTCCTTTATTTTTCTCTCTCTCTCTCTCTCTCTTTTTTTTTTTTTTTTTTTTTTGAGGTGGGTCTCACTGTAGCCCAGGCTGTTCTGGAATTCACCTACATAGTCTCAGGCTGGCCTCAAACTCACAGCAATCCTCCTAGATCTGTCTCCCGAGTGTTGGGATTAAAGGTGTGCACCATCATGCTCAGGTGCATTGTTGATTTTCATGTGAAGAGTTCCACTTCCCAATACTCTGAAATGACTCCTAGTTATGTCTACATTGACATTAGAGTCCTTGTTATAGACTCTACTTTTTCTTATCTTCTAGTATTCCAACATAATATTCTTACACTTTCATCTTGGCTACCTTGCCTTCTGGTCTTGAGATTTTAGCTTAAATACCATCATTATAGAGATTCCTACCTAAGCCCTCCCCCCATTTTGTTTGCATCTTTTTGGTTTATCTTATAATGCTTATAGTATTTAAAAGTATTCATTGCATTTCTTTTTGCTTATATTTTTTTTTTTTTTGAGCTAGGCTCTCACTCTAGCCCAACCTGACCTGGAATTCACTATGTAGTCTCAGACTGGCCTTGAAGTCATAGTGATCCTCCTTACCTGTGCCTCTAGAGTGCTTGGATTAAAGGCATGCTCCACCATGCCTGGCATCTTTTTTTTTTTTTTTTTTTTTTTTTTTTTTTTTTTTTTTTTTTTTTGAGACATGTCTCACTACACAAACTATGCTAGCTTTAAAACCTGTGATCATTCTTCCACCTCAGTTTCTTAAATGCTGGGCTTTAGCCATTTAGCCATTTGACACCCCCCCACACACCCACCAGGCACTGTTTTGAGACAGGATCTACTATGTACTTCAAGCTCGCTTCTAACTTGATAGACTCTGCTTCAGTTTACTGGGTGCCTGGATTATGAACATGAGCTACCATGTGCAGGTTTGCCCAGGAAATTGTTAAGTGGGACCATTTTACTGACTTGCTAGATGAATAAATGAGAAAAAAATAACAACCTGCCTCATGGGCAGAGAATTAACTGAGCATAGGTTTAGAGGCCTAACAAGTCATGATTGGGTGGTGTGGTATAGCAAAAAGAAGGCACAATTTCCACCATGACTAGATATGAACTGGGTGTGGGTCACCCAAGGCCATGCAGAGCTGGAGTAGCAAGGATGCAGGCTCTGGCTGGGGCTGTAGCTCAGGTAAAGGAGTGTTGTTCTTGCATTCAGGATTTCCTGTGCTTGATGCCTGGAACTACATTAAAGTGGAGTTAGTGGTTTATGCCTGTAATCCCAGCACCGGGAGATCAGAAGTTCAAGATCGTCCTTAGCTACATAATGAGTCTAGGCTAGCCTGGGCTACTGACAACTCATTTTTAAAAAACAAATAATGCAACAAACAAAATGTAGATTATTAAGAAGTCTGGGGTAACATCAAGTACTTACATTTCACAGTTAAATAATTATTTCTATTAAAAAAAAGATAAATGTTAAGAGGATAGAGGATAAGTGAGATTATGAGCAGTGTGGTCACAGCAGAATCACCATGATGAGACAGTTTAAGGGTAACAGTGCCTTCTTATTTTGTTCTTTCTTGAGAGAGATTAGCAATTTTCTAAGAGCTGATGCTTCCCAGACACTTGGCATCAGGAGTTAACTGACCAGTTCAGCTACCCAGCCAGGAGCTCACATAAATGACCCAAATCCTGATCTCTAGGTGGGCTTTCCCATTTCTTTTTTAAAAAAAATATATATTTTATTTATTTATTTATTTATTTATTTCAGAGAGAGAAAGAGGGAGGGAGAGATGGAGGTAGAGAGAGAGAGAGAAAGAGAATGGGCACACCAGGGCATCTAGCTACTATAAATGAACTCCAGATGCATGCGACCCCTTGTGCATCTGGCTTATGTGGGTCCTGGAGAATTGTACCAGGATCCTTTGGCTTTGTAGGCAAACACCTTAACCACTAAGCCACCTCTCCAACCCAGCTTTCCCATTTCTGAGAACCCTGCTTCTACCTTCTCATGGGCAGGTGCTGACTGCATTCTTCCCTCCTTCCTTCTATTAAGAACATTCATCTCTCCAATCCTTATAATAAAACCTTAATCTAAAACTTATCCTCTGGTCTGTGAGTTTCAGTTGCCAAAATTTGTAAGACAAGAATCCTCAGGCCACTGATTTAGTACAAGCTGTGTGTGATCATGATCTTCTGAGACCCTAACTTCTGAATTACTGTTCACCCAAGAGACAAGATAAGGCTTCCACTGTCCCAAAGACACCCCAAATTCCCACACCAATGAAGCTTCTGTCATTCAGAGTTTTGTAAGGAGAAAAACTGACTCAGAGTAGTAGAGGAAATGAAAAAAAATGGGAACAAAGCTAATTATTGGTAGTAGAGTTGGGAGTATATGTGTACTATTAAGCAGTTGTCTGTAGGAGAGGGAGGAAAAAAAAAAACCAGAGTTGATCTTGAGATTCTCACTCAGGTAACTGCTTACTATCCAAGAGTAGGAAGAGGATAATTAGTGTGAATTCAGGTTTGGTGTGTTTAAATTTGATGGATAGTGTTTTATTAAGACATTCAATAAAGGATCTGTTTATATAATGGCGAGTGCTGAGCACGGAAGTTAATGTTGGAACAAAAGAAAGCAAGAAGAGTCAAAGGAGAACACCAAAGGAAAAACTCAGGTAAAGGGAACAACCACAGTGCTGTGCTACTTTCTAGTATTTTCCATCATGCTCATCCAGTGTCCTGAAAATTAAGATTTCCTTAACAGGATTATGGCAGATTTTCTGACACTTTTTTTTGCACATTGTTTCAGTTTCTTTGATTCACGCCCCCCCCCCCCCACCGCTTCATTCCTGCTTCCCCGCTGAGCTGTGAGGGGCAGTGGCATCACAATGTGCTTGTTTTGCACTTAGTTTAGTCACCTCTTTCCTTCCACCAGGCTTGTTGGAGGGTCTGTCACCAACTTTCAGTGTCAGCCCTGTTGGGAGCCACCACCTGCCCAGCAGACTCACGTCCAGTCTTCAGGCTGACCCATCCTAACGCCTCTCTACAGCCATCCCTTCCCATGGCATCCTCCATGCAATGTCTCTATGAGGATGGCCACTGGGTCAGTTGTGCTTGTGTTGATTTATGATCTGTCAGAGAGTGAACTCCCTGAGAACCCCCATGTGGTGGTTTGATTCAGGTGTCCCCCATAAACTTAGGTGTTCTGAATGCTAGGTTCCCAGCTGATGGATATTTGGGAATTAATGCCTCCTGGAGGAAGTGTATTGTTGGGGGCTGGCTTATGGGTACTAAAGCCAGTTTCCCCTTGCCAGTGTTTGGCACACCCTCCCGTTGCTGTGGTCCACCTTATGTTGGCCAGGGGGTGATGTCCACCCTCTGCTCATGCCATCGTTTTCCCCTGCCATCGTGGAGCTTCCCCTCGAGCCTGTAAGCCAAAATAAATCTCTTTTTCCCAGAAGCTGCTCTTGGTTGGGTGATTTCTAACAGCAATGCGACCCAGACTGCAACACCCCACTAGTTGTTTTTATATTCTGAACTCCTTTACTATGTCCCTTTGTGCTTAAAACTTCCTCTTTGAGGGAACTTCCTGAAGACATCTTCTTGGACCACGTCCTCAAATTATCCTTTGCTGTCTATCTTTTCTCAAAAGGACTCTTATGCCATTAACACTATACTCCTGATTTTACTTAACAGGGTGACATGTTTTCTTATGCTTCTTTTCTCTTGTGACTAGAATGCAGATCTTGGAGGATAGAAACTTGGTTTTTTTTCCAACTGTAACCTTAGAAATGAGGATGATTCCTTGCAGGCAGCATTTACTCAATTAATATTTGATGACTAACTGGAAGAGTGTAGAGAAATAGAAAAATGTCTTTTCTAAGACACAGACCTTGGTTAGTCATGTGCCATCTGATATTTCCTATTGATGCCTCTACCCCATACATTTAAGTATTGGACACATATAAGGTGAATATTTAGAGAGAATTCTTTCTTTAATATTTTTATTATTTATTTATTTATATGTGTGTGTTAGAGAGAGAGAGACAGAAAGCAAGCGAGAGAGAGAGAGAGAGAGAGAGATAGAGAGAGAGGGAGATAGAGAATGAGAGAGAAAGAATGAGCATACCAAGGCTTCTAGCCACTGCAAACAAACTCCAGATGCATGTGCCTCCATGTACATCTGGTTTATTTGGAATCTGGGAATTTATACCTGGGTACTTAGGCTTTATAGGCAAATGCCTTAAGTGCTAAGGCATCTCTCCAGTCCTAGAGAGAATTCTTGTGCAAAGAAAAGTACAGGATGATGGGCTGGAGAGATGGTTTAGTGGTTAAGCACTTGCCTGTGAAGCCTAAGGACCCTGGTTTGAGGCTTGATTTCCCAGGACCAACATTAACCAGATGCACAAGGGGGCGCATGCATCTGGAGTTCGTTTGCAGTGGCTGGAGGCCCTGGCACACTCATTCTCTCTCTCTTTCTTTTTGCCTCTTTCTATCTTTGCCCATCGATCTCAAATAAATAAAAATAAACAAAAATACAGTATGATGATTAAATTTGAATTTTTGAATATAAATAATTTGGTCTTTTCTATGTATCATAGCTTAGGCACAAAACTTTTGTATTGTTTGGAGACTGTTGTAGGTCAGGCAGGAAGATTTTATTTTATTTTTATGTGTGTGTGTGTGTGTGTGTGTGTGTGTGTGTGTGTGTGTGTTTGTGTTATCTATATTGGTTAATCTTTATTGTCAATTTGACTAGATTAAGAATCACCTAAGAAATTGGTGAGGCACATCTACAGATGTCTGTAAGTGGATTTCTGTCTCTAAAAAGAATTAACTGAGGTGAGAAGACCTACCTAAATGGGAGTTGGCACCATTTCATGATCTAAATAGAATGCCAGTAGAGCACCAATTCCCTCTCCTATACTTCCTGCCCATCATTAAGTCTACCAAACAGCTATAGACTGAACTGTTTGAAATCCTGAACCCAAATAAATATTTTCTCCCCTACATTGTTATTTTAGGTTTTTTTTTTTTTTTCCTGTCAAAGCAATGAGTAAGCTAAACAGTAACACTGTTTAGATAATGTCTGTTAGTTATCTGTTTCTCATGTGACAAAATACTGGAGAGAAACAGTTTGAAAGATGGAAGATTTATTTTGACTCACATTTTCAGACCAAGATCAGTTATATTAATTGCTTTAGGTCTGAAGTGAGGCACAGTCTATCAGTGGAAGTATGTGCCAGCAGAGACTTCTCAGTGAAGGGAGGGAGAGAGAGGGAAGACAGAAAGAGGAAAGAGAGGGACAAGATACCCTTCAAAGGCATGTTCCCAATGTAGTGACCTTTTATCTATAATCTCCAAACCACCCCCAATATCACCAATAAATATGAATTCATCAATGAATAAACTCAATGGAAAAGTCCAAGCCATCACGACCCAGTTGACCATCAATGTCTACATTTACCAGCTGGGCCAAAACTATCAAAACATAAGCCTTTCAGTGGCTTTGCACACCCAAACCACAATCCTTCCTTTCAGACTCCCTCCCTCCTTCTCTTTCCTCCCTTCTCTCCCTCTTCCTTCTCTTTCTGTCTCTCTTCTCCTTCTCTTCCTCCTTTCTTCTTCTTCCTTCTTTTCCTTTTTCCTTCTCCTTAGTCTTCTTCTTTATCTCTCTTCTCTCTCTCTCTCTGCTAGGAATCAAAACCAGGCCCTCGTCCTCTTGAATGATAAGCCTGCATTCTATCATTAAGCTATATGGAGCCCTCATCTACAGATATATTTGTTTTACTTAGATATTATATTACGAACACATAATTATCCCTTAACGTGTGAGCTCATCTGTTAGCTTTTAGTTTAATACCTTCTGTCTTGAAGTAATTAGTAACAGTAGCTTTCTGGGGAAGGAGGCTCAACCGTTAATCCTATTTTGACTGTTTGCTCTCTTTGTTCAAAGAGATGGATTAAGAGACACAAAGGGAGCATGGCGGGGGTGGAGACCGTTTTACCTCTGAGTAAAGTTGTCTCTTTCCTGTGTTTTTGTTAGTTCAGTTTATGGAAGGTTTGTTTTTTTTTTTTTTTGTTTTTTTTTTGCAACTCAGCAAGGAAGACTTGGAGACCCAAAATCAGTTTCATGTATTTAGGTGAGAACACTAGATGGCTCCAAATTCTGGGACCATCCTGAAGCTCCATCATCACAGCTAATGAAAAAAAAAAAAACATTTTGGAGTTCTTGTAGTGTGACAGGTGTGTCAGTTTCATATCCTCCATCCCACCTTTGTCTTCATTGACTAAATACTAATTTTAGATCGATTTTACAAATAAGCAAATTAAACATAGAATTATTTCTAAGATACTTCTATAACTTTCATGCCATTATTGCACCAGTGGGCATATGTTGCCTGGCAGAACATTTGTGGAATATACACAGCTGGGTAGGGCAGTTGGTGGCTTTTTTTCTCTCTCCAAGAAGTTTGCATAGTACCTTCTCATATGAAGAAAGCTAGCTGTCAGGACAGAAGCTACCAGCTCACTTTCAGCTTAGTTTCTCTATGTCCTGAAACTGAAACATGTGTCATTCACTAATACAGGCTTATTATCTGGTTTTGGCGGGCATCCAAGAGCAATGGCAATAGCCTATATTGCTTTAGGGGGTCTAGGTAGCTTCCTTGACTGACTCCTCATTGGGAGCTATCTCATCCATGGCCCCGGGGTTTTGATGAAGAACTGATGGCTTCTAGGAGCAGCTTTCCACCCTTGATCAAGCACATGAGTTTAAAAAAGATTTGATAGTAAGATGGGGATTAATGAGGGAAAGGGGTGTGAATGTGAGGTGGAGGGATATAAGTGAGGGTATTTGGGGAGAGAAATATCAAAATTCATTATATAGTAGTGTGAAAATGTCAAAAATAGAAAAAGTAAATGCAAATTTAAAAGGTATTTGTAGGAAAATGTTGAAGCCAACATTTAAAAAATTAATTATTTAGTCAGCCTGGACCAGAGTGAGACCCTACCTCGAAAAACCAAAAAAAAAAAAAATTATTTATTTGTACACACACACACACACACACACACACACACACACACACACACCAGGGCTTCTTAAAAAACAACAACAACAACAAAACTGGACTAGAAAGATGGCTTAACAGTTAAGCAGTTAAGGTTCTTCTTGCTTGCAAAAGCCAGAGGACCCATATTTAATTCCCCAGGGCCCAAATTAACCAAATGCATAAGGTGGTGTATGCATCTGGAGTTCATTTGTATTATCTGAAGGCCCTAGGATGGTCATCGTCTCTCTCTCTCTCTCTCAAATAAATGAATAAATAATAAAGTTAAAAAATGTTTTAAAACCAGTTTTGACAACTTCCATGAATATAGACAATGTATTGTTATGCACTGCTACCACCTTCTCTTTCCCCTCTCAATTCCCTCCTCCACTGAGTCCCTTCTTTCCAAGTAGAGTCTCCTCAGTTTTCATGTTATCATTTCTTCCTTTTACTATGCAGGTCTTATGTAGGTAGCATCAGCCACCATGAGGTCATAAATATCAAGGCTGCCTTGTGTTTGGAAAACAGTATTGTAAACATTCCCCTCTTCCTTTGGCTCTTAATGTCCTTCTGTCAGTTCTTCTGCAATGGTCTCTGAGCCTTGGAGGGGATGAGAGAGATGTCTCAGTGCTAAATAGTCCACTATCCATTCTTCTCAGCAGTATGGTAATTTTTGAGGCACCCCAGTTGTCACCACCATTAACTTTATCAATTCTTTTTTTTTATTGAGTAGAAACTTTATATGGATACATCATGTGTTAGTACCATTATTTCCCTCCTCCCTGCCCCCATCCCACTGAGGGCTCTCCTAAGTGGGGTGGGGGGGGGATTGCTGATATTCACCATGACATTGTGAGTTCTGAGAGCAGCAGTCAGTCATTGTGCAGGACTGGGGTAGAGGACAACGCCTCTGGATATTCCCTCCTACCCTCTTGCTCTTATAATCTTTCTAGCCACCACTTCTGCAAAATTCCCTGAAGGAAAATTCCATGGAGAGTGTGTTTTAAGTCTATTTTAGTGCTGAACCAGCAGATTCTGGGTTTCTGCTTTGGTATGTTTCAAGGGTCCTCAGTGTCTGTGTCCATCACCCTGGTGCCGGTTGTCAGGCTCGCCATGGAAGCAGTACTCTTGCTCATCTCACCAATGCCTGTGTGGTTTCACCAGAGCCCTGGCTGTTGTGTGATGGATGGTTTAACTCCTTGGTTCTAACTAAAAAAGAAAAACTGATTCTCCAATGCATGTTGAGATAGCATAGGTTAAATGGCATAAGCGTTGTTAATTGAGAGAGATTTTGATGGGTGTAGCCTCTCTTTTGGCCAATAACTAGTGGGAGCTTATAGTTGGAGTCCATTGTCATGGTCTCCATAGGCTGCTGACTCAGTTCCTAGTTCCAGCTGTGGTTTCTTTTCTACTGAGTAGATCTCTTATCCAATCAGAGAGCAATTGGTTGTCCAGCTGGGCTGGGTGCCACTACTGCAACAGCACCAGTGTTTCTTGCCACTGTAAAAGAACACCAAATACTTGCACCACATTTTGTGTCAGGTGTATGTATGTGGCTTGGGAATGGAGTCCAAGCCTGTAGGCATTGCAGGAACCTTTAACAAGTGATCCATATTCCCAGCCCTGGAGTCAACATTCGGACCTTGCCACTATGACCCTAGATTCATGTGTCTATGCTATAGCATAAAGTATAGTCAAAAGGAAAGACATAATCTCAAATACTTTTAACAATTATTTTTATTTGCAAGAAATGAGAGATATGTGTATGTGTGTGTGTGGGGGGGGGGGAGGAAAGAAGAGAATGGGCATGCCAGGACCTCTAGCTGCTGAAAACAACCTCTACATGCATGTGCCACTTTGTGCATCTGGCTTTACGTGGGTAGAGGGGAGTTGAACTTGGGTTGTTCCATTTTGCAGGCAAGTGCCTTAACTGCTGAGCCATCTCTCCATCCCTCAAATACTTTTATTATGGAACAAGAATGGTGTATTCAACTGGCTTTGAAACCAATAACAGGGGAATAGTATTGAACTTAAGGAGGAATAAATACAGATAAAAAGAATTATGTAGAACACAACTATATACTTGGAATAATTAATAATTATATAATAATTATAATTAATAATATGTTATTATATTTCATTTTTTAATGCAAAAACTTAATTCTATCAGATCATTCACTTGGTAAATTTCATTTCCCATAGTGTTTCCTTGCAACTTATTCATTTGTTTTTATTAATTTGGAATTTTACTGTATAAACATAATGCATGTTACTTATATTCTAATTGGATTATACTCTTAATGCTCTTGTCCCCAGTCCCCGTTGTCCTGAGGGCCCTTCTCCGTGGGGCTATTGGTATTCACTAACAAAATTAGTGAAATAAGAAGGAGAAATGGCGATGTAGTGAAAATACAAACATAGGAATTTATGTAAGTGAGTGTATGTATAGGTATAGAAGAAATTCTCAGAACAGGTCTCCAAGTTTTGACTAATATTTCTAGAAAAATATCAATTGAACCAACAAGAATGGACTCAAAGGAAGAAGCAAGAGAAACCATGCACTATGGCAATGTTGAACAAGAAAACAACTGCTTGTCCAATGTTACCCTTTTAGATGCCACGCAAACTGGAAGCCCAAGAAACCTAGATGAATTTGTGAGCAAGTTCTTTCAGACAGTTAAGAAAAAGTTATTTGCAGCAAATAACTTGGCTGTTCTAGAACACAGGAAGTTATCCAAGTACAGTGTGGGCATAATTTAAACATCTGACTGAGAAGGGGTCTGGGAGAAGTAAGGGAAGCCCAAACTGGTCCGATTTTCGTCAATATTTGTGTAAAATGTGCAAGCAAACATTCAATTCAATAATATGTTAAATAAAGAAACAATTAGTAGGATTTATCTCAGAGTCAGCAGACCACTTCACTATTCTGAAATCCATTGATGAGTTTTGTCATAAGTTAAAGAAACACTAATGTTCTCAATATTAAATAACTTGTTCACAAAACTTATTCCTGTCATTGAGAAGACATTACTTTAAATATTAGTTTTAAATTAATAAATGTATGAATTGAATGGAACATATGCTAAGGAATCTTGTACCTTGCAAAGTACTGCATCATAAAATTTTGGCAATCCAGTCCCTGTAAGCAATGCAAAAATTGTTGGTAGTAACATTGTTCTATAAGTAGTAATTAATGTTGTTAGATCAATATGTTACTTACCTTTATTAGAAAAGAGAATTACTAATTTCTAATGCTTCCTTTAAGATGATATTTCTAAAGTTTAATGGTTAAGGCTGGCTGTAGCTTAGAGGTAGAACTCTTTTCTTGTATATCCAAATCCTTGGGTTCAATGCTCAACATGTTCTTTTTATCCCCCATTTGAAAACAGCAGGGATTACAATAAATCTACAGGTATAATGACTTATCAAACACTATATTTTGATTAAATCTCAGAAACTACCAAGGGTTTATGCAGTTTAAAAATGCCAATATATCATTTTATTTTACTTTCTCTTAGAAAATGGGAGTCATTATGAAAGAAGAAAGTTAATGATTTTTCTTTTTTTAGGACAGCTTCTCAGAGCCATACCATTTATTTATTTATTTGCAAGCAGAGGGAGACCAAGGAGAGAGAAGGGGGGAATAAATATAGGCACACCAGGGCCTCCAGCCAATGCAAATAAACTCCAGATGCATATGCCAATTTGTACATCTGACTTATGTGGGACCTGGGTCATTAGGCTTTGCAGCCAAGCACCTTTACCACTGAGCCATCTCTCCAGCTTGCTTTTGTGTTATGATTTTGAGATATAGGTTTTGCATAGCTTTACTCATTTAAATCTTCACAGCAATTACCTTAGAGAAGATAGGATCAGAGATGCTGGATTTTTCTGTTAGAGGTCAGTGAGTAAAGGAGTGCATTGCAGCCCAGGGTTTCTGATTCACAAGCCCATGGGTATAATTTTCTTTGGAGCAAATTGATTACTCTTTAAAAATGAGTAGTTATTTTGTTAATTTAAATAGAGCTTCATTAATATAATTCTAAGCAAAACAGATATATTTAAGGAAGAAAAGAAAATGAATAATACAGTATAGTAACAGCATTGCTATGCTTTCAGTTTCATATTCCTTATTTAATGTTCAAAGCCATTAATCTCGCTCTCTTGCATCTCTGGGCTTTGGTAATGAGTTTCAGTATCCTACTGCAATGTAGTTTTCTTTCCAATATTTTATCATGATTCTCTCTTCCTCATTCTATTAACAGAATACTGCCAGATATTATAAAATTACATAAAATTCTGAAGGGATGAAAGATCTATCTGCCAATAAACTCTTTGAGTTTATGGATAAAATAGAAACAAAAGCATAAGTAAAATTTACTTTCATAAAATGAAGTTGAAAACATTTTCAACATCAGAGTGCTTAAAAATGATTGAAGATAAAATGAAGTTATAGAAAAAATTACCTTGGACAATTACACATTAAAGATTTCTAAAATAAAAACATATGACTATCTTTACAAAATGGTTTATACCTGGATGGGTTTTATTAATAATTTAGGTCATAAAATATGATGTACTGAGTACTTTCTATTTAATAAATTGATTGATATTTGTTCATTTATAGCTTTTATCCAAATAACAGCTTAAGTACTATTATGAAAAGAAAACATGCCATCTAGAAGGAGGAAAACTTAAAAAGTAAACAGTATAGAGAATACAAGGCCCATTGTTTCCTAATTCCCATCGCTCAGCTTGGATCCTAATTCCCATCACTCAACTTGTCTAGTGCTTTGTTTTGTGCTTTCTGTCCAGTTAGCGACTCCTGTTCAAGTTGGGAGGGCTTGAGCCTGTAGAAGGAAACCCCAAGGTGTGCCTAAACCCATTGTCTTGCCAGTTTTGTACTTCCTTATACCACATATTCTTGAGTAGTCTTTGGAGCCCCCATGATTGGTAAATATTAGCCCAAGTGCTGCATTGAAAGGAGTTTGTAGAGACCCAGCAGTCTTACCCAGCCTGACTTATATAGAGCTGATTTTACAATGCTGTTATTGCTGGATTCTTGGCTTAACACCTTGAGTCTGATGCCTTGAATTTGTCTTTCTGACTTTATGGATAATAGCAAAAAAGTATTTCTTTATTTTGCTATTATATTTTGATTTCTATAATATGGTTACGAAACTTTAACATGTCACAATTTCATTTTAACAAATGATGACATTTATCTATGAAATTAAAACAATAAATCATTGTAGGCAGATTTTGCAAAGAGAAATACAGCTCTAGCCTGCCCTCCAAAATTGGATATCTGGACTGTGGCAACAATTTTATTTTTCAAACAGAAATGGTATTAATTTATATTTTGTTAGTGTCCTGATCAGGGCCTTGATTGCTTTAGATACTTTTGCCTGTGTTCAGCTTCTGTTCATCCTGGGCTTGACCAGATAGATAAGCGTTAGTTTAGTGGTCTCACACAGATGTTTCTTTTCTTTTTTATTCTTTTAAATTTTTATTAACATTTTCCATGATTATAAAAAAAAATCCCATGGACACAGATGTTTCTTGACGCTGCCCTCAGCATTAGCTGCTGCCCTGCTCATGAGTGGCTGCGGGCCGTACAGGTTCATCCTTTCACATCCCATTTGCTCACCAGTATCTTACATGTAGTAGGAGCAAAATACATAGATGAATATTTGCTTAGTTTAACATCCACTTTCATTCCTCTCTCCCCCCCCCCCACCAAATCAAAACATTTGGGATTACATGTAACTCTACCACATTACTCTTTTATGATCAATGAAAAGGTACAGTTTTACCACCAATGTCAAATTAAAGTCAAGCCTGCAAATGTGGACAGGACAGGGAAGTTCTTTTAAAAAAGCACACTGAGGGTCAGAAACATATTTATTAATATTTGTGTATGCAAAGTCTTCTAGATTTTCCCCATATTTCTCTTCTCCTTCTATGTGTATACCTTGTTTCTTTGGCTAAAGGCCACATATATAAAGGCCCATTCTCCCTCTCTCTCTCTATCTGCCTCTTTCTCTCTCTGTCTGTTGCTCTCAAATAAATAAATAAAAATAAACAAAAAAAATTAAAAAACAAATTCAGAACTGGAGAGATGATTCAGTGCTAAGATGTTTGCCTACAGAACCTGATGACCCAGGTTTGATTTCTAGTACCCATGTAAAGCCAGATACACAAAGTGGTACATGAATCCAGAGTTTTTTTTGCAATGGTTATATGGTATATATATATATATATATATATATATATATATATATATATATATATATATATATATATACCGAGTTCTTCAACTGATGGTCCCAGTTCCTTTAGAATGTATGTGGGCCTTTTTGGCTTAAAGAAGTGTAGATTTTGAAATTTCATTGAAAGCATTATAATATTTTTAACATTAATCTTACACTTAAAAGTTAACCTAAAATTGGGTCTTCAATTAGCAACTTAAGCAAGAGATACTAAATAGTATCAATGTGCAATCTATATCTTTTATGTAAAAGAGGTCTGAATTCTGCTGGAGATCAGAAGTAGGACACTAAGCATTTGTTCTCTACTAAGGATGGGAAATATAGAGAAGTTATATAGCAAGAAGTAAGATTTTTTTTTGCAAGGGAAATAATCACGAATTTTGTAGCTCAAAGAAAGAGCAGTTTAAAAAAATGAGTCGGATTTTTTTTTCTATAGTTAACCTCAAAATGTATAGTGTCCTCAAATTTCTGCTATATGGGTCAAAGTATTATCTGAATTTAATTATCTGAGAGAAGGTATGGGGAAAATACAGGAGAAGGGAAGATTTTAATGTATATTTGAGATAAACTACTGCTCTTCTAAAATCATCTAAAAGTGCACAGTTTTTTTCAGCCTTCATTAAACTCTTCTGGAATGCATGGTGCTAGATATTGGGGTAGAGATATGACCCTTCTTTTGAATTAAGTTATGGAAGCTAGCTTTCCCATGGGGTGAGAGAACACAGCCACATACACTATCTGAAATTTTGCTGTGAGTACAGGTCTATTGAAACCTAGAAAAGCTGCACAGAAATGCACTATTGTCTCAAAAACTGGTTAGAGGAAACTACACTAGCAGACATACAGTGGAGAAACCTAAAGTTAATTTTTGCCTTTGTTGTGGCTGCTTGTGATCGACAAGGAGTTTTGTGTTTCTGAAGAGGACTGCTGAACCTGTCAATCAGGACACGTATCCATGTCAGGGGCTATGATGTGTCATTATTTTAGAGCTATTTTTCTTTGTTTAAGGCTGGAATTATACAAATAATGGATAATACCTGATCTTGTTAATATGTATAAGGTAGGAAACATCATTATAATTGCTAACTTTTGGGTCAGATTAAATATTTGTGTAAGTTTATATGCTATCACTGTATGTCCTACCTTAAAAAAAAATTCAGGGGCTGGAGAGATGGCTTAGTGGTTAAGCACTTGCCTGTGAAGCCTGATGACCCCAGTTCGAGGCTCAATTCCCCAGGACCCACGTTAGCCAGATGCACAAGGGGGTACACGCGTCTGGAGTTCATTTGCAGTGGCTGGAGGCCCTGGCACACCCATTCTCCCTCTCTCTATCTGCCTCTTTCTCTCTCTGTCTGTTGTTCTCAAATAAATAAATAAAAATAATCAAAAAAAATTTAAAAAAAAATTCAGAACTGGGGAGATGATTCAGTGGTAAGATGTTTGCCTACAGAACCTGATGACCCAAGTTTGATTTCTAGTACCCATATAAAGCCAGATACACAAAGTGGTACATGAATCCAGAGTTTTTTTTGCAATGGCTAGAGGCTCTGGCATGCTCATTTTCTTTCTCTTTCTGACTGTCTGTCTCTCTGTGCTTGCAACTAAATGAAGATATTTTAAAAAATCAAATTCCTTCTATTTTTAAATTATTTTTCCATTTTAAATTATTGAAAGGAGAGGCAGGATACCAGATTTAAGGTTAGTCTGTTTTCGTTTGATTTTGTGCTCTGATAGGTTCATATCTCTGTATTTCATAGGGTTGTTGAGAGAGAAATAAGATAGAGTTTCCCATTGTTATGTTTCCAAAAGAAATCATATAGTGATAGTCTTTAAGACAGTGGGCAAGATTGGCTCAGTGGTTAAAGGCAATAGCTTGCAAAGCCTGCAGGCTCAGGTTTCATTCTTCAAGTACCCATGTAAAGCCAGATGCAGGAAGTAGCGCGTGCTTCTGGAATTCATTTGCAGTGGCAGGAGGCCCTGGAGTGCCTACATTCACTCTGTCTGTCTGCTTACTGGACCAGTGAACTTATTGTTTCCTTACAGTTGCAGACAGGACTTAACGGCAGCTGCATCATAGAAAAGCACACCTTACCATACATACTGACTGACGGAAGCTGCATTTGTGGAGCTCACTGCACTGTGCGCAGGAAACTTAGCCAGTTTGGCCAATCTCTTTCCAACTTGTTCTTACTCCTTGCTATTCTCTGGAGGGGGCAATGGGAATGGGGAGCTTGTGAATCTTGTGTCTCAAGAATCTTGTGTCTCCTGAGACCTGTATGCTGTTTACCTTCAGAGCCTCACTCCAAGGATGGGATGTTTTCAAATAGTAGTAAATTGCTATAAAGCATTAGTGCCCACTGGCATTTGAGAAATCTCGTTATAGTTAAATCACTATAAGCCAATAAGACTGTGCCTACATTAGTGCAACCAGGAAGTGATCCATCGAACAAACAAGGTATTAGAATATTTAGAATGCCTTCCTTATGTAAAATGATTTTCTTTTAAATTTATTTATTTATTTGAGAGCGACAGACACAGAGAGAAAGACAGATAGAGGGAGAAAGAGAATGGGCGTGCCAGGGTTTCCAGCCTCTGCAAACGAACTCCAGATGCGTGCGCCCCCTTGTGTATCTGGCTAACGTGGGACCTGGGGAACCGAGCCTTGAACCGGGGTCCTTAGGCTTCACAGGCAAGTGCTTAACCGCTAAGCCATCTCTCCAGCCCAAGTAAAATTATTTTTGAAAACAAAGACTTTATTGAATTGTTAAGAGCATGTTATGGCCCTCATAGATTCTGTTTTGAGGAGATTCCGTTACCAAAGTCTGTCACTGACAACCAATATTTAATTGCTCCAAACTGTATCAATTTAGAGAGACATTTTAGAACAATGCTCTTTGGTTCTTCTGTAACTATTGGATCCAACTCTGAAAACCATATGGAAGGGGCTATGATGAGGTAGGCTTCGTGAAGCCTTTGAGCAATGACCTGATTTTCAACTTAAAATGTAATTGTAGCACATTTTATTTAAGTCTTACTTTGTGGTCTTGAAGTTTGCAGCTGAAATGATTTACAAGTAGTGGTGCATTGTGCTCTCTAGGACAGCTTGCTGCTTACTGAATAAAGTTATCCATCCAAGTCATTCTAAAACCTGAAATGAATTCATGGAAGTCATTGTGAATAAAACAACAAGACAGAATTTCTTTTCCTATAAAAATTCTGTTCTAAACTAGTGGTTTTCTCTGAGCTATTGGAAGGAAAAGCAGCTCTTAGAGAAAAATTCTACCTAGACGTTGCTGTTAAAAATATTCACAAAGACAAGATGCATGTTACTATAAATGTTGAAAACTATAACCCCGGGCTCCTTTAGAATCTTTTCCTTCACCTATGTGGATGAAAACAGAGGGAAATATCTCATTATTAGGTATTAGATACACTGGTAAAATGTCAGAAGATAGCTGTCTTTATGCTTGGATCTTCCTTCAAAGAATAGCTCTGCATGCTCTTCCTCCTGTTCATTATACAAAACTAGCAGCTTGAATAGAAACTATGGAATGTGCTATATATAGGATGCCATGATTAAACCTTATAGTGTAAATACTTCTACCTGACTTTTCATTTTTACTCAGTTTTACTCCACTGTTATTCAAGTTGATGTTTTCTCCTACTTTAAGATTGGACATGGTGGCTGAAATACTATATCATTCTTTCCAAAACTCTTGGAAAGACTTTTGCCCTAATACAACCAAATGCATTCCTTGCTGTGGCAGGATTTTGCCACGAAAACATTTCTGTCAAAATTCAGACAACCTAGGTTTTCAGATCTCTTTGAGCAGTTATTGAGCATTTGGTGAGTTAGCCTCAGAATTAGACAAGGTAAGAAACCCAATTAACTCCTTACAGGAAAAAAAAAAGGGGGGGGGGGATTAAGAGAATTGACACTTGAGTGAAGAGTTGAATGTGAATTTGAAAAAAAAATCCTGGATATCATTTTTGCACAGGCTTTTATTAAGCCCCTGGTTAAAAACACTTAAATTGTAAATGGTCTTGCCTTTCAGGAATTCAGTAGCTGTCTAATAGAATTCAAATGCAGAAGGAGGCTCCAAGATCAATCAACCACATGGATACAGGTACCAAAGAAACTGAAGGTTCAAAATAAATGAGCCACACTGGCAAATTGTAGCCTCCATCTCATTGATTTAAGTACAAGTGTGATTCGTTGTCAATAAAATTGCTAATCATGAGGAACATTTTAAAGGTCTTACTTATTTCAAATGGATCTTGATAAAGACATTTATGTCAGATTTTCATAATCTGCTTTGAGCCATCCATGAGCTATTCTACACCTTGGTAAGCAAAAAAGAAATAAAATGATGCTTGTCAAAAATTAAAATATATGTATCTTATCCACTAAAAGAGAACACATATAAAATTGGAAGAAATGGGTAATGGAGAAAGGAGATGTACAAGCATCGATGGTTAGCCCAAGTTAGACAGGAACTTGAGGATTTATACATAGATGGTTAGTGTATTAACATATTTAAGTGATAAGATGATGTGAACTATAATTTGAGACATGGGAGTTAAGAAAAAAAATAATTTATGTATATATTTAAACACAAGAAGGGATCCAGTCACTGTGGGGAAGAACAGATATGAGGTGCAAATGGGGTGGGAAGAATTAGGTGGCTTTTTTCAAGGCACTGTGCCTCCCAAGTTCTGGCCAGTCTTCCCATTGGTTTTCAGTGAGTTGCTGTGATCATTGGTCTGAAGGAAATTAATTGAAGGACTATCAGTAACAGCTCTGTTCTCATTATTTTCCATGGCTGAGTTTATATTTTCTGAATTAAAAAGTTATATAGTAATGTGGCATTAAAAGTGCTCAAGTGTCTGCGCACAAGGATTTGGGGCTTTTACCAGGAAACAAAACAGTCTAATCCTTTGACCTTGTAGAACAGATAGTGAAGGGAAGAGAGGTAATTAGCAACTAGGAAAATGCTACACAAAAGAATTAACAGAAGATTCTGCAAGAATAAGAAGAGTGAAAATAATGCCACAAGCAAAGGCCAGCCCAAGGAAACCAAACTTAAACTGGTTGATGCATGCCTTTGAGTGACCTCCATACTTTTTCTAGGCTGACCTAGTAGACTAGATTATTAATTTAAATGTAATTAGGGATTTGAATCTTCATGTTCTCCCAAATTCAAAGATTTAGAGCCCTCTGCAAAACATTTCTTCCAACTTTGAATCAGCAATTTGACATTTGGAAAAATATAGTTAATGGAAATGTGGAAGGGGGTATTTCAGATGAAATATTCTCCATGCCTTATTCTTTTTAATGAAATAAGGAGCTCCCCTCTGAGAATTTGTATTGAGGCACAATGATACATTTATTTATTTGTGAGAAAGAATGGTCTGCCCTGCTGAGAAGACAAAGCAGCTTGTGTCCCTAAAACCCATTATGAATTATATAGTAATAGTAAACCTAAAGTTGGGATACTTCATGATTATATTATTATATAATATATTATTGTTTAACTTAAATTAGCCTAGAAAGTACAGAAAGTAATTTTTTGTTATTAAACTTGATAACCTTACTCTCTCTACCTCTCTGTAGTTTTTGAAACCCTGCATGTATGTACACATAAATTTACAAATTAACTATAGAGTCATGCACATTTCAAGTTAGCTACTTATTACCCACACATGCCTTGACAAGTTAACTGAGTTCTTTATGACTCGGTTTTTACATCTGTGAAATGCAAGCCAAGTCAATTTTATAATGTGAAGTACTTTGAGCACATAGAATTGAGAACATGTTTGATGTTGCTATCACAGCCTGCACTGAGAGAGTGGATTTTGTTGAGAATCAACTAGCTCCAATCACATACTCACTGTGGTGGAATTACTCCTTGTAGAGAAGAGAGTGATCGATCAATTGTAGACAATGACTGAGGGGCTTGCATGTGATACTCCAAAGTACTGAAAAGCTAGGAATCAGGAGCACATGTTATAGTTAATTTGTCCATCATTCTCAATGCCTTGGCCTAGGTAAGCACTGAACCCAGGCTGTTAACATCCCCATTTTCTCGGAAGTCCCAGTATTTCCCCCTGCCTGAGTACATGTGACCATCTTCTATTGCTTTAGCCATCGCCGTGTTCTCTAGTTCTTACTCCAACATTCTGACTGCTGTTGTCCTCTCCATGGCAGCTAGGGCACTCTTAGAGCTTCTCTTGTTAAGTCCACGGAGTGGCTTCCTGTCACCTTTGTGAGCATGTCCAGAGTCTTTGCAAAGGCCTGTAAAGACTCCAAGGCCTTGGCACCCCTTTCTACTCAGAATTCTTGCTTTTACCTACTCATTTCTCTTTCCTCAGTAGCTCCAATTGATCACATTTTCTCATCTCCCCAGAAGAATTGCATATGCCATTTTGTAGTTTAGAATTTTGCTTCTTGGTTCTTTACTTGTTTCATGATTATCATTTAGCTCTTTGCTAAGACATCATGCTTTTTATCAGAAAGCCCATTTATGAGATCATCGATATGATTAAATCATATACATTTTATATTTAACAGCTAAAGGTGATTTTTATAACTTATGCCAATCCCATAGTCTCTGTGTGCTTAGCTTTGGAAGTTCCTTGTTTTTTTATTAGATTAGGTAGCTGGAGGACTATGCCACATGCATAGTAATGTTTGACTGCTTTTCCTTTCGTCTGATGAGGGAGTAAATTATCACGCAATACAGTTCTTCTAATGCATTTCAGTCACAGCAAAATGAAAATATTTTATGCCCATTCAGTTCAATAATTTAAAGGATATTTATTTGAGAGCGAGGAGAGAGAGAACAAGAGTGTGTTTGTGAGAGGAACAGGGGAGAGAGAGAGAGATAAGAGAGAAAAAGAGTAGGTGTGTGCCAGGGCCTCCTACACACAAACTCCAGATAATGTGCCACTTTGTGTGTATGACTTTTTGTGGGTACTGGTTACTTAAACCTGGGTTGTTAGACTTTGTAGGCAAGCATCATGTACCACTGGGTCATTTCCCCACCCTGTCATTTATTTTATATTGATTCTTTCAAAAAATAATTATTGCAGCCTTATTAAGTGTATACTTTGAGCATGGGGCTGCATGCAAGAAGGCTCACTCCAGCATGGTTAGGTGCATGACACAGTTCCTTCCAGATTTAACTGTTCACACCAGAAGCTTCAGTTTCTTCCAACCTCTATCTAGACATATGACTATTCATGATAAGGTGGCTAACTTCCTCCACAGTAAGCAATGAGGAAATATTAGAGCTTTCTATGACCTTGTCTCCAAAACTACACTTATCATTATTGCTTTTCCATATTCATTAGAAGTTGGTCACAAAGTCCACCAGACATTCAAAGGAAGAGACTTATGTTTGTTCTTTTAAAATATTCATATTTATTTTTATTTATTTATTTGCAATGAGAGAGAGAGGAAGAGAGAATATGGGTATGTGCCAGGGCCTCTAGCCACTACAAACTCCAGATGCATGTGCCACTTTGTGCATCTGGCTTTACGTGGGTACTGGGGAACTGAACCCAGGTCGTTATGCTTTGCAGGCAAGTGCCTTAACCACTGAGCAGTATCTCTAGCCACATGTTCCATCTTTTTTTTTTTAAATATTATTTTTTTTAAATATTTATTTATTTATTTATTTATTTGAGAGCGACAGACACAGAGAGAAAGACAGATAGAGGGAGAGAGAGAGAATGGGCGCACCAGGGCTTCCAGCCTCTGCAAACGAACTCCAGACGCATGTGCCCCCTTGTGCATGTGGCTAACGTGGGACCTGGGGAACCGAGCCTCGAACCGGGGTCTTTAGGCTTCACAGGCAAGCGCTTAACCGCTAAGCCATCTCTCCAGCCCTGTTCCATCTTTTAAAGTGAGGAGTATTGGAAAAAATGGTTTCATACAGTTTAAAAATGCCACAAATACACAAAATTTATGTTTACAAATCTTTTGGAAAATTAAATATAGTGCTCTGAAATTTATCACTACAAAATGAATCTTTCTAAACAAGTAAAAGTTTTCATATTTTTATACATTTTTTGGTTTTAATTTAATATGTTAAAGGTTGCATTAAATTCATTTTATTCTGTTGCTATATATCTAGGTTTGAGTAGAATGAATTAAAATTTTTTATTCTTATTTTCATTAATTCATATTTGTATAGATATGTAGATAAATATTTTTACAAGTCATTGTGGTCAAAGTACTTAACATGAGTGCTACCTTAGTGAGAAATTTAAGGGTAACATATTTGCAGTGCTATACAAATGCTCTCTTTAAGTGGATTATCTTGATTTTAAGGCTATATGTTACTATTTTCTCCTCCCCTTAGCCTTGACTGCTACTAATGCTTTCTGATTTTATGAATTTGACTATCTTCAGTATTTAATATTAGTGGAATAATGTGATTTGCCTTGCTGTCTAATTTTAATTAATATAGACTCTGTCAACGTTTTTCCATGTTGTTATGTATTGAAGAATTGAAGAATTTCTTCATTTATAAAGCCTGATTGACAGTATGTATATGCCACATTAAAAAAATATATCTTGGGCTGGAGAGATGGCTTAGTGGTTAAGCGCTTGCCTGTGAAGCCTAAGGACCCCGGTTCGAGGCTCGGTTCCCCAAGTCCCACGTTAGCCAGATGCACAAGGGGGCACACGCGTCTGGAGTTCGTTTGCAGAGGCTGGAAGCCCTGGCGCGCCCATTCTTTCTCCCTCTATATGTCTTTCTCTCTGTGTCTGTTGCTCTCAAATAAATAAATAAAATATTTAAAAAATATATCTGTTGATCTGTTGAAGGCCATTTCAGTTCTGTCCTCATCTTGCTACTTGTGAATACTGCTCTAGTGGGAATACGAATACTAATCTTTTTGAGATCTTGGCTTTAATTCCTGTGCAGAAGTAGTAGAGCAATTGTTGGATCATATGGTAATTGGATTTTTAAATCTTTGAGGGTACAGCCTACTAATTTCCACAGCAGCCACATTGTTTTACATGTCTCATTGTTGTTTTTATTTCTAATTTTCTGATTAATAGTGATGTTGAGAGTTTTATATACCTGTAGGTCATATGTATGCTTCTTTTGAGAAGTGTCTTATTTGTTTATTTAGTTAGTTAGTTAGTTAGTTTCTTTTCGAGGTAGGGTCTCACTCTGGTCCACACTGACCTGGAATTAACTATGTAATCTCGGGGTGGCCATGAACTCACAGTGATCCTCCTACCTCTGCCTCCCAAGTGCTGGGATTAAAGGTGTGCGCCACCATGCCCGGTGAGAAGTGTCTTATTTAAATCCTCAACTTCAATCAATTAATTAATTAGGATACTTTTGTTTATTTTAGTATTGGTTTTTGTTTGCTAACTTTTATGACTCTATTTCTTCTCTTTTTGAATATGAGATGTGATTTTTGAAGATTTTCCCCATTCTTTAATTAAAACAGACAGGAAGCTATTATTCTTTACATCTGTAATCACCTTATATTAAAATCTTAAAATTTTTTAAGTAAATTTTTCAGAAAAGATTTTATTTATTTGAGAGAGAGTGAGAGAGAGAGAGAGAGAGAGAGAGAGGGAGGGAGGGAAGAAGAGAGAGAGAGAAATTGAGGGGGAAAGAGGGAGAGGATGGGCATGCCAGGGCCTCTAGCCATCACTGCAAATGAACTCCAAACACAAGTGCCGCTTTGTACATTTGGCTTTATGTGGTTACTGGGGAATCAAACTTGCGTCCTTAGGCTTTTCAGGCCAAGTGCCTTAACTGCTGAGCCATCTTTCCAGCCCCTTTAGCAACTTTAATATAGGAACAGAGTGTCATTTGGTCATGTTCATATCACATTATCCTCTCGTCTCACATCCTTCCTGCCTACCCCGCAACCACTAAGGTTTATACTCCTTTGGCAAGGTAGTCTTTCCTCCGTTTTGTTGTTTCACTCCTTCTGTCTTTATCTGCCTCCTATGTCAAACTGTTGCTGGGCTCAGAACAGTTCAGGTCTTGTGGGGCTGTCAATAACCACTGTGTGGCCTTGAACACCCCGTCAGCGCATGCTGTGAACACAGTGCGCCACAGTACTGCTTCCGACCCTGTGGCTGTTCTATTCCTTCCACTGTCTCTTCCATAATGCCACCTGACCCTTGCAGAGCATATCAGAAATCTCCAACACTGTTGAACTCTAGACGAGACTCTTTTAGGTTTTGATGAGTTTTCGGTCCCCTCAGCATCTACCACCATCTGCATAGAGAACGTTTTCTGGCTTTCCCCAAGAGCAGCATTCATATTCAGTCTGCTACTTTCTTGTCAATATTCTCTGGGCCTTGCGGGATGGGAGTGGGGGCAGATAGAATAGATAGAATTGACTCATCCAGTGCCAGTCACTTGCCTTTCGTTGTCATTTTGACAAGTCTTGGGTTTCTAAGGTGTTCATCACCATCTGTAAATAGCAAGTTCTCTAACCAAAAGTGAGAAAGGAATTAATCAAAGGGGACTAACATATACTTTTAGAAGGCTTTTATGTTGTTGTTGTTGTTGTTTGTTTTGTTTTTCAAGGTAGGGTCTCACTCTAGCTCAGGCTGACCTAGAATTCACTACATAGCCTCAGGGTGGCCTCAACCTCGTGGGAGTAGAGGTGTGTGCCACCACCACGCCGGCCTATAAGGCTTTGTGATGAGCATGATGTTCCCATTTAGTCAAAACACAGTGAAACCTTCCCTCTAGGGTCTACAACCTTCTGAGGCATCAGTTTTTGACTTGGTCCTCAGTGCCCGGCATGTATTCCCTCCTATTGAGTAAACCTCATATCCAATCAGAGAGCAGTTGATTACCCCTGCGCTTGATGTGCCACTATGGTACACGTGGGTACATCATGCCTGGCTGGCTGGTTTTGTAGCTTGCAGTGGGTACTGTTTCTTCTCACTGCTGGTGACTTTTATCCTGCAGCACTGTGGCTGCTAGCTGGCAGGGAGAGGGCTCCGGATCAGTTTCAGCATGATTTCTTTCTTTTTTTTTTTTTTAATTTATTTGAGAGCGACAGACATAGGAGAGAAAGACAGATAGAGGGAGAGAGAGAGAATGGACGCGCCAGGGCTTCCAGCCTCTGCAAACGAACTCCAGACGCGTGCGCCCCCTTGTGCATCTGGCTAACATGGGACCTGGGGAACCGAGCCTCGAACCGGGGTCCTTAGGCTTCACAGGCAAGCACCCAACAGCTAAGCCATCCCTCCAGCCCTCAGCATGATTTCTTAATGTTGCATAACTGCATCCTGCGGTGTCTCCAGCAACAGGATCTAACTGTCTATTTTTGGTGGGTAAACCCACTGCTTTGTCAGTGGCCTGCATGTTTGGGGCACCGCTGACCTCTGTGAACAGCAGCTCACTTGAGTAGGAGGATGGGGGATCTGTCTGAGGCACTGGTATTCATCTGTAACAACCTAAGGCTTCAGGATAAAGGTTTCTCTGTCCAACAAGGTACTTATGTCCAAACTCTCTCCTACCTTTCTCTGTTTTAAGAAAATGATGCCATTTAGATAGCTAATAAAGAAGTTGGTTTCTATGTATTTGTTCATGCCATCTTAGTTTGGTTTGTCTCCCTTCCCTCCATTGCCCTGTCCTCACCTTAGACCTTTCTACCCCTGCACTTGCCTCTCTATCCCTTCCCCCAGTTGCTTCCCTCTCTTCCTTTCTGGAAGCCACCTTCTAGCTTTCCCGACCAGGAACACTGGTCCTTACAACAACCTATAAACACATCTAACTATTCCAGGTTCAGATCTGCATATGGCCGAGAACATGTGGTGTTTGTCCTTCTGAGCCTGGATTACCTCACCTAGCATCATTCTTTTTAGGTACATGCATATTCCTGTGAATTCCATAACTAAATTTTTCCTTATAGCTGAAAACATTTTAAAATATTAAAGATTCAAATCAATTGTATGCCTATGTCAGTAAATATAATTGATGTATAGCAAACCTGTAATCTTGTTTATAGTAAAATAATTAATAATCATGTTTTGTTGTGCCTTCTGTTTAATCATTATTGTCTTAGATAATTACCTTATACTTAGCATATCTTAATATTAGCTGCTTTTCTCTTATATGATTTTGGGGTATTATTTCCTGAAATCTCTAGACTTAACATACTTAGGTAATGTAGGAGGACATAATACGATGATCGTGGTCAAGTAACAAATACGATTCATTGAATGATGTGAGCATTGTTCTGCAGACCAATAAGGATAATGCCAGGATCTTAGTAAAATGAAAATTAATATTTTTTTATATCTTTCTAGCTGTTGAGCTACAATAGAAGAAGATAATTGCTACGTATTTACTTTTCAAGACATGATATAAGTTAATGATGCAACATAAACAGTGCATGATATAAATCATTGCATAAACTGAAGTTATAATGCCTTAAATTACATTAAGTGAAATATATGCCTAATTGAACATCAAGAAAACAATAATTGTATAATTTGAGTAACCAGAATCTTGAATAAAAATTAACATTAATGGCTATAAAGAAACATTGTGGCAAATTAGTGTCCCAAACTGCATTTCTGTTAAGAAACTTAGTAATTTCACATTCAGCAATTTTAACAAGTAATTCCAAACAAAATATATTCACCTTACCCATGCAACATTAATAATTTTTTTTCAAAAATGTACTCTTTTCAAGGCCAGAATTTTTGGCAAATAGGTCAGAGATATAAAAGGTGACATTATTTGTATGTAAATCAAGATATTTATGTTTAGAAATATATTTACTTTCTTTAATGATACAAGTTAAGTTCAGACATTTTCCTTGTAGAACTGGAAGAAAATTTTAATAAAATTATTTTTACAAGTTCCAAGAGGATTCAAAAGAACATTGTAAGCCAAATGGAAAGTTTCTAGCTTTGAAATAAAAGCAGTTGAAAGCCATGAGAGTGGTTTTATTGTGTCCTCTTTTAGAAAAGATTAATATCAAGATTACATAAAGGCAATATCTTCAAATTGTCAAACCAAAAAAAATGGGAAAATAAATTGGATGACCAGTTCAAAAAAGGTAGAAATGGACAATAAATATATGAAATATATGAAAAAATAATCAAACTTAGTCACCAGGGAAATAGAAATTAAAATAACATTGAAACCCCATTATATCTCAGTAAGAATGACTATTTCCTGGTTACAAAAGCAGTAATTCATTTGTCAAGGAAGTTTTGTATTTATACAGATTTTATTCCACTATGAGAATGGCATTATATTGCTTGTAAGGAAATAAACTGAGCTAGAAACCGTCATATTAAGCAAAATAAGCCAGCCTCAAAATGAAAAAAATATCACATGATTACTCTCATATGTAAACCATAGACTTTATACATGTATGTGAAAATGTCTTTATGAAATTGTGCAATGAATACACTTCATTTAGGGGAAAAAAAGAAGAAAATGGAAACAACAAACACTGGTAAGGATGTGGAGGTGGTGTGGGGCTGAGCTGTATTTAATGACAGTTGGAATGTGCCCACTATGGAGGTCAGTATATGGAGATTTAAAATAAAATTCTGAGGGGCAGGAGAGATGTCTTAGCGGTTAAGGTTCGTGCCTATGAACCCTAAGGAACCAGGTTTGATTCTCCAGGTCCCATGTAAGGCCAGATGTACATAGTGGCACATGCACCTAGAGTTCATTTGCAGTGGCTAGAGGCCCTGGTGTGCCCATTTTCTCTTTCTTTCTCTTTCTCTAATAAATAAATAAATTAAAGCCAGGTGTGGTGGTGCATGCCTTTAATCCCAGCACTCGGGAGGCAGAGGTAAGAGGATTACCATGAGATCAAGACCACCCTGAGATGAAGAGTTAACTCCAGGTCAGCCTGGACCAGAGTGAGACCCCTACCTCGAAAAACCAAATAAAATAAAATAATAAATTTTAAAAAATTCTGAAAGTAAAGCCACCGTAGCATCCAGCCATGCCATTTCTCAGTGCATGGTTGAAGGAATCTGCATCAGCACCCGACCGAGATATCTGCACATCCAAGTTTATTGAAACATTATACACAATGGCCAAGACATGGAACCGACTCAGGTGTCCATTAACAGATTAATTTATAAGGAAACTCTGCCACCTATAAGGAAGTTTTATTCAGCCATAAAGTAAAATGAAATAATATCATCTGCAGGAAAATGGATAGGACCTGAGAGCATCACATTAAGCAAAATAAATGAGACTCAGAAAAAAAAAAATAATCACATGCTTTCTCCATATACACATTAAAGTAGGAGAACCATTTGGCGAGAAGGAAGTGCCTGTTGAGAGGAAGAATTATAGAAGATGGTGTGGGATGACCAAAGTAATGAACACACCTGTACGAACATGTCATCAGAGACTCATTGTTTTGTACAATAAGTTTTTAAAATTATATAAAAACAAAGACTACCTGCATAGAATTCAGTTGAATTGGAACAAACAGAGTAGATTCAGGCAGACAAGTGTAAAGACAATTTGGCTAGTCACATCACTAATTACCTTACTTGGGATGCAGCAAGAAAGATGAGTGGGAAGAAAGTGGAAAATTCCAATGGTGATGATGTATGAATTTTGCTGTGGAGTGAGACAAACATAGGGGGAAAAGTGAATTACATGTTTTTACCTTGAGCACCTGGGAGGATACTGGATTCATTAACTAAGGGAGGGAACTCTGGAGAAGCAGTAAATTTGAGAGAGGAGTAGAGAAGATTAGTTCAATATTGGAAAACAAGATAAACATATACTGTGAAAATTTTGAGCTCCAGGAGTGGGATATACCCAGCCACATTGGTCTGGAACTCAGGATGCTTGTCTGAAAAGAATGCTGTATAATATATTGTTTAATAGAAAAAGAGAGAGAGGAAATAAATTGCTAATAGCATATATGAAAGGAGGCATTAGTGTAGCTCCTGTGAACATTAATAGAATAAAAATGTGTGACTGGGGGAAGACAATATAGAATTCCCTATAGGTTCTGCTCAGTGTTTCTATGAAATTAAAACTCTTCTTTAAAAAAGTTTAGTCCTTAGAATACTACCAGTTAAACTGTAAAGAAAAGTGAAATCCTAATATTAGTAGGAAAATGACCAGACTTAGAAAGTGAAGAATAGCATATGTCATCACAGGGACCATATTTATGAGATAAATGGGATGGCATAGTATTTTAGGAATCAGATTAAATAAGGTTGTTTGGGAGCAGAGATTGGAGAAAAATGTATATTACATTAGAGAAGGCAATGAATATAATGATAATTCTTTTAAAATTTTTCTTTGTTTTTATTTATGACAGTGGGAGTGGGGAAGAGAACAGGTACACAGGACTTACATGAGTTCTGGGGAATCTAACCTGAGTCTTTTGGCTTCATAGGCAAGCACCTTAAATGCCAACCCATCTCTCCAGCCCCAATAATTCTTTATATATTGTAGAAAGAAAGCTAACTTTTTCATGCTGTAAGTGCATGAGGAAAGGAAGGAAAAAGATACGAAAAAAAAGTAGATTTATTTTAAAAATGTGAATTAAATAATTTACAGAAACATTTGTTTCTATTTTAATGCTAAGAAATAATGAGTAGATATCATTTTATGAAAACTATGGACATGTACTTTGGTTTTATGTAATACATGTAGAAAGGGCATTTATGTGCTCATGGAATTAAACATAAAGTAGCTAAATTTTCAGTACTAATTAATGAATATTTAATAT
This sequence comes from Jaculus jaculus, assembly GCF_020740685.1. Taxonomy (NCBI): domain Eukaryota; kingdom Metazoa; phylum Chordata; class Mammalia; order Rodentia; family Dipodidae; genus Jaculus; species Jaculus jaculus. The sequence continues at coordinate 20,262,094 of NC_059104.1, read as the reverse complement.
TAATTTAAAATGAAGAGAAGAGAGAGATAGAGAATGGGCACACTAGTGCCTTCTGCTGCTGCAATGAATTCCAGTCACATACACCATTTTGTGCATCTGTGGAATTGAGTGCAGGCCTTCCCACTGCTGAGCCATCTTTCCTCCCTAAATATTAATTTTAATGCTGAAAAATATTTTATGCTGATAAGTTGAGCCTTAAGCATCAAGACAGATATTAGCAGAAAGTAATCTTGTGAAGTAAATTAAATTTCATGATCTCATCTAATTTTGCATTACTACTAAATGTGCTTAATTATAGTTATTCTACTTAAACCATTATGGACATTATATGTGGTATTGTTGTTATTATTATTAATGATTTTGTTTTGTATTCTCAAGGTAAAATCTCACTGTATTCCAGGCTGACCTAGAATTCACTCTGTAGTCCTGGGATGGCCTAAAACTAACAACAAACCTTCTATATATGCCTCCTGAATGCTGAGCCACCATGCTTGGCCTTATTATTATTATTATTATTATTATCATTATTATTTTGTGCATGTGAAAATGTATCTGTGCATGTGGATGGGGTATTCACATGTGTGGTGTGTGTGCAGATCCACATATTTTTTGCACATGAATGTGGAGGTCAGAGGAAAATGTTTGGTGTCCTCCTCGATGGTTCTGCTTGTTTTCTTGAGTCTCTCAGTGAACAGAGCACTAAAGATTTTTTGGTCAAATTGTCTGAACAGTGAGCACCGGTGAGTCTCTGATCTCTACCCCTCACAGGACAAGTGTTACAGGCATGCATGGCCTTACCTAGCTGTTTACATGGGTCCTGGGAATCAAACTCAGGCAATCTCAGGCCCTTATGCTTCCATTTTAAGTGCTCTTGGCAGGCGAGCCATCTTCCCAGCTCATATTTAGATAGTTTTCCAACAGACTGGACTCTTTTTTTTTTTAAAGAGAGAGACTGTGTGTGCATGTGTGTGAGATACAGAGGAGGGAGGGTATTGGCTCACCAGGGCCTCTGCCACTGTAGTTGAACTCCAGTTGCATGTACCGTACCCCACTGTGCTCATGTGTGAACTTTGCATGCTTGTGTCACTGTGCGTCTTGCTTACGTGGGGCCTGGAGGATTCATCATGAATCTGTAGGCTCCACACACAAGTGCTTTAACAGCTAAGCCATCTCTCTAGCCCTCTATAATTTTTTAATAGTCAAATTTCTCACTTTGGGAGAGAGAATAGGCTCAGTGAGGATGTGAATTTCCGTAGTGGGAAGACTGATTTTCTTGCTTGTTTGTTTGTCTAATTTGCCGTCTTTGGACATTGTTTGAAAAACTTGGAAGTTCCTGATGTAGCTGTATGAGTGATGACCATCACTCTGTGAGTATGCAGCTCTTCATGTTCTGTATAACATGTACAGAATGTTGCACTATGTAGATCCTAGTACCTGATTTGTTTAAATTTTTTATAATCTCCAACCCAGAACTTATCTCGAAATGAGGCATCAAATTGAATATGATGCTGCCCGATGGTTTATTGGCAGCATTTGCCTTTTTAAAGAGAACACATAAATAGTGATCGAATGTTGCAGTTGGTGATAATGTAGAGCAGATGAAATATGGCGCTTCATGTGTGTGCCTTGCATGGCAGACTTAATTGATTTAGATGATAGATACGAGGGGAATGTGGTGATATGGGTAAATGACTTGGAAGTAGATAACATTTTCTTCCTCTAATTTTTTTTTTACTTTTACTCTCACAAGAGTATGATGCATATTAAAAGGAATGTTTTTAATTTAGCTACCATTACCTGTCTGCTTCATTTCTGAAATGATGATGGAGTAAATATGGTCAGGGTGGGAAGAAAGATGAAAAATAACGTGCTGTTTAACTAATTCAACCTGACTGACATAAGTTTAACTAATATTGAGTCTTTTGAAGGCAAGGACAGTGTAGAAATTTATTTATTTATCTATTTTGGTTTGCAAGAGTGTGTGTGTGTGTGTGTGTGTGTGTGTGTGTGTGTGTATGAATGTTTCTGCATTTTCAGCGGCATAGTCACACTCACATGCATGCAAGATGCGTGGAAGCCACAAGACAACACTGGGTGTCATCGTCAGGAGTGTCATCTTCCTTTTCTTTTTTTCTCTTGAGGGAGAGGCCATCTACCATCTTTGAGATACAAGGTTGGTCATTGGTCTGGAGCTCATGGATTAGATAAGACTGGCTAGCCAATGATTTCCAAGGGTCCACCTCAGTGCTGGGATTATAGTTACATACCACCTCACACAGATTTACATGGATTTTGGAGATCAGACTCAGGTTCTTGAGCTTGCAAGCTTGAGAGCTTGACTGACTAAACTGTCTGGCAGTCTCCACAGTGTAGAAAATTTGTAACCACTATGATGGTTTGATTCAGGGGCTGTCCCACACCCACACCCATACACTTATGTGTTCTGAATGCCTGGCCCCCAGTTTGTGGCAATTTGGGAATTAGAACCTTCTTGAAGGTGTTGCTACAGTTTGGTACACTCTCCTGTTACTATTGTCCACCTGCCACTGTAGTACTGAAGGTAGAGAGTTTCATGAACTATTCTGGTCAGAGTTGAAAGACCTCAATGCAATAAGAACTCTGGACTGTGAGGCTTGGTTTATAAGTGTGAGAAAGCTTTGTTGGTACTGGGATAAAAGCATTTTGTGTGAGATGCTTGCTGTGTTCTTCCTGCCTGTGTTCTGAGAACTTGTGCAGAATTGCATTGCATAGAAATGACTGATGTGAGCAGAAGGATCTGGCACAGAAAGAAATGAAATCTTTGGGCTAAAATTTCTGTCTGTTCAGCTGCAGTTGTTTGAGAGATTAAAAGTACTGTGATTGGGCCAACTGATTTCTATTGGAAAAGCAGAAACAATGTGGACTCTTGAAAGTAAGAGTTCTGAATGTTGAAGGAGCATCTTGATCTTCTTCAAAGTCAGCTTTCTTCCTTCCTGGATTAACAAGTTGGTAGCCCATCTGGTACTGTGGAGTATAACAAATTCAGGAAAGAGAGGGTCATTGGATGTGTAACACTGTTTTGTTTTTCATAAATGGCCATGGTCATTGTGAGGCAGGGTTGTTGGAAGCTCCTGTGTGGAGGCTGATGGAGACAAGTGGATGAAGCATGGGCTACAGTGGAGACCCAATGGAGACACCAGGACTATAAGATGGCTGCCATTGAGTGCTGCTGGCCTGAGATGGACTTTTTCCCACAGCAGCCCAGCTGGAGGGGCAGAATTGGAATTACAGAGATTTGTCAATGGTTAAGAATTGTTGGATTTGGAGTTATAGAATTTGATGTTTACTCTGCTTGTGTTAAATCTTATAGTGCTTTATTATTTATTTGCTATGTCCAATGACATCTTTTCCAATGTGAATTTTTAGTCTGTGTCATTATCATCATCATCATCATTATTTTGGCATTATGGCTCAGTTAAGAGTTCTTGGACTATGGAGATGTTTGAACAACATTGGGATTCATAAAAACTGTGGGGACCTTTAAAATTGTACTGAGTGCATTGCATTTAATATCATGGATGATCATGACTTTATGGGGGCCTAGGGTGAAATATTGTGGTTTGTGTTGGTTGTCCCTCATTAACTCAAGTGTTCGGAATCTACAGCTGTTGGCAATTTGGGATTTTGAGTGTCCTGGAGGTGGTATATTGTTGGGGAGTATAATTATGACTGTTATAGCCAGCTTCCCCTTGCCAGATGGCAGTGACTTTGGGATGACTCAGAAGGCATTGTGGTGCTGAGAAGTGACAGGAGTGCTCTGTACTGCAATATCTCTATTACACCTTCCAAGTCTCAGGGTCCATTGTGGAAGAGGTTTAAAGAAAATTCAGAGGTGATAACTTGAATACCAGAATAATTAACTTTCTAAGATAAAAAGGGGAACAACTTTGCAATACAAGAGAGTAGACTGTGCCAGTAATCAGAAGGCTCTAATAATTTTTTTTGTCAACTGCTAACTTGTCACAATATCCACAACAACAAACAGAAAGAATTCACTGGCATATTGCTTCAATCATATAAGTGGAAAAACTCTGGACCTATCATCACAGAACTTGACCCAAGTGACCTCTGTAGTCACACCCTATATCTCAAATGTAAGACCTAGATCAACTGAAAGACATGAAACACCTCTATTTAATAGTAAGCTGTTACCCCTCAAAAAAGAACCCTGAAGTATCACCATAATTATTTGCTAAAGCCTTCCCCGGGTGTTCCTTTGACCAGAGTCACTGTGCAGGCCTTGGTCAGATTGTTAGATCATGGTCCTGAATTGTCACTAGTTCCTGCGGACTTTGTGACTAATGGCAGTAGAAGGTTACAGTAGTCAGGAGATACATGCTATCTTAGTATGCTGACGACTCATGGTAGACCCCATTGGTTCATGGGCCCACTGGTGATTATTTCCCCACTTGCTGAATGTTAAATTTTCAGACAAGCATTCTCTTTCTTGCAGAGTAGTAACATTATTGGTACATTGCCCAATGTGTAACATTTGTTAAAGTAGGAAGGAATAAACAGAACCTCTTGACCCATGTTTACCTACAAAGTAAGAAACCAGGCATAATACGACTTCTCTGGAATTGAGGTCATTAATGCCATCTACTTAGATTTGAAAAACAATTAGAGGTAGTGATAGCTATTATGTCCCCAGTTCATCCACTTAGCATGTGTTAAAATTAGGTATATTTTAGAACACAGCTCTGAAATTTCATTTTTCTTGGGGGTTGGGGGCAGGGGTTTGGAGGTAGGTTCTTGCTGTAGCCCGGGTTGATCTGGAATTAGTCCCAGGCTGGCCTTGAACTCACAGCAATCCTCCCACCTCAGCCTCCTGAGTGCTGGCATTAAAGACATGAGCCACCACACCCACCCCTGAACGCTTACCCTCTATCTGTTGTCTGTTGTCACTAAAATTCTGACAGTTTTCCCAAGTATAATCTGTTTATGAGGGAAATGTAACGTGAGCTCTGGTAGTTGCTCTGTAGCTACTGACCCTGGATAATGTTTTTTTCTTTTTTTGTGTATGCTTGTGCATAGTATGTGTGATGTGGTGTGTGGTGTATGAAGGTGTATGTGGTGACACACACCCTTTGTGCTTCGCTGTGGCCACTGGAGGACATAGGGTGTGCCCCTTTATTGCTTACCCACCTGTTTTTCTCTTGTGACAGTGGAGTTTAGTATTGATTACACAGCCTGAGTGATACTTCCTCTGCTCCACACAGGACCAGGGTTGCAGATGTGTGTGGTCACTCCCAGCTGATTACATGGGCTGTCGAGATTCAAACTCAGGAAGTGTAGGCACTCTCAGGCTCTCATGCTTACATAGGAAGTAACACTTTACTGCTGAGCCCGGCATGCCGGCTAATGTCTTTTTATCCTTGCTAATTTGATAGTTATCACCACTAATGTATACAGGGTAATTATTTATTACTGTCTACTGTATTCCCACTACAGTGGTTTCATTAGTGTATCAGAGTATCATAGCTTAATAGATATTTACCGATTTGAGGGGAAATCTTATTATCTCTAATACTGCTAAATGGAAGATGTGTAATCAAAAGAAAAAGAAAGAGGAGTCAATAAATAATAGAGAATCCACTCTTTGAGTAATTAGGATAAAAACAAAACCAGCTCAAAATATTTGATGACTTATGGATTATAAGGATATGGAAAAAAATAAAAAAGAAGCTGGGGAGATGCATCAGTGGATAAAGTGTTTGCCATTTAACTCTGAGTACCCAAGTTCTGTCCCCAGACCCCATATAAAAAATACCCCACAAGCTGTGGCAGGGCTTCTGTAATCCTAGCAAGCTCACAGACAAATGGTAGGCAGAAAAAGGATAATTTTCTGAAAGCTTGGATGCAGGAGAGTGTAATAAAGAACACTGAGAATTACAGAGAAGCCGTGCCTCAAAGAAGGTGGGATGCAAGGAATGACACCAGAGAAAGTTATCCTCTGATCTTCCCAAACACACGTACAAATGCACATCCACACTCACACATGAGCACATATGTGTGTGCATACACACACATACACACATCACAAATAAAATAAAATAAAAATTTTAAATGTGGAAATGATAAGTATACCATGAAAAGTCATATGATGCTGTGTAGGAAGTCGCCTTAGTAGGGGAGATTCTCCATACTTAAAAAAAAAGAAAATCATAAGCATAATGCATTGTTGCTAGCATAGATACTATAATTGACAATTGCTACTTACATTTCTTGCTAGTTATTTAGTGGATAAGATTATTGGAAAGGTAAGTAGTTATATTGCTTGAAATAATCCAGGAAATCAGAGAGCTTCTCTGGGTGGGAACCTGTGTATGAAATCTATATTCCTGGAATCAAACTTATCTCTAAATTATTATAAAGTTCAAAATGAAGGTCTTATATTTGAAAGATTTCCTAGGAAAATATATAATTAGGCATCAGTGGAAGAGTTAATTTCCTCATTGAATGCTATTTTATGTTGTAAACTTTTATTTTGAAATACCATGTCCTCATATGAATTATCTTTAAACTTAATTGATCATTGCCATGTGACAATGAGAGGCCTCCATAAGTTCTACTATAAATTTTGTCAAATCATTGTCTTTAATTTTATTTATTTTAAAATTTATTCATTGTTGCACTTAAGTTTTAATTTACCCGAGCTGGCATGTTATTATGTGCTATTTGCATCATGGATGCTTAGACACTGGATAGATTCCTTCATACAAACAGATATAGATGTCTGATTATTTAGTATTTAAGCATAAAAGCAGAAACACAATATCAGGAATTATGACCTGAGGTTCTTTGTTTTGCAGCAATTTAAGAAAGACATTCTACATCAGATACTAATAGGTATCACAAGATGGAAATGATTTCAGATTACTACAAACATTTTTAATGTGAACATATATTTAGTGTCTTAAATATTTTTCTGTGTTAATACTTCTAAATTTGGATTGTGTATTCAATTAAATGAAACTGTGGACACCTTCCCAGGTGCTTAATCAGTATTTTAACTTATACATTCACTTAATTGCTGTGTATTTCTTTGGTAATATAGGAATCGACATCTGAGGAATGCGTTCACATATAGTGTCTGATGCATCCATTGTCATCGGTAGTACCAGACTATGTTATCCCTACTTCTGCTGAAAACAGAGATCTTTGCCTCATTTCCCACTATACATGCTTTCCAACCCCGCTGAGTGACTCAGTCTCCTCAGTATGGCTTTGTTGCCTCTCTTTGGGATCTCTCTAAAGTTTCAGCTGGAGTCTATCTCATGGCAAATGCTTCATGCCTCTGATCTGGGGTTGCGAATGAGTATTTTATCTCTGGTGCCTTACAACCAGAGATAACTTGTCTTTTGAGCCTCAGTTCAACAGCCTTTCTCTTGGCACCTCAAGATGTCTGAATAATGCTCCTAAGGAATTAAACAAGCATATGACCACCCCCGATTCCTTGCTCAAGCTTAGTCTCTGCTGAAGCTAAACACATCTCCTAAAACAAGATGTTTGCTTTTGATCTTTCCCATTCATCTCTATGAATGATCACTGCCCCGGCTGTGCTTTTTCCATCATCTTAGGGTTGGACTTTCTGAAGACAAGATTGTATCATTATGCACAGAATACTTTGGAAATCAAATGCCATATATTATCTATGCCAGAACTTCTTCTTTAAAAATATATTTGAAATTTATTTGAGAGAAAGAGGCATGGGGGTTGGAGGGAGAGAGAGAGAAATGAACACACCAGGACTTCCACCCACTGCAAACGAACCCTGGAGGCATGTGCCATCTTGTGGGTCCTGGGAAATCGAACTTGGGTCCTTTAGCTTTGCAGGCACATGTCTTAACCACTAAGCCATCTCTCCAGCCCAATGCCAGGACTTCTTAATGGATCATGTCACACCAGACTGTCATGAAGAAGAGACAGGTGTACAAACGTACTGATTCCCCCTGCCTTGGGCCAAACCTGGCAGGATCTGTTTACACACTGACCCAGATAGCCTTGTCTCTATAATTCTTTGGAAAAGGTTAGCATGACATTCTTTAGGAGGCTTACACTTTCTAGCACTTCAGACAGGATTCAGACAGACATGAATAATGGTTATAAAGATTTAGCAATCTAAGGAAATAATTGGCAGACATGAATGAGTTTTAACTTATTTGCAAAGCAATCTCACAAGTGTGTAACTCAGAATAGCATGTGGCAGAATAAATCACCTGCAGATGGCTTTCTAATCTCTGCTATCTTAATGGAATGGCAAATTTGCTTACAGGTATCCTTGAGATACGGCTGTAAATGGAGATAAATGATATATTTGAATTTCTTTCCAGGTTATCAAATATGGATTTTCACATCCCAAAAATTGTTAACATGCTATTGATTTTTTCTTAGTCTTTAAGTCATTTGTAATCCATTCTGATATGTTCTGTTCAAATTATAGTATACCATAACAAATAAAATTCAAATATTCATATTTTGGAAGTTAGAAGAAATAATCTAGGGCAGTAAGCTAAATGCTGCTTTTGCTTTTTCTTCTAGTTTGGGTCAGGTTTGATTTTGAAATATTTATATTTCAGTGAAAATTGAAGTTTATATTACTTTAAACAGCATGGTTGTTAGAAAAAGTTTTGTTGCTTTGTATATTAGTATCCTTTAGACTAGTTAAGTGCCAGGAGTAGCTAAGGGCAGTTCATACACTATGGGGATGTGTTATTTAAGTATTAGAGTTCCAAAGTAATGTGGTGACAGAGTTATTCAAAGAACTCAGTGATTTTCATATTTCTCCTCTCTATCCCTAAGCACATGAGCTTTTTGCCTCTGACTGATCCCCACATGGTCACAAATATGGATGCTTCAGCAACTGACATTTTGTTTCCTTATAGCCACAGCTAAAGCAGGCCCTGTGGATTCTTTCTGAACAGTTCTTTTATAGAGAGGGAAAACCCTTTCATTAGTCTCTCCAGCAGGCTTTCCATTACAACATGTAATGTCAGATTTTCTGAAAATTTACAGTTATTTAGCATTTTTGTTCCAAAATCATGAGGGACATGATATGAACCTTGTCACTGGACTTCTCACTGAAAGTATAAACGAATGCTTTGGTGGGTATATTCAAGGCAGATCTGTGTACCTATGTAAGTGTAAACACACACACACACACACACACACACACACACACACACACACCACCGATTTCAAGTGTGTAGTGGCAACTGAGGAAGGCAAGTTGCAAGTATTAAAACAAGATATCCCAGAGTTTCAATTCATTGATTCCTTCTAACCAGCTCTGTGTCCTTTGGAAAGTTACTGATCCATTTAGTCTTCTACTTTTCTTTCTTTTTATCAAGTATATATGTGGGCACATCATGTGTTGGTACCCTCAATTTCCTCCTCCATGTCCCCATTTTGCTGAGGTCCTTCCTCAGCAGGTTTGTTGGTATTCCCCATGAGATTGTAGGTTTTGCATTGTGAGAGCAGCAGTCAGTTATTGTGGTGGGGAGAACTGCCTCTGGAAATGCCCTTCCATCCCGTGCCTCTTACATCCTTTCTGCCTTCTCTTGCATAATGTTTCCTGAGCTGTGGTAGGTGTGTTTTAAGTCTACTGCACTGTTGTGCTCTCCAGAGCATCTGGATTTCATCTTTGGTGCGTATTGAGTATCCTCAGCATCCGTCTCCTTCACTCTGGCATTGATTGTCAGGCTTACCATGGGAGCGGCACTGTTGCTCATCTCAGCAATTCCTCTGTGGCTTTACCTGGACCCTTGCTGGTGTGTAAGGGATGGTTTGTCTCCTCAGTTCTCACTATGTTCCGAAACAAAAAACAGATTTTCCAGTGGAGAATGAGGTCAGCATAAGTGAAATGGGATAAGTATTGTTAATTTAGAGATTTTGATGGATGTAGCCCCTCTTTTGACCAAAAACTAGTGGAATTTTTTTGTTGGAGAACATAATCTTGGTCTCCATAGGATTTTGACTTGGTTCCCAGTTCCAGCTATGGAGTCCTTTCAATTGAGCCAATCTCTTAGCCAATCAGAAAGCCACTGGCTGCCCACTAAGGCTGGGGGCCACCACTGCACAGGTGTGGATATCTTGTCAGGCTGGTTGCTTTTGAGTAGCAATGTCCCCTGCTTACTCACAGTGTTGTTGGGCACTTCCCCCAGTTGCTCATGTAGTGCTTCCCAGCACTATATGAGCTAAGCATCTGTAAAATTTGGGATGATATAATATTTAACTTGTACAGGTGGTATGAAGTTTAATGCATTTAATCAACACAATGCATTAAAGGGGTGTATATTCATTAGTGGCATATGTTGCTGTAGTTTTACAAAGGAAGAAGGAAAATTAAGATCAACCTTAGATTTCATCTCTAGTATGTTAAAGACATTGTGCATTCAAATTTCATATTCTCTGGATAGTGAGAAATAGATATACAGTTATATAAAAAATATCCTCTTTGTAACAAAAATAATATTCTTAGATCTTACATTTTTATTTAATGTTTTAAAACCTGTGGTAATAATCTTGTTATGAGTTTGTACTTAAAGCATTGGTGTATCATTGAAGTTTTGTATATTTACAAAGCATATTTACTTGCACACAATTGTGTGTGCCCTTCAGTGTCTCTTGCTGCTGTGAAGACACACCAGATGTTTGCACCACATATTGTTTCCATGCTTTATGTGGTGAATGGCGAATTGAACGTGGGCAGGCTTTGCAAACCAGCACCTTTAACTGCTAAGCTATCTCCCAAGCCTGAAGAAGTGTTTAATTTTAAGGATGTAAAAAATTCTGTTTTTCAAGTTACAACCAAAGTGTCTGTCAGTATTTAAGTTAGGGATCAAACTGTGTTTTATATTTCTGAAAATAGAACACAACTTTGCAAATGAGTGTTCAATTCTGTTCAGCTGTGTGCAAGTCAGCTCACTTACCATTAAAATACATTGGAGGGGAACATAAAGTTCTTGGGTACAACAAGGTGAAGAGACTACTAGTGTTTAAATAAGAATAAGACACATGTGTACCCCAACCTTCACTGTCCAAGGAATTCTTCCCGGCTCTCCAATGCTAAGAATAATAAGTTTTAATACTAATGAATTTTCCGTATATGTTTTGAATGTCTTCATTTTCTTGAATTTCAAGTTTTTTCTTGTAGTTTATTTGTGGGTGGGTGGAATGAACATTATACCACTCAATCTACTACAAACTCAAAATTACTAATGTCAGTTCAGAGTTTCTTAAAAGAAATAACAAATGTAAAACTTTGTTGTGAATGAGAATGACATGGTGGGTCACTTATTAAAAAATGCAAGCTTCTAAACCATTTTTCAGAAATATGATTTAGCAAGTAAAGATTCATGTATATAAATGTTTGGAAAGTACCTTGAAGTTTTTGAAAAAAGTGCTTATAGTAGGCCAATCTTATAGTAATCAGAATAAAATATGAATAAAAAACTGTACTTTGGCAAAAAAAAAACATTAGTATCGTACAATCCACATGGCATTATATATTGCAAATTTATTATGGATTTGTTTCTGTAATTTTTATTTTTATTTATTTATTTTAAAAATATTTTATTTTTGCTTGAGAGTGAGAGGGAGAGAGAGAGAAAGAGAGAGAGAATGGGTGCACCGGGGCCTCCAGCTACTGCACACAAACTTCAGACACATGTACCACCTTGTGCTTGTGGCTTACATGGGTATCGGGGAATCTAATCTGAGTCCTTTGGCTTTGTAGTCAGGTGCCTTAACCACTAAGCAATCCCTCCAGCCCCTTTTTCTGTAATTTTATAACTGATTAGTCAACCAACCATTGTTTAAACATTTACCAAGATGGATTGGTTTCAGAAATTAAAAAAAAAATCATTTAAATATTGTTTTTTTCTTTATGAGACTGTCTCATTATATATTTCTGACTGGCTTAGAACTTACTATGTAGACCAACTAAGCTATAAGTGAACTTGAAGTTATCTTCCTGCCTTTAAGTATCAAATACATAGATGAGATATTGCTTTGTTACACGGCACATTAATAAACAGTATGAACTATAAAATCATCATAAAAGTTTAAATTTTATCTGTCTATATCCATTTTGACAAATAAGCACTAGAAAGTTGAATGGTTCTTTCATAGTAAGCTATGCATTAGAGGAAAGCTGAGTTACAGAGTGAGTTCCAGGACAGAGTAGGCTGTTGTTTTGAGACAGGGTCTCACAGAGCCTAAGTTGGCCTCCTACTTGCTATGTAGATGAAGACCTTGAACTTCTGATCCTCCTGCCTCTGCCTACCTAGCGCTGGAATGACAGATGTGCCTGTAACCACCACACCTGGTTTCAGTATCAGCTTTTAGTCGATGACTACCTGACCAGTATGCAAGTGTTGCACTCAGGTATGTATTTGCTGGCAGAAAACACCCAACCAAGAGGAGCTTGTAGGAAACAGGTTTATTTGGTCTTGCTTACAGATTTGAGGAGAAACTCCATGATTGCAGGGGGAAATAATGACATGAGCAGAGGGTAGACATACCCCCCCCCCCCGCAACTTCAGGTGGACAACAGCAACAAGAAAGTGTTCCAAATACTGGCAAGGGGAAACTGGCGATAACATCGTTAAGCCCGCCCTCAACAATACACTGTCTCCAGGGGCGTTAATTCCCAAATTGCCATCAGCTGGGGACCTAGTAGTCAGAACAGCTAAGTTTAAGGGGAACACCTGAATCAAACCACCACAGCAAGCAATGCTTTTCTCCTATATTTGGAGAGACCTCTCTGATTCTACAGTGTGTAAGTTTCGTGAGTGTTTTGAATGGGGGAGCAATGGTCTGTGGAGCCTCTTTGGTATACGTGCTGACCCTTAGAAGGAGGGTCTGCTGTCAGTAGAGATGGTATTACTTCCTTTCTGCTCCTCCCACCGTCAGTAATTTATCTTTTCCTGCAGGAGTTCTAAAGCCAACATAAAACAATTATGAATATTTAATATATACAAAATTATTTGTTAGTATATGGTAGAACAAAAGAATATGAGATTAAAGACTAGTCCTTTCATGGGAAGAGAATTTGTGTAACTTCATGCTAACCGGATAAAAATGTTGTTTCCTACTACAGTGCTAAGTTGAAATATTCAAGATATTTTAACTCTGGTGACTTGATAATTTCATTGATTTATTTGTCAAGATTCATTGATCTATTTGTCTAGAAATCTATAATCCCTCCTCATTCTTTGTTTTATTATTTCATGCCCCAAATTCATAGTGAAAATTAAAGTGACTCTCAACACAACTTTATTCCACATAAAACATTCTGACAATACTGAGAGAAGCTAAGAAACAAATGACCCTGGCATTTCCTTAATTCTCCCCTTGCCTTCCTGACAATCCAAGAAGAATGTGAGCAAACCGGGTTGGCTCTAGGAATATTGACCAGTTTTATACAAACCAATGTTTAGAAAAATACATGTTGGTCCTTTGTTTCCAAGGGAAGCTGTCAAAACTCTCACATGGAAAAATATAGCCTTTTGCTTATTGGTTCACTGGGAAATCAATGCTGCAGGCGTACTTTTCTGAGTGGTGTTTAATTTACTTAAGATACTTACTTTTAAGTATTTGAATATCACATATGTATACAAGCAACTTGCTGAATACTGATCACTTCCTGTGTAGTCATTGAGCTAATTCAGGAAAGAACACTGCTGTCAAGAGATTCTTTTTTTTTTTTTTTTCTTCTTCTAATTTCCTGGTATCATGTGTGCTAGAGAGTAATGAATCTGAATGTTTAAGAGAAAAGCTGGCGTTAGACCTCATCATGTGCAATATCTAAGAGGTTAAAATGCAGCTGTATGTTAATTATAACACATATCATTTATTCTCAGATATTTGAATCTGAAAATTTTTATATTCATTTTGTTTTTGTAGTGGTATTATCTTAATTTCCTAATTAAATGTTATACAAACATATTAAAATCAGGTTATATCCTTGGAAAGTAGACAGTATATATGATTTGATTTTACATTACCTTTTATATAGATAGATGTGAAGAAATAAAGTTAAAACAGTCTCCTGTAAAAGTAAATGCTGCAATGAAACAAAAATTTGCCCTAAGATTTATAGGAAACATTATATTATCAATAAAGGCAAATATCTTGGTTTTTAGGGAACTGTGAGTTTGGCAGCTATATTGTAAATTAACAATTCCAGAAGTCTACATGCATGTTGAATTCAGTTAGAAATGAATTCTAATTTACCATTTTATTTCCTACTAGTAACTGTGAAGTGCTCAGTACTAAATGAGATTTCTATATCATGCTTCCAAGGATCTAGAAACTGTGCAAGAAGGGATGAAAAGTACGTGAGAGCCACGGGGTGGGGAGGAGTGCTGTAGATAACGGCCATTGCACGCATGACCTCCTAGTGACTGTTATTTCCAGAACAAGACCTGCATAATAGTGGGCTAGCAGCATTTCCTCAGAGGTTCTAGTAGAGGGCAGAGAAGAGACAAACAAACAAACAAACCAGCAAAGAAGAGGAGGGCCTAGCTGGAAAGAAGGGGTTCAGTGGAAAAGGGACAAGGGAGGAAGAACAAATGAAACTAATGGAGGGGATTGTAATGGTTTGATTCAGGTGTCCCCCATAAACTTAGGTGTTCTGAAGGCTAGGTTCCTAGCTGATGAAGATGTGGGAATTAACACCTCCTGGGGGCAGTGTATTGTTGGGGGTGGGCTTATGGGTATTATAGCCAGCTTCCCCATTCCAGTGTTTTGCACACTCCCCTGTTGCTATTGTCCACCTTATGTTGGCCAGGGGGTGATGTCCACCCTCTGCTCATGCCATCATTTTCCCTGCTATCATGGAGCTTCCCCTCAAGCCTGTAAGCCAAAATAACCCTCTTTTTCCCACAAGCTGCTCTTGGTTGGGTGATTTCTACTAGCAATGCGAACCTGACTCCATCAGGGATTATGATCAAAAGGAATTATAGATGTATGGAAATTGTGAATAAAAAGTTTTTTTTTTTTTAAGCGCCATGAAGGAAATTTTCCCCATAATATGAATTAGCTGAAATCTTTTGAACATTGTCACATAATTTAGAATTTTGATTCTATACTTATTTTAATTGTGCTCCTGACAAATTACAAGAGTGACTGTCTAACTTAGTTGGGAATTTGTGTTCTGCAGATAGTTTAGAAATGCAGGTTTCTGGAAGGCGTTGTGGAAAGCTAGGATGGGAGGCCTAAGCAGGGAGCCATGGAGTCCAGCTAGTGATGTAGTTCAGTGGTAGTGCAGTTGCCTAGCATGGGAGAGAAAATGGATCCAAAATTTCTATCACCCCATACCTCATCTTGGGACGGCAGGAAGCTAATTTGGTATTTGCTTTGCTAGATTGTTCTGTAAAACATTTCTACGTAAATAAGAAGACTGAATAAAAGCATTTATATGTTCCTCAATTTGTATTTGATTATTGAGGAAGATTTCTATCAAATCTGTGAATCCTAATTCTGTCCATCTTTAAGCTTTCAACCTTTCTTTTCTTGTTTTTCTACATTGGCCTTAAGGAGTATTCAACATAAACAAAAAATGTTCTATTTCAATTTCTCTTAAGCAGTCTTATAAATTAGAGTATAAAATGATCAAATTTCCAAGTATTGTTAAAGTAAGTTAAATGCAAACCCCACATGAGTCAGGGTGAGTTTGTTCCATGAATTAGTAGTTTATTTTATTACTAATTCACGCTTTGAAAGGCCTAGTATTCAGCACTTAAAAACAGGGCACATTGAAAATACTCATGAAAAGAAGTATCTGCAATTGGAAAGAAAAGGGCTGTTGAGAATAGCAGACCTATACAACAAAATACCCTGGGCTTTCATAGTCTTTCCTGCCACGAGAGCAAACACAGTTTTATATGCATGTTAAACTTAACCCACTAGTTGAAAAGTTTCACTGAGTAGCTACCTGATGCTTATTTCCACCACCGCTGTGGAAAAGCCCTTTTTTCATTGCTTATGTTAATTAGCCACATCTTAAAAGTTGTTTTTTTTTTGTTTTAATTGTTGTTTTGGCAAAATAAAAAAAAATATATGAGAGCAATTTGGCTGCAATGAAATGAGAAAGTTGCAAGTTTTTCCATTATTAATAATTTGAGTAATGGGCTATTTTCTTTAATAGTGTACTTATAAGTAGCTATACATTTGGGAAGATATTTTTATGCCATATAAATTATGTTTTTAATGCCTTGTAGTTGCTACATTACTTTTGGTGCCAAAAAAGAGTTCGGTAGGAATAAAGAGAACAATAACAGAAGTCATAAATAAAATTATTTTAGATGTCAGTGGTCCAATAATCTGGATGAAATTTCTTCAGTATACAAAGCAGTGATGAACAATTATCACAGAAGTAGTAAGCAGACATTCCCTGCATTACGCTAGTCTCCAAGACCGTGGGCTGATGGGTACAAGGTGCTGGGGCAGGGCTTTGGGCAGATGCTGATCACAGAAGAAATAGTTTCAGTTAGATAAATTCAACACATCTATTGTATAGGATGCTGACTGTGGTTTATATATGATATTCTTTAAAATGGAAAATGACTAATTTTTTTCTCATCATTAAGGTGATTATATGACAATAGAAAATATTAATTAGCTTAGTTTAACTGCTTAACAATGCATACACATTTTAAGATTATGGATAGATTTGTTTTTGTCAGTTAAAATATCAGTTTTTTTTAAATTAATTAATTTATTTATTTGAGAGCGACAGACACAGAGAGAAAGACAGATAGAGGGAGAGAAAGAGAATGGATGCGCCAGGGCTTCCAGCCTCTGCAAATGAACTCCAGACGCGTGCGCCCCCTTGTGCATCTGGCTAACGTGGGACCTGGGGAACCGAGCCTCGAACCGGGGTCCTTAGGCTTCACAGGCAAGCGCTTAACTGCTGAGCCATCTCTCCAGCCCACATCAGTTTTAATTTAAGAAACATATCGATACCATGAGAAGACATAAGCAGCAAAGAAGTAAAATAAACCTCAAAATCTAAAGCTACTTAAAGCATGTTGGTGTATACATACCAACCCATACAGACGTACATACACAGACACACGATATCAGCCAGATCCCCAGCAGGTGAGAGCACTGAGGTTGGGATTTTGAAGAAGGCTCTCCGGTACAAATGAGAAGCAGCAGTGTGTGTGGAGGCACACCGGCCTCAGGGTCAGCATCAGGAGGGCTGCGCACCTAGGCACAAGGGGAAGAGATGTGGCACTGGATCCTGCAGAGTGCCCCAGTGATGGAGAGAGCAGGTGCCTTCTTCCAGAAACTGTGGTAGAGGTAGTTCATTGTGCTGCAGTATCTCAGCAGCAGGAACGAGGCAGAAGCTCTTGTCTATGTTGTCTGCGGCCAAATTCAACTGGAAGCCATGTTCTAGGGCTAGAGAGATGGCTTAGCAGTTAAGCACTTGCCTGTGGAGCCTAAGAACCCAGGTTCGAGGCTCAATTTTCCAGTACCCACATAAGCTAGATGTACAAGGTGTTTTGTTTTTTTTTTCCCCACAGTGGCTAGAGGTCCTGGTGTCCCCATTTTCTCTCTCTCTCTCTCTCTCTCTCTCTCTCTCTCTTTGTTGCTCTCAAATAAATAAAAATAAAACAAAAAAAATTTTTAAAAAGAATGTTCTAGATGGCTTGAGTTTACATGTAACCCTTCTTCATGTCACACTTTCACAGTTAAGATTCCATTGAGTGTTTACAGTCATAGTCTCTGGCCCATTTGCATTTTTGTCACTCTTTTGTATGTGAGGGGGGAAGAATTTTTTTTTTTTTCATTTCTCTGTGTTTACATATATCCTAGTTTCAACCACCTCTCCAGATTCATTAGGTATTTTTGTAAGGGCTCTTTACTGATCAGGCATGTGTTTTCCCTGAAACAGGAGAGTAGGTATTTGTTTTGTCTTACTAGACACCATGTGGATTCTCCCACTGCAAACTTACTGAAGGAGTGGATGCTGGTTGCTTCCTTTAAGCCTGCCAGGTCAACTAGTGAAAGTAATGGATTTTGTTCAACTAAACTTTGGAAATATGGCACGTTTTCTCTATTTATATTTGCTGAAATAACACAGTTGAAGCTGAGCTCAGCTAGCTAAGGTGTACATTGTACCCCAGCAGAGAGAACTATTAAAGTTCTAAATTGGTCTTCTTACCAACCCCCCACCCCAGCAGTAATGCCTTGGCCACTTATATGGTCTGTGTCTTTGGTAGGCAGTTCATGTGGTCTCTGAAGCTAATTTCCACAGATTTTACTCATGGATTCTGTGCAGGTGGCTGTCCATTGATTCAGACCTGTATTTCTTCCTCTCTTTCCCCATTTATTGTACCAGAAGCTTCCAGATTATATGTCTTCCTTACCATGACAAGATCTTTATGATGAAAGTTGATCAGAAAGGCAGCAAAAGACAGGGTTTGCTATGCACTTCCTTTTCTAAGTGGTTTTGGCCTTCTGGAAAGGCCAATGATTTGTGATGTGAAATACTGCTTAGCTCTAAAGTAGGCAGGCTCTGACTTGTGCATGAACTCCTGACACTATGATCCTTATTCTGACATACTGACGGTATATGAGGTGGCTTGAAATTTATTCACAAATTCTTTGATATTCCTCCAAAGGCAGGGTCTGAATCCTTTTGAGTCTGAGTTAGATTTGGGAATTAGTTTCAATCAGTGGATAAAACAGAAATGTTAGTTTGTGAATTCTATGGAAGTCCCCTGAGGCATCTGCTTTCCTGCTTCATTTAGCATCAGTTATTCTGCGGTAAGCCAATGGCCCAGTTGTAAGAATGCTTAAGCATTCCACTACAGAGGACTGGGTAGCAAGTGAATGAAGCCTTCTGCCCACAGCTGTGAGAATCAGAGTTTCAGCCTTAATGTGAAGGACCCTTCTCAGAACCACATTGTTCATCATGATGTGAGCTGGCAAACGGCCGCGGTCTTGGCCAGAGACTTAACTGCAACCTGAGATCCTGAGCCAGACCTGTAGCTAAATTGCACCTGTGTTCTTGACCCGCAAAACCCGAGACTGCACGCATTTGTTGATTTATACAAATAACTTCTAGGAGGTTTCTTACATAGCACACAGATTGCCTATGCTTTCATTGTTCTTTTTGCCACTTCATCATCTGGACATGAGGAAAGTTATTGCTGACTTCTCAGGATCTTCTTCATGAAAAGAAGCTTGGCTCACAGTTCATGCATTCTCCAAAGGCAATAGCCTATATTTTTAGAATGGGAATATATTTTTCCATAATCTACCATTTTAAAAAAAAACAGTTTTTGGAGCTGGGTATGATGGCACATGCATTTAATCCCAGCACTTGGGAAGCAGAGGTAGGAGGATTGCCATGAGTTCAAGGCCACCCTGAGACTATATAATGAATTTCAGGTCAGCCTGAGTTAGAGTGAGACCCTACCTTGAAAAACAAAAACAAAAAATTGTATCTTAGTGATTTTGTATTTTGAGAAAGAGACAGCAAAAGATGCAGATAGAGATGGGGAGAATGGGCACACCAGGGCCTCCAGCCACTACAAAAGAACTCCAGATGCATGCACCACCTTATGCATCTGGCTTACATGGGTCCTGGGGAATTGAACCTGGATCCTTCGGCTTCACAGGCAAGCATCTTACCAGAAGATATCCCTTCTGCACCATAATCTACCTTTTATTTTTATTTGATTTGTTTGTAGAAGGAAGAGTTTATAGTTTGGTCTTTGCCATAGTTTTCAGGTCTTACTTTTTATCCTGTGGTAATTTTGATATCTACTTTAAGACATTTGTATAAATCAACACTTAATGAACTTTTAAGGTTTTCTTTTTAAAAACAAAGGGGGCTGGAGAAATGGTTTAGCAGTTAAGGCACTTGCCTGCAAAGCCAAAGGACACAGATTCTATTCCCCAGGACCCACATCAGCCAGATGCACAAGATGGCACATGAGGCTGGAGGCCCTGGCATGCCCATTCTCTCTCTGTCTTTGTGTCTCTTCCTCTCAAATAAATAATAAATAAGTGAATCTCTTTGAAACAAAAGGATCATATTGTCTTTTATAGTGGTTTTAATCTCTTGGAGCAGTGTTTAGTGAGGGCCAGGCATTCTCGGTCACTCCTTGTTTTTCCCTCAGAGGTCGGGGCATCGTATATTTGCTTTGGACACTTCCTGGAACTATAATGTCCTTTCAGAAGAAGGTTTGCAGTTTTCAATTACATCTCAAGTGCAGTCTTGTTTGTCTGCTCAGAGCCGGCTCCCTTACCTCGCCTTTACTGAGGCGTGCGTTTTGAGAGCGCCGCAATGTTGGGTCGCACCGACGTCTCCCAAGTGACCGCTTCTTTTGTAGCGCGTCAGGGCGCACAGTCATGTCTGCTTTGGGGTTCGGTCCTCCGCCCTCTCCTGTCCTGGCACCCGAGTGAGGGTTTCCCACCTGCTTTCCTGTGTCTGCTCTTTAAGCTCGTGCAGTTTCCAGTTAGCATCACGACATTGCTCCGCGGCTTCAGTGTGCACCTTAGAAAGTTTGAGAAGGCTTTTGGGTTCTTTGAGGGCCATGTTTACATAAAGAATGTTAATACTTCAGTGAATACATTCTTATCCTAATCATCTTGATTCTTAAGGTGTGCCCTTAAGATCCTTCCATTATATATGAGTAAAAATAGTTGCTTTGTGTGCTACAGAGTTGGTTTAGTGATGCCTGCAGAGCCTAAGAACCTGGGTTCAGTTCCCCAGGACCCACGTAAAGCCAGATGCACAAAGTGGTACATGCGTCTGGTGTTCTTTTGCAGTAGCCAGAAGCTCTGGCATGCATGTATGCCCATTCTGTCTTTCTTCTTTCTATCTCTCTCTGCTTGCAAATAAACAAACAAATAAATAAATAAAAAATATTTAAAAAGGATAGCTGCTTTTCCTTGAATGGAATTGTAGTCACTCTTACTGAGGCTAGGGAATTTTTTCTCTTCAGATTTTCATGTAAGAGTCACCAGCAAACATGAGAGATAAAATAAGTTAGATCAGGAATAGTTAAGCAATTATTACCAGGAATAATTAGGCAATCTTACAAAAAAAAATACCACAATACACACACACACACACACACACACACACACACACACAACAAATGTGTCTTCTTGATTTCATTTTATACATGTGTATGCACTCATGAACTAACAGCAAATATAGCTATCTGCATAAGAACTGCACAAGATTAAATTCACCAACATCCCATCATGAATGGGGGAGAGGCTCCATGAGACTCCACCCCTCCCTGAGGAAAAAGGATTTCTGAATTGTGTCCAGTCTGAGTTGCTCATCTTACAAGGACTGCCCCTTTTAAAAAATTAATTTTTATGTTCATTATTAACAAAATGTTTCGTATGGATACCATGTGTTGGTACCCTCTTTTTTCTTGCCCCTGCCCCCATTCTGTTGGGGACACTCCTAAGTAGAGTTGCAGGTATTTCATATGGGGTTCTGGTTTATGCGTAATGAGAGCAGTAGTCAGTTATTTTGGGGGAACATGATTTTGCTTTTAATTATGATAGAAAAACAATTTTCTAGCTTAGGACAGAGCC
Organism: Jaculus jaculus; assembly: GCF_020740685.1. Lineage (NCBI taxonomy): Eukaryota > Metazoa > Chordata > Mammalia > Rodentia > Dipodidae > Jaculus > Jaculus jaculus. The sequence continues at coordinate 20,240,476 of NC_059104.1, read as the reverse complement.
AAGTTTTTTTTAATTAAATTTACTTATTTTGGTATTTGTACACTTGATAGCTACTTAGGAAATTTATTAAGTTTGCAATTAGCATAAAAGGACAGTTAGAATAAACCTGCTTCTTTCCAGGCATTGCATATGTACCCTGGGGTAAATGTAGGCATATCATATTTTCTTAAAGGCTGTACTTGTTGAGAACATTTGCATCATCTTGTCCAAAGATATTGATAGTGTGCCTTTGGTTAGTTTCTTTTTTCTTATTGGATAGAAATATTTGATAGATGTACAACTTTAAAGAACAATGAAAATGAATTTAAATATATGTTTAAAATGAGGATTTCAAGTTTATATGCATAAAATAAGATACATGGGCATTAATATTATCATATTAAATAACTTTATTTAAGAAAATAATATCTGGGGGCTGGAGATATGGGTCAGAGGTTAAATACACTTGCTTGCAGAGCCAGATGGCCTGGGTTAGATTCCCCAGCATGTATGAATAGCCAGATGTGCGGAGTGGTGCATTTGTCTGAGTTTTCCTATCGGGGCAGAAGACCCTGGTGTCTGTGGTCTCTCTCTATATATGTCTGCCTCTTTCTCTCTGTCTTTATCCCTGTCCTATAAAAACTAAATGATTTTTTTAAAACAAAAAAAAAGGATACAGTTTTTTGAAGAAACTATTCTCTTCATTAAACTATTAAAACCTGTTTTTAAAATCTACATGTAGCCAGCCAGTTAGCCCACATTCTGGAGACATCTTCCTCTTTCTCTTTGTGGAACATTTAACATACTTCTATAGCACTTGTTGAGGAGGCTTATTCATTTCATTTATTTTTTGAGATATATCATTTTATTATGTTTTAATTTTTAGCTATGGATGGATGCTTTTATCTAATGAGATTATAAATTCATAAGAACAGAAACTACCTTTTCTGGAATCAAGAAACACATAATATATCTAAGACATCATCAATTAGAATTGCATGGTTAAAGATTTAAGATCATATGAACAAAGTGTAATATTTTTGTGGCATTACTGTTTATAAAACTACTCCTACATTGGGAATTATTTTTGCTCTGCTGCTATTAAAGTAATGAGATTTCTGGTTGAGCACTCATAATGTGAAACCTCACAGTAGGGAATGATAAAGAAGTACTTCACGGTTAGGTTCACATGCAAACCACTATGATCTTCCCTACTACCTTACACAGACTCATTGTATTGGAAAGGTTTTAACTGAACAGCGGACACTAACATCTTTACTGGGACTTGGAGAAGTGTCATTTCAACTCAGATGCATTGCATTTTCCAAGAAAGTCTTGTGACTTTCCAAGAAAGACTTACCCATTACTTTCTTGTTATGGGGACAAATACCCAACCAGAAGTACTGCAGGGAAGGAAGATCTTTATTTCAGCTTGAAGTTTCAGAGAGTGTTGCAGGCAGGTTCCCATTGCTGGCAGAAATCACCTGACAAAGAGCAGCTTGTGGGGAAAGAAGGTTTATTTTGGCTTACAGGCTTGAGGGGAAGCTCCATCATGGCAGGGGAAAGTGATCGCATGAGCAGAGGGTGGACATCAGCCCCTGGCCAACATCAGGTGGACAACAGCAACAGGAGTGTACCAAACACTGGCGAGGGGACACTGGCTATAATACCCATCAGTCTGCCCCCAACAATACACTGTCTCCAGGAGACATTAGTTCCCAAATCTTCATTAGCTGGAGAGACTAGTGTTCAGAATATTTAAGTTTATTGGGGACGCCTGACTCAAACCACCACAGAGGGTAAATTCCATTTGGTAGAAGACGGAAGTCTTGTTACATAGTCATATCAGCCAGGAGGAGGTAGAAAGAAAAAGACAAGAACAAGTAGAGCTGGAGTATAAAATCTCAGGTCCTGCCCTCAGGAACACATTTCCTCCAGAAAGGCTCCATCTCCTGAGATTCCACAACTGTCCCAAATAATGCCACCAAATGGTGATTAAGTATTCAAGCAAGGCATATGAGTCTATTGTAAACATAAGTCTATGGGGACATTTTATATTCAAACTGCCACAATTTGCTAACATGAATTATTCGCTGGAAATCTACCTACAGACAAGTCTTTTAAGCTTCAAATATGCATGGTATGACCTTTGGAACTTACTTTCAATTTTCTGGTCATATGTTACCTGACCATACAGAGATTCAGATTGTTTTGAAGAGTGTGTTATTTAAGAACAAGCCACTAGAGTCACAAGCCACCATAGTGACTGGGTGGTCTTGTGAAAATTCGTTAAGTTCTTTGAACCTCATTTTCTGTTAAGTGTTGATAAAGATTGTGTCTTATTGACAGGAGGGTTGGATTACAGTCAATAATCATAAGCTATATTTTTCTTTTTCCTCACATGATATAAACTTACCCTGCCAGCATAGAAAAATAGCTTACAACTTTCTGCCATAAACATTTTCCCTCAAACATTTAATTTATTACATAAGTTCTTATCAATCTTTTCCTATTTTCACCCATCTCCAGACAAGAGGGTTCTTATTTTCATAATCACAAACTAGACATGTACTCTTGTCTGATGTTTTTATTTGTCCTCTTCTCTTCTCTTCTCTGCTCTTCTCTTCTCTTCTCTTCTCTTCTCTTCTCTTCTCTTCTCTTCTCTTGTGTCATTGCCTTTTGCCTTTTTAAAAAGTCTTCTCTCATTTTAATAATTCCCTAATTTTTCTACTGATATACTTTTTTAAACATGCAGAACAGTCTAGGCTGAGATTCATTATGTATCTCAGGTTGACCTCAAACACACATAGTCATTTTACTTTAGTCTCCTAACTGATAGAATTATAGTACTGAAACACCACTTTATTTGTATGAAGTGTTTTAAGTAGTGTTTGACCTTGACAACAATTTAAAATGTGGTTTCATTTTCTCCTTCCCTTTCTCCTGAGCAGAAAGTAAAAATGTTAAACATTACATATATTTCATCAAGTTCTGTACTGCATAACATATTAATAATTCAAATTTACTACAAAGAAAATCAGGGATAGAAATTTATTTCGATATCTTGTCAACTTGCAGTTGAAATTTTATGTCTACTTTATTGTAATAACTACCAAGGATCTATACTGACCATTAGGGTGTCCTACTTTCTCCTTGGCTAATTTCTATACACAGGCATCTTTTTTCCATTTCTGTCCATCATTGGTCCCTCTGTACTAACTATGTCTTTAAATTTTTGTTCTTGACATAGTTTTTTGTATTATACTGGCCTTTAAAATTCACTTCTTTTCACTCTTTCTCCCTATCTATAAGTATTTGTATTTCTAGTATTTCATCCTTTGGCTTCCTCCATCTCTTCCTTCCTGTCTTACCTCCCTTCCTCCTTCCCACCCTCCCTTATTCCCTCTGGATTAGATAATTTATCTGAAATTTCTAATACAGGAGGAAAATAGGCTGTCTTATGCCAATAAAGGCATATCCAAGAGCCTCCTGAAATGCCAAATCCACTTTGACTCTCTCCCTACTGCTGTAGATCAGTCTCTATCCTGTCTTAGCTGGACCATTGCCATCAGCTGTCAATGGGAAAGGTTGGGAAAAAGAGATCTATAAATGTAGACCTGGGAATTCCTTTATAGTTTTTCCCAATGGAGCAAAAGATAATTGGTAGTAATGGTTGACAAAGGGTACTATAGTTTTAAGTCCCTTAGAAAGTTGACTTCTTCCTCTTTGATCATTGAAGTTTTTGATATATATATTTGATATATATATTGGGTAAATGGCCTTGTGACTACTAATACATTAAATGCAGGTGCTCTCAGATATAGGATGAGGTTACATCCTAGTAAACTCAATGTAAGCTGTAAATGGACATTTTTTCCCATACAGCAAAACTACTACATCCCATGGCTTAGCAAAACAATGCACTGTGGAATAGACTTGTCCACTCTGCTGATTGTGTGGTTGACTGGGAGCTGCGGTTTGCCACCTCGGCATTCCAGGTCAGTATCCTGCTTGTCACCAGCCCGGAAAAAGATCAAAATGCCAAACTCTAGGCTCAGCTGAAATATTATTAAACTTACGCTGTCATCAAGTTGAAACATCATGAATCGAATGTCTTCAGTTCTGGACCACCTGAGCTTAATTTGAATGGGTATATAAGTATTTCATGACTGCATGGACTAATACAGAGATATATGCTATTTCTTCTTAATATCTGAGACATATTATTTACTCTTGCTGAGTTTTATGATTATAGGTATATGAGGAGTGCAGTGTTAAATACTGCACTATATAATATGCTAATATTGAGTGTGGCAATATATTTATAATATTTCATATCAAATTAAGAAAACTTACATTTTTTTCTTTATTACTTATGTACACACTCAGTGTGTAAGTAGCTATGCTGGTATACCATCATTAGCCTCCACCCTGTCCTGGAAGGAACCGTCCTCATTGGGGATTGTGAAGGTAGCTATCAGTTATGGGGAAGAGGCAAGGTCTTTGTGCATAATGTCCCAACTTGGGCTCTAACCATCTTCCTGCCCCCTCTTCCATGAATTTCCCTGAGCCATTTTGGGTTTGTTTTAGTTCTACTTCAGTGATGAGGTCTTGGGAGCCTCTGTGTCTCTGGATATTTGGTTTGGTAGGAGTTGAATGTTCTCTATGTCTATCTCCTTCACCTTTGTACTGATACCAGGTTCACCAAGAAAGCAGCACTCTTGCTTATTTCCCCAAATGCTGTTGGAAAACGTATATGGCTTTTTAGATACCTAGAGAGACTATAATAAATTAAAAGAGGGAAAGAGATGAAAGTACAGAGAGCTCCTACCATGTTGAAGGCAGGAGAAGCTTGGGAGCCCATGTTGGAGTAGGGGTCCTCTATCCCCCTCATCTCAAAAGAAAGTGAAAAACTTACTTTATAAAAGCTATGTAACATGGTATTTAATTTATATATCTTGTTAATTTCATTATTTTTTATTTATTTGAGAGTGGTAGAGAGAGAAAGAGGCAGATAGGGAGAGACAGAGAATGGGTGCCCCAGGGTCTCCAGCCACTGCCAACAAACTCCAGACGTGTGTGCCCTCTTGTGCATCTGGCTAGCATGGGTCCTGGGAAATCAAGCCTTGAACCAGGTCGTTAGGCTTCACAGGCAAGCGCCTAAACGCTAAGCCATCTCTCCAGCCCTAATTTCATTATTTTATATTTATGATCTAATATATATTTGACCTCATGTTTTAAAGTATTCATTTTTAAAAAAAAATTATTCTTTGTTCATATATCCTGGATGTACAAAGGGGCTGAGAAGAAAATTCCATTATTTAATAACTCAAATTATCAAATCATCATATCAAATAAATGAAAATTTTCACTATATTAAAAAAAAACTATATGACCTAGTTTCCATTTTCTATTATAAAAGCACATCTTGAAATATTCAATGACTAATAAAGTCTTCAAATTATTCTCCTCAATAACATTTGTTAACAATTGTTTACATATGTTCAGGAACAATCTAAAAACCTAACTGGTAATAGTAGACCTATAGAGAATTTGCTTTCCTATATTTTCTCATAATAAATTAATGTCTAGGCCTGTGTAGGTGTTCCTATGTGTGTCAGAGACACAAGAGTTTAACATGTTTCTTTCTATTACTATATAGAAACATAAAAATAAATAATTCACTTTTTACTAATATGTTGGTAAATTTAGTCATCTATCCATGTAGGAAAATTATGATAGTATTGTAATTATAAAATAATTTTATTTCTCCAGAATATTAAAAATTTAGAAAAAAAGTAGATAGCAGTTATATTTTATTTGTAACAAAACATTTTTACTTAAAAATAATTACATTCATGTTATTAGGATTATAAGCACAATATGTTCCATTTCTTTTTTCCTACTTTTTCTTGAGAATTAATTTTCTTTTAAAATTCATGTAAATTTGATTTTCTGTCCAGTTGTAGAGGATTATAATATTGTATGATAATGTTATATCATCTTACAGAAAAAAAAAACTTTGAGGAATATTATTAGCTATTTTCACATCAGCGTGTGGACACTTATCAATAGTGTGTGACCTAGAAAACAGGCCTTTGAAGCTTTTTGTGGCTCAGAGTGTGCAGGTTCAAGATATTGAGTGCATGGTTAGTAATTTCAATTCAAGGAATTAATTGTTCCATTGATCTTGCCTATTTCAAATTACCTTTGATAGGGAACAGAACTGACAGAATCGCCAGTGTGGGGAGCAAACTGAACTGTGCATCTCTCCCGAACTTGGCAGATTTGGCCTTAAAGCACTGGTGTCTAATTTGGTTGTAAGACTGTCTGGTCTATTCAGTAAGTAAGTTTTAGAAGGTTTTATGTTTTAAGTCCTCAAGTAGTTCAGTCATTTATGTAACTGACAGCCCCCTCCCCCCACCAATTCCCAAGAAAGACAAATGCTACATGGTGTCACTTATCTGTGGTTCATAATTTGGACCTGCTCAAATTGCTAACGCACCTGATAAGTAATTCAAGTTGTATTCTTATTCACAGTAGCTTATTATGCTAATTTTCAGCATTCAATTTTAAGATTCCTAAGTATCCTTTCAATATCATTGTATCTATTTTTCACAAACCTTTATTTTTAGTACTTCCTCAATTTTTATTCAATTTGAGATACTTTCTGACTTTGTAATGATTTAACCTTTAATGTGAATTATTTAGGCATTTGTTTGTAAAATGGAAATATATGAAGTTATATTTTCTTCCTCTTGTTGGCTGCTATCCCAACAATTCTAAAACTCTGTTAGTGATTTCCATCTTTCCAGATGGATCCAGAGCTGATGTTTTGGTCTGTTTGTTTTTTCACTCATCTTTTAATTAGTGAAAGCAGGGTATTAAAATCTCAGATGTTAACTGAAGATTAAATTCTGTTATAGAGTACATAAACATTACTGCTTGCTGTGTCATCCTACAGAATGGGCCCTTTCTATGCTTATTGTTTTCAGTTGTTTTTGTAGACTTTAGAGAAAAATGTACTTTTTGTAGACAACATGTAGATGATTCTTATATTTTAATCCAATCTACTAATCACTACAAATTTAGTTCATTTGCCTGGTGTGTGATTAAACATATGGTTAGATTTAAACCTATTAACTGTTTTAATGTCTATCCTGCTAATTTATGTTAGTCATTTTCACAATTGTTTAGATTTATTAAACTTTCTTTTATATATGGCCTTGATGTTCCTGTTTCTTGGCCTATATGGCTAAAACTCAGACATTGTGAAATTTACCGTGATGAATGTTGGAAATTTTGATAGACCTGTAAATATTCTTGAGATTTGTTCTGGGATAGAGGTAAGTTGGATATGTTCAAGGTTTCTTTCTTTCTTTTTTTTTTTATTCAGATTGGCAGGATAGACCAGAGCCTTGTCTAGTCTAGGACTAATTATTCTGGGCCACAGAAACGACTACTTCTGTATATTCTACCCCAAACCCCATGAGCACTGAGGTTTCTTAGTGCTGCTGTTAGAACCAGACTGTTTCTGCTATATTTTGGGTTTCCCTTTAATTCTCTCAGGTGATGTTCCTCTTCTTTTAGTGGCTTTCTCACATTTGTGCTCTGGCATTATTCTGATGCCTACGTCAAGGAGATCCTCAGCACGACTCTGCAGTTCTCTCTAACTGCAGCTCTCTCCTTTCTCATGATCTGTTTTGTAAACTGCTCTGTCTGATTCTTCCTGACTTCCAGCAGTGTCTACTTAAGTCAGAAAAATCTCTCTGACTCTGCATGGCTCTCACCCCAACACAAAGCCATCAACATGTTTAAAACAGTAAAGACTATTGCACAACCCACCTTGTTTAGTAAACGTTAATATCTTCTGTTGCCTACAACCCAGCACTTTGAAAACCATGACTTTGCATATTTTGTTTTCTTATTCCTCATCTCCAGCACGATGCTAAACCTAGCGTCCACTATTCAATGCAGGCCAAGAGGAGAAGCTATGATCCTTTACTAAGTATATTAAGTTGTTAACATTATATGTATTAATACACTTACTTATGGGGCATAGTTGATTAGCTTTCGGCTTCCTCGTAATTTGCAAATTTTCTTCCAATCTCATATTCTAGGAATATTCTTTCAGAATCTATGTTGGCTTTCTAACACTTTAACAAATACTTGAGATAATGAATTCACAATGAGAAAAGGCTGATTTTGGTCCAGTGTTCTGGAAATTTTAGTCCATGATCTCTTGTCCCACTGCTTTGGGGACTGTCCCACTCAGCAGAGCAAGAGTGCTTGTTGGGAACATGTGGTGAGAAAATCCACATGGGCAGGAAGCAATGATATAGGAGGTGTTGCTAGGGTTCTTCCAGCCTCTTTAACTGAAGATCATCTGCTGCATTTACCTTCTTGTTGCTGAGTCAGAGCAGTTGAAGAGAAACAGCTTATAGAAGAAAAGCATTTGGTTTGGCTAACAGTATCAAGGAAATCATCGCCAGGGTAGGAAACTGGCTCATGTAATCACATATCAGCAAGGAGGTAGTAGACAAAATGAACTCACAATAGTAAGCGGGTTGGATTACAAAATCCCAAGCTTTTCTATTAGTGACATACCTCCTCCAGTAAGGCGTCACCTCCCAAAGACTCCACCAGCTGGGAATTAAGTATAAATCTCAATCATGAACAGACGAGGGAGGAAACATTTTTCCATTCAAACTACCATACCATCAATGACCTAAAATCCTCCCACTAGGTAACACTTCACCACACTGGAGGCCAAGCTCTTAACATATAATGCTTTGGGGGACAGTTATCCAAATCATAACATACATCCTCGTAATAAGTTAACTTTGGCCGCTGGTAGTGGTCATACATCTTTAGTTCACTATTAATTCCTCAACTTGGTTTTAGTTTTTGGATTTTTTTTTCTATCAAGCTGACATTTTTATTCTTTTTTTTTACACTTATTTATTTTATCTTTTCACAATTTTTTAACATTTTCCATGATTATAAAAAAATATCCCAAGCTAATATCCTCCCCCCTGACCACACTTTCCCGTTTGAAATTTCATTCTCCATCATATTACCTCTCCATCTCAATCATTCTACTTACATATATACAATATCAACCTATTAAGTATCCTCCTCCCTTCCTTTCTCTTCCCTTTATATTTCCTTTTTAACTTACTGACCTCTGCTACTAAGTATTTTTCTTCTCATGCAGAAACCCAATCATCTGTAGCTAGGATCCACATATGAGGGAAAGCATGTAGCGCTTGGTTTTCTGGGCCTGGGTTACCTCACTTAGTATAATCATTTCCAGATCCATCCATTCTTCTGCAAATTTCAAACTTCATTTTTCTTTACTCCATTGTATAAATGTGCCACATCTTCATGATCCACTCATCAGTTGAGGGACATCTAGGCTGGTTCCATTTCCCAGCTATTATAAATTGAGCAGCAATAAACATGGTTGAGCATGTACTTCTAAGGAAATGGGATGAGTCCTTAGGATATATGCCTAGGAGTGCTATAGCTGGGTCATATGGTAAATGAATCTTTAGCTGTTTTAGGAACCTCCACACTGATTTCCACAATGGCTAGACCAGATTGCATTCCCACCAGCAGTGTAGATGGGTTCCTGTTTTTCCACATCCCCGCCAACATTTATGATCATTTGTTTTCATGATGGTAGCCAATCTGACAGGAGTGAGATGGAATCTCAATGTAGTTTGAATCTGCATTTCCCTGATGACTAGTGATGTAGAACATTTTTTTAGATGCTTATATGCCATTCGTATTTCTTCCTTTGAAAATGCTCTATTTTTTGATTGACTTATTTGATTTCTTATTATTTAACTTTTTGAGTTCTTTTTATATCCTAGATATTAATCCTCTATCAGATATATAGCTGACAAAGAGTTTTTCCCATTCTGTAGGTTGCCTCTTTGCATTATTCATTGTGTCTTTTGCAGTGCAAAATCTTTGTAATTTCATGAGGTCCCAGTGATTAATCTGTGGTTTTATTGCCTGAGCAATTGGGGTTGTAGTCAGAAAGTCTTTGCCAAGAACAATATGTTGAAGGGTTTCCCCTACTTTTTCCTCTAGCAGTTTCAGAGTTTCCGGTCTGATGTTAAAGTCTTTAATCCATTTGGACTTAATTCTTGTGCATGGCAACAGAGAAGAATCTATTTTCATCCTTCTGCAGATATGTATCCAGTTTTCCCAACACCATTTGCTGAAGAGGCTGTCTTTTCTCCAATGAGTATTTTTGGCATTTTTATCGAATATCAAGTGGCTATAGCTACTTGGACTTACATCTGGGTCCTCTATTGTGTTCCATTGATCTGCATGTCTGTTTTGGTGCCAGTACCACACTGTTTTTGTTACTATGGCTCTGTAGTATAGGTTAAAATCAGGTATGGTGATACTACCAGCCTCTTTTTTGTTGCTCAGTATTATTTTAGATATTTGAGGTTTTTTGTGATTCCAAATGAATTTTTGGATTTTTTTTTTTTAATTTGAGAGCGACAGACACAGAGAGAAAGACAGATAGAGGGAGAGAGAGAGAGAATGGGTGCGCCAGGGCTTCCAGCCTCTGCAAACGAACTCCAGATGCGTGCGCCCCCTTGTGCATCTGGCTAACATGGGACCTGGGGAAACTGAGCCTTGAACCGGGGTCCTTAGGCTTCACAGGCAAGTGCTTAACTGCTAAGCCATCTCTCCAGCCCTGGATTGTTTTTTCTTCTATTTCCATGAAGAATGTCTTTGGAATTTTGATAGTGATTGCATTAAATGTGTAGATTGCTTTTGGTAAGATTGCCATTTTCATAATATTGGTTCTTCCAATCCATGAACAAGGGATGTTTTTCCACTTTCTAGTGTCTTCTGCAATTTCTCACTTGAGAGTTTTAAAGTTCTCATTGTAGAGATTCTTCACTTCCTTGGTTAGGATTATTCCAAGGTACTTTATTTTTTTGAATGCAATTGTGAATGGGAGTGATTCTCTGATTTCATCCTCTGTGTGTTTGTTCTTAGCATATATGAAGGCTACTGATTACTGTGTATTTATTTTGTATCCTGCTACATGGATGTAGGTTTTTATCAGCTCTAGCAGTTTGCTAGTAGAGTCTTTAGGGTCCTTTATGTATAGAATCATGTCATCTGCAAATGATGATAACTTGATCTATGCCTTTCCAATTTGTATCCATTTTATGTGTGTCTCTTGCCTTATTGCTATGGCTAAGACTTCCAAAACTACATTAAATAAAAGTGGGGACAGAGCACACCCTTGTCTTGTTCCTGATTTTAGTGGAAAAGATTCCAGTTTTTCCCCATTTAGTAATATGTTGGCTGTAGGCTTGTCATAAATAGCTTTTATTATATTGAGATATGTTCCTTCTATTCCCAGTCTCTGTAGGACTTTTATCATGAAAGGATGTTGGATTTTGGATTTTGTCAAACGTTTTCTCTGTGTCTAATGAGATGATCAAGTGCTTTTTGTCCTTCAACCCATTTATATAATGTATTACATTTATAGATTTGTGTATAATGAACCATCCCTGCATCTCTGGGATAAAGCCTACTTGGTCAGGATGAATGATCTTTGTGATATATTCTTATATTCTGTTTGCCAACATTTTGTTGAGAATTTATGTATCTATGTTCATGAGGGAGATTGGTCTGTAATTTTCTCTTTTTGTTCTATCTTTTCCTGGTTTTGGTATCAGGGTGATGCTGGCTTCTATTTCCTGGAAAAGCTTGAGAAGCAATGGTGTCAGCTCTTCCTTGAAGGTCTGGTAAAATTCAGCAGTGAATCCATCTTGGCCTGGGCTTCATTATTTGGGAGATTATTGACAACTGTTCGGATCTCCATGCTTGTTATATGTCTATTTAAGTGATTAATCTCATCTTGATTTAATTTAGGTAGGTCATAGAAATAAAGGAAATCATCCATTTCTTTCAGATTTTCATACTTTGTGGAGTATATGCTTTTATAGTAAGTCCCTATGATTTTTTGAATTTCTCTGAAATCTGTTGTGATGTTACGTTTTTCCTCTCTAATTTTATTAATTTGTGTCTCATCTCTCTTTCTTTTGGGCAGATTTGCTAAGGGTTTATCGATCTTGTTTATCCTTTCAAAGAACCAACTCTTTGTTTCATTAATTTTTTTAATATTTTTTGTTTCTACTTCATTAATTTCTGCCCTAATCATTATTATTTCTTTCCATCTACTGATTTTTGGTTTGCCTGGTTCTTCTTTTTCCAAGGCTTTAAGGTGAAGCATTAGGTCATATACTTGTGATCTTTCTAGTTTAAGATAGGCACTTAAAGCTATAAATTTACCTCTTAGAACTACCTTCATTGTGTCCCAGAGATTTTGGTATGTTGTGTTCTCATTATCATTTGACTCTTTTGCTTGAAACACAATTTTCCGACCTTTCATCGTAAGATAGTGTCTATCCTTTGTAGACAGGCAAGTTTCTTCCAGACAACAAATTGTAGGATCCTGCTTTTTAACCCAGTCTGCAAACCTATGTCTTTTGGTTGGGGCATTGAGGCCATTGATATTAAGAGATATTATTGAGAGGTGTGGATTTATGTTTGCCATTTTGTGTGTGTGTGTGTGTGTGTGTGGTTCCAGTTCTACCTTTGCTCTCTTGCATTAACTAGTAATCGAGTATTGCTTGTTTTTTCTAGGTTCCTTACATGTGTGCTTTTCCTTTTCTTCAGCATGGAGGATTCTTTCAAGTATTTTCTGTAGAGCTGGTTTTGTCTTCAAATACTCCTTTAACCTGCTTTTGTCATGGAATGTCCTTATTTCTCTGTCTATTTGAATGGATAGCTTTGCAGGATAAAGTAACCTTGGTTGACAGTTTTTATCTTTCAGAACTTGGAATGAAATTCTCCAAGCCCTTCTGGCTTTTAACGTTTGCATTGGATAATCTGCTGTAATCCTTTTGGGCTTGCCTTTGTAGGTAACTTGATTTTTGTCTCTAACTGCTTCATATATATATATATGTGTGTATACACACACACACACACACACACACACACACACACACACACACACACATATGGATAGGTTTGTATGTTTGGAAGTTTGATTATAATATGGCGAGGAGAGGTTCTTTCCGGGTTTTGTGTGGCTGGGGTTCCAAAGGCTTCCTGTATCTGCATTGGCACCTCTTTCCCAATTTGGGGGAAATTTTCTTCTATGATTTTGTTGAAGATGCCTACTATGCCTTTGGAATGAAATTCTTCTCCTTCTACTATGCCCTGAATTCGTATATGTGATCTTTTCATAGTGTCCCAAATATCTTGAAATTCCCACTCATACTTTTCTATTAGTTTGTCTTTCTCTTTGTTGGACTGTGTTAGATCTGCCACCAGGTCTTCTAGCTTAGATATTCTGTCCTCTCCTTCATCCATTCTACTGGTGAGATTTTCTACAGAATTTTTTATTTCATTAACTGTGTTCTTCATTGCTAGTAATTCTGACTGGTTTTTCTTTCTTATTTCTATTTCCTTATTTATGTCTTGTATTGCCTTCTTTATTTCATTAAAGTGGTATCCTGCATCTTCTTTGATTTCCTCTTTAATTTCCTCTTTGACTCCTTTGATTTGTTCTTTGACTTCTTTGAACATATTTACAATCCTTCTTTTGAAATCTTTCTCAGGCATTTCCTCTAACTCGTTCTCACTGGAGGTCATTTCTGATGCAATAATACTTGTAGGTGGATTTATATTGTCTTGCTTTTTAGTGTTTCTTGTGTTATAATGTCTATATTTTTGCATCTTGGATTAAGTTAATGCTTGTATTTTCTAACTCTCTGTGTATTCTTAGCTCTATCAATTGATCTTATGTTATATATCTTCAGGGTAGGAGCTTAAGCTGTTAGGTGTGGCTCTTAAGACTCTCAGAGTATCTACAAAGGTGTTCCTAGGGGTTGAGTTTGCCTGCTATGGGAGTATTTAAGTAGGCTGCATGGAATAAAATACAGGTAGATTCTAAAATTTAACTAAACACTGTACACATTCATTCAAAAATATCACCATGGACTGGAGAGATGGCTTAGCGGTTAAGTGCTTGCCTGTGAAGCCTAAGGACCCCGGTTCGAGGCTCGGTTCCCCAGGACCCATGTTAGCCAGCTGCACAAGAGGGCGCACTCGTCTGGAGTTCATTTGCAGTGGCTGGAGACCCTGGCGCGCCCATTCTCTCTCTCTCCTTCTATCTGTCTTTCGCTCTGTGTCTGTAGCTCTCAAATAAATAAATAAAAAATGAACAAAAAATATTAAAAAAAATATCACCAAGTATTTATGTAAGAGTAGGTATTGCGGGGCTCCTTCCTGGTCAGGTAGGTAGTGCCGGGGGAAGGACCAGGCCTGCTGGTTCCTCCCTAGGGGTTGAGAAGGATGATGAATGTTGGACGACTCAGACCTCTCCTGGCCACCGGAGAAGAAACACACTGAGTCGGGAGTCTTTTCGATGCAGGAACTCGCAGAAACAACTCGCTTTATTACTCTGAGCAGTTGCCTATATTATGTTGGGGACGAAGGTGGGAATTTCAGGAGGGGGGAAGAGGTAAGGTCCAGTAGTAAACTATAACTATTGAAATGGTAATTACAAAAACCACATGCAAGTGGAAGGCCAGAAAGCATTAGGCATCTTTCTGAGTCCTAGCTGGCCAGAGACAGGTCACCAAACTTTAGCTCGGCTCAGGAAGTTCCACTAGGCCTCATGCCTTGGCCTTTCAGAGCCCAACATCTCCCCGTTTTGTTTTTGTAAGACCATTAGTCTCTGTGGCCCCTGTCTTAGGTTGTCCCCCTCTGGGGATCTTACCCATCATTGGATACCAGGTGTTTAGCTCGCTGAGAACCCACTCCATGGCCTGTCTTAGATTGTGTACCTCTGGGGATCTTACCTATCATTGGTCACATGGAGGGCAAGGGAGGTAGCAGTGGGTCATCTGAGGAACTTAATCCCTGAGTTGCAAGCCTGTGATATCTCAACCTCATGAAGTTTTATTGCCTCTAGCCACTGGTGAATAAATTGTGTAATTTTGTTAATTACACAAGACCTGACATGAGGATAAGGAGGAGGGGAAAGAGAAGGAGGGAGAGGGGTCCAGGTAGAGGGAGAAGGTAGGGTAAGAAGTCATGTAAGCCCGTCCACAGCAGGTTGTCCTGGGGGTCCCGTCACCTCCTCTCCAAGTCTTCCTGGGGCCTCTTAATCTTGTCCTGGATGATTCCCAATTTATTGGCATAAAAGTAGCATTTTTCCTGTAAAAACAAACATACACTTCCCTTTTTGGATATTAGTAGGTCTAGTCCTCTCCTGTTTTGTAGGACTACCTTAGCCAGGGAATCTAGCTTCCAGAAATGATATCTACATCTGGGATTAAGGTGGCTGGGGCACAAAGGCCCGTCCAATTGGTGGGCAGAAAGTCATAGGCTGTCCTGCCTCCACAAATATAAGCCATTCCAGAAGGTGGGCAGCATTGAGAACTGGGCTCAGTTGTGTTAAAAGTACAGAAGGAAGGATGAAGGTATCCCACATCTATATGGGAATTATTAGGGGAAGGTAGGACCCAAATGCCCAGAGGAAACATTGGGAAAAGCTGGATGGGGATGGGGAAGGTGGCTGAGCAGTTTGTTAAGGTCGTATGGACAACTGTACTGTAATTGTCCAGAGAGGTCCATATCGGAGGCAAAGCCAGCAATCCTCCACAAGGGAGGGAGTTATTTAATTTAGCAGGGTAAAGGACCATTTTAGGAATAGTCCTCAAGGGCGGGACACTCCCTAGAAGTGATTGTCAGTGTCCCCTTGTTGGGACAAATATTTTAGGTCTCTCTCTGGTACCCAAATGGGTCTTTTTCTTTTTATAAGGTTTTCCCATGGACAAAAAATTTATGCACTTCACACAAGTTTCTATCAAAAAACTCCTTTCTGTTACAGAGTTTTTGTATTTTAATTACTTCTCAGTACAAAAGACTATTAAGGCAGCCAAGTGACTTCTGACACTGAATATACATGATCTTTCTTACATGTAAGTACTAATGTCTTGCTAAAGCCTTGCTATCAAATGGCCAGAGCTATGGATACAAGTCCAGCCAAAATGGCTCCCAACAATTCCCCCTGTTTTATTTATTATTTTTGATGAACTGGGTCCCTCTGGGCCTCGGTGCAGAAAGACTGTGTCTGTCTTAGGTTGTTCTCTATGATATTTAGGCCTTACCCGTCATCGGTACATGAATTCCATCATTCATGTCTTGTCTTAGGTTGACCTAACTCGAGAGAATCTTACCCATCTTTGACTACTAGCCTCTGCAGGGGCTTCAAATTAATGTCTCAGGAAACTGGGGTTGGGTCCGTAGCTGTATCCCATGTACTTCTGCACGTATATCTATAATGGATCTTAAAAGGCATTTAAAGAGTATGGGCAGCAGACACAGAATGAGTAAAAGACAAACACCTGTAGCAGTAAAGCTTCCTATCCAGAAGTGAGAGAAAAACCACACTGAGTTGGGAGTCTTTGCAATGCAGGAACAACTCGCTTTATTACTCTGAGCAGTTGCCTATATCATGTTGGGGACAAAGGCGGGGATTTTAGGGTGGGGGAAGAGGTAAGGGCCAATAGTAAATTTTAACTATTAAAATGGTAATTACAATTACTACATGGAAGTGGCAGGCCAGAAGCCATTAAGCATCTTGCTGAGTCTTAGCTGGTCAGAGACAGGTCACCAAACTTTAGCTAGGCTGAGGAAGTTCCACTAGGCCTCACGGCTGGGCCTTTCAGAGCCCAACAGGTATTATAACAACCAGATCCTCTATCAACAAAGAGGTTAAGATTTCTGGTCTGTTGAGGCTTCCAAGTCAGCTTGTGACCAAGTGAGACCCTTCCCTGGTACAATCCCAGTTACCTTTTTGGATGATTTTGGTCTCAGTTAAGTTGCTGGCTGGGTTGTTCGGCTGCTGTTCTGATTTCTGGAGCTGGGTACTGGCTTTCCTGTGGGGCAAACCCAGCCTGGCAACTGTGGTCCTGCAGACGGGCACCCCTGCTGCTGGAACCGTTACTGCTGCCGCTGAAGCTGCTGCTGCTGGATCTGCCACTGCTGCTGCTGAAGGTGCTGCTGCTGGATCTGCCACTGCTGCTGCTGAAGGTGCTGCTGCTGGATCCACCATTGCTGGGGCTGCCGTTGCCAGTGCCAGAGCCGCTGATGTTGCTGCCGGACTCTGCTCCTGCTTGGGTCCTGCTGTCGGCTCAAGTTGGCATGGCTGGGTCCCAGGACCACTGCTCTGTTCACTGGAGCTGGGCACAGATGGTTGGGGAGAGGAGGGAGCTGATGCTACCTAGTTCTCTTGCTGTTCCACATGTTCTTCTACCTTGTGATCTGCTCGTCCGTTGTTCACTGCTGCTGTCCCTTCATGTTTCTAGAGTTTGTGGAGAGCTCTGGTGCGAGTGGAAGCTCTCACACCTGGCTTTTCCTGCAGCTCAAGCCAATCCTGGTGGCTTTCTGGTGCCCCGCTGCTGCCACCGTGGGTGGCGGACCTGCCGGGGCCACTTTTGCTGTTCTGTGTGGGCTCTGGGTGCTCTGGATCTCTTCTACTTCTCCGCTGCCATTTCAATTTCCTGTACACCTCGCTTTTTACTAAAGGTGTGTATTTTGCTGATATTTTTTGGTCTTTTTACCCCCTGGGCTGCTTTGGCGTGGTGCCTATGCTGCCATCTTAACCGGAAGTCTTTGGATTGTTTTTGTAGTAGTAAGATCTCTTCCCTAATCTGCCCCATGAAAAAAATGTCATTTCAAACCATATTTCCTAAAGTTTTACTCATATCCTGGTCATAGGGAGCAGCTTATTTATGTCACTTGAGTGAGGAGGGACACTATCTTGATCCCTGTTCATGACATAAGCCACATTCTTATTCCTAATTTTTCAGGGGAACCTGCCTTGTATTTTTCCCTGTTGTCCAAAAGAGGTCATATTCCTTCTTGGTGCCATGATTCCCGATACCCACTGTCCCATTTCCACTATAGGTGATTTAGCACCTGTATTTTTTTCTGAACTCTCAATTGATTTCTGGTTCACAGAGGTATTCCTAATTTAGATTTTTATAAGGCAAAAGATACAATCTAAAGAGAGATTGAAGTATTACTGTGACATTAAAGAATGCGCTATGTATTTTATTTTCACATGTTAATTGTACAAGATAAAGAGTTTCACTGTATTTCTATATATGCATCTAACATAGTTTCACATTTTCTCCTATTATCATGCTATGTCCCCCCATCACCATCCCTTTTTCTCATTCCCCTTTGTTAAAGTCAGGTTGGCATTGCTGGAAGAAATCACCTGACCAAGAGCAGCTTGTGAAAAAAAGGTTTATTTTGGTTTACAGACTTGAAAGGAAGCTCCATGATGACAGGGGAAAATGGTAGCATGAGCAAAGGGTGGACATCACCTCATGGCCAATCTTAAGTAGACAATAGCAACAAGAGAGTGTGCCAACTACAGGCAAAGGGAAACAAACTGGCTAAAATACACATAAGCCCACCCCAACAACACACTGCTTCTTGGAGGCATTAATTCTCAAAGTTCCATCAGCTGGGAACCTAGTATTTAGCACACCTATGTTTATGGGAGACACCTGAATCAAACCACCACATTCCACCCTGGACCCTCATAAACTGATAACCATACATGATGTAAAATGCAATGCATTCATCCAGTTTTAAAAGTCTGTATAATTTTTAACCATCCCCATGATGTTCAAACATCCCATAGTTCAAGGTCTTTTAACTAAGCCATAATAATTAAAAAAAAAAACAACTCATATAATGGTACAGAATAAACACTTACACTGCAAAACATGGCATTGGGAATAGCAAAGAAATATTCAACCAATACAAGGTTTAAAATAACCAGGGAAAATATCAAACTCTGTAGCTCCAAGTCCTATTAACTGTAGCCAGTGACAAGTCTCCAAGTCCTATAATTCAAACCAGTAACAAGTCTCTGGACTTCCAATTTCACCCCTCTAGCTATGCTACTCACAGTTTTGGAAAACTTCATCTGGGGATAGCAGCTCTCCTTAGCAGCTGTTTCATGGGCCCATCATCTCCACTTGGTCTCCAAAGCAACCCACAGTCCATACTCACAGCTCCATTGGATCTCCATGCAGGCAATCCAGCAAACCTGATAAACACTAAACCATTTTCCAAATACAAGACCATGTTGTAAATTCAATGACTCCAACTTTCCTGCATTTATTATACTCCATAATACTGGGTGGGGTGCCAATTAGATAATCTTGATGGGGGGAATAAAACAGAGTTTGAAGAATAGGACACTCCTTCAGCACTCAGGCCCCTTCAAAAAAGTTTACATTCTTCCTCTTGTCCCAGTGCAGGTCAGCTGGCCCAATGTCAATGGTTCTAATATCTTGTACAATTGCAGCTGAAGAAGGAGAGGTTTCAGCCCAAAGGTTTCTTTCTGTGCCATATCCTTCTGCACACACCAGTTCATTTCTATCCAATGCAACCCTGCACAAGTTCTCAGGACACAGCAAGACTCGCAAACGGCTTCTAGCACAGTCCAGTCAAAATTCTCTCTCACCCTCAGAAGCTAAATCTCACAGACCATAGTTCTTACTACATTCAGATCTTTCGATTCTGACCAGAATAGTCCATCAGTCTTTACTTAACAATACCGAAAGGCATCTCTTAGGCCAAGATTTCAAATCTACATTCCTTCCTCAAAAATCAGCTCCAAAAGGCCAAAAGACACACAATCAGGTGTCTAGCAGCAATGTCATCACTCTTTGATACCAATTTTACTGTTGCAGTCAGGTTGGCATTTCTGGAAGAAACCACCTGACCAAGAGCAGCTTGTAAAAAAAAAGGGGGGGGGCTGGAGAGATGGCTTAGTGATTAATCACTTGCCTGTGAAGCCTAAGGACCCCAGTTCGAGGCTCAATTCCCCAGGACCCACGTTAGCCAGATGCACAAGTGGGCGCATGCATCTGGAGTTTGTTTGCACTGACTGGAGGCCCTGGTGCGCCCATTCTCTCTCTCTCTCTCTCTCTCTCTCTCTCTCTCTCTCTCTCTCTCTCTCTGCCTCTTCGTCTCTCTGTCTGTCACTCTCAAATAAATAAATAAAAAAAAAACAAAAAAAATTTAAAAAAAAAGGTATATTTTTGCTTACAGACTCAAGGGAAAGTGGAAAGCTCCCATGATGGCAGGGAAAACAATAGTATGAGCAGAGTGTGGACATCACCTCCTTGCCAACATTGGGTAGACAACAGCAACAAGAGAGCATGCCAGACACTGGCAAGGGGAACCTGGTTATAACACCCATAAGCCCGCCCCCAGCAATACACTGCCTTTGGGATGTGTTAATCTTCACCAGCTGCTAACCTAGCATTCAGAACAGCTAAGTTTATGGAGATAGATGAATCCAACCACCACATCCTTTCCTATTAATAGTAGTTCACCTATTTCATGCCTGTCCTCCTTCTCTGCCCAAAATCAGCATATGAAATAAAGCACACAATACTTGTCTTCATGGGACTGGTTTTATTCACTTAACATGATGATCTCTAGTTCTATCCATTTTCCTGGAAACAGGAGTTTCATTCTTTTTATGACTGAGTAAAACTCATTTTGCATGTATGCCATATTTTCTTATCTATTCCTTCACTCTTGAGACCTGAGGCTAATATATTACTGTTGTGAATAGTGGTATGGTAACTTGAGCCTTTGATTTTTTGTGGGGTATATACTCAGAAGTGTTACGGCTGGAATAGATGGGAGTTTTATTTTGCTGATTGATGTATCTGGGCATCCTTGGAAGTTTTAATTTTAATTTTTTTGATAATCCTTCTTACTATTTCCACAGCAGATAGACTAATTGGCATTCCCACCAGCAGCAAAAAGTATTCCTGTTTCCATAACCGTATCAGTATTTATTTTCTGTTTTCTTGATAATGTGAATTGTGGATGAAATTAAATCACAGAGTAATTTTAATTGGCATTTCCTTGATGGCTAAAGATGCTGAACAATTTATCAGGTTTTTATTGGCTATTTGTACGCATTTATTTAGAAAGTGTTCAGTTCAAAGCTGGGCGAGGTTGCCACACACCTTTATTCCCAGCACATGGGGCCAGAGGTAGGAGCATGGCTGTAAGTTGGAGGCCAGCCTGATACTGTATAGTGAATTCCAGATCAACCTGGGTTAGAGCGAGACCCTACCTTAAAATAAAATCAAAATAACAACAGCAAAATAATAATAATAATAATAATAATAAGGAAGTGTTCCTTATTATTTATTTATTTATTTATTTATTTTTTTGCTGTTGTCATATCAGAAAATCCTTGCCTAGAACTTGAAGTGTGGTACACACATTTTCTTCTAGTAGTTTCAGAGTGTTAGGTCTTAGTATTAAAGTATTTGATCTACTTATATTTTCTATACAGGGTGGGAGATGTACCACTTATTAAAAAAGCAGTTTATCCCCAATATGTATTTTGTGGCACCTTTGTGCAGAATCAGTTTTATATTACTATAGGGGTGTATTTTGCAAAATTCTGTCACAGCCTTTTGGTCAGTGTGTTGTGTGTGTGTGCACCTCTACATGTTTATGTGACAGTTTAGTGCTGTTCTTGTTACTATGACACTGTAGTACACTTTGAAATAAAAAAATGTGTAATATGATTAGTATTATTTCCCGTGCTCTGTATTTCTTTGGTTAGTTGTATTCTTTCATGTTTACATATGAATTTTAAGATTTTTCTTATCTCTGTGCAGAATGTCATTAGTGGGGCTGGGAGATGGCTCAGTGGCTAATGGAGCTTGTTTGCAAAAAGCCTCATGGCCCAGGTTCAGTTTTCCAGTATGCCCATAAAACCAGATTCACAAAATGGTGCATGCCTCTGGAGTTCATTTGGAATGGCAAGAGGTCCTGGCATGCTCATATGCTCTTTCTCTTTCTGCTCAAAAATAAATAAAAATGTTTAAACAGAGACTTCCGGTTAAGATGGCGGCGTAGGTACCACGCCAAAATAGCCTGGGGGGGGGAAGACCAAAAAAAACTCAGCAAAATACACACTTTTACTAAAAAGTGAGGTGTATAGGAAGTTGAGGCGGCAGCGGAGAAGTGGAAGAGTTATAGAGCATCCGGAGCCTGCACAGGCGGGTACAGCGGCCCGGGGCGGCTCAGCTACCCGCCGCAACCGCGGAGCGGCAGAAAACCGCCGGACTCTTGGCTCGAGCCGCAGGACAAGCCAGGTGCGGGAATTTCCCCTCACACCGCGCTCTCCGCAACTCGGGAAACGTGAGGGGAGAGTGGCAGTGAGCAACGGACGGAGGAGCAGACCGCGAGGTAAAAGCACACGATACAACCAGAACAGCCGCGGCTCCCTCCCCTCCCCTGCCGCCTGAACCCAGCTCCAGCGAACACAGCAGCGGCCCGGGACCCGGCCACGCCAACTTGGGCTGACGGCGGGACCCAAGCAGGAGCAGAATTTGGCAGCAACTTCAGCGGCTCCAGCACCGGTACCAGTGGCCCCAGCAGCAGCGGACCCAGGAGAGCAGCGGCTTCGGGGTGAGCAGCAGCGGTGGACACGACAACGGCAGCTTCAGCAGTGGTGGGGGCTCCGGCGGTGACACCTACAACAGCTGCAGAGGCGGCGGCAGCGACTCAGTTTGCCCCGTAGGAAAAGCAAGTGCCCAGCTCCAGAAATCAGAACAGCAACCCGACGACCCAGGCAGCAACTTGACTGAGACCACAATCACCCAAGGTAACTGGGATTGCACCAGGGAAGGGTCTCACCTGGTCACAAGCTGACTTGGATACCTCAACAGACCAGAAATCTAAACCTCTTTGTTGATAGAGGATCTGGTCATTATAATAACTACTCTTGCATACATACTCGGGGCTGTTTTTGATGGAATGGGTACAGTGTTTAGCTAAATTTTAGAATCTACCAGTATATTATTCCACTCAGCCTGCTTGAATACTCCTATAGCAGGGAAACTCAACCCCTAAGAACATCTTTGTAGATACTCTGAGAATCTTAAGAGCCACACCTAATACCTTAAGGTCCTACCCTGAAAATATTTTACACCAAATCAATTGATACAGCTAAGAATACACAGCTAGCTAGAAAATCCAAGCATTAACTTAATCCAAGATGCAAAAATATATACATTATAACACAAGAAACACTAAAAAGCAAGACGATATAAATCTACCTAAAAGTATTAATGCATCAGAAATGTCCTCCAGTGAGAAAGAGTTAGAGGAAATGCCTGAGAAAGAGTTCAAAAGAATAATTATAAATATGTTCAAAGAGGTCAAAGAACACATGAAAACAATCAAAGAAGAAATCAAAGAGGAAATCAAAGAGGAAATCAAAGGAATCAAAGAAGAGGCAGGACACCAATTTAATGAAATAAAGAAGGCAATACAAGACATAAATAGAGAAATAGAAATAATAAAGAAAAACCAGTCAGAATTACTAGCAATGAAGAACACAGTTAATGAAATAAAAAACTCTGTAGAAAATCTCACCAGTAGGATGGATGAGGGAGAGGACAGAATATCTAAGCTAGAAGATCAGGTGGCAGACCTAATGCAGTCCAACAAAGAGAAAAACAAACTTATAGAAAAGTATGAGTGGGAATTTCAAGATATTCGGGACACTATGAAAAGATCCAATATAAGAATTCAGGGCATAGTAGAAGGAGAAGAATTCCACTCCAGAGGCATAGTAGGCATCTTCAACAAAATCATAGAGGAAAATTTTCCCCAAATTGGGAAAGAGGTGCCAATACAGATACAGGAAGCCTTTAGAACCCCAGCCAGACAAAACCCAGAAAGAAACTCTCCTCGCCACATTATACTCAAACTTCCAAACACACAAACCAAAGAAAAAATATTGAAAGCAGTTAGAGAGAAAAATCAAGTTACCTACAAAAGCAAGCCCATCAGGATTACAGCAGATTATTCAACACAAACTTTTAAAGCCAGAAGGGCCTGGAGTGATATATTCCAAGTTCTGAAAGATAACAACTGTCAACCAAGGTTACTTTATCCTGCAAAGTTATCCATCCAAATAGATGGAGAAATAAAGACATTCCATGACAAAAGCAGGTTAAAGGAATATCTGAAGACAAAACCAGCTCTACAGAAAATACTTGATAGAATCCTCCATGCTGAACAAAAGGAAAAGCACACATATAAGGAACCTAGAAAAAACCAGCCATACTCAAATACTAGTTAACAGAAGAGAGCACAGGTAGAACCAGTAACACACACACACACACACACAAAAATGGCAAACATAAATACACACATTTCAATAATATCTCTTAATATCAACGGTCTCAATGCCCCAACGAAAAGACATAGATTTGCAGACTGGGTTAAAAAGCAGGATCCTACAATTTGTTGTCTTCAAGAAACTCACCTTTCTACAAAGGATAGACATTATCTTAGGGTGAAAGGTTGGAAGACGGTGTTTCAAGCAAATGGGCCTAGAAAACAAGCAGGGGTTGCTATCCTAATATCAGACAGGGTGGACTTTAGTCCGACGTTAGTCAAAAAAGATAAGGAAGGTCACTTTATATTGATTAAGGGCACACTCCAACAGGAGGACATTACAATCCTAAACATATATGCACCTAACATGGGGGCTCCCAAATTCGTCAAACAAACACTATTAGAACTAAGGTCACAGATAACACCAAACACGGTGGTGGTGGGTGACTTTAACACCCCACTCTCATCAATTGACAGGTCATCCAGGGAAAGAATAAACAGAGAGGCATCTGGACTAAATGAGGTCATAGAAGATATGGACCTAACAGATATATACAGGACATTTCATCCAAAGGCTGCAGAATATACATTCTTTTCAGCAGCACATGGAACATTCTCTAAAATAGACCATATATTAGGACACAAAGCAAATCTTAACAAATTCAGGAAAATTGAAATAATTCCTTGCATTCTATCTGACCACAATGGAATTAAACTACAAATCAGTAGCAAGAAAGGCTATAGAGCATACACAAAATCATGGAAGCTAAACAATACACTACTAAATGATGAGTGGGTCAATGAAGAAATCAAAAAGGAAATCAAAAAATTTATAGAGTCAAATGATAATGAGAACACAACATACCAAAATCTCTGGGACACAATGAAGGCAGTTCTAAGAGGTAAATTTATAGCCTTAAGTGCCTATATTAAGAAATTAGAAAGGTCGCAAGTAAACGACCTAATGCTTCGTCTTAAAGCCTTGGAAAAAGAAGAACAAGGCAAACCAAAAAGTAGTAGACGGGAAGAAATAATAAAGATTAGGGCAGAAATTAATGAAATAGAAACAAAAAGAACAATCCAAAGAATTAATGAAACAAAGAGTTGGTTCTTTGAAAGGATAAACAAGATTGATAAACCCTTAGCAAATCTGACCAAAAGAAAGAGAGAAGAGACACAAATTAATAAAATCAGAGATGAACAAGGTAACATCACAACAGATTCCAGAGAAATTCAAAAAATTATAGGGACATACTATAAAAGCATATACTCCACCAAGTATGAAAATCTGAAAGAAATGGATGATTTCCTTGATCTATATGACCTACCTAAATTAAATCAAAATGAGATTAATCACTTAAATAGACCTATAACAAACATGGAGATCCGAGCAGTTATCAATAATCTCCCAACTAAAAAAAGCCCAGGCCCGGATGGATTCACTGCTGAATTTTACCAGACTTTTAAGGAAGAGCTAACACCATTGCTTCTTAAGCTTTTCCAGGAAATAGAAAAAGAAGGAATCCTACCAAACTCCTTCTATGAGGCCAGCATCACCCTGATACCAAAACCAAGCAAAGATAGAACAAAAAAAGAAAATTACAGACCAATCTCCCTCATGAACATAGATGCAAAAATTCTCAACAAAATATTGGCAAACAGAATACAAGAGTATATCAAAAAGATCATTCACCCTGACCAAGTAGGCTTTATCCCAGAGATGCAGGGATGGTTCAACATACGCAAATCTATAAATGTAATACATTACATAAATGGGTTGAAGGACAAAAATCACATGATCATCTCATTAGATGCAGAGAAAGCATTTGACAAAATCCAACATCCCTTCATGATAAAAGTCCTACAGAGACTGGGAATAGAAGGAACATATCTCAATATAATAAAGGCTATTTATGACAAGCCTACAGCCAACATATTACTAAATGGGGAAAAACTGGAAGCTTTTCCACTAAAATCAGGAACAAGACAAGGGTGTCCACTGTCTCCACTTCTATTTAATATAGTTTTGGAAGTCTTAGCCATAGCAATAAGGCAAGAGACACACATAAAAGGGATACAAATTGGAAAGGAAGAAATCAAGCTATCATTATTTGCAGATGACATGATTCTATACATAAAGGACCCTAAAGACTCTACTAGCAAGCTGTTAGAGCTAATCAAAACCTACAGCAATGTAGCAGGATACAAAATAAATACACAGAAATCAGTAGCCTTCATATATGCTAACAACAAACACACAGAGGATGAAATCAGAGAATCACTCCCATTCACAATTGCATCAAAAAAAATAAAATACCTTGGAATAAACCTAACTAAGGAAGTAAAGAATCTATACAATGAGAACTTTAAGACACTCAAGCGAGAAATTGCAGAAGACACTAGAAAGTGGAGAAACATCCCTTGTTCCTGGCTTGGAAGAATCAATATAGTGAAAATGGCAATCTTACCTAAAGCAATCTACACATTTAATGCAATCCCTATCAAAATTCCAAAGGCTTTCTTCATGGAAATAGAAAAAACAATCCAAAAATTCATTTGGAATCATAAAAAACCTCGAATATCTAAAATAATACTGAGCAACAAAAAAGAGGCTGGGGGTATCACCATACCTGATTTTAACCTATACTACAGAGCCATAGTAACAAAAACAGCATGGTACTGGCACAAAAACAGACATGTAGATCAGTGGAACAGAATAGAGGACCCAGATGTAAGCCCAAGTAGCTATAGCCACCTGATATTCGATAAAAATGCCAAAAATACTCATTGGAGAAGAGACAGCCTCTTCAGCAAATGGTGTTTTGAAAACTGGATAAATATCTGCAGAAGGATGAAAATAGATTCTTCTCTCTCGCCATGCACAGGAATTAAGTCCAAATGGATTAAAGACCTTAACATCAGACCGGAAACTTTGAAACTGCTAGAGGAAAAAGTTGGGGAAACCCTCCAACATATTGGTCTTGGCAAAGACTTTCTAAATACAACCCCAATTGCTCAAGCAATAAAACCACAGATTAACCACTGGGACCTAATGAAATTACAAAGATTTTGCACCGCAAAGGACACAGTGAAAAAAGCAAAGAGGCAACCTACAGAATGGGAAAAAATCTTCGCCAGCTATATATCTGATAAAGGATTAATATCTAGGATATACAAAGAACTCAAAAAGATATCTAATAAGGAATCAAACAGGCCAATCAAAAAATGGGCTAAGGAGCTAAATAGAGAGTTCTCAAAGGAAGAAATACGAATGGCATATAAGCACCTAAAAAAATGTTCTACGTCACTAGTCATCAGGGAAATGCAGATTAAAACTACATTGAGATTCCATCTCACTCCTGTCAGATTGGCCACCATCATGAAAACAAATGATCATAAATGTTGGCGGGGATGTGGAAAAAAAGGAACCCTTCTGCACTGCTGGTGGGAATGCAATCTGGTCCAGCCATTGTGGAAAACAGTGTGGAGGTTCCTAAAGCAGCTAGAGATTGATCTACCATATGACCCAGCTATAGCACTCCTAGGCATATATCCAAGGACTCATCTCATTTCCTTAGAAGTACATGCTCAACCATGTTTATTGCTGCTCAATTTATAATAGCTGGGAAATGGAACCAGCCTAGATGTCCCTCAACAGATGAGTGGATAATGAAGATGTGGTACATTTATACAATGGAGTTCTACTCAGCGGTAAAGAAAAATGAAGTTATGAAATTTGCAGAAAAATGGATGGACCTGGAAAGTATTATACTAAGTCAGGTAACCCAGGCCCAGAAAGCCAAGCGCCACATGTTCTCCCTCATATGGGGATCCTAGCTACAGATGACTGGGCTTCTGTGTGAGAATGAAAATACTTAGTAGCAGAGGCCAGTAAGTTGAAAAGGAGACATAAAGTGTGGAGAAAGGAAGGGAGGAGGATACTTAATAGGTTGATATTGTATATATGTAATTACAATGATTGTAATGGGGAGGTAATATGATTGAGAATGGAATTTCAAACGGGAAAGTGTGGGGGTGGGGAGGGAGGGAATTACCATGGGATATATTTTATAATCATGGAAAATGTTAATAAAAATTAAAAAAAAAAAAAAATGTTTAAACAAAACAAGTGTCATAGGGAGATTGCATTGGGTCTTGACAGTTCTCTGGTAATTTTGTGCTTGAAGCAGAAAAGGAAGTTGTTCAGCTTATGTGTTTCATGACTTCCTCTAGAATAATTTTGTTTTAAATACCGAAAATGAATACTAGGAATAATTTTAAAAAGAATAGTTTTAGTAAGCTCCAATTTTGTTTTTTGAAATTGCACTATGTTTAATTATTTTCTACATTAATATGTTGTTGGAAATTCAGGTGAATGACTTTAGAAAATTCACAGCCTAATTCATGAAGGCTACTGAAGACTTTGATGAGATGGTTGCTATTGGAGTGTTTTCAATACCTGATATAAACTGAAATGTAGAAAAATTGGTTTGTGAAATATCAATGTCAGTGAACATATTGTATTAAATATTGCCTATCATCTCATCAAAACTGCAAGCATTCCTTAAAGCAATATAGATATTTGTAAGTATGTTATGAGTTAGCAATTTCACTAATACATATTCACACAAAATCAAAGTCTGATTAGAATACCTAAAACTGAAAAAAAAAAAAAAAGAAAAAGAAAAGAAAAGATTAGTGGTCAATTTCTACTTGAACTTATGCATCACCACTTTTGACCTCTATGTGTTTTGACCTTGATGTGTTTACATTTCATTGTTTAAAAGCATAAAAGTAATTTTACCTTAAATATATCTTCTGAATGTAATATGGTTATTGAAAAGTTCCATGAGCACTAAGGTCCATACTTTTGATTACATCTTACTCAGTTTAAATACCTGGAAATTTAAAAATTCTTTAGTGAAATATTGGCTCATGGTTTCAGTTTTCCTACTTGACATATTTTTCTTTAATTGAACCTATTTTTTAATGTCTTAATTATCAGTCTCTATCATTTTGCCATATATTGAACATTCCTTATGATTAACTAAAATACTGTTACTCTTAACACTTACATTGAGACGATTAGTATGACCGGGCCCCTAAATGTGAAGGCAGGAACGTCCTTTGAGGTCTGCCTTTGCAGTCTTCCCTTTGCTAGAGATCCAAGGATGATCTCATTTCTTATCTCTTGCCAAAAGGAGTTCCCTAAATTTGTTCTTCCACAATCTGAGTCCTTCCTGGGAGGGAGTTCCCTTTTCCTACAACTTAAATCTAATCCTGACATTGTCAAGTTTAGACCCCAGCACTTGGAGTCATGAGGGGCTTCTTCTTGAGCCAGCCTCTAACCCAGACTGATCAGCTGTCTCTCAGACTCACCTGAGCCTCACAGCGAAGCCTACCACAATAAGATTATAAATAGATGCATATCGGGGGACAAGCTCTCTTGGCTGGCTCCTAAACTTTGAGATTCAGGTAAGCTTCTGAAGGGAGACCTCACCTCTTACTCCCACATGGACTCTCTACCCCCTCCTGCTCTTCATATATCAAGAGCTCTCTGTGCTTTCTTCTCTTTCCTTCTCTTAATATAATAAAGTCTCTATAAACCTTACCTTCTTGTCTATGCATTTTAACTCTTCAAATTCATAAGACAAGAATCTGGGACACTCTAAATTTGTTGGAGCACTGGTATATTGGTGTGTTTGCAGGAAACCCCCAAACTCCCATTTCCACATGTTCAGAATAATTAATACCCTCCATACTTTTTGCATTTTTATTTGTTCTTTGACAATTTCACCAATATATATGCATAAGTCTATACATTGCAATTTGATCACAGCACCCATGATTAACTCTTACTCCCCATGCACTTCTGCTGAGCCGCTTCCTCACCACTTTCCAGTAACTGTACCAACAACCATTAGCTTCCATTAGCTCCTTAGGAAAGGGCGGGGCTTCACAAAACCCTCCTTAATTCCTGATGGGATGTTATCCTGATGGGGTGTTATCCTGTCCATTTTTTTACAGGTAATCACAGTTGCTGTGAGTTTGCGAGTGCATAATACAGTGGCTATATTATGTCCAGATGACAGGGTTCCTTAGCGTTCTTCCTTCCTCCAGATCTTAACAACTTTCATGTCCTCTCTTCTGCAGTGCGCCTTGAGCCTTGGAGGATTTGATATAAGATTCAGCACTCAGCAGTCACTTCTTTTCTGGGAGGGGGCATACACATGTGTGTATGTGTGTGGTATGTGGAATGTTGTATACAAGTATAGTATATACATGTGTGTGTGTACTTGGGTGTGCCTTGTGCACCCACATATGGAGGCTCGAAGGGGACATTAGGTGTCCTCCTGGGTCACTCTCTCACAGTTGTTTCATTGAGACAGATTCTCTCTCTTAACCCAAAGCTGCCATTTTCAAGCAGACGAGCTCAAGTGATTCTCCCGTCTCTCTCTGCCTTCCCACCCCCCACCATAGGACAGGGGTAACATATGTGCATTTTTTAAGGGTTCTAGGGATTGAAATTGGGTCCTGTGAGGCTCTCATGCTTGGGTTGCAAGTGCTGTTTCCTGATGAACCATCCTCTAGCCCCAACAATCACTTATTTTCAGCACTCTGATCAGTTATGAATGTCTGCATTAACTGCCTCCTGCTGTAGGGGGGAAAAATATAATAAAAGCTTTTCTGCTTTTCTGACCAAGACAGAAAGCAGTACTAATCTGATCTCTCAGCTCTCCACACTTTGTATATTAACATTTCTGTACCTTTTATCATGTCAGATATCACAGGGAGTAATTGATAAGCACAATTATTATCTTTGAGCATTTGGACATAGAACAGCCTTAAGAATATATAATTATGAAAAAATTTAAATAATTGATTAATGTGGAATTTAGTTCTTCCCAGAAATTATCCAATAAAATTATATGCATTGTAATATTAACAGTTCTTAATATAATTAAAATCATAATAAAATACAAGTAATTAAAACATTAAATTCAGCTATGAAAAGAACAATTCCGTTTTATTTAGTGGAGTTAAAAACAAAAGAAAACCCATCTCATTAATTCATAAATATATAATCTATTTGGGGGTGGAAAATGGATGAGTGGTGATTATATGTTTGTTGATGAAAACATCTTGTAAGTTGGACAAGCTATTTAAATATATAGAGGCACTTCGCCACCTAAAACATAAGACAATGTGGTTTGTTAAAGATAAAAATGTGTTGGAAATCATCTAATAGTTAATATGTTCCAAATATTTACTTGAAAAAATAAGCATATTAGCTAGAAACAGTAATACCTGAATGAGTATGTCTTCTTTTTAACTTTTCTTTCTTATATTTAAACATTTATTGAATCTAATCAAAATACATAGATGTGTATGTAGTAATCATTTTGCCATGTGTTTTAAAACACTGTGTGCATCATAAATGTTAGCATTTTTCCAATTCTATTTCAATAAAACTGAGAAAACATTAAAATAATCCTAAAATTCAAAGAAAGCCCCGAATCATTTGTTTCATATTTTGGCAATAGTTTCTGCTGCTACTATATTAAAATAACAATTCTACTATAGCAGTCCCACTGGGACACAGGTGTAGGCTTTCACATTTTTCCATCTATTGTCTATTTCAGTGCTATGGTATTGACTCAATGTCTGATTTTCATCCGATCATAGAAAGTACACACACCTTTTGGCAGATGCCTTTTTTTCCTCCATATTTTATTTGGCCATTTCTTTGAGAATTTTATATAGTCAGTATATAACAAAAGGCCCATTTGTCTCCATCTTAATCTATAATTATCAAGGCATACATATGTTACTGCATTTTAAATTGAGTTTGCTCAAAACTGTCTTCAAAACACTGGGCTAGGTCTTATACATGTGCCAAAGAAAATGACCATAAAGTTTCTTTTTGTTAATGACATTTTCATTGTGAAGACATCTCTAAGATTTATTTTAAAATAAAAAAAAATCAATAAGAATCAAGTGGATAGACTGACAGGTCATTTGATGTTTTTGTGTATGTATGTACTTGTGTGTGCACATGTGTGTGCATGCGTGTGTGTGTGTGCAGGCACATGGTGTGTATGCATGTGGAAGCAAAGGTCAGTGTGTAGTATCTTCCTCACTTGCATTCGACCTCACCTTTTGAGACCGGGTTTCTCCCTGAACCTGGTGATCACTGATTCATGCCGCAGGAATCCTCCAGTTTCTGCTTCCTTAGAATCCAGGACACTATCGTGCCCTCCTTTTTATGTGGGTGCTGGGTTCCAACATTACGTCCTTATGTTTGTGAAACTGAGAAATCTCCATGTTGTCTGACAGTTTGTTTTAAAAATTTTAAACCTTTGGGTGTTTACAAAAAGGCAACTTATATTGACCTAGTAGTGTTTGTTACAAAGGAGAAATAAACTGTTCTTCTTTAAACTACTGATTGTGTGAATCGCATTGATGTGGCATACTTACCTAATTTTGGCCTACATTTTTCTTATGAGGTTTAACCCTTAAAACATCTTTTATCATTGCAAGTAAGTCTAAGAATAGAAGAATGGAAGCTGAAGGCCATTAATGAGAAAGGGTAAATAGGAAACACATCAAGCCTTCTCTATCCACCCCTTTTTAGTGTCCGACCAACAAGGGTTGTGTTAGGACATGAGAAAGAGGAACACTCTTGCATCTAGCATCTCCTTTATGCTTTTCTGAAAGGTTTATTTATGGGGATATAACATGCATGAACTCACAATTCTCCTGGATAGTGAAATTATTTATTTATTCATTCCAGAAATATGCGTGTGTCTCACACTCCTGTAGGTTTTGTAAGTACCTACCCAAGATGCATTAGTATCTATGTGAAAGGATATAGTCTACTGGCTAATTTAGCATAGCAATTGTTTCATATTAAAAGCAAATCATTATCCACGCAGAAGTCAGAAGTAACAGTTTTCTGAGTATATTGACTTGCATTTTCCATCTTTGCAAGATAATAAGCAATTAACCCAATGATTAAAGTGCAGGAGATAATTTGTAATGATGGATGTAATAATGGAATTTAATTAACTTCAAATAAATATTTTAATACAGATTCATTTGTACCCACAGATACTTATTTATACTATAATAATGTCTCTATTTTTATCTTTAACCACTGCAGCAAAAGTCATATAGCAAAATTATCAATTTAAAAATCTATGAGCGAAAAAGTCATAGCTTTTTAATGTTTATAGCATGCATGTCTTGATAAATATGCAGATCACAAGGGGACTGCCAGTCTGATGTGATTAATGTTTTTGTTTTCTAGTTCCTGAACATATTGCTCAGATCATCTCAGATAGATTTGTATGTGATGTGTGATTTTGTATGAGATTGATCTATGGGCACCATTAATAATCTCTAATAGAAGAGATCACCCCTTAATAATTATTTCAAGAAACAATCTCATTCTTTAGCTCTTATTGGAATTCATATAGACAGAAAGATCTTTTGATGTGCCTGGAGTGTAGAGTTAAAGTGTTGTATTCAACTCTTTCAACCTGCATTTGTTTAAATCTACCAATTTACATAGGGAATGAGGACCCTCTGTTTAAAAAACAGCCACTACAAGTTTAGCAACTTGGGCCACCACCAAATAAGTAAGTGGGTTGGCAATTTAAAAGAAGTCTTCTGAGATCTCACTGCTGGGGAAATGGTATGTGACAGAGGAGCTTCTTGTGGCCACCTCCCCTGGCAGCTGAGGGCAGTCATAGTTCAGGGTACAGTGAGATCATTATTGTCTGAACCAACTGTCATCCAGACCTGCTGGCAGAGGAGAAAAGCTATAGAAGAAATTCTAAAGCTTTCCCCAGAGACACATGTTGCAATGCTTCTGGCTCAGGGAGGTTGGCCATGGGTCTTCTGTAGTGAAGAGACGCCCCAGGCATGAGCAGCAGCAGCCTGGACAGCTTGCCGAGGACAGATGGGCATTCACAGCATCTTCAAAGTTCTCTTCTTGTCTCACAATAATGAGCACTGAACATCAAAGTAGTTCGCGTGATGGTAGAAGGGGCTCGTAGCCCGCCTTGAGTGTGTAAACTCCCATTGGACTCACAAGGAATATGTAGCTGAGGGGTATCTTTCAAAGTTGCTAAGGCAGCATGATGTAGGTGTTTCTTATTGCTGAGGTTATTAGAATTTGTATGCCAAGTCTAATATGGATTGACTTGTAAATGTGGGCAAGTTATTTATATAATTTTGACGTGAATATTATTTTAGTGATGCTTGAGATCAAATAAACATTTGTTGTATATGATATATTTTAACCTTAGTGAAACAAAGTAACTTTTTATACTTTGTGAATGGCATTATGGAGGACCAAGGGCCACAGTCTCCGGGCTTGGTGTCAGCTCTCAGATCCTGGGGACTATTCCTGCTCTCACTGTTACTTTCTTGCCACCAGGACTTGGAACTCTACTATATAGTCACACATCCAACAAGGCAGCAGAGTGTTTGAGCAGGTTGACTAACTAGGAAGACAAAGTAAAGTGGTTCAACATAAGCATCAAAATGAATGCTTAAAATTTTAATGCTGGGAACAATTCACAGGACTTGCGTACACTCAAGGGATAAGAATTACATGAGGTTGGGATCATAGAACCCATCCTCAGACCTGTTCTTTCCTAATCAGATGTTATATCAAATATGGGTTGAAAGAAGTATCTCTAGCTTATCTGATAGCTCTACAGCATTTTTGTTTAAGAATACTTATTGTAGGGGCTGGGATGATGGCTGGGAGGGTAAGAGTGCTTGTCGCTTAAATACAAGGGTCTGAGAAGGCTTGAGAACACATAAGTTGGATTCCCCACATCCATGTAAAAAGCTGAGAGTGTCCACACAAGTCTGTAACCCTAGCCCCAAAGGAGATGGAGATGGGCAAATCCTTGGGGCTCAATCCCCAAAAAACAGCAGCTGTGGGAGGAGGGAGTCTATCTCCAGGAAATACACAGAAGATACTGGACAACTGATATTCTCCTCTGTGCCCTGTATGCTTATGTCATGTCACATACATCATGCTACATTATACACACCCTATACACATAAAATGGTTATGAATTGCTTTTTATTTTTTTTCTCTGTCTAAGTACTACATGTAGTGTTACTAACTAAACTTTCTGAATTTTATTAATACCTACTTGTGATAGTTAAGGTGTTGTCAACTTGATCTGTTTAGTAATCCACAGGCTGCTTCTAGGAAGAATCAACTAAAGGAGGAGGTCTTTCTCCCAGGGTGAGCCCTTCCCCCAGAGTGGGTGGCCCCACTCAGAGAGGGACTTGATATAAGGAAGCTCTGGGTAGAAGAGTTCCCTCTTTTCCTTCCTTCCTTCCACTTGGCTGCCGGAGGTGCTCCCTACCTTCTAGCGTGGATTGAAGACCAGTACGGACTAAAGACCAACATCAACTGAAGACCCACGTGGATCGAAACCCAGCGGCTCCTCAGGAAGCCTCCAGGCTTTCCGGCTCCTCAGGAAGCCTCCAAGCTTTCCGGCACCATCTGCAGTGCCGGGTCGGGACTGCTGAGGCATCTGGCCACGTGGACTGAGCAGCTACCAGGTTCGGTGATTCGCAGGCCTGCAACTGCTATTGGACTACTGTAAACTAATCCAATAAATTCCCTTTATAAAATAATTCATTCTAGTAATTCTGTTCCTCTAGAGAACCCTGACTAATACAGATTTTGGTACCAGGAGTGGTTCTAGAGAAACAGAATTGTAAGGATGGATTTCTCTAATGGGCTTAGTGCTATCTGGGGTTGGTTCTCCAATTTCAGTGCTACCAAAGGCCCTATTGGTGATAAGGAGAGCGCCTGTACTGGAAATAAAGAGGGCACTAATAATCCATGGTGTGCACTATTTACAGAACTCCAGGAGATAGATGTATTTGGTGACCCTGACTCATGTCTTGTGAGGAGCAAGGAATTTAGTGACTCTGTATTTAAAACATTTGAATATTTGTGGAAAAGTAAGACCAATGATGAGGCTGGTTGGTTGCTTTTAGCATCTCTAGACAAACTACTGAGGGAACAGCAGAAGCTCAAAAAGGAAAATTCCAAGCTTAAGACCCACATACATGATCTCAAGGTTTCTAAAGGTGCCCTGGAGGAGAGTCTCCTCTCTAGCCAGAACAGGGCTCAAATTGCAGAAAACCAAACCCAAGCTCTCATTGTGAGATTAGCTAACTTGCAACGTAAGCTTAAATCCCAGCCTCACCAACTATCAGAAGTTAAAGTGAGGGCACTGATTGGAAAAGAGTGGGATCCTGTGACTTGGGATGGTGATGTGTGGGAAGACCCTGAAGAACCTGGGGACATTGAAGTGTTAGATTCTGAAGAAGATGTTTTGGATGGAAATATGACCTGCCCTCCCTTAGCACCAGTTGTATCCCCACCCCCACATCCTGAAGGATTATCCTCCCCACCCTTGCCTGGGGGAATTCATCCCTCTTTGTCTGAGGAATCAGCAGAAAATGCTGGTGATTCTCAGTTCCCACCCATCTTTGCCTCTAGGCCTATAACCAGACGAAAGGCTAGGCAGGCTCCTAAAGGTGAGATAGAAAGTGTGACACAGGAGGAGGTGAGGTACACGCCTAAGGAACTTCAGGAGTTTTCTAACTTGTACAGGCAGAAGCATGGGGAATATGTGTGGGAATGGATTTTAAGGGTATGGGATGATGGAGGAAGGAACATAAGATTAGATCAGGCTGAATTTACTGAAATGGGCCCATTGAGCAGAGATTTTAGATTTAATAACGCAGCTCGTGCAGTTGGAAGGGGTGCCAAGAGTTTATTTGATTGGTTGACTGAAGTATGGCTCCAAAGATGGCCTACTGTGAATGAGCTTGAACTGCCTGATATCCCTTGGCTTAATGTCGATGAAGGGATTAAAAAGCTCAGAGAACTTGGAATGCTGGAGTGGATTTGCCATGTAATCTCATCTTTGCCCCCACAATGGGAGCGACCAGAAGATGTGCCCTTCACTAAGACCATAAGAAACAGATTTGTGAGGGGAGCGCCAGCATACTTAAAGTCCTCTATCATTGCTCTTTTATGTAAAGAAGACCTCAAGTGGGAGCTGCAGTTGCTGCATTAGGTGATTTAGATGCAATGGACATAACTGGATCTCAGGGTAACAAGGGCCAAGTGGCAGCACTGAATCGCCAAAGGCGGGGTGAACGTGTTTTTCATAATAGACAGCATAGGCAAAATTATGCACATAAAGGTATGACTCGTATGGACCTTTGGCGTTGGCTGGTTAATCATGGTGTTCCCAGAAGTCAAATAGATAAGAAGCCTACTGAGTTTCTTCTTGATCTGTATAAGCAGAAAAGTTCCACAGCAAGGAGACATAAAGCCACTTTGAATTATAGCAACAGAGAATCAAGGCCTCTTAATCAGTTTCCAGACTTGAGCCAGTTTACAGATCCTGAGCCCCTTGATTGAAGGGTTGGCCGGGTTCCCTCGGGGAAGGACCCCCCCTACGATTGCCAAAAGTTTCAATATTAAACTTACACCTATCCTTCCTCAGAGGGACCTGCAGCCTTTTGCTAGGGTAACTGTACACTGGGGGAAAGGAAATAATCAGACCTTTCGGGGCTTACTGGACACTGGCTCTGAATTGACATTGATTCCAGGAGACCCCAAAAAGCACCATGGCCCTTCAGTTAAGGTAGGTGCTTACGGAGGTCAGGTGATCAATGGAGTTTTGGCAAATGTTAGACTGACAGTGGGTCCACTGGGTCCCCGAACGCATCCTGTGGTTATTTCCCCAGTCCCAGAATGCATAATTGGGATAGATATACTTAGCAGTTGGCAGAACCCCCACATTGGTTCCCTGACTTGTGGAGTAAGGGCTATTATGGTTGGAAAGGCCAAATGGAAGCCATTGAGGCTCCCACCACCAGGGAAAATAGTGAATCAAAAACAATATCACATCCCTGGAGGGATTTCGGAAATTAGTGCCACTATAAAGGACTTGAAGGATGCAGGGGT
Organism: Jaculus jaculus; assembly: GCF_020740685.1. Taxonomy (NCBI): domain Eukaryota; kingdom Metazoa; phylum Chordata; class Mammalia; order Rodentia; family Dipodidae; genus Jaculus; species Jaculus jaculus. The sequence continues at coordinate 20,202,150 of NC_059104.1, read as the reverse complement.
GGTGGTTCCCACCACATCTCCCTTTAACTCTCCTATTTGGCCTGTTCAGAAGACAGATGGATCCTGGAGAATGACAGAGGATTATCGGAAACTTAATCAGGTGGTGACTCCAATTGCAGCTGCTGTACCAGATGTGGTTTCTTTACTTGAGCAGATTAACACATCTCCTGGTACCTGGTATGCAGCTATTGATCTTGCAAATGCTTTCTTCTCCATACCTGTCCATAAGGACCACCAGAAGCAATTTGCCTTCAGCTGGCAAGGTCAGAAGTACACCTTTACTGTTTTACCTCAAGGTTATATTAACTCTCCAGCCCTGTGTCATAGCTTAGTTCGCAGGGACCTTGATCGCCTGTCCCTTCCACAGGGTGTCACATTGGTCCATTATATTGATGACATAATGCTAATTGGATCAAATGAGCAGGAGGTGGCAACCACTCTGGAGTTGCTGGTACAGCATATGTGCATCAGGGGATGGGAAATAAATCCATCCAAAATTCAAGGACCTTCCACCTCAGTGAAATTTCTAGGAGTTCAGTGGTGTGGGGCATGCGGGGATATTCCTTCTAAGGTGAAGGACAAGTTGTTGCATTTGGCCCCTCCTACCACTAAGAAAGAAGCACAACGTCTAGTGGGCCTATTTGGATTTTGGAGACAGCACATTCCTCACTTAGGTGTCTTACTCCGTCCCATATACCAAGTGACTCGGAAAGCTGCTAGTTTTCATTGGGGCCCAGAACAAGAGAAGGCTCTTTAGCAGGTGCAGGCTGCTGTGCAGGCTGCTCTACCCCTTGGGCCCTATGATCCAGCAGATCCGATGGTACTTGAGGTTTCAGTGGCAGACAGGGACGCTGTTTGGAGCCTTTGGCAGGCCCCCATAGGTGAATCACAGCGGAGGCCCTTGGGATTTTGGAGCAAGGCCCTGCCATCATCTGCAGACAATTATTCTCCCTTTGAGAGACAGCTCTTGGCCTGCTAGTGGGCCTTAGTGGAAACTGAACGTTTGACAATGGGCCATCAAGTTACTATGCGACCCGAGCTGCCCATTATGAGCTGGGTGTTGTCTGACCCACCAGGCCATAAAGTTGGACGTGCACAGCAGCAGTCCATCATCAAGTGGAAGTAGTATATACGTGATCGGGCTCGAGCAGGCCCTGAAGGTACGAGTAAGTTACATGAGGAAGTTGCCCAAATGCCTATGTTTGCTACTCCTGGTGCAATGCCTTCTGTCCCCAAGCATGCACCTATGGCATCATGGGGCGTGCCCTATGATCAACTGACTGAGGAGGAGAGATCTAGGGCATGGTTTACAGATGGTTCAGCATGTTATGTCGGCACTGCCCAGAAGTGGACAGCTGCAGCATTACAGCCCCTTTCTGGGACAACTCTGAAGGACTGTGGTGAAGGGAAGTCTTCACAATGGGCAGAACTTCGGGCAGTGCATATGGTTGTGCATTTTGCTTGGAAGAAAAAATGGCCAGATGTGCGGTTATATACTGACTCATGGGCTGTGGCCAATGGTTTGGCTGGATGGTCTGGGACTTGGAAGGAGCACAGTTGGAAAATTGGTGAAAAGGACATTTGGGGAAGGTGTATGTGGATAGACCTCTCTGAATGGGCAAAGGATATAAGGATACTTGTGTCCCATGTCAGTGCTTATCAGAAGGTGACCTCACTGGAGGATGACTTTAATAATCAAGTAGACAAGCTGACCCATTCTGTGGATAGTGGTCAACCTCCTTCCTCAGCCACCCCTGTCATTGCCCAGTGGGCCCATGAACAAAGTGGCCATGGTGGCAGAGATGCAGGCTATGCATGGGCCCAACAACATGGACTTCCACTAACTAAGGCTGACCTGGCTACGGCTACTGCTGAGTGCCAAATTTGCCAACAGCAGAGGCCGACTCTGAGCCCCCGATATGGTAGTATTCCTCGGGGTGACCAGCCAGCAACCTGGTGGCAGGTTGACTACATTGGACCTCTTCCATCATGGAAAGGGCAGCGTTTTGTCCTTACTGGAATAGACACTTATTCTGGGTACGCATTTGCCTTTCCTGCACATAGCGCTTCTGCCAAAACTGCCATCCGTGGGCTTACAGAATGCCTTATCCACCGTCATGGCATTCCACACAGCATTGCTTCTGACCAAGGAACTCACTTCACCGCCAAGGAAGTACGGCAGTGGGCTCATGATCATGGAATTCACTGGTCTTACCATGTGCCCCACCATCCTGAAGCAGCTGGCTTGATAGAATGGTGGAACGGCCTTTTGAAGAAACAGCTACAGCGCCAACTGGGTGGCAACAGCTTGGAGGGCTGGGGGAGTGTCCTCCAGCAGGCTGTATATGCTCTGAATCAGCGTCCTATATATGGTACTGTTTCTCCTATAGCCCTGATTCACAGGTCCAGGAATCAAGGGGTGGAAATGGGAATGGTCCCACTTGCCATCACCCCAAGTGACCCGTTAGCTAGATTTTTGCTTCCCATTCCTGCAACCTTACGCTCTGCTGGACTACAAGTCTTGGTCCCAGAGGGGGGAGTGCTTTTGCCAGGAGACACAAAGAACATTCTATTGAACTGGAAGCTAAGACTTCCCCCTGGTCACTTTGGGCTCCTAATGCCCTTGAGTGAACAGGCTGAGAAAGGAGTTACAGTGATTGCAGGGGTGATTGATCCAGATTACCAGGGGGAAATTGGGCTGCTCCTCCACAATGGCGGTAAGGAAGAGTATGCCTGGAGTGCAGGAGATCCTTTAGGGCGTCTGTTAGTGTTACCATGTCCTGTTGTCAAAATCAATGGGCGACTGCAACAACCCAATAGAAGTAGTGTGATAAATGGTCAAGATCCTTCAGGAATGAAGGTATGGGTTACCCCTCCAGGTAAAGAACCAAGACCTGCCAAGGTACTTGCTGAAGGTGGAGGGAATACAGAATGGGTAGTAGAAGAAGGCAGTTACAAATATCAGCTAAGGCCACGTGATCAGTTACAGAAACGAGGACTGTGATTGCAATGTTTCTGTCCTGCCTTGATAACAGAGTGTTTGTATCTACACCAATATTAAGATTGTATCATTAGCTAAACTGTTGAATTTATATTAGACCCATTGTATTAGAGACTAAGCTTGTGTTGGGGGGAAGATTTTGCAGGTTCCGGTTGTACGTGGGATAGTTATGCGATGTTAGGCGGAATTATGAACTTGTTACTGTTTTCATTTGGAAATTAAGTATGATGTAAGGAGACATGATTTGATGCCAAGTTGACAAGGGGTGGACTTGTGATAGTTAAGGTGTTGTCAACTTGATCTGTTTAGTAATCCACAGGCTGCTTCTAGGAAGGATCAACTAAAGGAGGAGGTCTTTCTCCCAGGGTGAGCCCTTCCCCCAGAGTGGGCGGCCCCACTCAGGGAGGGACTTGATATAAGGAAGCTCTGGGTAGAAGAGTTCCCTCTTTTCCTTCCTTCCTTCCACTTGGCTGCCGGAGGTGCTCCCTACCTTCTAGCATGGATTGAAGACCAGTACGGAATAAAGACCAACATCAACTGAAGACCCACGTGGATCGAAACCCAGTGGTTCCTCAGGAAGCCTACAGGCTTTCCGGCACCATCTGCAGTGCCGGGCCGGGACTGCTGAGGCATCTGGCCCCGTGGACTGAGCAGCTACCAGGTTCGGTGATTCTCAGGCATGCAACTGCTATTGGACTACTGTAAACTAATCCAATAAATTCCCTTTATAAAACAATTCATTCTAGTAATTCTGTTCCTCTAGAGAACCCTGACTAATACACTACTCTTTGGTAATATCTAGAGTAAATGAAATTTTTTTCTTGAATATAAGTGAATAATCACTTGTAGCTTGTTTATATTTAGCAAATCGAACCTTCTTAAAAAAATTCTTTGAAATATCAAGCAGACAACAGAGATGACATTCCACCTTACCCCATCAGTACTGGTGCCAGGACTGGCTGTGATACCCATAGCATTCTGTGCTTGGGTGGGGTGTTGCAGAAGCCTTCATTTTATAAGTCCTACCAGTTTTTATCATATTTTGAGAAATTAATGGAATTATTGCTTCTTCAAACAAGTCAAATGATGTACACTTTTCACATGTACATTTACACATGCTGGGGAAACCAGTTCTAACTGCCCAATGTGCTTTACCTACCAAATGGGCAGAGGATGGCAGAGTAAACAAGAAGAACTCCATCCCAGTAGCCTGCAGGAAAGCACATGCAGTGTGAGGTTGCGGGGCTCCTTCCCGCACAGGTAGTGCCGAGGGAAGGACCAGGCTTGCTGGTTCCTCCCTAGGGGTTGAAGGGATGATGAGCGTCGGACGACTCAGAAACCTCTCCTGGCCACCGGAGAAAAACCACACTGAGTCGGGAGTCTTTGCAATGCAGGAACAACTCGCTTTATTACTCTGAGCAGTTGCTTATATCGTGTTGGGGATGAAGGCGGGGATTTTAGGGTGGGAGAAGAGGTAAGGGCCAATAGTAAACTTTAACTATTGAAATGGTAATTACAATTACCAGGAGGAAGTAGCAGGCCAGAAGCCCTTAGGCATCCTGCTGAGTCATAGGTGGCCAGAGACAGGTTGCCAAACTTTAACTAGGCTCAGGAAGTTCCACTAGGCCTCATGCCTGGACCTTTCAGGGCCCAACATGAGGTTATTATACCAGTTCATGAAACAAATTACTTGGGTTGAGGAATAAATGAGATAATGATCACACTGAAATTCTGTTCTATGTCTAAATCTAAGCAAAGATTTGTTTTGGTAAGAAGCAGCATGAATTACGTAAACAAAAGTTTCATTTCCTGGTTTATCCCAAGATGTTATCATTGGCTGATATGATTGTTGGCTAGTATTCATGAGCACCATTTTAGACAATGGAAACTTTTCCCCCAAAGACAAGCACAGAAGAAAGCCCCACATTTCATAATTTCGAATATGTATCCTGGAATTGTGGAATAAATTAAAGGTGGATCATCCCTTCATTCTCAGATGGAGGCACTATTAAGAGCCAGGAGAGTCGAACTGTAAATGGCAGTGAATTTTGCTTTGGGATTTCTTTCAAGTCTCAGAGTAATGATGGTTCTCAGAGCATTTCTAGTTCAACAAGTGCTATCTGCAAGTAATACATTTATTTTAACGATTTTCATGAAAGTAATTGTATATTTTAATGTTATTAAACAAATTTATCTGCTTTATATGACTTCATAAATGAATTTTTTTCCTAAGAAAGTGATACATCATATAGGACAATGTTTCTCAAATGATACGTGTGGGATAAATGGAAGTAAGGTGGTAAGGTATAATGACTTCCAGGGAAATCATTAATTATTCAGCAATCATTCACATAAAATCCATTATGTTTTAAAGTTGCTGGGCTGGAATACAATAACAAGCAAGGGAAGCCCTGATTCTTCCTAGGAAAGATTAGGAAAGAAAACAACGAGCCTCATTTTTAAATGGAAAAAAATGTATATGGTATTTTCACTGGATATGATCTTAATTTCTGGCTTATATCAAATATAGGATATTGCAGATAGAACTCTAGTGTGCACTCACAGGCTTAACTTGTCTCTGGTGGGAATTCTGTAATTGCAGCTGCAGCTGCGGTGCTTAGACCCCATACCTAGGGGCTGAGCCTACCTTCAGAGGAGCCACTTACACCACTGTATCAGACAGCTTCAGGCTCGCTGAGATGAACTTTCAGACCAGACACAGTTATGGAGGAAGGAATATTTATTGAAGCCTACAGATCCAGGGTAAGTTCCATAATGGCAGAAGAAACTGGCCTGCCTTCACAGGAGCAAGCGGAGAGAGAGAGAGAAAAGCACAAGTTGAAAGCCAAAAGGTACACAGCACACTTCAGGAACTCCAGCTAGGCATACTTTGCATATCTTTAGATTGTAACCTGAAACCCACCACCACACCTTAAGATCCACCCAATGCCATTGCCTCCAGCCAGGTGGCTGCAGATCTAAACTACAAACAAATAAAAAAACTGAGTATATTGGGGGTCATCTATTCAAAACACCACATTCTGCCCCTGGCTCCCAATAGATTTAAAACTATCACGCATTGTAAATTGTACTCAGTTCAATTTCAAAGGTCCCCACAGTCTTGACCAATTTAAGATATTAAGACCTGTTAAGCCAAACAAGTTAAAAATACTTCTAACATATAAAGGCACGGAGTAAACATTTTCAACTGGTATAAGGCATAGCAGAGAGACTAAAACATGCAAACTCAACCACCATCAAACAAACATCAGACTTCTGCAGTTCAAGTTCAACATTACCAGAGACTGACAGTCTCCAGATTTTCCAATTCCACCCCTCCTGCTGGGCAGAGTAGCTGGGGAACACTTCCATCCCAGGCCAACAATGAGCTCCATGGTAGCCCTTGCACAGTCCTGGTATATCCAAAACATCTTGAGGTCTTCATGCAAACCACGGTCCATCTTCCAAAGGCTCTTTCAGCCTATCAGGGCATCATGCCCTTCCTCATACTGCATCTCAGCAGCTGCTCCTGGAACTGTGTGAAATTCACGACCATTCCACACATTTTTCATGCTTCTGAAACCAATACCAGTTGTTCAGGACACAGCCTTATTCTTAATTTAGGGACTAAATAAATCATAGCCTGAAAATCAGGTTCCTTTTCCAGCCAACTCTTTTCAAAAGTGTTTGCATTTCTGATAGTCTTTCCTCAGGCATCCTTTACATGGTAAAGCAATTGGACCATCTTCCTTAAGATTGCTAACGTGTTGACAATAGCAGCTTTAGTATCATAAAACCAGTCTCTGTGCCAGTAAATTTAACTTGCTTAAAGTTTTCCAGCTTAAAAATCTTAAATCTCTCAGTCCAATATCTCTAGCCAAGCATAACAAATGTAACCTTGATCAAACTCTCTGGGTCTCAGCAGCAGAATGCAACCAGCCCTTATGCCTGTAGCCCAGTTCCAACAAAATCCTCTGTAGTCTTTCCTTCCCCTTAGAAAGTTCATAAGCCAAGCCTCAAAGTTCAATATTGTCTGCAGTTAGAATTCTCAAACTCTTACCAGAATAGTCTATAAAACTTGGCTTACCACTCCAGAAGGCATCTTCATTTGCAAGCACCACGTCCATGCCCATTTCTCCAAAACAAAGGTTCCAAAAGATCAACATCCACATGGTCAGGTTCATCTCAATCCACTCCTCAGTACCAAATTCTGTAGCAGACAGCTGAGATTCACTGAGATGAATTTTCAGACCAGACAGTTATGGAGGAGGGGATATTTATTGACACTTAAAGCTCCAGGGGAAGTTCCATAATGGCAGAAGAAACTGGCCTGCCTTCATAGGGCCAAGGAGAGAGAGAGAGAGGAGAGAGAGAGAGAGAGAGAGGGAGAGAGAGGGAGAGAGAGAGAGAAGCACAAGCCAAAAGCCACACAGCACACTTCAGGAACTCCAGACTCCAGCTAGGCACACTTTGCATATCTTTAGATTGAAATCTGAAACCCACCACCACACCTTAATATCCACCCAGTGACACTGCCTCCAGCCAGGTGGCTGCAGATGCAAACTACAAACAAATAAAAACTGAATATATTGGGGGTCATCTATTCAAACCACCACAACCACCGTCCTATGTGCTAACATTTATCTAGGGCTTTTCAAGAGGCCCAGAGTCATGAGATGATAAAAAAAAAAAAAAGTTGTGTTTATTTGGGTTACATAAAAATATTATGTGCTAATTTGAATCCCATTTAGTTTGTCTTAATAAAATGTGGCTAGGAGGCAGATTAAATTTATATTTGTTTATTCAGGATTTGTGTCCAAGAAAAGACATGGACCTGGGTGGTTTAACCAGACCATTCATAACAATTCAGTGTGACAACTTGTCAGGTCTATGTCATTTAGATGTACAATTTAGACTTGACCAACAGTCCTTACTCGCTAAGGGGTAGTAATAGTGTTCTTATCTGTATTCGAGGTACAATAGGTGAGATAAATATTTTGATTAAAAGAGCCTGTCACCAAGATGCCAGTTCAGAGAGACAGGTCTCTGAAATTAACAGACCATGCAATTCTGTTTCTGATGAGATCCAAATCCTGTACCCTATCAGACAGATGCCAGCGTTTAGAGCTCTGAGAGCCTGGGCCTTAGGAGGACGTTAACGTGATCAATGAGCTTCTTGCTGACAGCACTTTGGAAGAAACTGACATAAGTGCAAACAGGGAAGAACTGAAAAGTCACCAGAAGCAGTAGGCAAGGCAGACACCAGCCACACTTCACTGGCCAAAAAAAAAAAAAAAGAAAAGAAAAAAAAAATCCATGCATTTGGAGGACTTTTGTTTTTATTTCTTCTGTGTTCCCGATATGTGCAGTGTCTACAGCATGTTTGCATATTTTCTGTTTACAGGGAGAAAGCAGTGCACTCGATCAGTGCTGTGGTATTCTTCCACAGGTTTTAATGCCAGTGATGATAACAGCTGTTTTAGCTGATCACTGTCATGCATCTTGTCACTGCTATGCCAAAACAACCTGTGTAAATATCATTATAATTTACATACAGATGGAAAATAAAGCCTGAGAAAGGTATAGGATGTGGCATAAGGTCAAGTGTATAATGAGATGAGTTATCTCAGCCTGAGTCTTTCTTAATTTTACTTTCTTTACTGCACAATACCACCAAAAGCCTTAGCATATATTGTGGTTAGGCCCATATGACAGTTTTTAAAGTGTTATTATTATTATTTTAAACATTTAGTGACAATTTTCATACATGTACAGGATGTGTTTTTATCTTAACTCCCTCCTTTTATCTTCTTTTGGCTCATCTCTATATCTCCTCTGCTGAATTTCTACTTCTTTCTAAGGAATTCCTCTCCTATTTTGATATCTTTCACTTTTTGCCTTCCTACATCATGCACGACAAAAAGATAATAGACCCAATATTGTGTGGGTCTTCTGGAGTAACAATAGTTGTAGGAGGTTATATTGCAATGGCCAGTTCGAATTTGGAAGACAGGGTTCCAGAGCACTCCACTCCATCCTCTGGGTCTTAGACTTTCTGCCGCCTCTTCTGTAATATTCTCTGAGACTTGGAAGGCACAATAGAGATGTCTCATTTGTAAAGGAGAACCCAATGGTCTACTTACAATAGCTAGAAAATGGAGTCAGCCTAGATGCCCAGCAACTGATGAATCGGTAATGAGGTTGTGGCACAGATAAACAATGGAGGTTTAGTTGGCTGTGAAGAAAAATGAAATTCACACGAAAATTGATGGATCTGAATATTATACTAGGGAAGGTAATTCAGGCTCAGAAAGACAAATGTCACAGCTTCTCTCTCATATTTAGATGCTAGCTGTTGTATGTCTTCCCATATATTCAGTTGTTTTATTAAAACCTGTCAGTCGTGTCCCCAGCTGCCTGGCTGGAGGAGGAGTCACTGGGAGCAAATCCTGAAGTCTAGCGCTAAGTTGTGTTTGGGGGAGATTCCTATTTCCAGTCCAGAGGTATGCAGAGCAGTCTGAGCTCTAGCAGGGCCCCTGGTGCTTGCTGCATTAAAAAAAATTATTTATTTTTAAAAATTTTTTAAAATTTTTAAAAATTTTTATTAAAATGAAAACTGCTTTGCAGAAGACAATACCAGGCATATTAGAAAGTAAGTCCAGACTAGGAAGAAAAAAAAAAAAAAAACAAAAAACGACCTACAAAAGGCATGTACAATAAAACATTGTCATTCGAAAGATACAGACATCTAAAAGCTCAAAAATAAGAAAAAGAAATAAAGATTAAAATTGATCCAAACATACAAGTTGCCATCACAGAAGAGAACTGTGCGGATGGAAGACAGCGCACACAAGACTTATTTCCCACATACCATGCTATAGTCTGCACTTTCAGTGTACCATATTCTAAGCTCCAAGTGCCCATAGAGTTCCCTATGCACTGAGTGTTGTCCATTTGTGTGGCAGAATCAGGGGTGTCGCTGTGTACCAGCCGCCTCTCACCATACCTGTTCTTTTCCCCAATCCATGCCTTCTCTGGTATGTTCTGTTCTTACAACCTTGCACTTCCCAAGCACCCAGGAACCTATCTTTCCTGCCAGGCTTTCTCCACCAAGCATAGCCACATCACTTCCCATGTCTTCCCTGCCCATGATCCACAGGGCTCCTTTCTTTCTTTTTTTCTTTTTATTTATTTATTTATTTTTCATTTCTGGACTCAGTGAATACAGGCAAGTTGGTACCATTGTTAGCCTCCTCCCTGTCCTCCCCCTCTACAGGTTCCCTCCTTGTTGGGGTATGTGGGTCGTGCACTGTGGAGTTAGCCTTTCATTTTAGGTAGGAGGAAATGTCTCTGCGTGTCATGACCCAACGTGTGGCTCTGATGCTCTTTCTGCCCCCTCTTCCGCAAATTTCCCTGAGCCATGTCGGATTCATTTTAGGTCTGTTTCCTCTGTGTCTCTGGATATCTGGTTTGGTGGGGGTTAATTGTTTTCTGTGTCTATCTCCTTCACCACTGTGCTATTTCCCAGTTCGCCGAGAAAGAAGCATTGTTGCACGTTTCCCCATTTATTCTTAGTTTCAGCTGGGGCCCTTTTGAGGTATGATGGTGTGGTTCTCTCCTTAGGATCAGCATCTATCTGAGAAAGAGAAGCAGGTTCTCCAATGGAGAGTAAAGGTAGCACCAAGTAGATGTGTTAACCACTGTTTGTTAGAGATAGTTTATTGAAGAGTGGGTTCACTTTTGGATATGGCTCTGACTTGTTTCCCAGCTCCAGCTATATGATATATAATATATATATATATATATATAACATATGTATATATAATATAACATATATATATATATCACACACACACACATATATATATACACATACACACACACACACACACACACACACACACATATATATAAACACACACACACACACACACACACATATATGTATATATGTATGTATGTATTTGGAAATTTGCTTGTTTCCTTCTGCTTGGATGAATGAAATCAGCTTCTTCCACCGTTGATGGAGTGCCCCCTTCTGTAAGCCTAAAAGAAATCCCTTCCTCCCCTCTACTGCCTGCTTTAGATGTTCGTCCTGGTAATGTGAAGCTGCCTACAACATAGCTTTGCATTTTCAGAAATAGAAGTGGGAGTGAGAGGCAGTACTAGTCAGGAGGCTAGAAAGGGGCCATGGTGGTGTGAGTGTGTGTGTGCGTATGTGCATGTATGTGTATGTGTACGTGTGTGTGTGTTGGGGGTGGGCTTAAGGGGAGGAGACAGAGAACATACGAACTTTTAAGAAACATCTCTGCCTACCACTTTGGATATTGTGTAGGTCAAAGACAATTTATTCAAGGTTAAAGTACATCTGTTCTTTGCTTACCAGAACTTGCTTACTTGGCTATTTTTAAGTTGCCTTCCTCTTTCTTTCTTTCTTCCTTTCTTTCTTTCTTTCTTTCTTTCTTTCTTTCTTTCTTTCTTTCTTTCTTTCGTCCTTCCTTCCTTCCTTCCTTCCTTCCTTCCTTCCTTCCTTCCTTCCTTCCTTTCTTTCTTTCTTTCTTTCTTTCTTTCTTTTTTTTTCTGAACCTCATTTCCCATGCTCTTCAACTCTCTGAACACTTCTCTGGAAGGATGGTAGTTACATTCTCATATTATTTCAGGTAAAGCATTTGGCGCAACCATAGTTATATTCATTAATACATCCATAAAACATAGCTATATAATAACAGATTGTGTTTGTTGTTATAGTTATCTTTGTTTTTCTGGGGCAAAACACCCGACTCAAAGCATCTGATGGCAGGATCACATTTATTTTGGCATACAGTCTCGCAGGGAAGCTGTGTGATGGAAGGGGAAAACATGACCCTAGCAGATGCTGGACATCACTGCCATTACAGCAGAAAGAGAATGATCTTGAACTCTGGCAAGTGGGAGGTAGCTTTAACACCCCCAAACCACTGCCAACAACATACCTCTTTTAACGAGGTTCTACCTCCTTAATTGCCACCAGCTAGGGACCAAGCAGTCAAAACAAACGAGTTTATGGGAGACATATGATTCAAACCACCACATTCGCTCATAGTTGAAAAGACTTATATTGTCTAAGGAATTGTATTCTTTGTCTTTGTATTGGCAAGGTGAGAACCCAATGCAGCCTCTTGGGGTGTAAAGTGAAGGCACAGAATTGGGGCAGGAGTATTTCTTAAATGAAGAAACAGCAGTCTGGAAAAATAAGTCCCAGTGTTCTCACAGGATATTTATTATCCCTGCTGTTACTTATCAGTGTGTAATATTACACGTACCTCTATCCTTACTGCACATTAATAACAGCTGAACTATGGCATGTTCATCTTCATTGTTTTATGTCTTATATATCATCTGTTTTTGTCATCTTCATATGGAACTTTGGAGATCCACATATTCCATATGTAGAACTTATATTTTGGAAATCCCTTGCCTACAATCAGTTAAAAATATGTTTTCCAGACTTTCTAGCTCTGTATTACCTAGGAAACAGTCTCTTCTTCTTCATTCTTCTCTTTAGAAATAGTTCAGTGGGGAGACGTCTGACTGGGTAAAGTGATTGCCTTACCTGAGTTCTTAGATCCATATAAAGAACTTTTGGTTTTGAGCATGCCCAGATAAAGAACCACATAAAGCTGGGTGAATTGGGGTGTGATCTTAACCCTCCTGCTGCAAGATGGGAGGCAGAGACAGGGAGTTCAGAGCTCACTGGCCAGCCAGCCTGGGAGTCACATTGGTGAATAAGAGACCCTACTTTAAATAGCATGGTAAACAATGAACAACACTTGAAATGGCTCTATGATCTCCATACATAACATGCATGTGCCTCTACTCACACACATGGAGCCTGGTGCATGCATACACACACTGAGAGAGAGGGAGGGGGAGAGAGACAGAGAGAGAGAGAGAGAGAGAGAGAGAGAGAGAGGGAAATAAAAAAAGTAATATATCACAAGAAAATCATTGTTAAATATTTATTATGTCGTGGATCCACTCCATTTTAATGTAAACATGTGAAATTTAAAATCTTTGTGTAATAATACTGGAAGAGATTTCCTTGTTTAAAAAAAACAAAAAACTCTTCCAAGCCACCTTGTTCAGCAGAGCACTTTGTACTGGATCATCTGTAGAGAAGGACAGAACCCCTCATCAATTTGTGCTGAGGTTCTCCAATGGAGAGTAAAGGTAGCACCAAGTAGATGTGTTAACCATTGTTTGTTAGAGATAGTTTATTGAAGAGTAGGTTCATCTTTGGATATGGCTCTGACTTGTTTCCCAGCTGGTGGAAGGTTTTGAGCATGCCCAGATAAAGTCTTATATGTGCACACTAAAGGTGATGCCATAGCCGCGAGATCTGAAAGGCATTCCACTCTGAGTTTATAGTTCAGGAGTTTTCATTCATTCATTCATTCATTCATTCATTATTATTTTTTGTGAGCAATTTGAGAAGACAAAAGAATTTACAAAGGGAACTGGAATCAGAACTCCCATCATGAGCTGGGGACATAGCTCAGTGGCAGACCATTTGCCTAGTGTGTAGGACCCTGAGTTCCATCCTCTGCACAGCACGACAAAAACAATTAACATGTGAATCTCCAGGCTCTTGGGTGTTTAAGGTGACTTGAGGTGGTTATAACAGCTAGAATTATATATATCCTGTTTGCTTTCATTTGACTTCATGCAGTTCCTTAGGAAATTTATTTAGCTATGATTTTTTAAAAAATGCTCTTGTCAAAGACCATATAAGGCTGGGATAAATCTGACTAATTCAAGTTTCCAACAGTAGCCTTTTAAGGTTTAGTGTTTCTACCTTTTATGGTCCAGTGGTCCAAAAAGTGGGGAGGAGCCTTGTTAGATGTGTATATCTACCAGAGAATTTTACATTTTGAGGTAATGGATACTGATTATGTGTTTAGTCCCCTTTGAATTTTACCTCAAGTAAAAGGCTAAATTTTGTAAAATAAATGAATGTTTTAATTCTTTTCTCCAGCAATTGAGGTTTTAAAAGTGACAGTGTTAAAAATTTTTTCACCTCCCTCTATAAGCCTGTCTGCTAGAAATTACAAGGGAGCTTGGATCTCACTGGGTGGTTATGAAAAATTTGTCAGATTAGTTAGAATGTTCAGTAATATAATAGCATTAGTTAACTAAATTGCTTCTTTAATGAGGGCATATGACATTGGGTTTTTAAATGATAGCCTGAAGATTTTAGTGATATGTAGATTAGGAGACTCTACAAATGAAAACTAGTAAATGCATATGAAAATTCTTTGCTGAGCAATTATGAAACATCTTTATTATATTAATTCCTTCTAACAACTCTGAGTGGTCAAAGCTATTAGAATTAAATGACAGCAATGTTTTTGCCCAAAGTCATGATTTGAAAATGATAAAAATAGAATGTGTAGCTTGATTTGCTATCAATCTGTTATGCTACATTCAATTCCTACTCTCCAGACCCAGCCTGAGCTTAGATGGTGAATCTAGTCTCATTTTTAGTTGGGGAAAATTTGAAAAAATAATTTTTGAAGGTAACATACAAGGTACTTGGTTTCATTTTAATATATTTTGTATTTTTGTGTATACTTTGTTCTTACTATCCCTTTATCCAATCTGTCTCCAAGTTAGTCATGAATCATCATTTTCTGAATGTGTCGTTGGATGTGGTTTGCAAGTATTTTATTGAGAATATCTGTGTGTACTATCACCACACGAATTGCTCTATAGATTGTTTTTTTTTCTTCCTCTCCTTTTTTTTTTTTTTTTTTTGAGGTGTTCTTATCCAGTTTTGTTATCTAGGTTCTGAATTGATTTCCTTCCTTCATTTATCTGTTTATTTGACTCCTCTACTGGTCATTGATATTTTATGTGGGAATGGCATTTCAGCCACCTCATTATCTTTGGCTGATGATATTGAGCGATTGCTTGTGAAGATGTCGTATAGGCTTTTGCTCATTTTGTTAGTGTTTCTTTGGTGGGTTTTGAGCTTCTGTTGGGATGTAGGTGTTTGACAGTTTTCTTCTTTCCAGTTTTCTGTAAACTTGTCCTTGTTTAGAGTTATATTTCTCATTACTCCCTCAGAATAAAGCCTGCTGCAGTAATAGACACAACGTTTGGCAGCAGTCCTCATGCCAACTTGCAGTAGAAGACATGTGTACCTCCTCTGAGTTCAGAATGGCTGACGTGGTGTACTGATTAATAAGGGTATTAATAGTTAAGAAAAGAATGAAGAAGCAACAAAAGGATAAAGGAAAAATACAGTACGAATTATAGTAAAGGTATATGTCTTATGGAAATGAGAGCTAATAGAGGAAATACAGAAAACGTATGGAAAAAGATAGTCATAAAAGCTATTCAAGCAAGACACAAGCTGAAGCAAAAAAAAAAAAAAACCCATAACATTCAAGCATAAAAGTGTAATTAAAAATAAAAATAAGAGTAAGACATAGACTGAAATAGAAGGTATTATGCATCAACCAGTGTCTCTTCCTATTAGGGTTGAAGGTGATTTCTCCTAGTCCTTCAGTGAATGACCTTTTGTCGTGGGTAAAGGGAAAGCTGTTCATTCAAACAAGTGAAGTCACTCCATCCTTAACGTTGAGAGGAATTTCCATGTGGAATTGCATGTTCCACAGAAATCCCTCTGTCAGAGACCCAGCCCCAATGTCTGAGTCTTGTTTGTACTGAGCTGGGCCATGCACTTCCCATGAGCAGCTCTCTGTGGCTGAGGTTCTGGGGGGCGGGGGAGCTTTACTATGCTTGCTTCTTGCTGGGTTGTGTCTTCTGTGGCTACTTTCTTCCTTCCTCGGTGTGTTCCCTGCAGTTCTTGTTGGGGAACACATCTGCAGGGCTGTGTCAGGATCAGCACACTCCTTGCATTCCCTCTTCTCTGGCTGAGGTAATGGCAGGAGTTCTTAATCTCTGGTGAGTCACCCTAGTCTACTCTTGGAAAGCATGAGGCCAGGCACCCATGCTACACTTCTGCCAAGGTCTAAATGATCTGCTGCTCTGGCTGTCCTTTGTCCATGATATGTGTCACCTCTCCAAAGCCTTGTCAGTCTTTGTCCAGCTCACCATTCTTATGGTGTCTATGGCCAGGAGGGAACATCACCTCCTTGGGAAATACTCATACTTTCCCCAAGGAGAGTGTGCAAAGCACAGACATCTCTTGGTGGTCTCTCTGGCTCCTTATCCCTGGAGGCGTATTTCACATCTTTCTTCAAGTTGTTTTTTTTTTTTTTTTTCCTCTTCAACTCTGTTTCTCAAAGGATTAGAGTATAACTGTATTTTATTTTATCAGGACTCTTCTTCCCTAAGGCACATAGAGGGATTTCTAATTCAACATCTTCCAACTGGAGAAATTTTAATGAGCCTTCATCAGGAAGTCAACCTGCTTCTTTCTCACTGATCCTAAATTCCAGTTAAGATGGTTACTGTTTCCTAGGAGCAAGCTCCTGGTTTGTGTTCCAATTTCCATTCATGATTACCTCTATTAATTATCCTGCTGTGTCTAGATCCACACTTTGTTTTATTATCCATTTTCCTACTTCCTCAAGACTTAGGGTTCTGCCACTGAGTCCTGAAAGCCCAAAGGACTACAATAAAGATTCCTATTTCTTTTTTCTTCTTCTTTCTTTTTCATTTTTCATTTTTTTTTATTGACAACATCCATGATTCTAAACAGTATCTCATGGTAATTCCCTCCCTCCCCCAACAGTCCCCTTTGAAACTCCACTCTCCATCATATTCCCCACCCCCATCAGTGTCAGCACTGTGAGGTCATGGATATACAGGTCATTTTGTGTCTGGAGGAGTGTGTTGTAAGGAGTCCTACCCTTCCTTTAACTCTTGCATTGTTTCAGCCACCTCTTCTGCAATGGGCCCTGAGCCTTGGAAGATGTGATAGAGATATTTCAGTGCTGAGCAATCCTCTGTCACTTCTGCTAAGCACCATGGTGGCTTCTGAGTCATCCCAAGGTCACTGTCATCTGAAAAGAGAAGGTTCTCTAACCAAAAATGAGAGCATAGAGAATGTTTAGCCATCAGCAGATGTTACACCCTTAGGGCTCATAACTACACTTGTTGTAGGTTTTCAGTATCAGGGATATATTCCCTCCCATAGAGCAGGCCTCCAGTCAAGTTACATAGAGCATGGTTGGTTTTCCCCATAACAGATGTGCCACTATTGCACACCCTGATACCAAAACCAGGCAAAGATGGAACAAAAAGAAAATTACAGACCAATCTCGCTCATGAACATAGATGCAAAAATTCTCAACAAAATATTGCCAAACAGAATACAAGAATATATAAAAAAGATCTTTCACCCTGACCATGTTGGCTTTATCCTAGAGATACAGGGATGGTTCCACATATGAAAATTAATAAACAGTACATTATATAAATGGACTGAAAGACAAAAATCACATAATCATCTCATTAGATGCAGAAAAAGCATTTGACAAAATCCAACATCCCCTCATGATAAAAGTCCTACAGAGACTGAGAATAGAAAGAATATATCTCAACATAATAAAGGCTTCTTATGACAAGCCTACATCCAATATATTACTAAATGGAGAAGAACTTGAAGCTTTCCCACTAAAATCAGGAACAAGACAAGGGTATCCACTGTCTCCACTTTTATTTAATATAGTACTGGAAGTCTTAGCTATAGCAATAAGGCAAGAGACACACATATAAGGGATATAAATTGGAAAGGAAGCAATCAAGTTATCATTATTTTCAGATGATACAATTCTATACATAAAGGACCTTAAAGACTCTACCAGCAAACTTTTAGGCCTGATAAACAACTATAGCCATGTAGCAGGATACAAAATAAACACACAGAAATCAGTAGCCTTCCTATATACTAACAACAAACACAGAGAATGAAATCAGAGAATCACTCCCATTTCCAATTGCATTAAAAAAAAGTACCTTGGAATAAACCTAACCAAGGAAGTGAAGGATTTCTATAATGAAAGCTTTAAAACACTCAAGTGAGAAATTGCAGAAGACAGTAGGAAATGGAAAGATATCCCTTGTTCTTTATTAGAAGAATCAATATTGTGAAAATGGCAATCTTACCAAAAGCATTCTACACATTTAATGCAATCTCCATCAAAATTCCAATGGCATTCTTCAAAGAAATAGAAAAAAAATATCCAAAAATTTATTCGGAAGCACAAAAAACCTTGTTTCTTTTTTTTTAAGTGAACTTTGTCTTATTTATTTTTTAAAGTATTTTTTTCATTTGTTTACAAGGAGAGAGAGAGAGAGAAAGAGAGAGAGAATAAATATGGGTGTACCAAGGCCTCTAGCCACTCCAAATGAATAAACTTCAGATAACTGCACCACTTTGAGCATTTAGCTTTACATAGGTACTAGGAAATTAAACCTGGCAGTTAGGCACTTTAACCACTGAGCCATCTCTCCTTTCTATTTCTTGATAATCCCCACATTATTACCTTAGCGAGATCACTTGCTTACTATTTAATGCCAGCTATACCCCATGGTGCTCTGGTTTTTACCCAATGAGGTGCACAGCTAGAGACTGCTGGGTCATCTTGAGGAGCTGAACGTCTATTTCTTGACTTCTTTGTAGTATCCGAAGCTGGAATCCACTCTGCTTCTTACATGTCAATGGTGTCTGAGCCCTTCATCTTACCTACTGAGGTGTGTTCAGTTCGCCAGACATCTGGCCAGGACAAGAGTAGCTCGATCTAACTTTCACTCTTGAAATCTTGCAGTGTAATCTTGGTTTATTTTATTTATTTATTTGAAAGCAACAGACAGAGAAAGACGGAGAAAGAGAGAGAGAGAGAATGGGTGTGCCAGGGCTTCCAGCCACTGCAGATGAATTCCAGATGCGTGCACCCCCTTGTGCATCTGGCTAATGTGGGTCCTGGGGAATCGAGCCTCTAACTGGGGTCCTTAGGCTTCACAGGCTAGCGCTTAAGTGCTAAGCCATCTCTCCCGCCCCCGCAGTGAAATCTTGGAAAGCATGTATTTGGAGAACATAGCCCTGAATTTAGAGAAGACTAACTTCTCTAACATTCTCTTAAAGGGTCAACTTCTAAAATTCTTCTGGAATTCTTTCTATCCAGAAGTGAGCAAACTGCTTCTACAAGCAGAGTCTGACAGACTAATACTTGTTACCAATATTGTTATTTTCCTACCCAAGGATGGGCAAACCATCTTTATCAACAGTCTGAGGACAAAAGAAGCTGAAGAGAAATTTAGTTTCAGCCACTAGTAAAGCTACTGCATTTGCTGTTGCCATAGTTCTGATTTTACTAAGGGTGTAACTTCTTTTGCATGCAGGTGCTCATTGCCATTTAAAAATATATTTTTTAAAAATTTATTTGAGAAAGAGAGAGAAAAAGAGAGCAATTGGGTATGCCAGTTCCTTTAGCCACTGCAAATGAGCTCCGAATTCCAGACATATGTACCACCTTTTGCATCTAGTTTTCGTGGATACTGGGAAATTAAATCTTTGTTCTTAGGCTTTTCAGGTAAGTACCTTACCTCCTAAGCTATCCTTCCAGCTCCTCTTCTATTGAACAGCCAAAACATGGTAACACATGAACATGTAATACATTATATAAGCAAAGAGTAAAGAACGTTCAATCTTGGGTAATCCTTAAAGGAAGAATTGTTAAAGGAAGATTGCTAACGTCCAGCACCATGTCCTGCTGGGCTCTGCTGATCCAAAGCACACATATGCTCTGATCGCAGGTACAATCACATTAAGTCCACCTGTTCTTTTCCGTAGATATGTGAACCTAGTTACTGACTCATCTTCAGTGTTATAGTCAGCACTTCTTACACATGTACACTTGTTCTGAGTTGAGAGTCTAACCAGGCTATCTGTGTAAAGTGGACCAAAGTGTGTCATAAGATTAATCAGCATCTCTAAAGATTGCTTGTGAATATTGGTCATCTTTACTGTTCAGGATAAAAGTACACCCAGACAGAGGAAACTAATTACCTTCTTTTAATGTGTTTTGTTTTGTTTATATGCATTACGTAGCTGTAAGATTAACTTCAGGGTAAATTACAAATAATAAATTTAGCAACTCGCAGCAATAATCTCAGAAAAGTTATTTATAAAGTCCGTAATTAATATCCCCACAGTTCTCTGCCGTGATTCATTCCCTAATTCATTCTCATAGTTCATCCCCACAGTTCATCCTCACAGGAAACCTTTTTATTTCTTACACAGTTAGGGAATATTTAATAATGATAAATAGCAGTCAAGTGTGTCCAGGATACTCCATACCACGTGACTATGATAATGTGAATGATAGATTCTCTCCTATATACCTTTCATATTTTTTCACTCTCATTCTTTGTCTTTTTCTTTCTCTCTCTCTTGTCAATTACAAAACCTACCAGTAACATACTTCAGAGGTCAAGGTCGTTATATTTTGTCAAGATTTGCATCCCTTAAGCCCTTCTTCATGTCTTAATATGACCATTGTCGGGATTCTGTAGAGTCAGCATTGAAGATTACTTAGCTATGTAGGAAGCTCAAAGACGAAAATACGGTATTTTAAGTACCAAAGGGAATCTAAGGAGTTTGTCAGTAGTGATAATCATAGATTAAAATTAAAATAAAAAAAATCCCTGGACACTAGTGAGTTGTAAGCACAACTTCTTCTATCAGAGTAAGAAAGGAAAGATAAATGTAAACCAATATAATGAAATATTAATAAAAGTCTTCCATATTATAGAAATTATGCCTTATCCTAATTTATTTTGTTTCTATTTTAAAAACTATTTTGGATACATTCATCACTTAATTTTCCTTAACCATGGTAAGCAACATAGGAAAAATAATGGAGCATTTTTAGCATTTTCTCTTGTGGAACCTAGCACATGGTTTGTGATAAGAACATGGAAATGGGTGGATTGGTGGCTGCTATGGCACTCGTTAGGCATTGGTGTGCAGGCATCCCCAGATTCCAGTCCTGGGTGTGCATGCATTATCTATTGTACTTGGGGGAAATTATTTTCACTCTGTCCACCTCAGTATATTCATTTAAATGTGGGAAAAATAAGTTCACCTGACTTAAAATGTGTGGGTTAATGAGGATTCCAAGGCACACCCTACAATATGCTTAGTATTACTTATATGTCCAATTTGCCTGACACTGTATGATTCTTAAATCCTGAAATGTGGGAAATATAAGATTGTAAGAATATATATATACATATAGTTTGGTTTTTTGAGGTAGGGTATCACTCTGGTCCTGGCTGACCTGGATTATCTCTGTAGTCTCAGGGTGGCCTTGAACTCAAGGTGATCCTCCTACCTCTGCCTCCCGAGTGCTGGGATTAAAGGTGTGCACCACCACGCCCGGCTAAGAATATTTTTAAAATAAATTTTCACAAAAAAAACCTATCAAAAGAGAATGAAAGGGGACAAGAGGAATGGGAAAGAAACTTCATTATTGAACTTGTAAACCTTTCAGCCCTAACACTGAAACATGCAATAGTAAAGGATTGGGATATGTGGATGTATCGGGTTGGGGAAATTTGAGTCTGGAAAGGAGATATAAAGGGAATAGAAAGGGAGGGAGGGGGGACTTAATAGGATGGTATAGTATCTATGTAAGTAGAAGAACAGATTATTGGGGGTGAAAATGTTTAGGTGAGGTCAGGGGAAAAGATTGAGTAAAGGAAAGGTAGATGGAGGGCAAATCAAAATATAAGAGGATATAAGTAAGTCATATGGAAACCTACTTTTTTGGACTATAGAACACACAGGAGCCATAGATTGCTACTAGAAAATTTTCAGTGCCAGGGATGGGATACCTTCCTGTGAGTTGTTGGCTAAAACAGTACAGGCCATTGCCGAGGCCCTTGGTTTCCCACCAGGAGTAGATGGTAAAACCCTATTGCTAAAGACTCCACATACTTGGTCACTGAGAAACCCTGATGGAGCTGAGCTGAAAACCTCCTCCTTGTAGACCAACTGACAGAAAGCTGGAAGAAGCCATTCTGCATGCAGTTCAATGGGAGAGAGAAATCATCAGTGAAGATACTCAACAGTGGACACTGCAAGCCTTATATTTGGCCAGCCAGGCCAAATGTGCCAATGGGTGCAATAGTGGCACGTCTGTTATGGGGGAAACCAACTGCCCTATAATTGGCTTGCAGGCCTGCTCCATGGGAGGGAATACATCGCTTATATTAAAACTACAACAAGGGTAGCACTGAGACCTAGGGGTGTAACAGCTGCTGCTATCTGGCTAAATGTATGTACTATGCTCACCCATCTGCCCAGTAAGCACTTCTCTTAATGTTCATACCCATGTGTTAATGTTACTCTCACCTTTAGTTAGACAATCTTCTCTTTTCAGATGGTAGTGACCCTGGGATGACTCAGAAGGCACCATGGTGCTGAGAAGAAGTGACAGAAGAGTGCTCAGCACTGAAATACTCAATCACACTTTCCATGGCTCAGAGTCAATTGCAGGAGAGGTGGTGGAAAGAATGTGAAAGCCAAAAGAAGGGTAGGATTCCTTACAATATGCTCCTCCAGACAAAAAATGGCCTGGATATCCATAACCTCATAGTGCCTGATACTACCTATACAAGATCCTCATAATAGGAGGAAAAGATTGTGACATCAAAATAAAAGAGAGACTGATTGAGAAGGGCAGGGGATATGATGGAGAGTGGAGTTTCAAAGGGGAAAGTAGGAGGAGGGAGGGAATTACCATGGGATATTGTTTGCAAATATGGAAGTTGTCAATAAAAAAATGGATGATCAACATGGCATAGTAACTAAAATTAAATAGTGGGTGTTTTGAGAGACAAGGGGACTGGACAAATCCTGTCAACCACCACCATTTAAAGAGCAAACCAGGAAGTGAGGCACATAGGCACACAGAGGAGAGGAGAGAGGAGAAGGAAGACAGATAGGAAGTCAGATCATGGACTTTATCATTTTGATGTGAAATCAATATGAAGAAGAAGTGCTGAGAATAAAGATCAAAGTGGCTGTGGAATAAAAGCCTTCTGCTCCTTTGTGATTGGGCTAGTGAATGTGGGGGATTCTATTTCTCCAAGGCTTATAATAAACACCACATAATGAATGTTTAATACATTTTTTAATTCTTCTCTAGTTGAGTACAGAATGTTCTTAAGAAACTGAAGGATATGCACACCTGACAAAAACGTTTCAAAGTGATGTTCCTGTGTTTTACCTTCAGATTCATTCATCTTCCCCCCTCTCCCTACTTCCTTATCTTCTCTTCCCTCCTTCTCTCCCTCCTTCTTCATCCTCTCCCTCTTCCTTGGCATGGCATGATGTAGACTATGTTGGCTTAAATCTTGCTAAGTAATCAAGGTTAGCCTTCTACCATTACCTACTCAGTACTGAGCTTACAGGCATATGCCACAATACCTGGCTAAGCATGTGTGTGTGTGTATATCTGCCTGCATACCTGTAGTTGTGGGTGGTGCCAGGGCTGGGATAAAGCATTATGCATATTAGGCATGCACTTGACTAATAATTTAAATACCTGTGGTAGTATGAATGTGGAAGTTCCTGTCAGACATTTATGTATGTGATTAAGTCTCATAATTAATCCTCAACTGGTGAAGCCTTTGGCAGGTGGAGCCTTGGTGGTAGAGGACATGTGTCACTGGGTGTGGACCTTCGCGTCTTAGTCCAGCTCCAGTGGGTGTTCATAGCTAACTCCATTTGACTGTTTCCTTCCTGCAGCTGTGGATAAGTGACACCCCACTGGCTGGCCGCTGCTGTCGTGTTTTTCCAGTGATGATGAATCTTCCCTTGAAATATTTAGCCCAAAGAAATATTTCCTTTCCAAAAGCTCCTTCTGGTCAGATGTTGCTTCCCAGCAATGAGAAGGTTACTGCTATAATAGCAAACCAATTCCATTCTTCTCACCCATCTTTATACACAGTGATCCACACATTCATCTATTCCAGTATCCATTTACTTCTCATCTAAATATGTGTAGCCGTCCTTCCATTAATCATTGATTCTCCTGCTGTGGCTCACACCTGGGCACTGGCTCTGTACAGTGGTCATAAGTGAAGCTGTTATTTCTCACAGGCTATTTTTTAAAATTACATGGTTCAACATAGCCAAGACAGATATTTTTTTCTTTCTCATAAGCTCATTTAAGTACTTTAAGAAATTCAGGTTCTTGGGCTGGAGAGATGGCTTAGCGGTTAAGCGCTTGCCTGTGAAGCCTAAGGACCCTGGTTCGAGGCTCGGTTCCCCAGGTCCCACGTTAGCCAGATGCACAAGAGGGTACATGTGTCTGGAGTTCATTTGCAGTGGCTGGAAGCCCTGGTGCACCCATTCTCTCCCCCTCCCTTTATCTGTTTTTCTATCTGTGTCTGTCGCTCTCAAATAAATAAATAAAAAATGAACAAAATAAAATTAAAAAAAAAAAAGAAATTCAGGTTCTTTCTATCTTTTCACCATCTAACATCCCTGAAGTACTGGCTTCTTACACATGATGTTAATATTTACTTAATATCCACAAACTCACATACTCAACCAGGCAAGAAGAAACCACCAGGAAACATATAGTCCTTGTTGCAGTTAAATTCGCACTGTTGGGTAAATATCCAACCACAAACATCTGCCCCCAGTGAAACACCATCCATCAGGCTGCTGGAGACTCAAGTTTCAAGCTTAAAAAAAAAAAATCTCAGGGGGATGGAGAGATATCTCAGTGGTTAAGGTACTTGCCTGCAAAGCCTAAGGACACAAGTCCCATTCCCTAGTACCCATGTAAAATCAGATGCACATGCATAGGGAGCTTGTTTGCGGCCACTAAAGGCTCTGTGCGTGGCAGTTCTCTCTGTCTGTCTATTTCTTGGTCTGTTTTTCTCTTCATGTCAATAAATAAATAAATAAATAAATAAATAAATAAATAAATAAATAAAAAATAAATATCACTGGGTGTGTTGGTGCATGCCTTTAAGACCAGCATTATGAAGGCAGAAGTAGAAGGACTGCCATCAGTTCATGGTTACCCTAAGACTACATAGTGAATTCTATGTCATTCTGGGCTAGAGCGAGACTCTACATGGAAAAAAAGCAATAAATGAATAATAAAAAATAGAGTAAAAGAAAAATACCTCACATTGTGGGGGACATACTTTCACATTCTAACTAATACATGCTTCTTCTTTATTTGGGAGCTGCAACTATTGCTAACAGTCATAGGATACTAATTAGAACAAATAATTTTGGCCCACTTATTTTCAAAAGATTTTTAAAACAAGGTCTATAAAACCCAGTGACAGCTGTGAAATCCATGGAAAGAAAGGAACGGCAGATATTGATAAACAAAGAGAAACTTCTTGTATCTAGAGAGTGTGTTATGTTTTTGTTTACTGGCAGGGGGATTCACAAGTTTCAGACAGATGATAAAAGTGGTATCAGATGATGTTTCTAGAACATCCTGACCTGCAGTGATGCTCATTTCCCAGTCCATTCCGAAGGACTCTGCACTCAACATCAGGACTCAAAATTCTGTCTCAATATCTCAGTAAAGGGTGTACCACTTACTGAGTATATTCCTTATTTCCTTAGAGTAACTCAAACTGTTTTGAGAAAAAGTGCCAATGACAAGTTTATCTGAAGACCTCCATTGGCAATCAATGTGTACTCCTCATTCCTTTTTATGCTTTGATAGTACCAAATATCTTAAGGAAAGAGCCCTAAGGAAGTTTTCAGACCAAACTGGTCCATCTGAGAATCACTTTTTATTGCCAATATTTGAAGCTTAGAGCCTTAGAAAGAATTGGTTGAAATTATACCAAAATACATTTAGCAATCAGATTTAGCATTACTAATGAAAGATTTATTTTAAATAAAGCACTAATCTACTGAAAAAAAGATCATAGTAAGGGGCCTTAGATAGCCTCAGAAGATAATAGAGACTTCCTGGGGACATGGCTTACTTTCTATGCCTTTAACTGCTTTTCTTCAATTATTATGGGTCTAAGAAGCCCAACAACCAATCCTTCCGTTGAGATGGTTTAATTTTAAAGAGGCAGGCCTCAGATGGACTATTTAAAGATTCCTTTCTTCAAGCTAAACAGATCAGAACTTGGTAAAATGACTCTAGAAATAGTAGCTATTAGACTTAGAAATAGGAGAAAATAAAGGGCACCTTCCAGTGCTTTCTACAAAGATTTCTCTGGGGTTGATGAGCTGCAGGGAAGCCTGAGAAAGCCAGGAATTATAAACAGCACGACTAACTGCCGAGTATCTCATTAAGAAGGGCAATTCAATTTCTATTGTACTATGCCTACCTGGTTATTTTACTAACTTAGGTTCATTAAGGATTTTTATGGCTTGTAATTTTCCCTGCTAAATTTGACTGTTTATCTCTGTCCACTTTTCTTACTTTAGCATCATTTTTGAGAATTGACGCTTAATGATGTTGCCAATCTCTAGATAAGAAGCTACACTCACAGCACTGAAAATAACAGATCATTTATGTAATTGTTGGCAGCTTAATTATTTTATGTGTAAGTGATAGTTCATGAAGTGCTGTATAAATTTATAAATTAGCAT
Organism: Jaculus jaculus; assembly: GCF_020740685.1. Lineage (NCBI taxonomy): Eukaryota > Metazoa > Chordata > Mammalia > Rodentia > Dipodidae > Jaculus > Jaculus jaculus. The sequence continues at coordinate 20,175,541 of NC_059104.1, read as the reverse complement.
TATGATGGCTTAATTTTGGCAACTTTTTAGTAATTTCTGTGCACATTACATTAGATATTTATTGCCTTTTAATATGCCTATCAGAATCTGATCAAGAATGATTAATTGTTGTGCATGGTGGCCCAAGGCTGTCTATAATACCAACTTTGGAGGCTGAGGCAGAAAAATCACAAGTTTAAGGCTTGGTTGTACTATAGTGTATGTTTTCTCCATCCATGGCAACTTAGTAATATTTTGTGTTTAAAAAAGTTAAAAAGAAAGAAAGGAAGGAAGGAAGGAAGGGAAGAATGGGAGGAGGGAAGGAAAGAAGAAAGGAAGAAAGGATGAGGACATTGCACAGTGGTACCCTGCTTGCCTAGCATGTGTAAGGTTCTAGAATGCCCTTTCCACTCCCCATAAAATGAATGATGAGCTTATTTAACTTATCACATTAGTAGTCTTTATACTGTATTGCCACACTGTTAGTGGAAAAGTATTTCGGGGCTTATGTAGGTCCTGTGAAATTGAACTTGGGTCTTTTGGCTTTGCAGGTAAGAGTTGCTTGAAGTGGATGGAGGCCCTGGTGTGCTCACTCTTCTTCTCTCTCTTCCTCTCTCTATTTTTTCCCTCTCTCTATTTTAAATAAGTAAATAAAAGTAAAATACTAAAAATGTATTTTTTGGGAGTTAAATATTTCACTTAAATGATAATATAATTTTTCAAGAGGTTTTGTTAAAATTTTTAAAAAAGATACAATTTCATGACTCAACTGAATCTTCTTGTAGCACAAAAACTTATTGGAGGATTGTCTGGCTTTTATCTCACTTTACATTTTGTTGTAACTGTTTGTTCTTTTATTTTATGATGGGGATGAAACTCCGGGCCTTGCACATGCTCAAAAGTGTCATAGGGCTGCAGCCCAGCCCCTTGGTTAGATGCTGATTTGTTTGCCAAACGGTTGTCAAATGGCAGTGGAGGAGTAGGGTAATCAATTAAATGCCATCATCCTTTGCTTTTAAAATGGTGATGATTATGTAAGGGAACCAAATGCATCAGCCTAATTATAGCAAGTTGAAATGATCGACTCATTATGGCTGCATGTAAGCTGTGGAAGAGGACTCAGCTTCTTTAGCACAAGTGGGAGGAAGCAACGGAAAGAAGGTACGTGTGTGTGTGTGTGTGTGTGTGTGTGTGTGTGTGCACGCACGTGTGTGTGGGTGCCCCAGGACCTCTTGCTGCTACTGCAAGTGAATGTAAAATGCTTGTGCCATTTTCTGTGTCCAACTTTATGCGTTGGCTTTGGAATTAAACTTGGGCCATCAGGCTTTGCAAGCAAATCCCTTTAACTGCTGAGTCACCTTCCCAGTTCACTGGATGTTTAATTTTATAGTTATTTTTACTATCTGTATTTATTTTTTGTTTATTTTCATTTATTTATTTGAGAGCGACAGACAGAGAGAAAGAGGCAGATATAGAGAGAGAATGGGCACACCAGGGCTTCCAGCCACTGCAAACGAACTCCAGACATGTGCACTACTTTGTGAATCTGGCTAACGTGGGTCCTGAGGAATCCAGTCTCAAACCAGGGTCCTTAGGCTTCACAGGCAAGCGCTTAACTGCTAAGACATCTCTCCAGCCCATATTCATTTATTTGTTTGAGAGAAAGAGAGAGAGGCAGATAGAGAGAATGGGCATGCCAGAGCTTCTAGCCACTGCAAACAAACGACAGACACATATGTCACCTTGTGCATCTGGCTCATGTAGGTACTGGGGAATTGAACCTGGGTCCTTAGGCTTCACAGGCAAACATCTTAACCACTAAGCCATTTCTCCAACCCTGAATGTTTGTTTGTTTGCTTTTAAGAGTTGATTGCACTATATCAGAATCTGAGGTGGAAAGGAATGATGTTAGGGAAGAGAAAACCACATCTGTGAGGCATAGCATGGCATGATGCCATTATCTGATAGTAGAATCCATTGTCATGGGAAGAAATACAAATAAATTTAAAAAAAAAAAAGAGGCAAAAGGCGTGATTAGGATCCCAAGCTATTTTCTAAAATACTGTTGATTAAGGACCTTTTGCTTTACTTCCCGTATGTAAGACGAGCTTGGTGATAAATTCTCCCTTTACTCCCTCTCCTTTCTCCTTTGATACATTTATTTAAACAGTGCCTTTCAGGTGAGAAAGAGGTGAGCAAGACAGGAACAGTCTTGTCAGCATGGAGTTCACAGTATGGACGTGGAGTGTGTGGTATAAATCAGTGCGGAAATTGCATCTGTAAGTGGGAAGATAATAAATATTTTAGGTTTGAGAAGCCATATGATCCCTGTCTCCAAGAATGCCACTCTGCTATTGTGAGGAAGAACCATAGAAAATACATAAGTGAACAGGCACGGCTAGTGGTGGGTAAAGCTGATGACACACTGATGTTTGCATCACACACATTTAAGATTTTGCAAAGTGTTCTTGTTTTTGTTTTTTTTCCTAACTATTGAGCAATGTAAACCTCACTCTTAATTACAGGCTATATGAATAGTTGCAGATGAGAGCTGGCCCACAGGCTGTGTTTTGTACAACTTCTTCCATAGGTTTCAGATCAATAGGGGCATTAAACTCTATTAGCTGAGTGAATCCAAAAGCATGCATATTTAAAACATAGAAAGTAGTGCAGCCAGTTTATAAGGCAGATGTTCCACATGAGAGACATGGAGGACCTTGTCTGAGCCAAGGATGGTCTTGACAATGATGACCAACTCAGTGAGTGTGGACTCATTTCTGCATGTCCTCTTCCAGGCTTGGGCATGTCCTCACACGCTGTTCTGCATGCAGGTGACTATTGCTGTATCTTTAGACCTATTCTGGTGAACTTGTGAACCAGGTTCCAGGCATCGATGCTGGCATTCTTCAGTGTTCACTGGGAACACAGGTTCTGCCCTGGTGGCATCTACTCAGCCATGAGCACTGTTTATCTCAGCCTGCTTAGGTGAGCTCAGTCTAGTTGATGTGGCATGCTCAGATGAGACCACCAAAATTAACATTTCAACATCTTACTTTGTAATTACCTGGCCATATTGGGCTTCACTGTTGGTCTCTAGACACAAAGCCTTGCTCTAGTGATGCCAGCTGTGTGGACCTGGTGGCAAAGCTCTGGTAGCCTCCATTTCCACATTTGAAATAGGGTTAAAGACCCAATTGACAGGAATGTTTTAATAAAGCATTACATATATTGAAAGACAAATGATAATTGGCTATTACTGCTATCACTGAAAGTATATAAAATAGGACAACATGTGATATTCTTTTCCTAAGAGTTTTAGCTAATGTTTGTTAGATTTGATAAATATTAGAGAGAGGAGAGAATTAACTAGCTTCAGGAAAAAAAAAAACAGAAAACCCACTTTGGCTTAAAACCCTAGGAATATGGCAGATAATTTAATACAAGAGGAAATTAAATATGAACTATATCATTCTGAATGAATAAAATCAACTATTTAACATTTCAAAAAATTTAATTTAGGAAAGGTTAATTACCATTATTATGTCAACTACATTTTTAAATGAAGGAGTCATAACTCTTTTGAAAACATGCCCAAGACATAGTCATTCTTTAATTTAATATTGTGTATAGTTTGGACCCCTGATTCCTACACAAACATTGTAAGCCACTGTAATGTAGCTTGGCCTGAAAGCTTATCACAGCCGCTGTTGACAGCTGCTAAGACTGGGGTAAGCACTTTCCAACTTTCTCCAACTTTTATTAAAATTTGCCTGGGTCTCACACAAACAGAAGCCTTTCTTTTATTTCCTTTCCATTGCTGGAGAGGATTTTAATTGGTTTCATGGGTCTTTATTAAACAACATTTATTTCTCAATAAATGATTCAGATCTGTGGTGAAGAAATGCAATAATTTAACAGGGGAAAAATTCAGAACCCCTGAAAGGTCACATTTACACCAAGACAACAATGGATAATGGTACCACACATGGCTGTGTGAAATGCTGACTCATTCTTACAAGTTTTGCCTTTTGAAGTTTCTTTTCAACAGAGGGAGAAGGCTAAGTTGATCAAAGTGTAGTGTCTTTGACAGTCTGCTTTTTGCCCAGTGGCATGTGTTTATCCACACACTTTAATGTAAATACATGAAGATCATTTATATACATTGAATTTCTTTGTTCAAATCATACTGAGTTCATACATGCACATTAAATTTATAAACAACGTTTAAGTAACTTTTTCTTTTAACCTCAATTTTCTCATCATTGAGATAACAATAAATATCTTGAAAAGCGATATTGGAAGTGCTAACTGATAAAACAGATATAAAATTACTAGTTTGATGTTTGTGAAAATAGGTACTCAATAACTACTTCATTTCTTCCTCGCTATCTTTCCTATGTTATGACTTCTTCCTTTAGGCCGAAGTCATGCTTCACCTTACGAGCAGGACGCCTGTTTCAATTTCTAAGGTCACTTTTTACTCCCACTTTTAATAATGTTCAGAGTAATATATTCAATATGACAGTTTTGATTATGACACTGTTCAATTTATAAAGAACTGCTTTAAAGCCAGGTATTAACATAAACATAATAATCTGATTATGAATTGATTGTCAGTTCACAGGCTTTTCTTTGTTTTTGTTTTAACATGATTGCATAGATGTCATATCTTCCAATGGGGGAGCGTTTTGATAAAATGACAACTTCTAATGATTTCTCTTCGGCCACATATAAGAGCTTCAGTACAATTTCTAGATACCCCTACCACATGGAGACCCTTCCTTTCTGCCTCTCTCTAGTGATCTCTTGGTTTTATTTGTCTACAGCATCACCTCCCACACAGGATTGTCTTACTCATAATTCTCTTCTATAAAATTGTGCCCTTTTATAGCTAGGATATGTCTGTGTGTCATAAATGTCAAGCCTTGTGGACTTGTCTGTCCTTCAATGTCGTGTTGGTGGCGAGCCTTTTCACTTCATGATTAAAACTGTTTGTAGCTAGTGCTGGTGAGATGGTTTGGAGAAGCATCACATCTACATAATAATAGGGCATGTTTATTGCTTTGCAAATTTTTCGTTTGCTTTGAGGCTTTTACTCCATGAGATCCCCCAAATTGTTTGATATGGTACTAGAGGGCAAACAATACATGTTTGAAATTTTGTAATAATAAAATTTCATAATGGACATTTCTTAGGGATCTCAAGACTACTGTCAGGTCAGAGACAGAAGGAATATTCACAATGCTATGCAGAACCCCAAAGACCTATGTCCAGTGTGGCTCCAAATGTAAGAGATCTTCTGTAGTAATTTTATGTGAGGAGGTAGATCAGATTTCTCTTCTTAAAGCAGGCTTGTCTCATTAGCTTACTAATTAATTATAAAGAGAAGGCTGAAAGAAAACAAACTTTAACTATTTAGTCTGATATCAAGTTTTCCTAGGCTGAATATAATGTTCCTTCTTTTAAAAAAAATATAGAAGTCACAAACCTAATGAACATAGAAACCTGTTCTATTTTCCTATTTCAAACTCTTGTTTTCTTTATCAAATAACAAGACACTCATTTCCCATCCCTCATGCTCCATCCATGGAGTTCAACTGAGCTTATCCTTGATATTAAACAGTGTGGCCTATGAAGAAACCTGACTAAATTCCTTTGATTCAGCAACAGGTAGATACATTACAGCTGGTCAGAGAAGTCAAGGGATTCTTTACAAGAACTGTGAGAAGATACAGTCTCTCCTGTGCTAATAGGACAGTGAATACCTGGGGTTGCTGATAGCCATCTCCCCGGCAGAGGGGAGAGCCTGCTTGAGAATAGAGTCAACTGGGAAAGTCAGATGTGACTGTACTTTGGGATCTTTCCATGCTTAACATTTTCCAAGCTAATTAAACATTTCGTTTGACATTCATGTTAATAAGAAAATCATATGTTTCTATACTGGTGTACCATTTATTAATCACCCGTTATTCATTGTTTTGTCTGCAATGAGTAGTAATGTATAAAATTATTTGGTACATTTGTAATATATAGAACATTTTTAATCCTAGTACTTGGGAGGCTGAGGTAGGAGGATTGCTGTGAGTTTTAGGCCAGCCTGAGACAGCATAGTGAATTCCAAATCAGCCTAGGCTTCTGGGCTAGCACAAGAAGATCCTAGCTCAAAAAACCACAAGGAAACAAAGAAAGAAAAAAGAGCATTATAACTTCAAAATATGCACAGTCATTTAAAATTTACATTTGAGTTTAGGACTTTGATCCCTTCCTTGCTTATATGTAATAGTTTTTATTGGCAATTTGACAAGATCTAGAATCACCTAGGTGACAAACCCATGGGCTTGTCTGTGAGGGATTTTCTCATTTGAGTTAATTGATAGGGAAGACCCATTCTAACTGTGTGTGGGGGGAAGGGAGTAGTATTCTATAGGCCAGGTATCTGGACTGAATGACAATTGAGTTAATTGATAGGGAAGACCCATTCTAACTGTGTGTGTGTTGGGGGGGGGTAGTATTCTATAGGCCAGGTGTCTGGACTGAATAAAAAGAAAACAAGCTGAGTATCAGCATTCATTTTTTTCTGTTTCATGACTGAGGATGCAAAGTGACAAGCTGCTTTCAAGTCCTGCTATCCTGCCTTCTCTGTGAGTGAAAACAAACCCTTCATTCAGTTGCTTTGTTAGGTAATCTATTTTTTTTATCACCAATGAGAAAAGTAACTACTTTATAATGTTTAGAAACTGTCATTAAAATGCTTAGATGTGGATTGATCAAGCACATAATTTTTCACAGAAACATAAGAACCTGAATGAATTAAAGCTAGACCAAGAAAGCTGATGCGTAGCGCAGCAGAGCACAGACACGGATCTTCAAGAAAGGCGCCTGTCGTGCTTTTGGACAGCCCACTCAAAGCACAGGCAGCTGTGAGTCATCAGGGCTCCAGCTTCACCACTTTTGCTAACTAACAGATAATGGTAGTTATGCATATATAGCTATAGAATATGTGTTCTTTGTAGTGCTTTGTAAAAGTGGACTTTGTAGAGGAACACCATAGCTTTGAAAAACAAAAAGAAATACAGTTCTCAGAATAGCTGATTCATATACTACCTGTGAGGACTTGGTTAAGTTACCACCTCTCTAATCTGTTACCTTTTACTACTAAGAACTGCAAAAAAAAAAACCCAAAAAAAACCAAAAACAAACAAACAAACAAAAACAAACAAACAAAAAACAAAAAACAAAAAAATACTTCTAGGCACCTAGACAAAATACTGGTTTTCCTAATGGCACAGGATGACCCGTGTGGCCCAGGTGTCCCGTGCTTCTACCGCTGCTGGTGGCATAGCTCTTTTCTCTGCCACTACAACTATGACCAGGGCAGAAATGAATGTGATCATTTCCAGAGAAGAATGAGCGTATAAGAAAAATTATCACTTTTACCAAACGCAACAGAACAAAACAGAAATGGAATACCAGATTCTATCTGTCAGATCGGTTTCTGCCTCTAGCTATCTCACTGTATAATGCTCTTAAGTAAAATTAAATAGCAAAAAACTTAAAAGTCTTCTTGAAATTTATTAAAAAAATGAGTTCAAATATTCACTGGATGAATGGAAGATGGATGAAATGAGGCCAGACTTAATAGTTAGGGGAAAAAAATCAGTGCTAAACTGAAATACAAAGTATTAGAAATGAAGAAGGTAACCAGACCAAAGTTGGAAGGTAGGTTCAAGAGATTTCAAAGCAAATGTTAGAAGTCTTAAAGGAAGGAAACATCTTAGAAGGAAGTAAAATAGTGTTTCTGTTTACAAAGAACTTCCCTGAATGATGTCCCTGGTGTATAGATTTAAAATCCCCACGAGTACTGGGTATGGTTGAAGAAAACAAACATATACCTCTGTAAACTCTAATAAAATTCATGAACTTTGAGGAATAGAAGAAACCATATAATCCTGTACACTAAAAGAATATATTTATACAATAGAAAAGGATAAAAAACATTGTAATTCTCATCTGCAACACTGACATTTGAAAGAGGTCAAATAGCAGATAGAGATTGCGGAAAGAAAAACACAGTACCCAAGTTTTAAAACCCAGCTAGGACTTGAAGCACTTGTTAGGGTAGTGGCATATGGAATAAAGGTTTTGTTGATATTCAGTGATCCAAAGAGTATATTATCTCTATACCTCATGAAAAATAAATAAGCGCTTGAAAATAAAAACCAGCAAATAATGTATCACATTAGAAGCTACAAGAAGCAAAGGAGAGAGAGTAACTGTAGAGAGTAATGACTTGATTTTTGTTAATATCTCTAGATCTCCCAATATATCTGCTATCTATTCTTAACTGTACATAAATGGATAACAATAGGTAAGTAAATGTGTACATTTTAAAAGACAGTTAATGACATTGAAAAATAACTCAAAGAATAATCTAGGAAGAAGTATACTTGATTATTCAAACAAAATATTAGAACTCTATAGTGAGTTCAGGAAGGATCCTTGAACTGCGAAGGGCACAACGCAAGTTTTGGTAGCTCTTTGACAAGATTGTGAAAGTCTGTCTCAGCATGAAACCTTCCTGAAACCATTGTGTAGCACACACCCATGAAGGAAAATCAGGGCACAGGAATCCTTGAGGGGAAGGTTACTTTTGTGTCTAGATGGTGGTGTTCCACAGGAGGTTTCTAGATGGTGGTGTCCCACAGGAAGTTTCCAGATGGTGTTCTTAGATGGTGTTGTTCCACAGCAAGTTTCTAGATGGTGTTTCCAGATGGTGGTGTTTCACAGGAAGTTTCCAGCTGGTGTTCCTAGGTGCTGTTGTTCCACAGGAAGTGTGTAGATGGTGTTCCACAGGAAGTTTCTAGATGGTGGTGTTCCATAGGAAGTCTCTGGGTCAGGGAATTCCAAGAGAACAGGGTTGGCAGGTGTTTTATGGCTACCAGGGTTAGTACTATCTATGGCTGATAGACACAGACATTGCTATAGAGTCAGGGGATATGCATAATAGTCTAAAAATGCGAATTATCCATATGTGGGCTTTATTGAAGGCAATTTCCCAAGAATAACTTTAAGTTTGTCAATGGCATAATGTTGAGTAAACAGTAACACCTTGCTATATGACATTAAAAACCATGAAGACAACATTCAGGAGCCTGATTTGCCTCTTACATAACAAGCTGGATGACAGACATACTCGCTGTCTAATCCAGAGAGGAAATAAAATATACTGTAAAGATTCTGTCACGTGGATGGGATAGAGGAGGCTTCAGGGACATATGCTGTCCTCAGGATGAGGGGAAGCTTTAGTTCATATTTGAGAAATACTTAATTATAAGTGGTTGTAAGTTGAAAGTAACTCATAGAATGAAAAGGACAACGCAATTTCCAAGTCAACAGAGATCAAGCAAGAGAGATTGAATGAGCAGTTTGACTAGATCAGCCAAATACATGGGATCAGGATTCAAAAAGAAAACAAAATTTCAAAAAGACAAATAAAACTAAATAGAAACAATAATAAAAACAATTATGCCAATTATTAAACTAGATGTGAATAGGGTGATTTAATCTTCTGTGAAAAACTAGAGACTGTTAAAACTTGTTCTTCTTGTATCTTATTTTTAAGAAGCCAATAAAACACAAACCCTTCCTGTTGCAGTTATATTCCTTTTCTCATCTCATTGCTGGGACAAAATTCCTGAACAGAAGCAGTTTATGAGAGGAAAAGCTTTACTTGGCACACAGTTATAAGGGGAGGTTCAACTGATGGGGAAAGCCTGGCATAGCATCAGTTATCTTGGTAGAAGTAGTCTACATATTGGGCTTGGAGCTGGTCTAATAAACAACAAGTTCTGTCCCTAATGATGCACTTCCTCCAGCAAGACTCCACCTTCCAAATTGCCAGCAGCTGAGGATTATTATCCTTTACCACAAGCACATGAGGCCATGGGGGACAGTTCACATTCAGACTACCACATTCCTTAAGCTGGTTTCTGGGTGGGAATTTTGTCCCAGTAAGAAGAAAGTAACTGATACATACTTATACACACAGAGAGATTATAGAGTCATACAATGCACACTTCTCAGTTTTTATTTTCATTTTTGAGAGAGAAAGAGGCAGAGAGAGAGAGAGACGTTGGATGGGTATGCCGAGACCTTCAGCCTGCTGTGAGTGAACATCAGACACGTGCAACCCCTTGTGTGCATGTGTGACATTGTGCTTTCGTCACTGTGCATCTGGCTATGTGGGACCTGGAGATTGGAACATGAGTTCTTAGGCTTTGCAGGCAAGTGCCTTAACCACTAAGCCTTCTCTCCAGCCCAAATGGCTACTGTTTTAAAGAAAAGTAGTCACAAATCTCAATATACCAAGCTTCACCACAGTTGCTAACACTATATTGGAGGGTTTTAGAAATGGCTCATTGAGTAGGAGCACAAGCAGGCTCAAGAGGGCCTGGTGTGCTCTAAGGATGATGATCTGGGTTTGGTCATGTGTGTACCTGTAACCCTTGTCCTGCTGAGAATGAAGACCAGATAATCACTGGGGCTTACTGGTCAACCAGTCTGAATGAAAAGGGCAGCTCCAACTTGAGTGAGTGATTCCATCTTCAAATAACAAGTGGAAGAGAATAGGATGACAACTGATGTTCTCTTCTGGCCTCTACATACATACACTGGGTGCTCACCCATCTGTACCCACATATGTATACACACCACACACACACACACAAACACACACACACGTCACCATGCATACTACTGAACATACATGGATGTGAAAGCACACTAAAAAAAGAACTACTAAAACTTTATATTGAGAAAACTATAATTAAAGTATAACTTATTAATATGCTTATTTGATATACTTATAATTAGTCATTAATAATAGGAAAGTAATTGAGGGCTGGAGAGATAGCTTAGCAGTTAAGGCATTCACCTGCCAAGCCAAAGGACCCAGGTTTGATTTTCTAGTACCCACGTTAGCCAGATGCACCAGGGGATGTATGGTGTATGTTTGCAGTGGCTGGAGGCCCTGGTGTGCCCATTCTCTCTTTCTCTCTCTCCCTCTTTCTCTGTCAAAAAAATAAATAACTAAAAATAAAATATTTGAAGAAAAAGGAAAAAGTAATTGAGAATATTGAGGAATTAGATAGAAATAAAAATATGAAGTGTATGTATAGAAATTTACGTTTTAAAGTAGATTGTGTTCTTTATGTATCTATGAAATATTCATAATCATCCATATTCTTTCATATAAGGAATATTAACAAAATTGGTAAAATCTTTTACAGTTGAGATTTTATGGTGAAAATAAAGTTAAAGATAATTAAGGATCCCTAACAACCTCAGCTATTAGAAACTAGTAAGTATACTACAGAATTATGAGTCAGGCAGAAATTTCAAACTATATTTAGAAGGAGAAATTATGAATGGCAAGCTACTTAGAAAGCATCAAGAGGGAGGATAGTTTTTAAGTCAAAATAGGTTCAGCAAAGTCTCTATGTGTGGGAACAGTTTCAGTTGATGACCCATAAAAGGAACTTTATGCCTTAAAAATTGGATGAAAATCAACAGCAAAAAATAAAGCAGGATAAAAGGAAGCACTAACTTTAAGTCCTGTAATAAAAGTGAAATGGAAAGGATAAAAAAAAGCATAACTATTTTTATTTGCATATTCAAGAAAATCAATAAAACTGTTAAAGCAAAGAGCAGAGGCAGCAGCGCTGCCCATAATGAGTTGAGAGAGCAAGGACCACCAAATGGCGCATGAGGTATCAGTGCGCCTGGGGAAAGGGTGCAGCAGTTAAAGCCACCTTCTTGCAAAGACTATCAGCATGGCTTCAGTTTCCCAGTACCCTTGTAAAATCAGATGCACAAAGCGGTGCAAGTGTCTGTAGTTCATTTGCTGTAACCGGAGGCTCTGCCACACTCATTCTCTCTCCTTCCCTCTTGCACGCTCTCTCTCTCCCCCCTTGTAAGTACATATTTAAGTCAGTAAAAATTATATAAGAAAATTATGTTATTCTGCGCACACATAGACCAGTAGTTAAGAAAACTGGATCAACCGAGACAGAAAGATAGGCAGATATTCAGGATAGAAAGTTTTGGTGAGAACTCACTCAGTCAGTTGCTTGTTGCACAAGCATAAGGGTCTAGGTTCAGGTCCCCAGCACCCATATAAATGCTATTGTAACCTACACCCGGGGTCTCAGTTCTCAGGAGGTACAGACAGACCCTGGGGTGAGCTGGCTGGCTAGACTAATTGAATCAGGGAAAGCTAGGTTCAGTGAGAGTACCTGTCTCAATAAATAAGTTTGGGAACGGGCTGGAGAGATGGCTTAGCGGTGAAGCACTTGCCTGTGAGGCCTAAGGACCCCGGTTCAAGGCTTGGTTCCCCAGGTCCCACGTTAGCCAGATGCACAAGGGGGCGCACGCGTCTGGAGTTCGTTTGCAGAGGCTGGAAGCCCTGGCGCGCCCATTCTCTCTCTCTCCCTCTATCTGTCTTTCTTTCTGTGTCTGTCACTCTCAAATAAATAAATAAAAATTTTAAAAAAATAAAAATGGTTAAGGTCATAGAACTGTGTAATCCTGTATGGGTGGTTAATAGCCACATACAGCTGTAGGGTTCTCAGTTTAAAAAAAAATAAGTTTGGGAACAACTGAGAAAATACCTGATGTCTACTTGTGGCTTACACACACACATACATACACACTCACATACACACACAAATTTACATGTATCTACACATATATGTGAAAAACACCATATGAGAATACATACACACTAAAAAAACGAAGACAGAAATAAAAGAAGATACATAGTGGTTTGAATGCAAAATATCCACCTTGGCTCATGTGTTTAAACACTTGGGCCCCCCACCCTTGTGGTATTGCTTGGGAAGGTTGTGGAACTTCTGTAGGTGGCACCTTGCTGGAAAAGTGAATTACTGGGAACAAGCCTTGAAGCTTTGTGCAATGGCCCCTCTTCCTTTTGGTCTTCTAACTCTTTGACTGAATACAAGGTGCCCATCTGTGCTCCTGCCTCCATGTCTTCCTGGCTGTGAAAACGACTCAGCTGAATTAAACCTTTTCTGTCCTGAAGCTGCTTCTTGTGAGGTATTTGTTCATAGCAATGAGAAAGTCATTCATACATACATTTTGCTCTAAATTAAGTACAAAGTTTGAGCAAAAATGTAAATGTAGTCAAATGGAAAAGTGGTATATGTATGTGACCGTTTTCCTTTCTTTCTTTTTTAAAAAAAATTATTTATGAGACAGAATGGGCACACCAGGACCTCCTGCTACAGTAAATGGACTCCAGATGAATGTGCCACCTTGTGCATCTGACTTGTGTGGTTCCTGGGGAATCGAATCTGGGACCTTAGGCTTAGGCTTCACAGGCAAGTGCCTTAACCACTAAGCCATCTCTCCAGCCCTTTCTTTGATTTTATTCAAGCAAAAGGGATGCAAATGACATAGGTTCTGGGGTGTCATCACTAGTCACTTAATGGTATGGACAAAGGCAGCTGGGCATAGAGAGTGGAAGAGTAGGTGACATAAAGTTGAAGGACCTGCAAAAGTTCACATGAAAAGAACACATGAAAACTGTAAGTATCTTTACGAGAAAGTGCTTCAATATGAAAACACGTAACAGAAGCCTGGTGTGGAAAAATAAAACTTAAACTTTTAAATTATTTTAAATCAAAACTACTCCTTCATCTGCACTGATAATGGAGAATGGATGGAGACTCCATGATCAGTATTCATGGTGTATTCCTTTAAAAAAGATAATTATAATATGGGTCTCAAATGCCTCTTTCTTAAACATGAAGTTGTCCCTGCAAATAACAACATATCTACCGGCCTGTCAAAAGTGTCTCATATGGGCTGGAGAGATGGCTTAGCGGTTACGCGCTTGCCTGTGAAGCCTAAGGACCCCGGTTCGAGGCTCGGTTCCCCAGGTCCCACGTTAGCCAGATGCACAAGGGGGCGCACGTGTCTGGAGTTCGTTTGCAGTGGCTGGAAGCCCTGGCTCGCCCATTCTCTCTCTCTCCCTCTATCTGTCTTTCTGTCTGTCACTTTCAAATAAATAAAAAATGAACAAAAAATATTTTTAAAAAAAGTGTCTCATATATGTTCTGTAAAGTTAAATACTACTTTTTCCTTCTTTCCAACTTCAGTTTTACTTTGTATGCATCCATATCTTAACCAATTTCAAACAAATATATAGTCTTTTGTGGTCTTTCAAATTCGCTTATGGTATGTTTTTGAAGTAGTAATGGCTCTACTATCTGCTTAAGGCTTTACTAATATCAAATAGAATTTATCTGAACATGAAAGAAGCTTCTTAATAAGTAATAACTGGCTTACTAATGCCAGATTATGGTATTTTTGACTATTTTACTTTTCTACCTAAAGTTAGAAGTGTTAACTTGTCTGCATAGAAAGGAATCCTTTCAAATTCTATACTTCAAGGTTGCTAGTTTGGAAGGACATTTGTTACAGTGAATACAAGTCAACCTCATAGATCAGTTTGACATACAGAGTCAATAGGATATTTCTAAGACAGAGGCACCATGTGTCAATAGAAGTACAGAAAAATGAACTCAGTTTTTACATAGATAGATAGGTAGGTAGATAGATAGATAGATAGATAGATAGATAGATAGATAGATAGATAGATAGATAGATAGATGATAGAGATATTTCCTGACTGAGGGGTCTAGGGTATGGTACTGAACTTCTTTGTCTCAGTGTGCACAAGAGTATCACTCTGGCTTACCTTCATAGAGGGCTTGTTGTGAAGCTCACATGACTTTGTAGCAGGTCTTGGGAGGTAAACTATGTACTCATGAATATCTCCTATCAGGCCGGGCGTGGTGGCGCACGCCTTTAATCCCAGCACTCGGGAGGCAGAGGTAGGAGGATCGCCATGAGTTCAAGGCCACCCTGAGACTACAGAGTTAATTCCAGGTCAGCCTGGACCAGAGTGAGACCCTACCTCGAAAAACCAAAAAAAATAAAATAAAATAAAAAAAAAGAATATCTCCTATCAGGACTTCTGTCTTCCCCTGGGAACCTGCATTCTGTAGCTCTGGAGGCTAATACTGCATAAACTACATTCTGAGTAATATTTTCAAAGTGTACTGGATTAGTTCTTTTATCTTTGAGGACTGCTTTTCTTGAATTTTCTGTAAGACCTGAGATTTTGCTTGTCACTTTCCAAATACATTTAGGAAAGGATTTATCAGTAATAAAAGAATAGGTCTATCTCAAGATGATGTTTGACTAATAGTAAAAAAAGTTTATTTCATCCTTGTCCTTGGCAAGTACCATATCAGGGAGATCTGCAATTGGGTTGGATGTTGAAATAGATTTTTAAAATACTAAGCAAAGTTTATCTACCTGAAATAATTTGAATTCTATAAGGTGTGATTTTGCGAAATGTCTAAGGACACAATTTTCATGTAGCAGGAGATGCTATCTAGCTGTCTGGAGGAGATGATGTAAAGCTATAATAAAATATTATGTTCCTTCTAATGGTATTCTTCAACATCAACATATTGTGTAATTCTAAAGTAATTACCACAAATGGATGTTTACCTGTGTTGCAGCATTTTTATTTTTATATATAAGGGGAAATGCATGTTCCCAACATGCTTGAACATTATATACTTGTACCCTTATAAATCATGTTTATAGAATTTTAATTAATCCAAATAAAATTATCAATTTTTTATATTTTCTCTGTAATACATAAGAGGTTATATATATATATATATATATATATATATATATATATATATATATATATAATGTGACTTTCTCTTGATAAAAAGCATTGCCATTTATTTTGGTGATGCCTATGGATTAACAACATCTAAAATCACTTATAAGTCTGTATTTTAGCATTTAGAACTTTGAAATATCATAAACTGATTATAATTTAAATTACTAAAACCTTTTTTAGGTGCTGGGGAAATTGCCCAGTGGTTGAAATCATTTCCTTTCAAAGCCTGCTGGCCAAGTTTTGATTCCCCAGTTCTCATGTAAAGCCAGATACACAAAGTGACACATATGTTTGGCCTATGTTTACAGTGGTAAGATGATTTGGTTCTCTTTCTGTGTGTTGCTCTTCTGATTTCTCTAATCAACAAAAATTTTAAAAAGTGTCTTAAGCCCATTTAAATTTTGATCTTAATTATGTTTTTTTTCTATTAGATTATCATAGTTTATATCAAGTATTAGTATTATGTTTATTAATGAGTAAAGGCGGAATTATATGTGATTTTAATTAGTCTTTAATAAGAGCATAGAATATTTAGAGCATCATAATTTATCTATCTCATTTTTTATCTTAATTTTAGAAACTATCATCATCTATTTATTTGCAAGCAGATAGGTATAGAGAGAAGAGAGACAGAGAAACTAAGCATGCCAGGGTATATTGCCAGTGCAAACAATATCCAGATGCATGTGCCACTTTGACATCTGATGTGATGTGGGTGTGGGGAATTGAATTCAGGTCGTTAGGCTTTGCATGCAAACATCTTAACCACTAAGCCATCTCTCCAGCTCAAACATCATAATATTAAATGGTACATATCTCATAACTTTACTTAGCTATATTTATCTTTAGAATTTTTCTACATCTATCTATCTATCTATCTATCTATCTATCTATCTATCTATCTATCTATCTCTGTCTATCTGTCCATCTATGAATCTATCTATCATCTACTTTTCCATCCATCTATCTACTTACCTTCCTACCTATTTATCATCTATCAGTTGTGGCAAAATCAAATGTAATTCCAATTGGAAAATAGCATGATATGGAGAAACAGTGTGGGGTTTGAAATCATATATCACTTGATTTCACCATCAGATTTGCCACTTACCAGGTAGTAATAACTTTTCATTCTGAATTTACATTTCAGTTGTTTTTTACAGCAGAGTTCAAGTTCACCTCTTTTCACTTGAGTATAACATTGTCTACTCAGTGCTCCTGAAAAGTGAACATGAATGTCAAATCAGTGGGACTCTTATTCAAATGCAGATTGTAATGCATTGAATTTGAGATAAGGCCCAAGATTGTGTAATTTTGTTTGTTTAGTTTTTCGAGCTAGGGTTTTACTCTAGTCCAGGCTGATCTGGGATTCACTGTGTAGTCTCAGGGTAGCTTCGAACTCATGGCTATCCTCCTACCTCTGCCTCCTGAGTCTGGGATTAAAGGCGTGCACCACCATGCCCAGCAAGCAAGATTGGGTATTTTTGATAACACGTGGTCTGCCTGGCCCAGTTTAGGTAGCAAGGTTTACACAGAGATGCAGAAGTCTGAATTGTGGGTTCAAGTGGTCTTCTTCTTCTAAAGTGTGGGTGATGGCATAGGCTTTGATGAATTATTGTGACAATTAAAAACAGTATATATGTGAATGACTATCTCAGCTTCTGCTGCAGGAAAGGAGCTCAGAAGGTATTGACATTACGATTATCTTCTTAGGAACTACTAAGGATAAATAGACCATTTGTGCTGAGCCTAATGAGGGTCCCAACTAGGAGTGTCGCAGGAATTGCTCAGCAGGCCAATCTTCCATTGATTTCCAGGGAAGAGATCAAGACTTACAAAAACCAAACTTCCCAAGAATTCATACTCTTTTAATCAGTGACAGTGTCCTCCTTATCATAAAAGCTGAGTAAGGTTGATGGGTGAAAGTTCTAGGAAGAAATACATTTTTTTTAAAAGACTAGAGTTGAAAAGGCACTTAAGCATATAGAAATTCCTACAATATTGAAAACATGCCCACCAGAATTATTTATTTGAGAGAGAGAGAAAAAAAAAGGCAGAGAAAGAGAGAGGGAGGGATAGAGGGATTCAATGGTTACGCCAGGAACTTTAGCCACTGCAAATGAACTCCAGATGGGTGTGCCTCATTGCGTGCATGTGTGACATTGTGTGCTTGAATCACTATGCATCTGGCTTATGTGGGACCTAGAGATTCGAACATAGGTTTTTAGGCTTTGCAGGCCAGCACCATAGCCACTAATCCATTCTCCAGCCTGGATCTACCTTTTAAAAATACTTGACATTTGAGTGACCTTGGGACGACTCAAAAGGTATCATGGTGATGGAAAGAAATGACCACAGTGCCCAGTACTTCAACATCTGTATCACACCTTCCAAGACTCAGGGTCTAATGTGAAAGAGGTGGTGGAAAGAATGTAAAAGCCAAAGGAAGGGCAGGACTCCATAAAACATGCTACCTCCAGACACAAAATGGCCTGGATATCCATGGCCTCACAGTTCCTGACACTACCTGCATAAGACCATCATAAGAGGAGGAAAAGATCAAGACATCAAAAGTAAAAGAGAGACTGATTGAGATGGGGAGGGGATATGATGGAGAGTGGAGTTTCAAAGGAGTAAGTGGGGGGGGGTATTTTTTATAATCATGGAAGTTGTCAATAAAAATATTTTTAAAAGTAATAAAAATACTTGTCATTTGAAAATAAGTGAATGTAATCTTCTGGAATGAGCTTGACTAAGACCACATTCCTAGATTGATACAAACATAGTAGGCCTTAAAACCAAAAAATAAATTTTATGGTTTATGAAATAAATATTTATTTGATAAGAGAAAAATCTCAAGGTCGTCAAAACTATGTGTGCCCTGGAGAACCATTATGAGCTATAAACTGACTTTGAACTGCCTGTGGGTAGATACTTATGATGGCTAATCTAGGTTGTCAACTTGATTGAATCTAGAATCCTTTAGAAGACAAATCATTAAGGATATCTGGGAGAGTTTCTAGGTTGTGTTAATTGAAGTGGGAAGGCTCACCTTAACTCTGGACAGCATCATTCTTAGGGCTGGGTTCCCACACACAATAAAAAGGATAAAATGAGTCAAGCTAAGCTCTCTGCTTCTTGGCTTTGAATTGAATGTGACCAGCTGCCTCATGCCCCTGCCTCCCATGCCTTCCACATCATGATATACTGTACCTATGCTTTTGACAGGTAATTTTTCTGTGATTAGAAAAGAAACTAAAACTAAAATTACTGTGGTTAACTTCCCACAAATGATTCTAAGTCACTCATGGACTCAGAGGACAGCTTTATTGTCAGGGAAGGAATGAAAGAATACATTGGAAGGGAAAAATACAAGCTCTTTACACTGAGAAGAGGAAGAGTCAGAATGGAGTACTTGACCATTTGTACAGTCAGGTGCACTGATAAGAAGGCCCACTGATACGGAGAAGAACGTCAAAGATAGTCAGAAAGTCTCACAGGTGGGAAAGGGTCATTATACAGGTTTTGTAGATCCATCAGCCTCCTGATAGATTGTGATCACAATACCTTGACCAAGAGTGTAGTTTGCAATCAATTAATACTGAAGGTGCTGTAAGTATGGTGCCAGGGACAGTGATCATCAAGAGACTTTGAAATGAAGAAACAAAGGTTCTGTAAACAAACTCGTAGGAAAACTGGAATGAACGTGGTAGGCATAGATGAATTTTTATCTGCAAGGTGGTGAAAATGGAGAATGCCACATTTAACTTCCTTGTACTAAGTTGCTCTTGGCTGAGTCATGGTTCCCAGCCTGTATCCTTTGTACATCTCTCCCAGATGGCTGTTATCCTAGTGAGGCTGAGCATCAGTCAGCTCCTTCTCAATGCCACTGGGTGTTGTACTGGTCTTTAATCTTAAATACTAAGTTTCAGGAAGGTCATTTTTCCCCCTGGAATAATTGTTTTACTGTTCTAGGATTGTACTAATTTCTGAATTTTGTGACTTTGGAGCACTGTGAGACAAGAACCTCAGAGGTTTGGATGTTAAACCAGTTAAAGATTCCAGATGGTTCTGTGGAGAATAGCTCTAGTTAGACTGTAGGAAAAGAACTTTGAATCTGTCACCAAGTCTGCCATTTGAGAAGAAGAAGAAGAAAATAATAGAAGGCTTTAATTGGTATTTGTACTTCCTAAGTTTGGGATTTTAACATTAACTCAAGTTATTCAAAGAACTTTCTAAAATTAATGTTTGTGGATTTTATAGATTTTTTCCTGAAAATTCAATAATAACGGACATATACCAAACATGAAGTATCTTTATGTTATTAATATCACAGAATCTTTGCTATACATTGGATAGTATGGTTGAATATAATTTGAGATTGAGTTTAGAATAAGTGACTTTTCAACATTGCATGGAATGACATTGCTTTTATTTGTGTTTGTATATGCATGTTCATGTGTGATACTTTATCTCATTTAAGACATAAAAGTTTATTTTGCCAAAAGCAGTCTTGAGAAGGCAAAAACAACCAACCAACCGAATAAATAAATAAATAAAAAACAAAAAGAAATGGAGCAGTTTGGGGCATAGGGAGATATCTTCATGAATTTGAGAGTAGCTGCCCTGATGGTTCATGATCTTGTAAGTAAAGAAGCCTGAGGGCTTTTATAATGAAGGAACTTCCTGTCCTCTGACTTCCTGCAACTGGGCAGAGAGAGCTCTGTGTGTGAAAGGAGTACTTTGAGTCTCTCACTACACTCAATTTTACCTTCAGAGGAAGGAAGTGACATGTTTCATCAGTGATTTTGCAGAAGTTGAGTGAATGTAGTTCAACTCCTTCCTCTTTTCATATTTTAGGGGTGGAAGACAGCAGGGCTCCTGGCCTGCTTCTTGGTGGCCTGTGGTTTGTGGAGGCCATGCTCAGTGTAGAAACCTGTGCCTGGGCATTTGTGTGAGTTACTCTTCTCTTGCTGTGAACAAATAACTGAAATGAATCAGTTTGAGAGAGGAAGTATTTGTTTTAATGAAAGGCCTGGTTCCACAAGCAGGAGGCAGCTGGTCACAATATACCCACAGTAAGGAAATAGAGGGAGTGGCCGGCCAGGTTCTAAAGCTTCAAATCTGGCTACTCAGTGGCTCAAGTTCTCCAGCAAAGCTTTGCTTCCTACAGGTCCTACAAACTTTCCTAACAGTACTACCAGGCCGTGCGTTCAAACGCATAAGCCTGTGAGGGACATATTACATTCAAACTACAACAGTACTCCCGGTGGAAGCTAGGTAGATAAAACTAGCAAATTCAAAGACACTAACACCTAACTGCTAGATACTAATATTGCTTTTATCAACTATAAAACTAGCACCTTTTTTCTCCATTTGCCCAACTTTTATAAATGTGACTGAAATGATGTCAAGCTACAGGGAATAAAGACATAATGTATAGGTTACTCAGGATTTATCCTTGAGAATTGTGACACTTATTAATGTTACAGATTGTTGTCATTTTTTTTTAAATTTATTTATTTATTTATTTGAGAGCGACAGACACAGAGAGAAAGACAGATAGAGGGAAAGAGAGAATGGGCGCACCAGGGCTTCCAGCCTCTGCAAACGAACTCCAGATGCGTGCGCCCCTTGTGCATCTGGCTAACGTGGGACCTGGGGAACCGAGCCTCGAACCGGGGTCCTTAGGCTTCACAGGCAAGCGCTTAACCGCTAAGCCATCTCTCCAGCCCGATTGTTGGCATTTTTAAAGGTAAAGTTCTTTATTTATTATAGTCTGTTTCTAAAATCTCAGGTTAATTAGGCTTAAGGTACTGTAGTAAACATAAAATAATAGTGAATCATGCAAAAAATGGTACAAAAGATTATAAAATCATGATTTCAAGGGCTAAGAGGTACTTAATAGTATTTATTTTGACCCATCATTTTAGGAAGTGTAGTAATATTTGAAGAAATCAATCCTAAAATATAATATGATATTAACTGAACTGATTTGTGGAGAGCCATTTCCTCTTATTTTCTTCAACCAGATATAAGCCAGGTTTATGTGTGTAGCTGAGTTAGAAAAAATAAATGATTACCAGCATCCCTCAAGTCTAAGATCTTCTTTTAAACAAATCACCTCATTTAGCTCACTCTTCCAACCAAGTGCATTCTGTTGTTTATGATCTTCTCTTTACACTTCTGAGAGTAGTGAATTTCTCCCTACCTTCTTTACTCCTCTTGATAAATACCAATATCTTTCTGTAATTCTAATGAAGCTTGAAATTGATATGGCTTTACATACCAGTATTACCAATTATGTGACTGTTGTGATGGCGGGAGGTCTTAACCAATGTTGAGGAACTGCACAGCCACGGGTAACATTGGTAGGAGAGCGCCACTTAATCAACCTGTGTGATTAGGCTGCAGACACAGAGAAGGACTGGCGTCACCAAACTTTCATGTTCGGGTCACCATTTCACTTCAACCTGTTCAAGAAGTTGTGCTTCTTAACTCCACAGCCTCCATCATTTCATCAGTGCACATCAGATACTTTTTATTTAATGCCTTTGATATGTACGTGATGCTCCTTTCCAAAAGGGAATTTTATGGACCACAGTCTATTGAATGGACTGAAGACTATATTCAGACACAGGTGAGTGGTGTGGCCTGAGTTGATATCCATTAGCGGGTGGAGCCAGACTGAGATCTCAAATCATGAGTAATACTTCAGTGTTCTGTTTAGTATTTCATGAGTATATTTCCTGGAAAGAAAGTTTTTGTGTATATAATTTATGTAAACCGGCATACAAGTTTCTGGCAATATATAAAGGAAGAAAAGTGAAAATACAAACCAGATAAAATTGAGAGGCAACCTGTAGTAGCCTGCAGATATCTCCCTCTGATTATTTGAACCTCTCATACTAGAATTTTTTTGCAAATTAGCATGAATTATTATTTGAAATATCAACATGACAGCACATTCTTACACACATAATTTTTATTTAAACATGATTATGTGGCTAGGCACATTTGGTTTAGTAGTCTCTCTCATTATATTACCATTTTTTCTATAAATAAAAATAATTAATATTTGCCTTAGTGTCTTTACTACTAAATTGACATCTTTAAATTTTATGGACCTTATTGTAGCAAAGGATGTGGGGTAGATCTGAGTCGTATATATTTCAAGAGGAAAATTAGTTTCCTGGCACTATATAATGCCTTTTCTCTCCTACACTGAAATACTGATGCCAGGTAGTCAAGGGTTTATACTTGCAGATAAACTTTAGAATTATATTGTCAATTTCATATTTTCTACCCCCTAGGGACTTCATTGAATTTACAGATTTCATTTAGGGAGGAAACTGACAGCTTTACAGTGCAGAACCTTCCTATTGAAGGAAAAGATGATATCTTTACATTTATGTGAGCCTTATTTTATCTCCCACAGAAGTAGTATGGTTTTCTTCATAATGGTTTTTGCACATTCTTATTTTCTTTTACAGTTGTTACAGTTGGGCCCATACCACACACACACACAAACACACACACACACACACACACACACACACACACACATACACACACCACACACACACACACACACACATACACACACACAATCTTAGACATTTTATATTTGTCTAAATGTTTGTATTTTCATGTTATGCATAATATCAAAACAATCACATTTTAATCTTCTAAATATTTGTTCTTTGTGAAAATTGAACTATGTAACATGTTTCTGCAACATGAATTATAGCACAACTTATGAACTTCTTAACTGTATCTGAATTTAACAGTGTTGTTAGCATTGATTTAGCATGGTCATTGTGTCACATTGACCATCATAAGACTTACAACTCATAATATGGAAGATTATATTATTAAAAACATCATATATAAATGTGTATAAATTATATAGATACATTATATGCATTTGTCTATACTATATATATTCCCTTTATAAACAAAATCAAATTGCCATCTGATATAGCTCTTTTTGTTCTGTAATTTGTTTGTACATAGTCTCATGTTATAATCATGGATTAAAATGAATAGGCAATAATTTTCAAGTTGAGTAAGGTGATACTACCTGCAAATTGCAATGGCCTGCTTGGATTCTAAAATATGACTGAAAATATTTCTTTTAAAATTAATGAGTGTATCTTTGATCAACAACTTCATTAATTAAAATCAATGGGATGAGTTATTTAAGTATTTTTGATATCTCATTATAAATTAGAAAGTCATCTTTGAATGTTATGGAAAGAATTAAGTCTATGTGGACAGAAAAGGTACAGAGATGGTTTATAAAGAAATCTTCTGACCTGTTTCTGTGGACATGGAAATGAAGCAGCATGTCAGAGGTTGATGGAAGTTTGCTAAAATTGGATTTGAGAGTAACTGTGTTCCATTTCTCCTAAGGAGTATTTAATTATCTAGGTTCATGTTTAAATATCTCTTTCCTTAAGGGAGCAAGGGATAAATCCCTGCCAGAGGGTAAAGATTTACATTTGAGGAATGACTATGTGTCCTTAAAAACTGAATACTTTGCAGAAGAATAATTTTCTTAAGAAACAGTGGAGTTTTTCTTTTAGTATGCCTGTGTGGAGGCATGGTATGTACAGTGTATGAAAAATGGAAAGAATCAGATACTCAACAAGTTCATAATTCTGGAAGGATTACAAGATGCTATTCACATTCAAGGAAAGCTGCAACATCATTAAAAAACAAAAACAAAGAGCAGGGGAATGGAATTGGAAAAGGTCAGGAAACATTGATGCATGCTATAAAATTATCAAAACAATGTATCTCAAGATGCATCTGTTAAGATACAGAAAGGAATTGATAACAAAAGTGTTGGGCAAGAAAATAGATTTGAGACAGTCCTTCATTATTCTGGTGGAAAAGCAATTTTGATCCAAAAAGTCAAGTTTAATTTTAGTCCCTATATTTGATTTTTTAATTCTGGTTCTTCCTAAAGTGTGTTAAGTAGCACAGATCTTTGGGTATATATCCAGCAACAACCTTACTACCACCAAATAGTACAGGATAGAAGCCAAATGTAGATTAACTTATGTTACAGAGACAAAATTTCTGGCAATCTGTAAATTAGAATTTGGTTTGTGTAGCAGTAATTCTTCATTGCTTCCCTAGATAGTGTTTTTGGAAACTACGGATCAACTTCTAGCCAACTGGCATCCTACGCACATTTTTTTCCTCAACTCTTGCACTAAAAGAAGTACTTCAGTAGAAGAAGTCATAGAGTTGGGATAATGGGCACAGGCTTGGGCTGCAGAGAACACGGGAAGCTCTCTGCCTCCAAACATTCCTCTTCATTGTACTCCATTTCATGAGGGGCATGTCATGTTCACACATTGTTCCAAGTTCTCATCATGTATCTTTTCAATCAATTCTTATTGTAATCCTGAAAATGGGTCTAATATCCTCATTTTACAAGTAAAGAAATTGAATAGGGGAGTGCTTAATTGCAATCGAAATATTAAATAAATAGTTTGTCCTAATGTGTTGCATTCCAGAATTCATACTTTATTAACATTGTCATTGTATTTCTGTGTTGGTATACTTTGAATGTTTCTTTTCTATCATTAGGAATGTGTTCTTATACTGACAATGGAAATCTAACTGATTATGATAGGAGCTGTGACCAAGGGCTGAGGATGTAGCTCAGTTGGAAGAGGGCTTGCCTGGTATGCACAAAGCCTTCAGTTCCATTCCCAGCTCTACATTAACTAGGTGTAATGGTATATGCTTATAATCATAGCACTCAGGAGCTAGAGGCAGGAGATCAGAAGTTGAATGTCAAAAATCCTTGTCTACATACCATGTTTGCATTGGGGAACAAGTAGATTTAGGTGATTTAAATATTAGGCTTTATATTTTGAGGTGAGGATTGAGGTCAGCCTTGAATGTTCAAGACAAGACTGTGTCATTTAAAAGAATTCTTATCAAAGATTAGGAGGGAGAGTTCCTGGTGGCTTGCCATGTGTGGTAGTGCACGCCTTTAATCCCAGAACTCAAGAGGCAGAGTTAAATAGATCACACTAGTTGGAGGGAACTCTGAGACAACATAGAGAATTTCAAGTCAGCATGAGCTAGAGCGAGACCCTACCTCAAAAAAACCAAAAAAAAAAAAAAAGAAATTGGAAGCGAGGACTTAACTTTATAAAATAGTTACAATATGGATATCCCTGGCCTTAATTAGACATTGAGCACTTAACATGTAACTAGTTCAAATTATGGTGTGCAGCAGTATAAAATAGATAACCAGATTTGGATGACTTTTTATAATTTATAAAACAGAAATTTGAAACATTTAATTTCAAAAACTTCTACTGGGAGCTGGAGAGATGGCTCAACAAGTAAAGCCAATTGCTTGCAAAATCTGCCAGCCTATAGTACCCAGGTGAAACCAGTTGCACAAAGTGGCACATGTGTCTGGAGTTTGTTTGCAGTAGTAAGAAGCTCTGGCACACCAATACTCTCTTTTCTCTCATAAATAAATAATTTTTTTAAAAAAAACTTATATTGATAACATGCTAAAATGGTTTATCTGACTCTATAAATATGATGGGGCTCCTATAGCTAAGTGCTATTCTCTGACCACACCAAAACAACAATGATGCACTGCTACAGTTCTGAAAGGTAGAAGCTCAATAAAAATCAATCTATGCTGTGCCTGTCTGTCTTTTAGTATTTTAGCTGTATCACCTAACTCCATTTTTGTTCCCATGTTTTCTTTGGTTTATTCATTGTGTCATGATATTTTTTTTTTCTTTTTACATACAACATCCTTTACTAATCAGTATCTACATTTTTGCTATTACCCAACATATGTTTTGTTATGTGCTTTATAGATTTATATACTGTCTTACAGCAGAGAAATATATTTTTTTCTCTTTTAACTTTTATTTTAAAAGCTTTCTAGTTATTATCATGGAATAGAAGTGCATCTGTAGTTTTTAAAAAGAAAAACTCAGTACAGGGCTGGAGACATGGCTTAGTGGTTAAGGCATTTGCCTGCAAAGCCAAAGGATCCCGGTTCAAATCTCCAGGGTCCAAGTAAGTCAGATGCACCAGGGGGCACATGCGTCTAGAGTTCGTTTGCAGTGGCTGGAGGCCCTGGAGCACCCATTCTCTCCCCCCCTCTCTCAAATAAATAAATAAATAAATGAATAAATAAATAAATATTTTTTTAAAAATGAAGAAACACAGTATAATTCAAAATACTATTTCTTTTGTTTTATATATAAACTATCATTGAAAAGGTCATGACAAAAAACAATAAAATGAGGTATCATGGAAATTCACATTATGCCGTTTATAGAAGGCACAATAATATAATGCCTTTTCACTTTAACTGAGAAAGATATTTTAAATAATATTATGTGGGAATTGGTAGATTCAAATTTAAATATTAGACTGTATGATAATAGAAGTAGCTGTATGCTTGCTTATTAGTTGAAAGATGACTGAATGGAAACAATTTGAGGGCCATATCCATCTTTCCCTGTCTTTATCATTTGTGTATCCTTGCCCTTAGACAATACAGATAAACACAGTTGAGTAGGGCCATTCTAGTTACCTCTCTCATTGCTGGAAGAAACAATTTAGGGAGGGAAATGAGGTTAGTTTGGATTTACAGTTGCAGAGGGTACAGTCCTTCATGGCTGGGAAAGCATGCCAAAAGAAGGATACTGGCATAACATCATGCCATTAGCAGGAAGAGAGTAGGGAACAGCAAGCTTGCTTAGACTATAATATCTCAAGACCCATCCTCCAGTGACACACTTCCTCTAGGAAGGCTCCACCTCCTAAAAGTGTCTACATCCTTCCTAAATAGAATCTCCAACTGGCGATTAGTTGTATGAACACATGCCGCTATTGGAGACATTTTAACTTCAAACCATTACAGAGACTCATTCAACAACTGCTCTCTTAATAGGTCCTTTTGAGTCTCAAGTTCTTTTCTTTCACTTAAGTTAAAAAGTTCACTTTCATGTCTTTGTATTTTTCAGCTCTGACCTTGATTTTGAAATTGATACTTCATTTCACGAAGTGTCCCCAATTTTTTTTTTTCTGGAAAGTTTCATAATTTATTTTCTTTTTTAGATCTCAAATATTTTATTTATTTATTTTTATTTTCAAAATTTTAATTAACATTTTCAATGATTATAAAAAATATCTCATGGTAATTCTCCCCCCCCCCCTCGCACTTTCCCTTTTGAAATTGTATTATTCATCATATTACCTCCCAATCTCAATCATTCTATTTACATATATCAACCTATTAAATACACTCCTCCCTTCCTTTCTCTTCCCTTTATATCTCCTTTTTAACTTACTGGCCTCTGCTACTAAGTATTTTCATTCCCTATAAATTTTTTGATTTCCTTCTTGATTTCTTCATTGACCCATTCATCATTTAGTAGTGTATTGTTTAGTTTCCATGATTTTGTGTATGCTCTATAGCCTTTCTTGCTACTGATTTGTAGTTTAATTCTATTGTGGTCAGATAGAATGCAAGGAGTTATTTCAATTTTCCTGAATTTGTTAAGATTTGCTTTGTGTCCTAATATATGGTTTATTTTAGAGAATGTTCCATGTGCTGCTGAAAAGAACGTATATTCTGCAGCATTTGGATGAAATGTCCTGCATATATCTGTTAAGTCCATTCCTTCTATGACCTCATTTAGTCCAGATGCCTCTCTGTTTATTTTTGACTGGGAAGACCTGTCAATTGATGAGAGTGGGGTGTTAAAGTCACCCACCACCACTGTGTTTGGTGTTATCTGTGACCTTTGTTCTAATAGTGAGTGTTTGATGAATTTGGGAGCCCCCATGTTAGGTGCATATATGTTTAGGATTGTAATGTCCTCCTGTTGGAGTGTGGCCTTAATCAATATAAAGTGATCTTCCTTATCTTTCTTGACTAACATTGGACTGAAGTCTACCTTGTCAGATATTAGGATAGCAACCCCTGCTTGTTTTCTAGACTCATTTTCTTGAAACACTGTTTTCCAACCTTTCACCCTAAGATAATGTCTATCCTTTATAGAAAGGTGAGTTTCTTGGAGACAACAAATTGTAGGATCCTGCTGTTTAACCCAGTCTGCAAACCTATGTCTTTTGAGGCCATTGATGTTAAGAGAGATTATTGAAAGGTGTGTGTTTATGTTTGCCTTTTTTTTTGCTTTTTGTGGTTCCGGTTCTACCAGTGCTCTCTTGTGTTAACTAGTATTTGAGTATTACTTGATTTTTCTAGGTCCCTTATATGTGTGCTTTTCCTTTTCTTCAGTATGGAGGATTCTATCAAGTATTTTCTGTAGAGCTGGTTTTGTCTTCAAATACTCCATTAACCTGCTTTTGTCATGGAATGTCCTTATTTCTCCATCTATTTGAATGGATAGCTTTTCAGGATAAAGTAACCTTGGTTGACAGTTGTTATCTGTCAGAACTTGGAAAATATCACTCCAAGCCCTTCTGGCTTTTAAAATTTGTGTTGAATAATCTGCTGTAATCCTGATGGGCCTGCTTTTGTAGGTAACTTGAATTCTCTCTCTATCTGCTTTCAATATTTTTTCTTTGGTTTGTGTGTTTGGAAGTTTGATTATAATATGGCGAGGAGAGATTCTTTCCATGTTTTGTCTGGCTGGGGTTCTAAAGACTTCCTGTATCTGCATTGGCACCTCTTTCCCAATTTGGGGAAATTTTTCTTCTATGATTTTGTTGAAGATGCCTACTATGCCTTTGGAGTGAAATTCTTCTCCTTCTACTATGCCCTGAATTCTTATATTTGATCTTTTCATAGTGTCCCAAATATCTTGAAATTCCCACTCATACTTTTCTATAAGTTTGTCTTTCTCTTTGTTGGACTGTATTAGATCTGCCACCTGGTCTTCTAGCTTAGATATTCTGTCCTCTCCTTCATCCATTCTACTGGTGAGATTTTCTACAGAGTTTTTTATTTCATTAACTGTGTTCTTCATTGCTGGTAATTCTAACTGGTTTTTCTTTATTATTTCTATTTCCTTATTTATGTCTTGTATTGCCTTCTTTATTTCATTAAATTGGTGTCCTGCCTCTTCTTTGATTTCCTCTTTGACTCCTTTGATTTGTTCTTTGACCTCTTTGAACATATTTACAATCATTCTTTTGAAATCTTTCTCGGGCATTTCCTCTAACTCGTTCTCACTGGAGGTCATTTCTAATGCATTAATACGTTTAGGTGGATTTATATCATCTTGCTTTTTAGTGTTCCTTGTGTTATAATGTATATATTTTTGCATCTTGTATTAAGTTAATGCTTAGATTTTCTAGCTAGTTGGGTATTCTTAGCTGTATCAATTGATTTGATGTTATATATTTTCAGGGTAGGAGCTTAAGGTGTTAGGTGTAGCTCTTAAGACTCTCAGAGTGTCTACAAAGGTGTTCTTTGGGGTTGAGTTTCCCTGCTATGGGAGTATTCAAGTAGGCTGAATGGAATAAAATACAGGTAGATTCTAAAAGTTAACTAAACACTGTACACATTCAATGAAAAACAGCCCCAAGTATGTATACAAGAGTAGTTATTATAACAACCAGATCCTCTGTCAACAAAGAGGTTAAGATTTATGGTCTGTTGAGGGATCCAAGTCAGCTTGTGACCAAGTGAGACTCTTCCCTGGTGCAATCCCAGTTACCTTGGATGATTTTGGTCTCAGTCAAGTTGCTGCCTGGGTCATTGGACTTCTGTTTTGATTTCTGGAGCTGGGCACTGGCTTTTTCCTGCAGGGCAAACTGAGCCTGGCCACTATGGCCCTGCAGATCAGCACCCCCACTGCTGGGATTGCTGCTGCCAAAGCTGCTGCTTCTGGGTTTGTCTCTGCTGCTGCCGAAGCTGCTGCTGCTGGGTCCACCACTGCTGCTGCTGAAGCTGCTGCTGCTGTAGCTGCCACTGCTGGAGCCACTGCTGCTGCTGAAGCTACTGCTGCTGGATCTGCTGCTGCTGCCTCTGAAGCTGCTTGTGCTGGGTCTGATGCTGCTGCCAGTAATGGATCTGCTGCTGCTAGGGGCGCTGTTACCAGTGCCAGAGCCTCTGGTGTTGCTGCCAGACTCTGCTCCTGCTTGCTGTCGACTCAAGTTGGTGTGGCCAGGTCCAGGGACCGCTGCTCTGTTTGCTGGAGCTGTGCACAGGCAGTGGGGGGGGGGGTGAGGGGGGATCCGCAGCTACTCTGATTCTCTCATTGTTCCACGTGTTCTTCTACCTTGTGATCTGCTCCTCGTTGTTCACTGCCACTCTCCCTTCACATTTCTTGAGTTGCGGAGAGCTCCAGTATGAGTGGAAGCTCCCCTCACCTGACTTTTCCTGCAGCTGCAGCTGAGCCTGGAAGCTTTCTGGTACACCACCGCAGCCGCTGCAGTTGGTGGACCTGCTGGGGCCACTTTTGCCGGCCTGTGTGGGCTCTGGGTGCTCTGGATCTCTTTTACTTCTCCATTGCCACTTCAATTTCCTATACACCTCACTTTTTAGTAGAAGTGTGTATTTTGCTGAGACTTTTTTGGTCTTTTTTCTCCCTAGGCTGCTTTGGCTTGGTACCTATGCCACCATCTTAACCAGAAGTCCATGTCCCCAATTTTTTCCTTTGAGTTTTGTCTCTTGTATTCTTTTTGGGGGGTAGCAATTTGGTGATTATTTTATACACTACCTCCATGAGCTCAACAATTAAACACAGTTAAGACTAATTAACCTCAGTACTACAAGCTCAGTAAGTCCCAGAAACCCTCTCTCTTCCTGAGAGTGGCACCCTTAGGTCACTTTCCTAAGGGGTATTTCACAAGACTTTATGTGAAAAGCATAGAATTCATTCTAAATGTTTACACATTGCAGAAGCTTTACATAAGAAATGGAAACCATGTTGTCCTATATACCCTTACTTCTCACTTGCAAGCAAAAGAAGTCACACAGAGAGCTCGTGGCACTCAGAACTCTGGGTCATCACCCTGGAGATTTTGATTTAGAATCTGTGAGAAGCCTGCAAGTTTTCCACTCCCAGTGCCTGATGATATTGCTGGCATTCCGACTAAGTTTGGGCTGCAGCATCGTAGCTCAGGCATGCAAGTGATGGTTTGCAGTTTGTCAGAACTAGGTAGCAAACACATCAACCTCTTTCACCTACAGAAAAGTAAAAACTAAACTGAAACATTGATAATTGGTTGGGAAATCTTAAGTATCTAGACCAGGCTGTGTCTCTGGTTAAAGGTTATTCAGAGTTATGTCTCAGAAACCCTACATGAAGTGAATGAGCACCTTAAAAATTGAGCTCTCACCAAAGTGTTCAGCTAATTATCCTCACCAAAGATGTATTTCAATACTGGCTTAAAGCTACTTTTATGAATCTTGATGTTAAGGGGAATTGTTTTTACATTTTATTTTTATTAATTGTGAACTTCATTGTATGCATATTTTCATATTGGTCATATTCTTATTAAGTTATAGTTTTATGTTTATTGTGTTAAAACTATCTTTTCAACACTTAAAATGTGCTTTTACATTTTATTGTCTATATCATTTACATTAAGATACGTTTTATATTTCAAATCTCAACATGTTTTCTACTTTCATAAAATTAGCTAAATATAATGCTTTTATTTAGATTATAGGTTATCTAAAATCACATTTGTTTTCAATGATTAAAATGCAACATGTATTATCTTCAGTGACACAAAGAAAGAATGCAAAATTCATTTTATAAATGACTTTCAAGTGTATATGTCCCTCAGTCAAAAAAATATGTATGTGTGTATTCTATTATCTCAGCAAGAGCTTATGCACTCTGAGACAAAAAAGCATAAAGGTCATTGATTCTTTCAATTCATGCTCATAGCATAACATATGCACACTCCCCAATCCACCTTACAAGGTCACATACATGCATTATGTGTTTGCAAAAGAAGAGAAATATGATCTGAAACCAGGCTGCAGCAAGGAAGTAGTTGAATTCCCCAAATTCCAGCACAGGCCTGCCGATGAGAGCAGGTGGTAGATGTGAAACTAGAGAAAAATTAGATTTTCTTCATCCTAGTTACCAGTTGGTATTATACATTCTCTGAAAATGTTTATTATTTACTTTCTTTTACAGTTTACCCATAAAATTATCACTACAGTTTACCCATAAAATTATCACTATCTTTTGAAATAAAGATAATGTTAAAATGATGAAAGAATTTTTGGAGTAAAAGGACATCCCGGCAAATAGTGTGTGTGTGTCCTGGCTCTGTTCACTGTGCAGAGCGTACATCTGACAAGCAGATCAAGATCAAATGTCACAGGAACTTGTGTCCAGATCACTCATGAAAGACGCTGGTCGCTTCCTAGACGGAGTAGAGCCCTGGAACTCAGCAGTGTCACTGATGGCAGGTGTAACATTTTGCCTTTGACCCTTTTAAAAATGAATGCTTCACATCCTTATTTAAAACAACAGGTTACCTTTGAACATGTTACCCAGTTGAACCTTTTAGCTTTGCATTTTGTCTACACCAGCTGTGGCAGTGGCCTTGTTGACCTGCTACCACAGGAAGCTGACCTAATTGAGGGCAGAGACCCAGAGCTGTTGCAACCATCTACATTTCCACCAGGGCCATTCCTCTCACAGGCTGCTTTTACTGATATGCATGAGTGCAGTGGGGAGACTAAGTCAGACCTCTCACTAAGGGAGACGGGAGTCAAGTGACTGCTGACTGTGGCTCCCAGGTATTCTTAACAGCCTTAAAGAATCTTCCATATGCTGCACAAAGGACTAGCCAACTCCCTCGTGGTCCCTTCTCTGCTGATGCTAGCTCTAGCTTGCATCATGGTCTGATACCTCTCAGCAATTCCTGAACCCCCTCTCAGTTTTCTCTCATTGGCCCATCTGGTAAAGGAGACTTGGGGTTAATCAATGCAGCCTTGGCATGTGCTCCTTTGACACTGGCGTGTTCACCTTTATACAGGTTTTGGTGCCAACATAGGCAGCCGTAAAAGAAGGATAAACACCTGGGAATTTTGAATGCCGTAATAAGAGCATATGGCTTTGATCTCTGGCTGCAGTGTTCAGAAATCTGAAACGTTCTTAACATGGCTGGGATGTTCACCTTAAGGTCTCTCCTTAAATTTTTATTCACTTACTGATTGTTCTCTTTAGTCTCATAACCCCTCCCTATCCCAGAGGTCTCACTTGTCCAAAGGGCTTGCTGGATCAACAGGGGTCTAGCCAGCCAATCTGCTTCCATAAGAACTGGTTCACACACTCACAAGCCCCTCTCCCACTAGGCAAGTCTTCCATGCCCCCAAAGGCATGGCTATCAAAGGCCAGTCACAGACGCGTGATCTCAGAGCCTCTGCATAGGAACCTCTGTCCTAGTTCATTCCAT
This sequence comes from Jaculus jaculus, assembly GCF_020740685.1. NCBI lineage: Eukaryota > Metazoa > Chordata > Mammalia > Rodentia > Dipodidae > Jaculus > Jaculus jaculus. The sequence goes on along the minus strand of NC_059104.1, from coordinate 20,141,373 downwards.
GCCGTTCTCATTCTAGGATGCCTCCATTGACCCTTCCCATTCACTCATCAGGCATTTATTGCCAATTGATTATATGTCAGGTTGGATATTAGACAAAGGAGCACATGAGCAATGTGTTGGACATAAGGATTTTGTTACTAGAAGAGTGACATAGCTTCATTGTTCATAAAAAGAAAAAGAACTTCGCCTTTACTTGTATTAAGGAAGGATATGTAAAATTGGGAATTTGGTCTTAACAACTTGAATGAAATTTGAAATTTTTACTTTATTATGCATCAAACAATGGGAAAGGTCTATTTATAAATATGCCAAGCTAATTATAAAATGTGGAGAAAATGAATTTTCAATTGCTACATCTAAAGGTAATCACCATTCTATATTCTTCTGGATTTTTTTTTAACACGACACACATTCATATTAGCTTACTTTTTATTGTTATTACTATCATCCATTTTCATCTTTTTCCTGTGCCGGACATAGTGTATGAGAGCAATGGGGACTGACAATGAGAAAACCATCTTTCTCTCTACCCTTGAATTTGAGATTTAGCACAGTAGTGTCAAGAATTTAGGCTCTGGAGAAAGGCCCCTTTGGAACTATCTCTCAGTAGTGTATTACTTCTGGTCTTCTGAGGCAAAACTGCATTACACAGTGGAGATGGGGCCCACATGCTTCAATGTACAGGAAGAGCTGTGACTACCACAGGTGCTCCTAGTGAGTGTATTACAGTACCAGTGTCTGGCCTGCAGACCTGCTCAGTCATTGCTGGTCTTACTGTATGATGAACTGGCCCTTCCTGATATGACCTGGAGAGAGAGTGACTGATCCTCAATGCTGTTCACTCTGGACTAGGCTGCCAACTGCCCTTTGTGCTTGGAAACAGGACTCACATTTGCAGTCATGGAATGTTGCTCTATGCACAGTATGTTACTATGCATGACTTGTGTGTAGTGTTCTGCACTCATGGGAGAGGGGCACTTTGTTTACCTAAGTCGCCACATCTCTGGAGTCTGCTTCTATGGGCCCTTTCAAATGACATTTTATAAAAAGATTTTATTTTTGTTTATTTATTTAAGTGAGGCATAGAGGGAGAGAGAGAGACAGCGACAGAGACAGAGAATGGGAACGCCAAGGCTTCCAGCCACTGTAAACAAACTCCAGACACATGTGCCATCTTGTGCATCTGGCTTGCCTGGGTCCTGGGGAATCGAACTGAGGTCCTTTGGCTTTGCAGGCAAGCACCTGAACTGCTGAGCCATTTCTCCAGTCCCTCAAATGACTTCTATTGTAGTATACAGGGCTCATTTTCTTTTAATCATCCTAAGCAGATCATCGAGATTTGATGAATTTTTTTTTTTCCGGGCAATAACAAATCACCAGAAAATTACTGCTACTGATTACTATAGTCAGATTTATAAAATACACAGCATGAAATTTACAATTTCATAGTAATTGGAGAGCCATGGGAATTTGTAAATACAGAACATAAACCTTTTACCTAACTTCTTCCAGTTGATAGCACTATACTGCTCATGAGAGGAAGACATCAACTAGTCCCTGCCTCTTAAAGTATCTGAAATCTCTCCATAGCTCCACCTCGGATACTCATCTTTTAACCTATGGGCTTGTTGGAGGACATTCAAGGTCCAATCTTTAACAAATATTTTCTTTTCCATTAGCATTGGATTTTCATCTTTTTTCACTGTCTTTTATGCAGAATATAAGAAATGATTACAAACCTTTAAAGAAATATAAAATTTCTGGAGAATATAAAGCATACAGTAGTATTTAGATTTTTTTTTTTTACCCTTTACTTAATTAATAGCAATAAAAGTGAAAAGAGGTATTTGGTCCCAGTTAGATCTGACTAAATATTAGTCTCCAGGGAATGCAAATATAAAAGGAATTGTAAAAGAAAATCTGGCACAAGATACATATTTTTATACAAAAAAGGTTGAAAAGTATTTGATTTCCATTGAAAAAAAAAGTTCTTAACATTACTGAAATTATAGAATTCCATGATGAAATTCAAAGGAGCTTTCTGTTCCACTGTTGCTGGCTACACAGCAATTTTAAACACAGACTTTCCTTCCGAGTCATTGTTGATACCGAGTATATTTCTAACATTGCTGAATATTCAGTAAGTCATTGATATAAATTCAAGTAATTCAAATGTCAAGCTGAGTTCTCAGCTGTGATTTACATTGGCAAGAGTTTTATGAGAGCACATTATTAGTTTGCTGACTTCCTTAATATATAAAGGTTATAAAAAGAATGTTTCCCAACAGTTATGGATTTTAGCATTTCATCAGGTAAATATAAATACCCTGAAGAACACATACAGCCTTAAGATTTCTGCCAAAGTGGTCAGAGTGATTCAGCTTCTCAAATCACGGACATGTGTTTTCATTAAATGGCATTTGTAGTCTTCTCACATTCTGAATGAAAATATATCTGAGAGCTGTTCCAACACTACTGTGTGGCCTTGAGACTCTCATTGACTTATCATTATTCCTCCCCAAGGCTACATGTGATACCTATTCCAACACCCTAAGTTTAACCATATGCATATTCTAATTTATAAAGCCAGGGAAATATTGGTAAACTAGTTATTTAAGAGATTGTCATTGTAGATATGACTCAAATAGCACAGCAGTGATGAGTCTGTGAGTCAAATTTGTGCTGCTGTATAAAACACTAGAGGAATATCAACTCAAAAGAGGAAAAGTTTACTTTGATTCACTTTTAGTGGTTCAAGTTCAAGGTCACCTGAAACTGTTCTTTCTGAGACAGTGAGGCAGAAAATCATGGTGGAAAGCAAGGGATGGAGTAGAGTTGCTCACCTAATGGGGGGAGAGATAGAGACAGAGATTAATAGATAGATGATAGATGGATAGATGGATGGATGATAGATAAATAGATGATAGATTATAGATACATGATAAGTAGATTATAAATAGATAAGTAGATGATAGAATGATGATATATGAATGATAGATAGATATAGATGATAGATAGATAAGAGAGAGTGAGAAAGAGAGAGATTGATAGCTATTCTTTTTAAAGGAGTGCCTCCAGTGTCCCATTTAATCCAAGTAGGCTCCATCTTCTGAGAATGCATCCAACTCTGAGTTCATTCAGGCATGAACTTATCAACAAATTGAACCATTGATGAGATTAGCACTGTCCTGATTGAATAACCTCTCTGGTAGTAACACCAGCTGGCAACAAAGCCTACAACATAGGATCCTTCTCCAGGGACACTTTGTGTCCAAACTGTCACCACAATTAAATCTGGGAGTTTCTCTGTCCAAGATTTGATTTTTAATTTGCATGTTAAACTACCACTTTATTAGTTTCCCTAGAAGCAATTAGCTAGGTGTCAGCCCTTACACTGATTTATGAAAAATATAAAAATGAAAGTAAATGCAGTGTATTCATTACAGAATTCTAACCATTTGTTTGCTCTCCTGCCGACAGGTAAGAGATTGTCTTCTTTGGACAATGATGCTTGCTAGTGTGATAATGAAGCAAAGAGGTCTGGAATTTTCTTAAGATGCTGGTTTAAAGAGGAATAGAGGTACAGTTTCCGTGGGACTCTTACAAAGATGTTGATTTTGATGGTCTGGGCCCTGGTATTATCTGGTTTATTTCTATGAACTTGATCAGGAGTAATTGCTTTAAACTATGATAATTGCTGAGCTCTTTGGAGTTTGCTGAACTTGAATGTGTCAGCAGTTTGATACATACTGGTCAAGGACTTCTCCTCCAGGACAATGTTTTTCCTAAAGTATGAACCATATGTAGACTAGGCAATAGGAAGTGAATTCAGTTGAATTATATTATGGAATAAATTAACATTGACTTGATGATTTTGTGATAGCACATTTCTTGTTCTCAAAGATTTTAGGGAAAAACCTCATCTCTATTCATTGCAAAGTTCTGTCAGCTTCTAAGTTTTAATTAATGAGACCAAAAATTTCAGATAATTGATTCCAAAGTAGACATTTTTGATCCAATTATCCACTCAAATTGACCTTTCTTATGAAAGACTGTTTGAATTGCCATGCTCAGCTTATGTTTAATTACAGTATCTGACTATGTTTAATTATTGAATATGAATAATGTTTAATGAGCTCCCATGTTTAATTACTGTATCTGACTAATATAATTACTCTTAAGTAATTTCTGTCATTATCAGCGGAGCTCCCTAAGCTCTGTGGAGTCTGTCCTCAGCTTGAATCTCCCAACTAGTCTTTCCTCACCTGTTTCTCCTCCATACTCTGTGTCAGCCCTCGGAGGTCCTTCTCTCAGTGCCATTAATGTACCATGCAGCCCCATAACCTGACACATTTACACCAACTGATCTCTTCTCTGCTGCTTTGATCTCTACATCAAAGTTCTTCACACTGTCTGGTTACAGCACAGAACTTCCTGGGTTTTCTAGAAAACCGAATGCCCCCATTGCCTTTTATTTTTAAGTTTTTTATTATTTATTTGCAAGGAGAAAGAAAGGATGGAGAAGAGAGAGAGAGAGAGAGAGAGAGAGAGAGAGAGAGAGAGAGAGAGAGAGAGAGGCGAGGGCCTGCTGGCACTGAAAATAAACTTCTAATGCATATACTGTTTTGTGCATCTAGTTTTATGTGAATACTGGGGAAACAAACTCTGGGCTGTGAGGCTTTGCAAGCAAGTGTATTGATCCACTGAGCAATTTTTCTGGCTCCCCCATTTCCTTTTAATGTTCTCAAGTTAGTAAGGCTTTCAGTATTCAATGTACTAAAATTTCTTTTATTGTTGTCTGTCTGTTTAATTTTATGCTTTAATATAGGGGCAGGAACTCCTTGTAGTTTACTCAGCAGCATTAAACGAATAAATAAATAAATATGAACAAATGCTTCAGTCAACCTTAGTTACCTGTCGGCAATGGATTAGCAATCCTTCATGGTATAGGTTTCTAAAGGCAGTTCATTAGCTCAATGGTTGAAAATACAAATGCATGTAAAAGCCAGAAGAGAACAAAAGTGGGTATCAGGTTTGAGGTTGAAGGGAGCTTGATGAAGACACACAAGACAATAGTAAAGTGGCTAACCCATCCCAGGAGATTTTGATGTTTTCCATGTGCTGCAGAAATTACAACAACAAGCTCTCAGGCTCAGTATGTTAGTTCTTGGGATTTGGGTAGAGGTAGTCTCAAGGTAGCTGATCATAGTAGCCCAGTACAGCACTGCTTAGATGTTGCCAATCCAACTATGCAGATGTGCTTACAAACATTCAAAAATACTCACTTAGTTCTGCTTTTTCTGAGATATCCTTTCTATTTAAAGAATATTAAGTTACAATACACAGGAAACACGACAAGTGTAAAGATATTTTCTTTCAAGGAATGAAAACTGATACTTTTACTTAAGGCTTCATACACACTTGGTGCTAGCAGACAGGAGTATTTATCAGAGTTGGGAGAACATGTGTGGTGACAGTCTCTAATGAGCTCAAGTCAGGGTGTGGGTATTCCATTTCACTTGAGTATAGGTTGAACTGACCCACTTTTAAGGGAAGTAAACCATCATGCTTTGAGTTTAAAAAATATAGAGAGACTACTTCAGTGAGAACCAACAGCCTGTTTCACTTGGTGCTAGGTCAAGGTAGGCAAGACAATATCACCCGAATTTGGCATCAGAAGGATGTGAAAGCGTTAGAAGGGAAGAGGGAAGATGTTGAAGGCTTTTGACATGGAGAAGCTACATTCTGGCTAACTGGAAGCAAGGCATTCCATGTGATTGTTTGATAATATTTTACCCAGGGTAAGAAGGAGGTGAAATCGGAGGCAATAGGTTATTAATGAAATCTTGTTATTTGGGGCTGACTGCTACAGAAATTGTGGTTCATGAGTGGTTTTATCCGGTGGTTTTGGGTTGATTGTATCAGGTTGTAGATCGTAGTCCTCTTATTTAGTATGGTCTGGCCCGTGCCTGTGCATTTCAAGTTCTGTGTGTGAGATTTGAGGAGGAGTCAATCTCAGTGAACCCAGAGGCTGATATTCTGGGGTCTGATACTCTTGGAAGCAGAACCATACCCAGTTAATACGTTCCGCGTCTCTAAGGTCCTCAGTGAAGGTCCTCGCCTAGCCCCCCTAGCTAAGTTGCTGCTTGGCTCCTGATATGTGCTTTTTGATAATAGTACCACGTGGGCTTTTGTTAAAACCAGATCTCAAAGAACTTTATTTGGATCAAGCACTTCAAGTAAGTTTGTCTGTGAGGCATGGAAAATTGCAAAACTTCTCAAATGAATATTTTGTCTTTTTTTTTTTTTTTCCCTCTTAGGGACATTAAGGTTAAATCAGAAAGAGTTGAGGCACACATCCTTATTCTAATTGCATATACTATATGTTTTATTTAATGGCCAACTCATGTACTTAGCCCACTAGCCAAACTCTTACTTTCTTTGACTATATAAGCAACTATTTATCTAGTATATAACTATACGCTAATCAGAGTTTGCCACTTATAAAGCAACGAGGTTACTTTCTTTTTTTGAGCTTATATTCCAATGGGAAAGGTATAACAAAATATCACTGTAATTCTCGAGGCAGAGAGTAATGGCAGCTCCATGTCCTCATACAGTGGGACGTAAAGCAAAGTCTTGCTTGGTGATGGTGTGAGCCTTGGAAGAAGAAGAATTGCAGGCGAAGCTGTTCTGTTGTCTCACAGGGATGGCTCTGGACCTGCAGTGTGCCCTTGTTGCAGTGAAGGGACATTGTCCTCAGGCCAAGAGAGCATGGCAACAATGACACTGCCCGTTGAGCAACTAGAATACCTGGGCCAGCGATAGAGCTGTGGATCTGGGAAAGTCAGTTCTCCATCCGTGGAGAATCCGGAAAGCCTCTGACTTTTATTTCAGAAAAAGAACCAATCTACCCAGCCTGTGGATTTCAGGGAGCCGACGTGAGGTGCAGTTCTTCCAGTCAGGTGTAGGGGGCACAGGGATTCATTGTTATGAGCTCATGGGCTCCCTGACAAGTCCGCTCACCGCGTAATCACGACAAAGTCCTCCCTGCAAAATTTTCTTTGATAATATGTGTGTGCAGGGGAGTAGAACGTACTATGCAGTGCAAGGTGGTGCTGGATAGGTTGTTATTTGAAATCTATCTGCTGGAAAGCGGTGTGTAGCAAAGATGACATTTGTACAGAGATTTGCAAAAGAGAGGTAGCCATGAGAACATGAGAGCTAAGGGAATGCTCCAAGGCCAAAAAGTGTTTAGTGTGTGTTAAGTACATCAAGAGAGGTTCACAGCTGGTCAGGACTGCCAATCTTTTATTTTGTTTTATTTTTTAACACAAGCCCAATAGACTGGTATTTTTTTTTTTCAAAAACAAAACAAAACAGTTTTTTTAACTTTTTTATTTATTAGAGTCAGAGAGAGAGAGAGAGAGAGAGAGAGAGAGAGAGAGAAAGAGAGAGGGTGATTATGGGTGTGCCAGGGCTTGCAGCCACTGCAAAAATAACTCAAGATATGTGTGCATCCTGTGCATATGGCTAACATGGGTCCTGGGGAATTGAACCTGGGTCCTTCAGCTTTGCAGGCAAGTGTCTTAAACCGCTAAGGCATCCCTCCAGCCCCTACACTGGCCTTTTTTTATGAGGGAGGGAGGGAAGAAGGGAGGGAGAGATGGAGAGAGAGAGAGAGGAGAGAGAGAGAGAGAGAGAGAGAGAGAGAGAGAATTGGTACACCAGGGCATCCAGCTACTATAATCAAACTATGGACACTTGGACCACCTTATACCATGTGCAGCCCATGCATCTCTTGTAACTCTGGCTTACGTGGGATCTGGGGAATTGAACATGGGTCCTAACTCTTCTCAAGGAAATGCCTTAGCTGCTAAGCCATCTTTCCAGCCCCACTGCTGGTCTGGAGCAAGAGAAAGCTCAGTAGAGGATGCTTTTTTATCTATGACATTGAACTAGATCATCAAAATGAATGTGGATAGGAAAAAAAAGAGAGAGAGAGAACTTAGAAGACTATGGAAGAAGGGAGATAACAAACGAGGCTGAGAAGGAATAACCAGTGAGGAAAGTGGAAAGAGAATGAAGAAAGTATAGTACTGAAAACAAAGGAAATGTGTCAGGGAGGAAGGAATGAACATCTATCAAATGCTGATGACATGGCACCTGGAATGAAGATCAACTTCCTTACTGGTTATAACCTCAACTGGAAGTCTCTAATGATGTTTTCAGAATTAATTTGGTGGGGTAGTTGAGGTGAAACCTTGATAAGTGAGCTGTATAGAAAGGAGAAAATGACAATGCATAAATCTTGACTAATGTATTAATTTTGATATAAACAATTGATTAAGAATTGAGGCAGAAGCTTGCAGCCAAAGTAGAGATGTGAAAAGTTCAATTTTATTTTCCTTAGGATCTATGCAATCAATCTCTCTTAACCCCTAGAAACATTTGGCTATCAAGTTTCCTCCTCTCTTCTACCTTCAGCATTTCTCACTATTCTCTGTATTTTCTATGGCCATAAGCTTATTGAATTTTATCTTGCCCTATGCTTGCTCTCCCCCTGGACTATTACCCTAGCATCTGACTACACTTATTATTACCATATTACCATTGTAATTTTGCTATAGTGTCTTCCTGATTTCAATAAAACTTTATTACCCCTGCCAGCACACTCTCTCCAGAACACATTATTTGTGATACCATTACTATAGTCACTATGGCATTTGAATGTCCTCTCCAATATCGCTTGTCTAGCTGGTAAGCAAGCCCACAGAGAATGATGTGTAGGTCCAAACTGTGAGAGGAGACTAGAAGGAGATTATGCTATTGTAATATTCAACAGTCTTTGGAGTCATAACCTGGAGAGCACATGCATGGGCAGGATCCCTAGGACCATGGCCTGGCTTTGGTAACTAGAATATGGAAGCCATTCAGTTGTGTTTTTCTAGCATAGCTCTATCTGATAAGACTGGGGATTAGAATTTAGTGCCACATATCCCTTCTAAAGTCCTACCTTTTGGGGAATCCAAGAACCTTAACATCTTTCCATGTTATTTTCTCATTGTTTCAGTTTTTGTCTGAAATTCAGAGGTTTACAGATTATCCTATTGTTCCATGTTTGTATGATTATATGTATGTAACAACAGATATCTATTATGGGTATACCTGTATGTTTCTACATAGACCTATATGAAGATTATGTCTTTATTTTTAGCATTACGTTTTGGTCCTGAACTCAGTTTTTAAAAATATATTTCAATGACAGCTTTTAGCCACTGTAAATGAACTCCAGGCACATGTGCCACCTTCTGCATCTGGCTTACATGGGTAATGGGGAATCAAATCTTGCTCCTTAGGTTTCACAGGCTTAGCTTCTAAGCCATATCTCCAGCCCCTGAACTCAGTTTTTAAATTGATTTTACCTTTTGTTGTGGTAGGGTCTCACTGTAGCCCAAGATGACCTGGAACTCACTCTGTATACCTGGCTATTCTTAAATTCCTGGTAATTCACCTACCTCAGCCTCCCAAGGGCTGGGATTAAAAGCGTGGATCACTAAACTTGGCTTTAGCTTGTTTTTGATTTGAGGTTTCAGCCCATGGGCCACTGGTTCCATGACTTTCAAACGTGCAACAAGGTAGAGACATCATGGGGTAAAAGCATGGTTGAGGGAAGCTACTCATCTAAAGAGAATCAGTGTATAAAGCAAGAGACAAAGGGGTCAGGAACAAGACATGTCCTTCAAAGGCATACTTCCCCCAACTGGACCCCACCTCCTAATAGTTCAGTTATCAATAGATACTGGTAAAGTTAAAGACTTCATGGTCTAATCACACCAGTGCTGGCCCTGGGGACCAAATCTTTAGATCCCGAGACTTGGAAGGTGGGGGCATTTGTATCCAAACTTAACAAGAGTACACTTGTGTCTTCTGTTGTTGTTCTCCTTGGCACTTTGATGACTATTTGCAAAGTGTTTCATTTGTGTGTTTTGAGTTGTATTTTGGTTTTCTTATCTCTTTTAGAAGTAAATTACTAAGCAATTTTCCTTTTACAAATTTTTACTTATCAAGTGGAGAGGCAGCTAGAAAGAGAATGGGTGCTCCAGGGCCTTCCGCCAGTGAAAACGAGGACCAGACACATGTGCTGTCTTGTGCATCTGGCTTATTTGGGTACTAGAAAATCCAACCTGGGTCCTTAAGCTTTGTAGACAAGCCCCTTAATTGCTAGGCTACTTGTCTTGCCCCCTTTTCCAAATTTTAAGTGATGATGTTTTTCTACATTTATACCCTCTCTATAAATAGATTGATTCATTTTATATGTGCATGATCTGTACCAGTAAACATATTACACGTATCTTTGTGAAAACCAGTACCCACTATTCTATTCTCTAGCATTTATATTTAGGTCTATCTATTGCTTACAATTTATGACAACAAAGATGTAGAATCTTTAGTGTCTTTCATTTTTTTCCTATTCTTTATATTTTCCATTATCTTCCTACCCACAGGTGATACTAAACTGTGAAAATAGCTATAGGCTTTGGATATAATTCCTAACCTGTGGATTCTCTGTGATGCACATCACATGCTTTCTATGATTAATGAACATTTTTCTGAAATTGAGCTGGAAGGTGCCCACTTCATTCTCATATAATACATGTCATTAATTGGTATTTTGAGGGAACCAGCAGAGGAATAAAAATGCCCATGAATCAAAGGAATTATTCTCATTAGATATGAAACAAAGAAAGCAGTGGTTTCAAGAACAAATATTATTCAAAAATATTCTCATTAAAAGAAATTGCTCTCTTTGGTATAATAAAATTCTTCCAAAGAGAAGCATCTGGCAGAATAATATAACTTACTGTAGCATAACATTTGGGATGAATTAAGTTGCTCCATGCAACAAAATGCTTTCAAGGCTTCTCAATATTTTTTCTTCACTTTAACTTATCTGTGTCTCACAGTTCTGCAATTAGGTCAATTTTTTACTTCACATTTCATTAAAGGTATCACATCATGAATACAACAAAGAAATTAGTTCCTTGAAGGCTAGATGGATTTTTAAATGGAATTAGCTCAAGTTCGTGTTTGTAATGTGAAACTCTTTCCATGTTGGCTCCACCTGCTCAATTTTCCTTACTAATGGTTGGGCAGGTTAAACTACACATGCTAAGGGAAATGAGCTGTGTAAATTGCCACTGAGGAAAAGATGGTCATTTGTGTTCCTAGGTTGGATAGACAACCTACTGGCAATCAACATTTAAGCATGACTAAGCTAGTGTATGCCACAAAAAATGTTGAAATTAATCTTGTCAATGGATTTCCTAGACAGAAGTAATTTGTGACATTATCTTGCAATCTCTTCACTATTTGTGATCAGGTGTTTAATACCCCATTTTATAGGACACTCAGTACTTTTACAGAGAAACTCATTTTTCATATTTTATTTTATTTTTAAATTTGTTTTTTAAATTTTTTTTAATTGTTCTGTACTCAGTGAATACAGTCAAGTTGGTACCATTGTTAACCTCCTCCCTAATGAACCCCCTCTGCAGGGACCATTCTTGTTGTGGAATATGAGTCATGCATGGTGGGGTTAGCCATCAGTTATGAGTAGGAGGCAATGTCTCTGTGTATCATTACTCAACATGTGGCTCTGACATTCTTTCCACTCCTCTTCTGCAAACTTCCCTGACCCATGTTGGGTTCATTTTAGGTCTACTTCAGTGATGAGGTCTTGGGAGCCTCTGGTTTCTAGATATCTGGTTTTCTGGTTTGGTAGGAGTTGATTATTCTCTGTGTCTATAAACTGAGGAAATTTCTCTTCTTGTTTAGCTAACTAGGGAACTTTGACTCAATCTTATATGTGAGGAACTTTAAGTATTTTACATAACCCCTAAATACTAAGTAATATGTTTGTGATTAAAACTCATACTTAATTCCCAGCTGGTAGAGGTAGAGCCTTCCTGGAGTAGGTATGTCACTAGGGAGCACCTTGGGATTTTATACTCCAACCCTCCTTGCAAGTGTGGGCTAGTTCACTGTTACTGCTTCCTCCAAGCTGATGTGGCAAGATGTGATACCCTGCTGTCAGCTGCTGCCATGTTTTCCCTGCTATTATAAAATGTTCCCTGGAAACTGTAAGCTGAAATAAATCCTTTCCTTTCATAAACTGCTTCTAGTTGGGTGCTTTGCCCCAGCAATGAGAAGGTAATGGCTAAATGTGTGCAGTTTTAAGGAGCATTGGGGTATTGCAATGACCGCTCTGGAAACTGTAGTGGAAATACTGTGCAAATATGTAATTTAGATGGACTAGTGCTAGAACTACAGCTTCAATAATTATAAGCCGTGAGCATCTGTGGTGACTTGAAATGGGTGTCTGCCATAAACTCATCTGTTTTCAATGCTTGATGCCTGGCACTTGGTAATTTGGGAAGGAAGAGCCCTGGTAGAGTAGGTGTGTTTGTTGGAAGTGGGCTAAGGGATGTTATAGTCAGCTCCTCCTTGCCAGTGTTTGGCTCAGTCTTCTGTTGCCGTTTCCCTCTGTTGTGGCAGCCGTGACGTCCAGCCTCTGCTCATGCCATGCTTTCCCGTGTCCTCGTGAAGCTTCCCCTGGAGACCATAATCCAAAATAAATACTTTCTTCCCATCATCTGCTTTTGGTTGTGTGCTTTGTCATAGTAATGAGAAGGTAACAATGGCATTGTTTTAGAAGTGTTTTAAGTATAAGTAATATTTCTGTTACATTAATTATTTTCATCAGATTTAATCTAGTTTTGTGCCAACAATAGCATAACTTATAGACAGTGCTCAGTATTTTAATATTTTGGTTAGCACAATTCACTGATGTTACCGTTATCTTTAGGAGGCCATTCTTAACTTCTTAATGAAAACAAGATATAAGTTTAATTGAATTTACACTTAATGTAAAAGTCATGCCACATCTTTTTGTTGTTGTGTTTTGGAGGTACGGTCTCACTCTAGCCCAGGATGTCCTAGAATTCACTATGTGGTCTCAGGGTGGCCTCGAACTCATGACAACCCTCCTACCTCAGTCTCCTGAGTGATGACACTAAAGGTGTATGCCATAATGCCTGGCTTTTCATGCACATTTAAGTAGAATGCTTCCATTGCTACTGTATATGGTATTTTAATATTTTACGGTGGTAGAATTTTATCACATTCCCTTTTTAGCTATCATTAATGACTGTTAATATAAACAATTGATCATTATTATAAGATTTTCTGTTTGCTTAATGAAGTTATTTGTTATGATAATAAATTTCCTTTAAAAAGCTGGGCATGTTGCTCATGTATATTACACAGCACAAACAAAGCTAACACAGGAGAAAGGCCAATGCAGGCTATATAGTGAGTTCCATGTCAGCCTGGAATACTCTGAGATTCTGTCTCCAAAACTGCAAAGGGTCTGGGGAGGTTTTTCTATGGAAAAAAACACTCACTGCACCACCGTGAATAGCCAAGTCCAATGCCCAGACTCCATGCAAAAAGGCAGACGCCTTCAAGGTCCTCAGTCATCCCAGCATGCTGACAGCAGGATGGAGGTTATGACAGGAGCATTTCTAGGAAGCTTGCAGAGAGGGCAGCAAAGAACAGCAGCAGAGGGAGATCCCGAGAAAGAAGTCTGCCTCAAAGCAAATGTGAAGTTGAATACAGCTTGAAGGTTATCAGCATGGAGAAAGTGCAGAGATGGATGCTGAATGGGCAACTAGCTTTCCCTTTTATGCAGTCCAGGATCACACCTTACGGTATGGTCCTGGCCAGAGTTAGGATGGGTCTTCCCACCTCAACTAGCCTAATCTAGAAAACTGTTCACAGATGTGACTAGAGATTTGTTTCTACAATGATTCTAAATCTTGTCAAGTTTATAACTAGAGATTAACCACCACACTTGATGTGATAGAAATCTGTTCCATAGAAGACCTTCATCTTCAGGGAACTAGATCCAGGGTCTTCAGAGAAGGACAGCCATCACAGTGAGGGCAGCCTCATAGGAGGCTGTGAAACTCACAACTAGCAATTATATTTCATTCTTTGTTTCATTGTTTTCTCTTGTAATACTGTTTTGTTGTCAATATTTGATAGCTTTATTAAATGAATGGTGATGGCTTCTATACTTACTATAGCTAAGAATAGGAACATATTGTATTTTAGATGTCAAAGAACAATGTGAGATGTGGGTTGGATCAGAAGCCTATATTTCTAAGTAGACCAGTGTCTGAAGCCAAACTCTGCCGCTTATTAGTTGTGTAGCTCACCATGTAGAGCAGTACTTACTGAGCAGTGCAAGGGGGAAAAGTAGAGACTACTTTCTTCTGGAGGTTTGCTCCTCAAGTGTTTGACTACAGTACAAATAAACCTGAACATGGTGATTTTTTTTTTAATTTTTTTTTTAAATTTATTTATTTGAGAGTGACAGACACAAAGAGAAAGACAGATAGAGGGAGAGAGAGAGAGGGTGCGCCAGGGCTTCCAGACTCTGCAAACGAACTCCAGACACGTGCGCCCCCTTCTGCATCTGGCTAACGTGGGACCTGGGGAACTGAGCCTCGAACCGGGGTCCTTAGTCTTCACAGGCAAGCGCTTAACCGCTAAGCCATCTCTCCAGCCTGAACATGGTGATTTTGAACCATCAGCCAGTTACCTCCTCAGTTGCTCATAGCATTTAAAATAAAGGAAATTATGCAAGCTGTCTAATCTTGTTGGACTTGTTTATTCATTAGATAAATGAATGTTGGAATTTGCTACTTCTTACCCCAGATTATTAAATACATGTAATCTACTTATTGGGATAGTGAAATTATTTTGTTACATTTGTCATTTAGTACTCTAATACTTTTATTATTTTCATTTTAGCAGATCTTTAGAATATACTCAAATGTTTCCTTTATTGAAATACAGTATCTAAGCAGAAAGATACTAGACTGTCAGGAAAGTGAAATATTCTTGTAATAAACAGAAATGATTCCAGACCACAGTAATGATTTAAAGGTCCAGTTGGTTCATGTTAATCTTAATTCATTGTTTATGGGACAACCTTTGCCATCCTGACAATTCTGAATATAAGCAATAACATGGGAACTATTTAACAAGTATACCTTAATCATTGTTCTTTATCTTTGCAAATGAATGCAGTAATTTCAGTGGCATTTTCTAACAAGGAGAATTCAACTAATCTATTTTTATAGAGTGAAAATAGATGTCAGAGTAAAATAGCACACATTGATTAACTACTTAATACACTGTTGGCTTTACAAGACTTAACAGAGGAGTACTTTCAAATGACAGTGCTTAAATAAAAAATAATAATACAGTGCAATCCTGCATGGCAATTACAAATGCATTTGGAAACGCAGCAGCTATGCTTGGCATGCAGGCTAGAAAAGATGGTGAAATATGGTTCCAGCATTATTAGAATGTTGCCTCTGATGAGGGCTTTGTGGTCTGAATCACTGACAGTTGTATTCTGATAGGAAATGTGCATTACAAGCACAGCCCCCACCAGTGAGAGAAAAGCATGGTTGTTTCAAAGGATGGCAACACAGTTCTTGATGAATTAACAGTGAATGCGGGAACAAGGCGATGAGTCAGAATTTGATTTCATTTCCCAGCAAACCAGAGAAAGTGCTCTACAATAGAATTGTGGATGTTTCAGGTATGACCCAGTTACAGTGAACATACACTAAATTAAAGAGGGCATTTGGCCAGAATGAAGATTTTAGCAGTCATGATTATTAGTCAACCTATGTTCTACTGACTTTCAAAAAGACACTTCGTAGTGTCCACTACAGAAGAAAAAAAAAAAACAAAACTATGGATGGAAATAGCAGTGCTTCACTCAGATGCTAACAGCTAAAATAGCACAATGACATCAAACCTGGACAGCAGATGGATTTTATTAGTAGTAAATTAAGTCAGTGAAGGGGGTTATTCATGCCTGGAAACTGTTCAATGCCTATGGAAGCAGCATTTCTATAAAAAACTATAATGGAAGCCATAGCTCAGCCATTGTCACTACAGTCTCAAACATCTATTGTGATGCTGAGCACATTTGATAAGGTGTGTGTTAGTTTCCAACAGATGTTTGTCACCAATATATCACTACCCCTTCTTTGACTTATCCTTTGTAAAAGACCTGCCTTTTTGTTTTGTTATATCTGTTTGTCCTGTTTTGCTTTATGTTAGCTGATAGCCTATATTCCAATTTCTTGAGTAATCAATCTTAAGACTGCCTTTCTAAGACTTAAAAATATCATAGATGTCAGTTGTTTCCTTGACACTGAGTGAATCCAGAGTAAAAGAAAGATCACCATTGGTGGAATAGAATGGGTTTCTAGGAAGAATTGTGATGTGTACTAGGTTGCAAAAGATTTATGAAAGGAAGTAGAATTACATGTTGAACCTTTCTGAGCAGTACAATGGGGGCCTGAGATAGAATGCTTTAAATGTCAGCATCTCATTTTGGTTTGTTTTCTGGCAATTGAGACTCTTTCTTTAGAAAGATATGGCAAATGAATATGCATAGCAATATTTGATGACAATAAATCTGTTCTTTTGGAATGAGAATTAGGAAACATTTCAATGTTAAATCTGTTGTAATAATCAGAGATATAAATGTATAGGCTATAGTGGAGGCCATGGTATAAAAAAGGGATCAAGTTATATGAATAAGAATCAAAAACATCTTTAATGTTAGTGTGGGGTTCAGCAAGTGTAACATATAGAATGCAGAAAGGTGGCTCATTTTGGAAAACTAAAGCAGTACATGCCTGAAATTATACACAATTTATTCTATATATTAAGAAGTACGAATCAATGATTTTTATTAGGAACATTACTGCCTGTTCTGTCTCCATCAACCTCCTACTGTCATTGTGTTTTTTCCCATTTGTGCCAATCAATACTTTGGGAGGTTCAGAAATATATTTTTGTCTGTTGTTGAGGTGACACCCATTTGAGAGCGTAGCTTAAACTGTGGAGTGTGGCTATAGAATATGAACTAAGTTCTGGGACCGTTCTTTCATCTCTGAGAACTACGTCAGATTGATTATCTTTCCCAGACTGCAGACAGTTTTGAAAAGTGAACTAGCTTGGCATGAAATTGCCAAAACATTTTCTTCTCTAAAAAAAATTGATAGGATATTTTTAAGGAAACAAATACTATAAACTTCCTTTACTTTTCCATGGCCAAAACATAGAGAAAGACAACTAATATGACAGCTAGTGTTCACAGACTTCGATATTACTCTTCATGTCTGACAGTGGCAAGCAGATGAATCCCAAGAAGTGGTCACCAAAGATAATTTGGCTTAATTTGGACATCTCAATGAGTTCTGCTTTTGATATGTAAGCATCGTTAGGGAATGATGCACAAGTTAACTCTAATTAAGTTGGTTAACTTGAGTATGTCAACCAAGGCAAATATTACCTTAAAAAATCCGGACACCTTTTTAAAAGAAGAAAATATTTTGGCAACTTCATGCCAAGCTGAAGGATATACAATTTTTAAAATTTATCTTGTTTTTCACATCTGCTAATTTTATATCTGCATGTTCACAGCCAGCTAAAGTTTATTTATTTTGTTTTCATTTATTTAGCTTATTTTTAACAGCTATGTTAGGAGATGGGAAGAAAATACTCAAATAACCACCAGTTGTGATTCTCTTTTTAAAATTTATAGATAGGGCTGAAGAGATGACTTAGTGGTTAAGGCACTTGCCTGCCAAGCCTGAGTACTCAAACATAACTCTCCAGGTCCCACATAAGCCAGATGCACAAGGCAACACAACGGCTCAAGGATGCACATGTGCACAAGGTGGCTCATGTGTTTGGAGTTTGATCACAGTGGCTGGAGGCCCTGACATGCTAATTCTCTCTCTCTCTCTCTCTCTCTCTCTCTCTCTCTCTCTCACACACACACACACACACACACACACACACACACAAACAAAAAGAATGAGTTTGTTTACATAGGTTATAGTCTTTTATTCCCTCTCTGCTGGTCCTCTTTTCCCTGAGGACCTTCCTCAGCAGGGTCCTTGGTGTTCACTGTGGGGTAGTTAGGGCTTCTGTTAGTTTCTGGCAGGGATTTACTTCAGGCTATTTCTACCCCCAGTTCTTCAGTAATCCCTGAGCCTTGGGTGTGTTAGCAGTTTGTCCTTACTGTTGAGTTTTCTGTAGCCTCTGCATTTCTGCTACAAGGTGTTTCTGTTCACATCTGTGTATTTTGCTATTTTCCTGGGGGTGGCTTTCAGGTGAGCATTGGGAGCAATACTGGTATTGCTGCGTCCTAAGAGGTTTCTCCTGGACCCCTGTGGGAGAGGTGGCTCTTCTCATGCTGAGCAGTTGGCTGTCTTTTCTTGTATTTTGATGGATCTTAGATCTCCTCAGTTTTCTTTGCTGGCTGTAAAAGAAAACAGATTCTCCAGTTAAGGGTGAGAGCAGCTTTGATTAAGGGGGGAGGGTATGAATATAATCCTGAGAGACATTTGGGTGAAGATACCCTCTCAACTTGTCCAGAGAACAATGAGGACTTCTCTCTGGGGGTTGTGAGTTTCCTGACCGTGGGATAATGACTTAGTTCCCAGAACCAATTATGAGTTCTCTCCTACTGAGTGGGCCTCACGTCTGATCAGAGACAATTGGTTACTCCTCATGCTCTGTGTGCCACAAGCTTTTCTTATCCATCTAGTAGGTGGCATATTTTGCGTGGTGTCTCGCCTATTCATGTTGTTGATGACCATTGTCACATAGCAGCTCTAATGGCATTTCCCAGCACCATGAAGGTTTACCAGAGAGGACTGGCTGTCCTCTCAGTTCCCATGTGGTTTCTTGCTGTCCTGGTTTGGCAGCCTATGATATCTTCAGCAATAAGTTCTTCCCTCTTAGCTCTGCTGGCTAACCAAGTGCTTGGCAGTGATGTATATTGTTTTGGGACCACATGGATCTCCCTGCCCAACTGCTCACCATGGGGAGTAACCCAGTTCTGGTCCTCAGATTCACAAGCCATTGTCTGTGGTTTTAGGATTAAGCTTTTTCCACCTTTTTCTGGGCACATGTGTCTGGTCGGTCCACCTCTCTTAACTGGGGGTTATATTGTATATACTGGTATCTCAGAGTGTAACTCCTAATGTACTAACTACTTTAGTTTTGTGTAGTTTCCTCCCTGTCCTGTTTCTCCAAACCCTGCCCTCCCACAACATATTCTCCCTCTATTAGTTTGCCTGTGATCCCTTCCTCTCTGCCTTCCCTGATTTCACTTTTTCCTGGTCTCATTCCAGTCATGCATCCATAGTTGTAATGTGTACAGCCTTCCTCCCTCCTCTTTGGATGGTCTATTTTTAGGAGCCACACATTAGATTTCATTACAATTCCTTTTAGACAACTGTATTGAAAACAAATCAAATCAGGATGAGCACTTTACCCAGGCTTTTGAAAAGTTAGAGAAATCAGATGCCTCTAATGCTAGCACCGAAAGAGGATGTGGAAGAAACCCTCTTTTGCTAGAATTATGTGTTGTGGTGTATAGCACCACAGAGACCAGTGTCACCTTTCCTTGTCAGTGCTTTATTTTATTCAATATTTATTTTATATTTTCATATCTCTCCATAGGACTCTTTACTCCAAGAAGACTTAACACTTGTCCCTAGGAGATATTTTATTATTTATTAATTGAAGATAAGGTGTTGATATTTTCATAATAACAGAAAGAAACCATTATATTATCATTGCAGTAGCATTTACTTTTTCTGTTCTCATTCCCATCCATTCATTGACATAGAAACAATGAAAGAAAGTCTTTAAATCTACTAGCTTTCACAGAATAACATTTCTTTGTGTATAGTCCAAAGAATGGCACTTTTAATTCATGGAATAAAAGTATTATTTTAAAGATTCAGTGACTCAGAGATTAACTTATCTATATTAATGAATTATTTTTGCTGCAACAAAATACCAAAGGAAAAACTTCTTAAGAAAGAAAAGTGTTTATTTTGGTATGCAGTTATGAGGGGCTATGCTCGTTCCTGTTAGGGAAACCATGAGAGAAATAGGAGACTAGCTACTCACATAATATAACATACACAGCCAGGAAACAGAGGATAAATGGAATGTGGAACTTGACTACAAAAACATCAAGACCTGCCCCAGTGACCCACTCCCTGCAGCAAGGCTGCACCTGTTAAAGGTTCCACACCTTCCCAAACAGTGCCACTAAATGGGGACAAATTGCTCACACATGTGAGCCCATGGGGAATGTTTTCCATCAAAGTCAGGACAGCATCTGTTGATCAAGGGGGGGGTTAGTGGCATAACTACTGCTCACCGTGGAGGTAGACTTAGCATTATCTACATGATGCTCTTTTGTAACCATGCCAAATACAGAAGTTATGAGGTTATGATGCCTCCTACACACATTTCAAAAGAAATCTTGAGAGGCCAAGGACTGTATGGTAGGTTCGGGATAACACTAGTGCACATCTTCACAGGCTAACATAGAAATTATAAGGGTAAATCCTAAACCACCATGAACACCCCAGGATATTGGAGATCTTCGGAACGTGAAACATTTGCTGAGAGAGTCTCAGGCAATGAATGAAACCCCAACTAGAGATAGAGTCTTTGTAGCTTACATATTGTAATGGTATGGTAGGAATTATGACTAAAGTAGCCTTGAATTTTGTAAGTAGTCTGGGGTATAGGCAAAAAAAAAAAAAAAATCACTAATGACAAGCCTAAAGAACATGATCACACTATCCAAAGAGCCCTGACTCACCATGATCAAAATGCAGGCTGACCACCATCCACTGGGTTTTGTTCCTTTTTTACCAAGAGCCCTTATGTACATTAGAAATAGGCAATCCTGTCCACCATGACTTGATGCCTAATTCCTCCCCCACTCCACAGGTAGAACTGTCATACACACTCAACTAAATCCAATTTACCCTAACCCGAAGCCCAATTTATCCCTCTGAGGGTACAGGAATCTTTAGTTTCAGTCAGCAAGTGAGTTACCCACTCAGGGTTCCTCCCAGTGCTGGAGGTTTCTGCTTTGCTTTCTCAGTATAAAGTTTTATTTACCTTGCCAGTCTACTGTGCCTACACCTGGCATTCTTTGCTGGTAGTAAGTCATTGGACTTGAGAGGGACTGCTGAGTGTCTGGCACTTTAATCCCTGAAATAAATCCAATCAGAGCTGAGAAAGTTCCTGACCCACAACAGCTAATCTGCAAGATTGAGTTTCCCAGCTCCCTTATGATCTATGGTAAAACATGTCCATGTCTGCATGGAGATAAGCAATTTAAAGTTTTCACTGTTAGATTTTGGGTTTTGTTTTCATCATTTTATTCCTGCATTTTGAATGGGAATATTTGCTGTGTGCCACCATGCATTGGTAATATGTAACCTTTTGCTTTTAGCTTTGAGCTATTTGTGTTAAATCTCAATGAAGTCTTTCAACTTTGAATTTCTTTTATATTTTTATTTATTTATTTTCAAGGAATAAGGGAGAAAGAAAGGAAGAAAATGGGCAAGGTAGGGCCTCCAGCCTCTGCAAACAAACACAGACTTATGTGCCATTTTGTGGAGCTGGCTTTATATGGGTACTAGGGAATTGAACCTGGGTCATTAGGCTTTATAAGCAAGTACCGTAAATGTTGTGTCATTTCTCCAGCCCTCAACTTTGAATTTTTAAGTGTTGTTTTAAGTGTTTAAATGTTGGAGCTTTTAAGATGTTGGGGATTCTAAGAGATAGATTGAATTAATTTTGCATAATGAAATGAAAATGAGCTTTTGGGGTACCAGGGTAGAATATTATTATATAGCTTAAGGAGATGAGTTTTGGTGTCAGGTTTACAAAAGATGGACTTGTCATGGCTAGTCTTGATTTTTTAAATATATTTTAATTTATTTATTTGCAAGCAGAGAGAGAAAAGAGACAAATAGAGAGAATGGGTACACCAGGGTCTCCAGCCACTGCAAAGAAACTTCAGATGCATGAACCACTCTGTGCATCTGGATTTATGTGGGTACTAGGGAATTGAACCCAGGCCATCAGGCTTTGCATGCAAGTGCCTTTAACTGCAAGGCCATCTCTCCAACCTCACTATCACTCTTCTCACAAATAAAACATCTGACTTGGAGCAGATCATGGGAGGAAAGGGTGTATTTCAGGTTTACAGAATCCAGGGGGAGTTCTGTCAGGGCAGCAAAAGCTGGCTCACTTCCATAGGTCATAGCAGAGAAGCACCACCGACAGCCAGCAAACAGGATCAGCCTGAGCTCCAGCTGCTCTTTACACAACGCTGGGCTAAAAATTCTCAATCCTTGTTCTTCAGCATGCAGCTGGGGGTACAGGCTTCTGATACTATGCCTGGCCACGAAGCAGTTTTTCTTTATGTTGCGTGAAATTATTGAAAGGTAGTAAAACAAAACTATTTCACATATGGGAAAATTACACAATACATAAGATCCTGCTCTCTGCATCTTCTCTTACTCTTCCCCCAACCCCTTTTTGTGGAATCATTGTCTCATGTAGCCCAGGCTGGCCAGGAACTTGCTATACAGCCAAAAATTATCTAGAACTTCTGATAATCCTGCCTCCTACATCCCAAGGGCTGTGATTACAGGCATGTATCACCATGCCTTGTTAAAGTATCTTTTTGAATAATCTAAAGTTTCAAATGCAATAAGTTAAATGCTTTTAAAAGAGAAATACTCTACTACATAGTTTGACCTATTAAATGCACAGTACTCCATGCTCATGATCTGCAAGGTTAAGTATACAGGGAGAAGCTCAAAGAACTTAGAGTGATTAGAGTTATTTGAAAAAAACTGACATAACACCAAAGAGTGTTTTTCTCATTAAATAGTTATTACAAACTTTTTGTATTTCAGGCTTGATATGTTGTTTGATGAATAAAATATGGCCTTTGATCTCATAGACCGTATGCTGGTATAGTGTGTCATATAGGTATATTAGCGAATAAATATATAGCATTGCAATGAATAAGGTTTCAAATAGTGTCATATACATTTGTCTTTCTGAATCTTGAAGAATAGTTTTAAGATGTACCATGGAAATTCATGGGTGCTCAATGCCTTAACATTAAATAACATAAATTTTATGTAACCTATTCATTCCCCTATATAGATTATATCATCTTTAGGTTAGTTGTAACATCTGATGAAAAGTAAGGGCCTTATTATTTAGAAAGGCGCACCTGCACATGTGAACACAAGCATTAACTTTTCCAAATATTCATAAAGCACAGCTCACTGAATGCATGGATGTGATGTGGATCCCACCAGCCTGAAGGACAGTTCTGACCCAGCTCTATGTAACCTCATGCAGGAGAGGTTATTTCCTGTCTGTGGTGAATGTGAAGGTTCTGTGCAGGGGGAGAGAGGGAAGGCGAAGGCTGGAGAAAAGCAAAACAATATCCTGTGTACATGGTTAAAGCACAAGCTACGAGTGTCAAGCTCCAAAGAGCTACAGGTCGAGAGAGCTAAAAAGGAAAGAGGGACAAGTGGAGAAGAGACTGGAAAGTGGTTTTAATTTCACCCAATGAAAACATTGTTTTTTATCTCCCTTTAGTTAGACTTTCACAAGTACCAGATGCAAGGGCCAATGTCCTTGAGGAAGATAAAGATGTATGAACCTCAGCCCAGATATACTGAATATGTACACCTTGATGTGACTCTGAACCTCCAAAGTAACCCTTGAGTATTAGTTTGTAAGGCACTAGGCTGTAGGCAATAGGGTCCTTTGGTAATTTTAATGTTGTAATGGTTAGTCTTATTTGACACTATAGAACGATAAACTGTAATATATATTGCAAGCGTACTTAAGAAACACAATGAAAAACTAGTTTTTTAGTGTACCTTGAAATGTGGATGGGACCCTAGGTAGCAACTTTGAGTGGTTTAACTGCATTAAATTATATATGCCTACTATAACACTATTGGTGAAACGTTACCACATAGCATTTTTTTTTCTTTCATGCCCTCCCTCAAGCACAGTAAATTCTTTCTGAATCACTTAATCATTCTAAGCATTGAGAAAGGCTTCATGCATTGAGAATAAGTAAAGATTTTCTTAACTGTATTATGGCTTTTGAGAGCACAGCTGTAAGTTATATGTGGGAGGCTATGAGACTTTAAGCTAGCTGTAATTTCAGCCAGAGAATAGTTTAGGAAAGAAGTTCTTATATGTCACAGTAGGAAGTGGGCTGGCCCTGACTCTTCTGAGGCTTAGGTGGGGCAGGCACAGGGACCACTACTGTGAGACCGTGGGCAGTTTGGAAGCATGCTCTGTGTTGTACAGCTTGATGTTCATGATGTGCATCATCAAGATGTGTGGACTGTTATAACAGCAACATCAAGAAAAGCTGCAGAGGTAAATAGTGCTGATAATTATACTGGTGTCCACTATGAGAATGATCACATCATGGATAACTCTTTTAAAATGAAAGATAATGAAGATCAAAAGCAGGTCTGCAAGGCTTAGGAATTATGCATAGTTCAGTGATTTCATTAAGGCTCAACATTGATTAGCTCATTCCCAAAGGATGCCTCCTATGTCTTAATGATTTTCAAATGTGAGATTTTACCAATTTCCAGGGAAACAAGTTTTAAAAAACAAATCAATTTTTATTCATGTCATGCAATTTGTTACATTAGCTACAAATTCACTGTTTTGGCTGTATTAATGTGGCATCAAGAAAAAAAATTTCAGAAGTTTGGTGCTGGAGAGATTGTTTAGTGGTTAAGGTGTTTGCCTGCAAAAAAAGCCAAAGGATCCCGTTCGATTCTCCAGGACCCACGTAAGCCAGATGCGCAAGGGGGCACGTGCATCTGGAGTCCATTTGCAGTGGCTGGAGGCCTTGGCATGCCCGTTCTTTCTCTTTCTCTCCCTCTCTCTCTGCCTGTTTTTTTTTTTTTCTCTCTCTCTCAAACAAACAAATAAATAAAAAAAAATATTTTTAAAGTTTGTACATGTTTGAAATACAAAGGAGACCTAAGTCCTTGGATTGCTTATAGGACCATTTTGTAGATAAATTAGTTTACCTATAAATTTCTTTTCCATTTCTAATATGACATTCCGGATATTTTGTCTTTACTATACAAGTGTTTAGCTATATAAATTTTCACTCTTTGGTGGGTCATCAAGTACTTTGACAGAAATCTGTCTGTCTTTTAGGAAACCTTGTAGGTCTCTCTGATCAAAAGCTCATTGTGGGGCTGGAGAGATGGCTTAGCGGTTAAGCGCTTGCCTGTGAAGCCTAAGGACCCTGGTTCGAGGCTCAGTTCCCCAGGTCCCACGTTAGCCAGATGCACAAGGGGGCGCACGCATCTGGAGTTCGTTTGCAGAGGCTGGAGGCCCTGGTGCACCCATTCTCTCTCTCTCTCCCTCTATCTATCTTTCTCTCTGTGTCTGTCGCTCTCAAATAAAAAAAAAAAAAAAAGCTCATTGTGGATGATAGCCCCATGCTGGTACTGGGAGTTACAGTTCAGTGCCCAGTAAGAAAATGAGGAAAATGATAACTAATATACAGGAGTTAGAGAGAAGAGAGAAGAGAGAAGAGAGAGGGAGAGGGAGAGGGAGAGGGAGAGGGAGAGGGAGAGGAAGGGAAGGAAGATGTAGAAGATTAAGGTTAGCCTTGATCCTACCCTCTACAGTGTCTTGTGGTTCAGGTGTTCCCTGTAAGGGCCTGGTGAAGGTTCAGCCATTTGGTCTGCCTTTTAGGAAGTAGAATTTTATGATCCATAAAACTCCTAATTAAGGGCAGCAGTTTCTTTGGAAATGAGCTGTGTTCATTTCATATCTTTGAATTCATAATTATTTAAAATTCAGATTCCTAAAAGTTATCTTTTGGGATACCCTTTTTAAAATTTAGATTTCTAGGTGCTTTAGCCCACTCTTGCTTTCTTATGGGTGGGGCTCTCTATACTCTCATCTTTCCTTCTCTTAAGTACTTTTAGTCTATATTATAATAAAATCTCCAAAAAAGTTATATATATGAATTTAGAAAGAGCTGATAACAGGCTATAGCTTCATCAAATAATTGATACACTCTCTTCTGTTTGCTTTTTACTATTATTGTTGTTGTCTTTTCTGGTAACATCTATGAAAGCAGGAATGCATGTTGTAGTACCACTCATTCCTCCTGGATTGATTGATTTTGTACTTGATAACCATTTCACTTGTCAGAAAGGATTGCAATTTTTCCTCCTACTATTTGGAAAGTATGTAATGGTCTAAGAGATTACTTGTCTTCTGAAGAAATTTCTTTCTTGTCAAGGTAGTAGCAGCGTATTTATTAAACTGTCTATAACTTTGTAGTGGATATTTTCAGTTCATTTCTTTCTCTGCTTGCCTGTAGCTAAGGAAACACATCAACCTGAATCTTGGCAATGTGATCCAATGGATCTATAGGACCATTGTCGAGATGCTTGAAAAACCACAAGTTTCCAGAATGAAATTAAAATCATTTTTGTAAAGTTCCTTTATGTATCACACATGGTAGTTAGAACTCTTTACAATCAAAATTTACCCTGAATTTGCACAAGACATAGAGAATATTTTTGTGCTATTTACTAAAATTATCTACTACTGTTACCTAATAGAAAGAGAAAAATACACGTTTTATCATAATACTGTAAAAAATGTTCCAGTAATAAGACATAAGGAAGGTCTAAGAAGCTATATATTATTATTGAAAAAAATTCATAGCACAAACAAGCATATGCAAATTAATGATGATTCATTAAGTGATAAATATGACTGACAACATGTCAATTTTACTTCAATTTATACTGTGTTGTATAATACAACATCTTTTATAGCCTCTATATGTCCTTTTATCTGTGCTTTAGAGATCCTAACCTAAAAGTATAGTTATCTTGCTTTTTTTTTCAGGCTTATGAGGTTTGAGTTTGGTTCTGGAGAGAATATTGAACTTAAGTAAGTGGGTAGAAGTATGAAAAACGTAAGAGTGCTCAATACTGTGAAGAGGAAGAATTTGCTGAAGAACTAGGAGGAGCAATGTTAGTATCCAGGATGGATGAGTCAGAGTTTAGGGCATTATAAAAATTTAATATCTCTAGTCCTGATACCTATAAGGCCAATGCTGTTATATAAGGTAAGGAAGTACAAAGCATTCTGAGACATTATAGGGGAATAATTTATAAATAAATGAAAAAATACAGGTTGATACCTCATGATTTAAAACATAGTTAGGTCTCAGGTAAATAGAGGTAAAGATCTTCAGCAAAAATTCTTAAGGTATTATATGGGATTCTCAAAACTTTTCAGAGGATCAGTGGGATTAAGAACATTTTAATAAATATAATTAAGTAATTATTTGCCATTTTCTCTGTATTTAGATTTCCACTGAAGACAAAAAATAATGGCACAAGCTAAATTAGGAGCATCAAACTGCACTAGTGATCTTTGTATAGTTTACATATACAAGCACATTTTTAAAAATTCATTTAATTTAATAATATCTTGATAAAACAGTATTATTCATTTTGTTAAATATGAATGTTATATTCTATAAGCACACATCTTTTCATATCTTGTTTGACAAAAATCAGAAACAGGTGTAAAATATACCTTCTCCTAAAAGTATTATGGCTGTTACAATGAAAGTCCCTTTTTCAATTGTTTGATATACATGATCGGCTCACCAACCTTTCCACTATAGGTTATTTATTTATTTATTTTTTTGCTTTTGTGCTCCTAGTCCACAGTCATTGTTCCCATGGTTTTGGTGTGTGACAAGTCATTGTAGGGTGAGAGAAGTTTACAGCAGACAGAATTGACTACTTCATCCACCAAGAAGAGGAGAAAGAGAGGAAGGTTGCTAGGGTATACAGTGCTTCCCAAGCTCCCTCCCCTCCCCCCCATGATCTCAAAATAGCCTGTGAGTGCATTCCTGTAAGTTGTACTCCACTTCCCAATAATGCTATGCTGGGCAGTAGGTCTTTGGTACCTTTGGGGTGTATTTATTCAAATCATATCAATAACAAATACATTTTTAAGGTAAAATTGGAAATTTACAAAATCATATCCATCACCCTGAGGTTGATGTTTTCATAATACTTAAGAAAATAAAATGATGAACTCTGTCACCCTTAGAGAAATCTGCATAACTTGTGAATCGACACTTTTCCAATGTCAGTACCTGACAACAACTTGTCTGGTAACTTACTGGAAAACTGGCTAATAGATGCTAATTATTCGAAAAGGTCACTGACGTCCTTTCATAGTATAACAAACCTTGGAGAAATAACTACTTATTCAAAATTAGCAATGATCTAAAAAGCTGTTAAATACCCCCGTGGTTGTTCATTGTTTATCTCTGTAATGCTGAAAGTTTTTTTTCATATTTATCAGGTAAAACAACTTTCCCATTAAACAGATCTTTACAATGTTTATAATGGCATACAACAATTACAATGTTCTCACTAGCATCCTATGTTTGGGGGGGCTAAATAGTATTATTTTTATGTATTTAAAAAAATATTTGTTGTAGTTTGGGTCTGAAATATTCCCTACAAGTTCACATGGAAGCTCTAGGAAGTCAGACGTAGTTGACAGCTGTAGAACAGTCCCTGGTTCTAACCACTATTCTTTGCTTACTGGTCCATGGTGATGTGATGAATCTCTGCCGTGATCTCCTGACATTGTCAACTCTATCAGGCTTTCCTTAACATTATGAACTGAAACACTCTGACACCTAGAGCAAAAATAATCCTTCCTATCAGTTATTTCTCTCAAGTATTATGGTTATATTAATGAGAAAACAACTATTATTGTATTTTAGTGTAATTATGCCTTTAGTTCTCTTCCTAGGTGAATCAAGTACTTAGAATATCTATTAATTATCTTTGGTACATGCCTACAATGAATATCACCATGGAAAAGTCTCCTATGTTTCTTCTATTTTCTTTTCCCCTTATCTTTCCTAACAAAGCATAAAAGACCCTGATATTAAAAGTTCTAAGAATTACTGAGCTGTGTAGGCAAATGTGGAATCTCTCGGTCTTTGGTGTCATCTGATATTGTAAAAGTGGCGATGTATATTGAGAGATGATATATAACAAACAGAACTTTTAGGGGTTGGATAAGTGAAGAAATAAGTTTTGCTACTGAGAATGTAATTAAGCCAGTTGCACCAGGTTTAGAGGCTACAGGATGCAGACAAATCTGAGCTTTGAGAGGTAGCTACTGTATTTGGTAAGAAAGATATTGCTGGAAGTCTCCTGAGTTCTTTCCATGGTTGAGTACCACTTCTAGGTTGAACCAATCAGCTGTCCCCTCCACTTGTCTGAACTTCCTTCCATGCCTAATAAGACATGCCTACCTTCCTGAGCCACGGTTGCTTCACCCTTAGGCATTGTTCAGAACCGAATGTCACCTTCTTGTTCTAACTGAATTGTCATGTATTTTCTCTTCTCTTCTGCCCTAGACTTTGTGTGGTAGGGGTGGAGGCAGTAGGAAAGTAAAAGTTTTTAATTCTCAACAATCTGTGTGATCATAAAATACTTGCATTCTATCCTTTTGTATTTTTTTTTTCTTTACTCCAGTACCTAATTCTGGGTAACGCAAAATTCTCAGTTGTTGAGATTAACAAAACACATACAAGGCTTTCTCATTTGGGACAGACAGAGATACCCATCTTTATTCTTATGTGGGCTCTTTGACTGGATTTTGGAATGTAATTAATATAAAAGATTGCTAATGAGGTAAAAGCAAAAAAGCATTATTAATGTTACCTTTGCAGATTATATGACTCTAAAACATAAGTGACACTAAAGACGCCACCAGAAAACTCCTAGAGTTGGTAAACACTTTCTTCAAAGTGACAGGATGCAAAATTAACATATAAAAATTAGTAGGTTTCTAATATTGCAATGTCAAACATACAGAGAATGAAATCAGGGAAATAATCCCATTTGCCATAGTCTAAACAAAATAAAATGACTTCAAATAAACATAACCAAGGAAGTAAAATGACCCTACAATGGATACTTTCAAACAAAGATGAAAGAAGTTGAAGAAGATACTAAAAGATGAAAGGACCTCCTTGTTCATGGGTCAGAAGTATTAACATTGGAAAAATGTCCATACCAAAAGCAATCTGCAAATTCAAGGCAATCTCAATCAAAATTTACAAGTCCTAAAATTTATGTGGAAGCATAAAAAACCCAGATGAGAAAAAGAGAGTATTGTTGGAGGTTTCATACTTGACTTCAAATTATCCTGCAGAGCCATAGTAAAACAAACAAAACAAGGTCTGAGTTCCTTCTGCAGACAGTGTGTGGGCAGGCATGGCAATCTGCAGTGAGTAGGCCAGAGTTGTAGATGGGCTTCTCCCACCTCACAGCTCTGAGATCCTTGCATGGACAGCATGTGGGCTGGGGCAGCTCTCTGGAGTGAGTAGGCCTTGACCCCAATAATCTTGCCTAGAGACTGGTAGGCACCCTCTCCTCAGAGGTTGAAGCAAACCTAGATTTAACCTCAAGACCAGCAGCAGTGAGGCTGCATCCCCCTACACTCCCACCCCTCTACCCCCCTCAATCCCGCCAAGTGCCCCCCCCCCCCCCGCAGAGGTTTCTGGACATCCTGATAAGATTGAAGGTTTTGCTTTTCCAAGAGCCTTGTGATCTATTGCCACTTGCCCAGTAGGACCCTATATGTTAATGAGATATCAGCCAGCAGCCTTCTCACAGCCAATCTCCCTGTAACCCGTACCCTATACCTTTTCCTGCCACTACTTAAACCATGTGACCCTTTCCGCTCACTGTGGCATCACTACATGCTAATTAGGCATTAGCAGGATGCCTAATCCTTATGACCCTTATGACCCATACCTCTTCCTGCTCTTCCACAAGTACTTATATACTCATTCCCCTGACAAATAAATGAGCTGTTTTCTGAAGTTATCTCCTGGGTGTTTCAGCCCAAGGGTGATGGAGAAAGGTAATGAGAACACTCAACATCTTCCAAACCAGAGATCCAGACGCTCTTACGAGCCCATCCCTAAAATGACTTAAAATGCTCCCAGCATGGCTCAGGGAATTTTGCAGAAGAGGGAGTGGAAAAATTGCTCCAGCCACAAGTTGGGACATTTTGCATAGAGACATTGCCTCTCCCTGCCCCCAAATGCATGACCCATACTTCCCATGGAGTTGGCCTGCATCACCAACAAGGAAGGCTTCTTCAGAAAGGGAGCAGGGAGGAGAGAAAGGATGGTACCAACATGTGTTGTTTACATATTAGTATACCCCTATGTAATAAAAATGTTGCTTAAATAAAAATTAAAATTAAAAATTAAAAAATCACCACAAATATGACAATTAAAAAACAAAACAAAACAAAAATCCTGTGTAATATGGAAACACACACAAATAGATCAATGGACTAGAATAGAGATATCAGTCCATTCAACTACAGCCACCTTATTTTTTTATAAAGATTCCAAAAATACACACTGGAGAAAAGACATGCAGGAACAGACAGACTCAAGAGCACTTTCTCAAGAAGGAGTGGTTTTGTGACTGCTGCCAGAAGTAATCAATGTATCATTTCAGCATATTCTGGGATTATACATCCTTAACTTTTTCATTCTTCATATTTTTCATTTATTTTGCTATATAATGAGTAATTTCAAATGCTACTTTGGCTCATACCCTATAATATTGAGTGAAGTATTTCAGTTTTGTTCAATTGTTTAAATTCTATCTTTTGTTTGGCTTGGTGATTGTTTTTGACTTAAGTTCACCGTAAATGGCTGATTTTCAATCAGTTTTTAAAGACTTTCAGCCTATTTAAAAAGAGGTGCTATAGGGAATTTTTAATGAGAAGGGGAAGAGAGGGAGGAGGGAGAAAGACAGATGAACAGAGGAGAGTCAGTGAGAGAAGGTAAAGGGGGTCAGAGACAGAAATAGAGACCAGTGTGATCAGAGACAAAGAAAGAAGAATGCCAGTGACCAGTAGGAGCTGGAAGAAGAGACAGGATCCCCTCAGATCTGCGGGAGGGAGGGTTGCCACATCAGAACACTTCGCCTGAAAACACTGACTGGGTTTTGACTGGTGTCACCCACCTGGAAGTTGTGCTGATTTCTGTAGCTGAAACCACCAGTTTTGCTGTAAGTTGTGTTAACAGCAACATGAAAGTGACCCAGGTTATCTTTAGCAGGTGAGGAAGGTGTGCACTTTTGACCATTGTCTTAGAAAAGCTTTCTGGAACACTTGAAATCTCATTGCTAGCTCTCCTTCCCTGCTGCCATATCCAGACTTCCCGTCAAGTTGCCTGCTCAAGTCATCATCTCTACTGAATTCTCTCTCCGCTCCTCTTTCCATTTTTCTTGGTGACCTCATCAGCCATCAAAGCGCCCACATGTCCTGACCTCTCTGAATACCCAGGATCACATTGTTTTGCTCACTCAAGGAATTTTCTTACTATTTCCATCTCCACTGCTCAGTCATCAACTTTTCCTGTATGCACTGTAGGTAAATTCCCTCTCCTCTCATTTAAAAAAAAAAAAAAAAAAGAAAAGAAAAGAAAGAAAGAAAATACTCTGAGCATGTACCTCCCCTTCAGTGCCTACCTTGGTTCAATGATTCCACTGCAGTGAGCATTTGCCAGAATTTGTCTCCACATGGCCCTAATTCCTTATCTATTTATGCATTTATATTCTGTGAAGTAGCTCTTAAAGAAGGCCTAAGAGCCTCTCTCTTGTCAGTTCCAATGGCCAGTATTTACTCCTAGTTTCCACGGACCTCCTAATAACATTTATCATGATGGATTAGTTTCTTGAATTATGTTCTTGCCTTGATCTCATAGACACTATTTTTATGATTTTTTTCCTGACTTCTTGTTCTTTCTTCTTTCTAGTAATTCTTATTTTCCTTAATCTTCCCATAGTTACCTATCCCTTCTCCTTAAATTATTTCATCCAGTACTAGGATGTCACTCTCCATATTAATCACTTTCTCATCTGTTCCTCAATATCTACCTTGAGACCTCAATCATTTTCCCTGAACATACATTGAAAATTTTCATTTCAATTTCTAACTGATATTCCGATTGTGCATTTCAATTTCCTACTAGACATTGTCTCTGTAAATCCCCAACATACCTCAAAAGGGGCCCAACTGAAACTAAGGACAACTGGCGAAATAAGCAAGGGTGATGTTTTCCTGTGAACCGGATACCAGCACAAAGGGGAAGGAGATCAATGCAGAGAAAAATCAACTCCTACCAAATCAGAGAGCCAGAGCCTCAGAGGCCCCCAACACCTCAGCACTGAAGCAGACCAAAAATGAACCCAACATGGCTCAGGGAAATTTTGCGGAAGAGGGGGCAGAAAGAATGTCAGAGTCACATGTTGGGTCATGATTTGCAGAGACATTTATCATACCAATAACTGGGGGCTAACTCCACAATGCACGACCCATTTTCATTAACAAGGAGGGTCTAATGGGAAGGGGTAGATCACAGATGAGCCTAAATAATGGTACCAAACTGCCTGTATTTACTGAAAAGAAAACTAATAAATTAAACTAAAACAAAAAACAAAAAAATATAGTGATGCAGGATTTTAGGGGGTTCTAGGGAGTCTCCCAAATTTATGAACCCCAATGTTAGGTCCTGTCCCATTTTTTATTTATAAGAAAGAATTTACAAAATGAAGATTTATTAAAAAAAAGGACTCAAGAAGGATGCATTATGAATTATTTACTTTATCTAGAGAAAAATCACAAATTGTGCAGTGTAGTTAAGAGAAATTGAAATTTAGAAAAGGAGGTTGGAGCATAATGGTAAGCACACGGAGAGTAGGAAACACGTGCTAATGTGGAAATCAGCAAAGTCCATGAGATTCACTAAAGAGAAATGGCTTCAGTGGACTAATAAATACATGGAAAATAGAACCTAGGTCCTAATGTAGGGAGGCTTAGAAGAGACACATGCAGCATCTACCCTGAGTTTCTAGAAACATGGAGGAAAGTTAGGAAAGCAAATGGTCCCAGCTCAATGAAGATGACCAGGGATCAATATCAAAGCAGAGACCAAGAACTTTAGACGAGAACTGAATAGTAATGACAGTTATACCCGTGGTTACACAGATAGCTGAGCCAGAGTTTAAAGAAAGCACCCACGTATTAGATACACACGGTAAATTCAGAGACTCGAGGAAAATCCTACAAGTAGTTAACGTGAGAAGTTACCATAAGTATAAAGCAGAGGCAAGCAGAAAGACTCAGACCAAAATAACGGTACTCCATTCTACCCAGCGCCCCCCCCCCCCCAGCCTAGTTAGGCCTGGTGGAAGAGGAAAGCCAGACTCCTGGAGCCCAGGAAGCCCAGGGTAGGGTTAGGAGGAATACAGGAAGAGAGGGCCAGAGACAGCGCAGACAAGCCCTTATAATCAATTGAAAATTTATTCTTTTGTCAAATTCAGGTTCGTAAAAGGGAAAAAAAAAACTCGTTTGCTTGTAGATCTGGAGGGGCAGGTTTCAGGGCCAACTCACCTGGGTAGTGAAGGCTGCCTACCTAGGTAGCGTGCTAGACTGTGGGCAGCATGGGCCACTGTAGCTGTTGTAGATCAATCTCAACCAGACACAAGTTCGATTCCTGCCAAGAGTTCCATTCATGCTGGTGCAAGGGGGCATTGGTTTGCTCGGGACGTCAGTTCCTAACTGAAACAGCCTAAAAGAAGCTAGTTCCTTCTATTTCTGTATTAGTAGGACTCCTGAGTTTCAGCTGGTGAGGTCCAGGTTCCAGGTTTATGTTTCCATCCCCTCACCCCATACACACTCCAAACAACAGAAAATCCTGGGGTTTCATTGTGTCTGGCCAAGGTGAATGCTCTAAATATGAATAGAGATATCAGGGAACATAATTTGATTGCCTTTCAAAGAATTGATTAACGATCAATTGACCTAGAGCTGTGTACAACAGAGCCCATCATGCACCATTGTTTTGTTCTATCTATAATACGTAACAATCAGTATTACCTGTTTCCTTTAAATTTTCCTACTATATTAATTCTGAACTTTATAAGAGAGGGCAGAAACTTGTACTTCTTTGCTTAGCTTAAGCTTCAACGTATGCAATTAAGGCTAAAAATTCTGGTTTAATTGGTGAATGAAGGCATGAGAACCAAAGGAAATTAGGTGTGACTGTGTTAAAGATAGAATGAGCATTGTGTCAGTGGAAGCAAGATATTTTATATATATATATGAAATGTTATTTCCTTGAGATGTCAAAAAATGGAAAATGGGGCAGGAATTATGGTGGTATAGTGATTGTGATTTTTTTTAATTTAATTAGGGAATAGAAATCCTTGTATTAGGTTATGAAATTACCCCTAAGTACACAAGCAAGGGAGGAGTGAAATCAACATATAAACCATCTAAGTTTATTTGTGCTTTTTAAATAATACAAGATTTTATAAATTAATAAGAAACAGTTTTAGGACAACCCCTTTCTGGTAGCTAGGTTCTCATTGCTGAGACAAACCACCTGACCAGAAGCAGCCAATGGGAAGAAAGGTTTTTAGTTCAGGTTCATTTTAAGTTTGAAGGGATATTCATCAGGGTGGAGATAAGGCGGCTGACATCATCATACATCTTTACCATAGAGAAAGAGCAACACACATGAGCTTTCTCTGAACAATCAACCCCAAGGTGCACACCAAACAACACACCTCCCCCAGCAAGGCTACGCCTCTCATAGCTCCACCAGCTGGGGTCTAAGCAGGAAGCTTAATCACAGCCTTTGAAGCCATGGGGACTTTCACATTCAAACCACCAGTTTGTAGTAGTTATTTCCACTGGGACAAAGCATCTAATCAAAAGCAGATTGTGGGATGAAAGAGTTTATTTCAGCTTACAGTGCTGAGGGCAAGTTTCATGATAGCAGGGAAGGCATGACATGATCAAGATATCAGTGTGGCACATCTTGTCACATAAATTGGGAGGAAGTAGTCTTTCAACTAGGCTTGAAGCTGGGCTGTATTACCCCCCAACTTAAGTCAAGGCTTCACCTCCCAAAGAACCAACAGCTTCCCCAAATTGCCACAAGTATTCAAAATACCTGAGCCTATGGGAGATACTTCACTCAAACCACTACATTTCTTGTGGTCCCCTCACATGCCTGGGAAATGCTAATCTTTTCTATCATTCTTCTCCTTAATAAATTTTCTACTGCTCTGCAAATATAAACTTTTGTCTTCTAAAACCTCCACAGAAGACCTAGTTTTGTGAAGGTACTTCATATTTCTTAGTTGTGTCTCTGAATTCCTTTTAATGACTATTAGAAATTTTGATTTAAAATCTCTACCCTTCAGAATATATGAAAGAATCTATACTTTTGTTGTCTGGCATTGACTTTTTATCTCTTATGTAAATGCTCAATTGACTTTAAATGTCTTACTAAAATCTATATTGACTTTCTGAACATAGATGAATATAAAGTTATATTGGAAGTAGATGTAACGCACTATGTCGGCCAAATTAATGAGGAGGGAAATAAAGTTTAAAAAAAAAGTTGAGAAAGCATTTTTCCATGCACTGCTTTTCTTAGGAGACTAGATTAATTACAAATATGCTAATTTTTTGTGATACAGATTAATATCCCACTCACTGTTTATTTGTATAGTTGACTAATTTCTGAAGAATTATATTATAAATCATACTGCATAACATTTAAAATATGTCATTAAGTTAATATCCCAGAAAAAAACATTACACATTTAACTTGCTCAAAAACATGGAGGAAATATGCGAACATAAGAATGAATTGTCATAAATACTTCCAGGCTGGAAAAATATGTAGTTGCTATTTCTTTTATGTAAGTATGCATAATTTCTGAGTATCTGTGATGGTCTTCAGATTACTAAAGGAATTATTAAATGTGAAGCTGTTGATGTCATTGGACAGTGTATTCTATCTTTTAAAGGCTTAGAATTTGTTTTAGTATATGAGTGATAAAAATTTTGAAGTTATTCTTAAAGTATTCTATCTAATTGTTCATCTACCTAAATTGTAATGAACAGGGATGCAAAATATCAGGAACAAAGTCACATTGAAGTGACTGAGTGGCAATGAAATGTTTGTTGCAGTAATGTAACCTGTGACTTGAGAATTGTCATGCAAGAGAATGTAAAATCACCCTGAAAATATCTCTTCAACCTGGATATATAGATGGAAAATATCTTTTTATTATCTATGGCTGAGAGGATTTAATTTTTTTTTCATCTATTTCATTGCTACAGTTGAGAATGTCTGTGGCTTAATTTGTAATTGACACTTCATGTTTTGTATTTTAGCATGTTCATTAATCAAAAATAGTAAAAGGTATGAAAAGATCCATAAAATGTCTGTTCTTGCAATGCTGGAGAGGTTATTATAACAATTGTTTCATGATCATTACCTATAGAGTCACTTTTATACTTAAAATAATAAAAATCCTGTAAAATTTCTTCTGCTGCAAAAACCACTTGCATATGACTCTCATTGTCTTTCAAATTTGTCAAATTTAATTTTATAGAAATAGCACCTGATTATATCTACAGTATTGCATTTAAGTTTATTTTCTTGATTTAATAGTCAGTCATCATTTCCATATATGATAAGATGTCTTTGAAGCCAATGGGGGCTGGAAAAAATTTGAAACAAAAATTTTAGGTTTGTGTTTTACCATGACTATCAAAGAATGTCAATGGGATAAATGAATGTGTGGAAACTTTATGCATTCAAACACACCTTTAGTGAGAATTTACAAGCCTGATTTTAATGTATAGATAAATTTATTTTTCCATAAAGTGGGGAGAAATGCTTTTTATTCAAATTCTAATCAAATTCTAGCCTTTTATTCTTTATATCACTCAGGTATTAAAAACACACTAAAAGGAAAGCTGGAAGTTACTCTGTTTGATAGATTTCATCTGACATCACTTGAAGAGCTATTGAAATTCTTAAAGACAAAATCAAAAGCAAAAGAGAAAGTAGCTTCTGTTTGCTTGTTATGTAGTCTGGTTCCTATGTTCTTTCTGGAAGCAAACATAGGCAAATGTTTATTTTTACAGTATGCTGATATAATTTTTAGCACTTGCTTGAAAGATGTTCGTATAACATAAATGAAGGTTTTGCATTTGTGTTAAAACTTTGTAATGAAGGAGTATGGTGATGCTGAGGTAGAAGGATCATCTTGAGTTCAAGGCCAGCCTAGGCTACAGAGTGGGTTCCAGGTCAGCCTGGACTAGAGTGAGACTGTGCTTCAACCCCCATTCCCACAAAAATAATAATAACAACAGCAACAACAATAACAAAAACCTTTGTAATTAAAGGCATAATTTCTCGTTAACAACAAAATAGCTTCATAAATGATTTAGCCCTTAACCTTCTTTGTATTTCTACACACTACTGTTTTGTGTGGCTTATTCTTTCCAAAGCAGAAAATATTTGGAAAAAGAAAATAATTTTTAAAGTTATAATTCTTGCTAATATCAGTTTTTTAATATTTTATTTTTATGTATTTGAGAGAGGAAAAGAGGCAGAACATGTATTTGTGAGAGAGAGAGAGAGGGAGAGAGAGAGAGAGAGAGAGAGAGAGAGAGAGAGAGAGAGAGAAAGAGAGAGAGAATGGGTATGACAAGGATTCCAGCCACTGTAAACGAACTCCAGATGCATGCACCACCCTCTACATCTGGCTTACGTGAGTACCAGGGAATTGAACCTAGGTCCTTTGGCTTTGCAGGCAAGTGCCTTAACCGCTAAGCCATCTCTCTAGCCTAATAACAATTTTAATTGTACAAAGAGAAACACTTTGGCACATATTTATGAAATTTATATGCTAGTGTTATAAGTTCAAAGTTAATACAAGTACTTTTTGTAAATTTAACTGACTTTACCAGTTTTTCACAAAAAAAAAAAAATTAACAAAATCATCAAATGAGTTGGCATCTACCCGTCTATCTTTCTTTCTTGAGGTAGAGTGTTTCTGTGTCTCTCAGCTTCGCCTGGTACATGGTGTATAGAAGGCCCAGCCTTGAACTCACGATCCTTCTATCAAGTCCCACCCTCCCAGTGTAGGGAATACACATGTGTACTACCGTGCCCAGCTAAGATTTTTCAATTTTGATATATTTCTCTATGTCAAAACTTTTTAAAGACTAGGATGAAAACAATCACAAAGTCATGCACATCCCTAAGCATTAAAACTGCTTTAAATATCAGGTTTAAAGCAGATTGAAAACAAAAGTAAATCTTTATGCTGTGATGAGTTGATAGTCCAGTAAAAATCTAACATAGTAAGTTAATTTCAAAGATCCATTTTTTGTTTGCACAGTCAGCAAATATTCAGAAAATTGATATTTGAGAGGATAAAATTGCTCCCTCAAAGGTAGTAAGATCAATACACAGTTATGAGCACTAAAATATCTATTTTTAATGAAAAATTCAAACAGTAACAAAAACTAAATAAATTTAGTGAGAGAAGGATGATATTTGGAACTGTTATGCTCACTTTACCATGCCTATCACTTTAATATTATTTTTTAAATTTTTTTGTTTATTTTTATTTATTTATTTGAGAGAGAGAGAGAGAGAGAGGGAGAGAGGGAGGGAGGGAGGGAGGGAGGGAGGGAGGGAGAGAAAGAGGCAGAGAGACAGAGAGAAAAAATAGAATGGGTGCATCAGGGCCTCCAGCTACTGCAAATGAACTCAAGTTGCATGTGCCACCT
The DNA here is from genome assembly GCF_020740685.1 of Jaculus jaculus. NCBI lineage: Eukaryota > Metazoa > Chordata > Mammalia > Rodentia > Dipodidae > Jaculus > Jaculus jaculus. The sequence goes on along the minus strand of NC_059104.1, from coordinate 20,101,590 downwards.
TGTGCATCTGGCTTACGTGTGTCCTAGGGAATCAAGCCTTGAACCTGGGTCCTTAGGTTTCACAGGCAAGCACTTAAACACTAAGCCATCTCTCCAGCCCTAATTTTAATATTCTTAATATTACATGTATTCTCTACAGTGTTGCTGTCATGAAGTATACTGATCTATAAAATATATATTTATGACTACACACTGGCAAACTTTATATTTTCCTATGTCATTATGTTATAAATTGATGATGGTTGAATTTACAAATAAATATTCTCTTTTTTGCTTTTAAAACTTCATGTGTGATGACAGAAATCAGCTGGAACGTTTGTGTTTCTGGGGCCAGCAGCATTCAAACTTTTTGTCACTGAGCATAGTACAGGGCATGTCAGTCACGTAGAGCACGCCTACAAAATTCTGCATAGAAAGTGCATAAGAAAATATGTGCACCAGGTCGTATTCAATCTATCCTTACTTAATGGATTCATTCGCAAACATTGCTATAACTGTCAATGTTAAATGAAGTCGCTATTGACCTATCTCCCAGTGATTCACCACAGATGAGCAACTGAGAAAAGGGAGCTCGTGTTATGGAGAATAATCTGAGCTTGATTTTAGTTCAGGGTACAATTTGGTTTTCATAGTTTTCACTCTGTGGAACTGTGAGGGCAGAATGTCATGGCTCAGATGTACTGTGAGTCTATCATGCTAGGACACTGGCTGAGTAAGTTGGCGTGTTTGAGATTGAAATTTCCAACATGGGCCATGCTGAGAGAAACATCTGGGCTGCGTCTTACATACAGATACATTAACTAAAACAGAACTACTGAGTTAATTCCCAGCATGGAGATCAGGCAATCTGCATTTGCTGTCCTACATCCCAAGGATCAGCCTAGTTAAGAAATGCTGGTATTAAAACTGGTTTACTTGGCACAATGGCTAGTCTGGTTCTCCACCAAGTGTTTTGAGTTGCTAGGAAGCACTTGATGCAAGGGAACTAGAACCAAAGAGGTAACCCACTGGCCCTATGTCATTAACAATCTAGGCATGGTAGCACTTCTCCTGCAGCCCTGAGATGAAGTTGCCTTTAGTGGAAGGGTAGGTGCAACTTGACGTGTCACACTGATGCCTGGAACCCAATAGGAACCATTCTCAGAGTAAATCAGGATGGACACATGGGTGTGTGTAGCTACTCTTGGTACAGTTGTCTTTGGAGTTTTTCATGCACCCCTACTTTCTATTCTTCATTTTAACTTTTTCTATGTCTTATAAGGTACTCAAACAATAGGTCGATTACTGAATTATGGATGTGGTCTTTCATAGCCTCATTAAAGTTAGGTTGATGCTATGAGAAATAATTTTATTGGATATATTTTATAATTATATATTGATATAGTCAAGTGTCATTATTTAGGTTAATTATAAGATATAATTATAGTACACCATGGCAGTTTACTGCTCTTTAATGCCACAATTCTGAAGTGCCTTCCTAACTCTGTGATTAGTGGCATGTTTTTGGATTGTTTTCCCTCCTTTGTTTGTGGATGAATTATATTTGGTTAGCTAATTTTGGAGCATCAGTTACATAAGTTGGAAATGAAATATCCCTGGTAAATTCTTTAAATAAAAGACAAGATAGGGCTCAGTTAGTATGAATGCATGCTGGGTAAGCATGAGTGCCTGAGAAGGGCCTGAGTTCAATCTCCAGCACTCACATTATAAAAATAAAATCATAGAGAATAAAATCCAGGATGGCCACACATGACTGGGACTTTGCTCCTCAGGCCTGGGGACAGAGACAGGAGTATCACTAGGCAGGGCGCACTGATCAGCCAGTCTGACCAAAAGTGGCAGCTTCAGTTTCAGAGAGAAACCCCTTCTAAAGGAAGCAACATGGAAAATCCATAGAAGATGCCTGAACATACATGTATGTGCATGTACAGTATAGACACAGAACCCATACACTCACATACATGTATGTCCACGCACTGTATAGACACAGAACCCATACACTCATATACGTGTACATCCATGCACTGTATAGACACAGATCCCTCACCTGCACGTGTGCGTATGTCCACACACTGTGTATACACAGATCCCACACCTGCACATGTGCATATGTCCATGCACTGTATGGACACAGATCCCGCACCTGCACATGTGTGTAAGTCCACGCACTGTAGAGACACAGATCCCACACCTGCACATGTGTGTATGTCCACGCACTGTATAGACACAGATCCCACACCTGCACATGTGTGTATGTCCACGCACTGTATAGACACAGATCCCACACCTGCACATGTGTGTAAGTCCACGCACTGTATATAAACAGATCCCACATCTGCACATGTGCATAAGTCCACACACTGTAGAGACACAGATCCCTCACCTGCACATAAGCGTATGTCCACACACTGTATAGACACAGATCCCACACTTGCACATGTGCGTATGTCCATGCACTGTATAGACACAGATCCCACACCTGCACATGTGTGTATGTCCACGCACTGTAGACACAGATCCCTCACCTGCACATGTGTGTATGTCCACACACTGTAGAGACACAGATCCCTCACCTGCACATAAGCGTATGTCCACGCACTGTGTATACACAGATCCCACACCTGCACATGTGCATGTCCATGCACTGTATAGACACAGATCCCACACCTGCGCATGTGTGTATGTCCACACACTGTGTATACACAGATCCCACACCTGCACATGTGTGTATGTCCACACACTGTATAGACACAGATCCCACACACCTGTGCATGTGTGTATGTCCACACACTGTATAGACACAGATCCCACACCTGCACATGTGTGTATGTATGTCCACACACTGTATAGACACAGATCCCACACATGCGCATGTGTGTATGTCCACACACTGTGTATACACAGATCCCACACCTGCACATGTGTGTATGTCCACACACTGTGTATACACAGATCCCACACCTGCACATGTGTGTATGTCCATGCACTGTATTGACACAGATCCCACAATGCACATGTGCATATGTCCATGCATTGTATAAACACAGATCCCACATCTGCACATATGTGCATGACCACAGCGTGTATAAACACAAATCCCATAATCTGCATGCTTGTTATACACACTACACATACAGGACCAAAAGATGATATAAAAGCAACAGGATATTAATTGAGGGCGTCCAAATGATTCTTGTATCATTAAATAGTACTACAAAATGTTTTCCCATGGCTTACAAGGTCTGGTAATTGATAGGTAGCATACGAGTGAAATATTTTAGTTATATAAAGTTTTCATATATTACAAGAGATGAAGATTATTAGGTTTAATGTTTGGCACTTGGTTTCCCTTTGCAGTGATTAGCATATAATCTGTTAGCTTTCATTCTGGAAAATGGAAAAGCACAGTAAGCAGGAAATTAAGTGTTCAATGCTGTCATCTTTCATAAATAATGAACCTAGGTTATGAACAGACTTATCATTAATGGATAATGAATGGCTATAGGAAAATATTAGTCAGAAACCAACAGTGTACGTAAGAAATATTTGATTTCTACACTTAATTAGTAGGCTTAGATTCTAAAGAATAGGATTGTATAAAACATCTGTGTTGCACAGCCACCCGTTAACGTCCAGGTTTATTCTTGGAAACTCTTTAGTTTAGCAGCATGAGTATCACAAGTTGATCTTGATGTTACTTATGATGTATTACATTCATTTCCTGTCTGTGGCAGATGGACTTGTGGTTCAAACATGAATGCTAAGGCTTCTTTCTCCTCTCTTGCTTTTGCTGTGTTACAGAAACCTTGGAAACTCTCATCAGACAAGCAGAAAATTACACCAGTATACTTTTTTGCAACACCTACAGAAACATGGCCTTGGAGGCAGTGGCTTCCATTCAGGAATTCTTCACTGATGTCGGGCTCTATTTATTTGGTGCAGACGTTAATCCTGAAGAATTTGTAAACCGCTTTTTCGACAGTCTTTTTCCTTTGGTCTACAACCATCTCATTAACCCTGGTGTGACTGACAGTTCCCTGCAATACTCTGAATGCATCCGGATGGCCCGCAGGGATGTGAGTCCCTTTGGCAATATTCCCAAAAGAGTCATGGGGCAGATGGGGAGGTCTCTGCTGCCCAGCCGCACATTTCTGCAGTCACTCAACCTGGGCATCGAAGTCATCAACACCACCGACCATCTACAGTTCTCCAAAGAGTGCGGCAGAGGCTTACTGAAGATGCAGTACTGCTCTCATTGCCAGGGCCTGACACTCAGTAAGCCCTGCAAGGGCTACTGCCTCAATATTGCCAGGGCCTGCCTGGCACACGTGGCAGAGCTCAATTCACATTGGCACGCCTATATCCGGTCCCTGGAAGAGCTGTCAGATGCGATGCATGGAACCTACGACATTGAGCATGTGCTCCTCAATTTTCACTTGCATGTTAATGATGCTGTGCTGCAGGCGCACCTCAATGGGCCGAAGTTAGCAGAGCAGGTGAGCAGCCCACCCTGTCTTCCTGTCTGGGTTCCTAGAATGTGAAAGGTGGTCATGACAGACGCAAGCCTACCTGATGATCACTTAGCACTATGCACTTTAATTCTTTCTCACCTTAATGACGAAGTGGAGCAAGATGTGTGAGTTTGATGAATTTCATTCAAAGTGTTACATTGTATCTATATTTGTGGAAGCTTCTCAAACAGTTAGTTAGACATTTCCTCAGTGGTAAATTGCATGTGCTCTGATAAAAATCCCTTCTCCCATGCTCATGTAAACAATCCTAATAAAACGTAGGGAATCTCTCTCTCTCTCTCTTTCTCTCTCTCTCTTTTGATAACAGGTAAAAAGGGATTCAGTAGGAAGGGGAGGGGGAAAAGAGAAGGCAGTGGAAAGGGAGGATAATTGAAAAGTGATTACAGCACTTGCTTGTGAAGCCTAAAGACCTGGGTTTGTTTCCCCAGTACCCATGTAAAGTCAGATGCACAAGGTGGCACGTTTGTCTGGAGGTTGTTTGTAGTTGCTGAAGGCCTGGCATGCCCATTCTCTGTCTCTCTCTCTCTCATAAATATGACTATTTTCCTCTGTCTGTCTCTACAATAAATAATTTTTTTAAAAAAAATTATCCACATGTCAAATAAAATGATAAAAGCGTTATTCAATGAGGTGGGAAGAACGCAGGTTTAAAATCAAGACCAACATAGATTTGAATCTGAAGCAGCGTTGACCAGCACCATGAACAAGATGGGTCTCTCAGGGTCATTGAGCCTCAATAGCCTCATTGGTGTGGAAAAAATAATGCTACAATTTGTCTTCATCGGTATTGTTGGGAAGGTGTTATCCCAACTGTGTCGTAAGTGCTTGTACTGAAAAGCTGGGCTGTTGTTCCTGTTAGAATTTCAAAGCCTGTTACTTTCCCATAGAAAGTGCTAGCTGTGTGTTTTTGACGTGAAGATGTGATACCTGGCTGATCAAAAGCCTTTCTTCAGAGAGTCCAGAATCTGCCAAATTGGTTGTGTGATGATTTTTCATATGTGACACCCTCATGCTGTTTTATTTCCACCAGACTAAGAAACTTTTGAAACAAAATCATCAAACCAATGAGCGTGAGACTTGTTTTCCTTCCTCCCACTTTATGCAGAGCCATTTAAAAACCTCCTTCTGTTCCCTCAGTAACGCGTCCTGTCTCATGCAGTGAAGCTACTGGTATAGTTCATCTAAATTTTTTCCTCTGAAATAAAATGAATCGTCCCCAGGACCAAGAAAATATATCTTTCTCTACTGGCACTGATTTACTGAGTTAATAAATATTCTCATCATGCGCTCTCTCTGTGAACTCTTTTCATTTCTGATAGAAATTGGAACTGAAAACCTTTCTGTTATAACCTCCTTCTCTGGGTCTTATGTGAGCTTAGTTGGTGCATTTAGGAAAGCTGGAAATGGCGCCCCCTGGTGGATGCAGCACCAAGATGTGGTGAGCTGCCTTCCGACTCAGGATGCTTTAAGCTGAATGCCCCTATACAACCAACAAGGGTCCGTCTTCTTCCATTTTAATATTGTTAGCTAGCATGCAGAATACTGGGTTTCATTGTGAAATATATATATCAATCACCGCATGATATACGTTTGTCTTCATTTGCCTACCCTATATTTTCCCCACTTGGTGGTCCTTAACATGGTGCAAGAGGCCTGGTCTTTTGGATGTCCCATCCCATTGTGAACATAAGTTGTGACCCAAAACTTTCAGAGGGACATGAGAAACCAACAACTGTTCTGTCATTAGGAGGAATAGCAGTTTATATTTATGAAACAAAATATCCATATTATGATGTCAAGTGTTTCCCCCCCACCAAAAAAAAGTAAAGTGCCAGAGTTCAGAAGCAAAAATTAGAATTAATTATTAACTTGGGGCATCCAAGTTAAAATCTTGGGACAGAGCTTTCTGAAAATATAAGTGACTTTATACTTAAAATCCTTTTGGAGACCTGGGGGGTATTTTTGTATTGTTAAATATCTATTAGATAGAAAGTTATCCATGTTTTTCTAGTTCAATGACTAAAATACATGGTGCTGTAGTAGACATGCATGTTTTTAAAATCTGAGTTTTTATTTTTTATTTTTTGAGGTAGGTCTCACTGTTCCCCGTGCTGACCTGGAAGTCACTATGTAGACTCAGGGCAGCCTTGAACTCATGGCAATCCTCCTACCTCTGCCCCTTGAATGCAGTGATTAAAGGTGTGTGCCACCATGCCTGGCAGCTTGAGTTTTGTTTTGTTTGTTTTTTAACTTGTTGGTGGCCTGAGCAAGCTACAAACAGCACTGGAGCCTATTTTTGCCTGTGTGAAGAAGAAGGTAGGTAGTGATGGGTCAAGTGTGGTAACATGTATCAATCGTCAGTGTTAATTAGCACCCACTGGATACCTGACTGTCCTGATCTTTTCTTTCTTTACTTTAAGGCTAGGCTTGCACAGATATGAGAGGAGAATGTTATTTTCTAGTATCTCAAAGTACAGTAATCAGGATTTTTTTTTAATCATTTTACACAATACTTTTAAAATATGAAACTGCTTGGTGTATGTCCTCTCTTCTTTTTTTTCTGGCAATAGTCTGATTTCATATAATAACTGGTCTTATAATTGTATTGAGGGATATCAACTATTACTATCAAATTGCGGTTGTATTCTTAAATAAACAACTTAGATACTCATTTTTAATTATAGGGAAAAAGACAAAGAAACTGACTTTAAATTCCTTATAAATTGACTCAGTTATTTCTGCCAACTTAAAAGTGATCTATAAACTTTATCAAGCTTTGATAATCACTTCACACATCAATGAATTCAACAATTCAAAATTAATTGCCACAAACCTGGCAAACAATGGCTCATGTGCATTCCCGGGGCAATCTGGGAGCTCTGGTACTTCCCAGGGTTGTCTTTGATAAATACGTATTTCCAGTTACAAGAAATCCATTGTTGTACCAGATGTATTACACTTCTGTCAGGAGAACTTCACCTGGAAACTTAAAAAATCTTAGGTATCTTTTGTATGTTGAAGGCATGTAAAGAAACAAAAGCATGTTTTCAATGACTAATTTTTAATTCTACAGTTATTCTGTGGATTAAATCAAAACTCACCACATCAGAAACAGAAAGATTAGGACTAACCACTGAGGCTAGTACTGTGGAAGTGGTTCAGTGCTTTGTACTGAGGCATGAGGACATTAATTTGCATCTCCAACACCCACTGAACATGTCTGGCCTGGTGGTATGTGCCTGAATTCTCAGTCCTAGAGAGGCAGAGACAGGAGAATCATTAAGGCTTGCTAGCAAATCAAACCACCTGGATGAGCTGCAGTTTCAGTGAGAGATGTTGTCTCAAAGATTAATCTGGAGAGTGTTAGAGGATGACACACAATGTTGACTCTGCATGCACACACCCCTGGATACACACGTGTGTGTTCGCATGAATATAAATACACGTACACGTGAATATTACAGACTCAAGCCAGGCTTAGTTGCACATTCATCTGTACTGCTTACTACCAATGAGTTAGGACACTCAATTGTTTAATCTCTTTGCTTCAGTTTCCTCTTTGGTTAAATATGGCAAAATGAATGCCTGCATCTTAGAGTTTTAGTGAGGAAAAAAAAGAGTTTTAATTTTCTGTGTCTCATACAAAGTAAGTCCTATGAATTTTTATCACAGTATTTGTAAATAACGTCTAAAATTCTTTGAGGCTTTTCAATTCTTTAAAAATAAGCTTCTCCTTCTGCATACTGTAGAACTTAATGGAGGATTCTTGGTATAGAACTGAAAAACTATTTTCAGTTACTCTCCTTTTTTTTTTTTAATTTAATTTATTAGTTTTCTTTTCAGTAAATATAGGCAGTTTGGTACCATTATTTAGGCTCATCTGTGATCTACCCCCTCCCATTAGACCCTCCTTGTTATTGAAAATGGGTCGTGCATTGTGGAGTTAGCCCCCAGTTATTAGTATGATAAATGTCTCTGAAAATCATGACCCAACATGTAACTCTGACATTCTTTCCGCCCCCTCTTCCGCAAGATTTCCCTGAGCCATGTTGGATTCATTTTTGGTCTGCTTCAGTGCTGAGGTGTTGGGGGCCTCTGAGGCTCTGGCTCTCTGATTTGGTAGGAGTTGATTTTTCTCTGCATTGATCTCCTTCCCCTTTGTGCTGGTATCCAGTTCACAGGAAAACATCACCCTTGCTTATTTCGCCAGTTGTCCTTAGTTTCAGTTGGGCCCCTTCTGAGGTATGTTGGGGCAGCTCTCTTCTTAGGATCTGCATCTATCTGGAAAAGAGAAGCAGATTCTCCAACGGAGAGTAAGTTAGCACCCAGAAAATTGAGATAACACTTACTTTTTTGATAGACAGTTTGATAGGTGTAGGCCCTCTTATACCCCGTGATTGATGGTAGCTTGATATTGGAGAGTGGGCTTGTGTTTGGGTATGGTTCTGACTTGTTTCCCAGCTCCAGCTAAGGGTCTAGTACCACTGAGTGGATCAGTTAGCCAAATCAAGAGCAATTGATTCCTCACCATGGCTGTGTACCACTATTGCACCTGTGTGGGTATCACATCCAGTTAATTGTTGCTACTTAGGTTAAACAATGTGTTGCTTGGACAGATCTTGGTCACTTCCCCCAGTCGCCTATGTAGCGCCTTCTGGCACTAGACACGCTGACTGTCTGGGGACTGACTCTCTCCTGGCTTCCAGCCATGTCATTCCATTTTACGTGTCAGCTGCATATGGAGTCTTCAGCAATAGGGTCTTACCACTGGCCTTTGGTGGGTCATCAATTACTCTGACAGAAGTCTGTCATTGTTTTGGGAAACCTTGTAGGTTTCTCTGATCAAAAGCTCATTGTGGATTGTAGGCCCAAGCTGGAAGTGGGGGTTACAGGTCAGTGTCCACTAAGAAATTGAGGAAAAAGATAACTAATATACAAGAGTTAGAGAGGAGAGAGATAGAGGGGAGAGGGGGAGAGGGAGGGAAGGAAGATGTAGGAGATTTAGGTCAGTCTTGATCCTACCCTCTCCAGTGTCTTGTGGTTCAGGTGTTTACTGTAAGGGACTAGTAAAGGTTCAGTCATTTGGTCTGTCTTTTAGGAAGTAGAATTTTATGGTACCATTGCCTTTTGGGTCCGGATGAAGCCCATGACCATGTTCCTATGGCTCTTCTCTTCCCTTCTGAATGCCTCTCTTTCTCTTTACCTTCACGCTTATCCTGTATTAAAATATCCTTATTAAACACAAACCCTAGTTCATAAAATATTTCTATCTTTAAAAACATTTTTATAGAAAAACTTTATTAAACATTTTACATAATCCCCTCCCACTACCCTGTTTTCCTCCTTTCCCTTATCCCCTCTACTGAACCAGCCACATTTTCTCTACTATCCCCTATTCTATATTGATGTTTTTCTAAATAACATTATTTTTCAATGATTGCTTAATATACATAAATGCATGTAAAATTTCCTCAGATGAAAAAAAAACTGGAAATTTTTAGGAAATGCTATGCAATCTTTTAATGTCCATAATATTATCAGCTATACATTTGTGTTTATATAGGCAGAAAGTTCTCCCTCTTGTTAACAAATCATTAATTTTTTGAAATTTCTTTTTATATTTGCTATTAAATTAACTTAGTATATTATTTATTGTTATAACTTAGCAGTTTAACTTATCCAAGGCACAGAAGTGTGGAGCCTGTGTTAATAAACAAGTAGGTGTCATAAAGAAACTACTTAATTCTAGAAAGAAAACATTGTTTTTAAGCCTGCAATGAGATCAGAAGAATATTTTCTAATAAGAGACATCTTTTTATGGATAATTTTCACCTCTGTAATCTATTTAGTATTAGTAGAGATTTGGCTGGTTGAATACAAATTACTTTAGTTCTATTCTGTGATTCATTTTAGAAACACAAAGCATATCAAAATTGACTACAAGGTGAGTTGTGCTCAATAATTTATTTTAATTAACTGGTAAGAAAATGAATATCTCATTATGGCTTCTATGTGTACCAACATTTATCTAAGTTTGTAAAAAGCTCAGTTAAAATTCTGTGTGTTTCAAATATAAATTTGTGTAAAATATAAAATGAAAATTGAAACGGTGACATGGATAAATTAGAGTGAAGCACAGATTTAGTCCCATTTCTATTTTGTATTATATATTTTGTTAAAATCCCACTGTGCCTGTCATTGTGCATAAAGTAAGGTAAAATCCCAAAATCATAATATCCACAATAACCCAGTTGAAATATAATGCCATTGCAATTGTAGGTCATTTAAATCAGATATCTTATATAGGGCCCTAACAAAGAAACTCGGGAAGTTTGTCCAAGTTAATGTGGTACAGTGTGGGAGTATTTTAAGTAACGAAGAGAGGGAGATAGAATGTATACTTGGATACAGAGATATGTAATATACTACATATAATTTTAAGACCTCACAATTCCTTCCTATAAGACCGCAGGCTAGATGTAAGGACCTGTGAGTTAAAGACAAAAATATCTTTATCTTGCTGGCATTAATAGATGTGGAGTTCATACAGAATGAAATATTAAATATTCTTAAACTTAAACTAAATATATAGAATCTTTTTGTTGCACTGGCACAAATCAGAATATATATACTTCAAACTGATAGGAGTTGTTAATAAGTAGAGTTTGGGGGATTGCTCCCAGGGCCGCAGCGTGTAAAAAGGCTGATGTATTAATTTGGAGACAAATTTTTGAAAATAATAATTTATGTGCATATTTACTTTGTACTTGCCTTTCACAGAATTGAAGGTGATGATGAAAAGTTATACATCAGTTACCTCATGCATATGCAAATATATTCATGTATGCTGAGTAGATCATTTTTTGCATTTGCCTAAGTTTTGGTTAACTTCTATGGCTGGTTGGTATTGGATGTGTCATTAGTATCATGCTTAAATAAAGTGAGTTTCCTGAGAAATAAAACTGAATCTTGACAAAAGAAAATGAACGTGTGTAAGAAATAAACTAGTAACAGTTGAAGAGAAGGAGGGAGTCTATGCTTCCAGGGTGAGAAGCAGCACAGAATGTTCATTTAGCGTGGAGTGCCAAGAGGGAGAAAAGTTCTTGAGCTAATAGAGAAGCAAAGGAAGTAGGTCAAGGATCCCTTCAGCTTCACGGCTCAACCCTGACTTCTGGGCACTGTGTGGTGATAGAGAACCGGCATGTGGCTGGTGGCCCTGATTCATGGTTCCTCCTTTCAATGCTGGGATCTTTGCATTCTCCCATATGGGGCAAGGTGCTTTCTGATTAAGTACAGGTTAAGTAGCAGTTTTTATTACTCATCAGTTTTCTGCTCAAATAAATGTTATGGTCTTGAGAGTGTTTCTATAATGTATCTGGTCTTTGCTGGCAACCTCTCTCAACATATCTGTTTATACCTCATAAGTTAGCAATTTCTCATGTTGATCACCAGGTTGGCAAAGGTGAGATAATGGATGGATTAAATTTGGACTTTTTTTCATTGTAATTTGCCTTTGGAAACACTTCTTGGAGGCTGGCTTCAAACTCACTATGTAGCTAAGGATAACGTTAGACTCCCAGCCTTCCCACACCTCCCTCCGACATGCTGTGATTGCATGTGTGTACCAACATGTCTGGCTCTCATTTGGGCTCTTTGGTAACCTCTCCTGGGGTTAAAATGATTGACAGTGGTGAAGAACAATCAAGACTCATATTATTCATATGAGGAAAATCTACACTTCTTTAGAAGCACATCAGGAGACAAGTCTGAATAATTTTCAGATAAATATTTCATAAGAATTTGAAAATGTTACAGGATTAACTTGTTAATTTGTCTTTCTGAGACAGATTGTGACATAATTTCTTAAGATTCTATACTGGTCCTCATATTTTTTTTTTTTTTTACTTCTACCTAATTTTCTAAGAGAACAAAATTATTAAGCAGCTTGTGAATATCTCTAGGTCTGTATAACAGAAGTAGAGGACATTCTCCAGAACACAGGTCACCATATTTGTAGACAGGACTATACCTTGGAAAGTTCTAAACATGTGTATCTTTTAAAATTTTGTATTTACTTATTTACTTGTTTATGATAAAGAGGCAGAGAATGAGAAAGAGAAAGAGAGAGAGAGAGAGAGAGAGAGAGAGAGAGAGAGAGAGAGAGGAGAGATTGGTGTGTCACAGCCTCTAGCCACTCTAAATGAACTCAAGACACATGAGCCATGTTGTCTATCTGGATTTACTTGGTACTGGATAATCAAACCTGGACCTGGACCTTAGACTTTGCAGGCAAGCACCTTAACCACTAAACCATCTCTCCAGCTCTAGAATATGTGTATCTTAAACTGGTATTTGTTTAATGTAATGTTTGAAGATAAGGGCTCCATCCTAACCATCATGGTCTTGAAGTATTTGAGGACCATTATTTCATTCCTTTATCTGACATCTTGGCTGTAGCTGTCTATTTCATTCTCTATATAAAAGAAAAGGGGTCACTTACCTTCTTCCCCAATTTTGTGTCACAAATATACTTGTTTTTGGTTAGATTATTGAGGTGTTTGTGAGATGGTAGAGCTTTTACCCCAATATTGTAAGCTTTTGTTTTTTTAGCTCAGAAATTTATTTTTTTCTTAGTATTATGTCAGTGTGACTTGTCTCATTGCTGTGACTTGACAGAAGCAATTTAAAACAGGAAGGATTAATTTTTTTTCTCATAATTCCTGAGGGGTCAAGTCCATGGTTAGTTGGGAAGAATATCACGGAGATGAAAGTGCATGGCAGAGGATGGCTGTTTGCATTACCCACAGACTGGCGAGGAAGACAAGGTTCAGCTAAGGATAACTTCAAGGCTCCATTCCAATGGCCCTCCTCCAACTAGGCTCCATTTTCCAGAGACAAGGACCATAACTCATGAGCTCCCCAAACCACCAGCCAGTTAGGGTCGAAGAATTGAAATCATGAGGTTCTGAGGAACATGTTATGTTTCACCTGTAGCATGTATGTATTTTTTTTTGTACAAAATAATTGTTTCAGTATGACTTTTTCAGTTTTCATAGTATATACTTTTTAATCATACTTAACTGCCTTATTACCTACCTTATCCCACTAATCTACTTCCGGCTGGTCTCCTTATAGTTTCTCTCTACTTTGCTTCCACAAACACACACACACACACAAACACAAACACACACATGCACACACACACGTATAATTAAGATTGTGCTAGGGTTCAAACCAAGGGCCTCATTCATATAAGGCAAGTACTTTACCAACTGAGCTATACCCCTGATCCCACATGTCTTTTTTTTTTATCGTAAGGCTTTTTCTCCCAGGAATGCATGGGTTTAGTAATACCCAGTGGTTCCTGCGAATTTTTCTTCAACTATCTTTGCTTATGTGGCTTTTCACCTTCATCAGTGAAGTATCCAGCTCCTCGTGAGTGCTTTCTGCCACTTCTAGGCTATCTCTGAGTTAGATGCTGCATAAAACTGTATTTTCTTACAGAATAACTTCATTTGTAAAAAAAAAAATCCCCTTAATTTTAATGATAAATTTTATATATGTATGATGAATAATGTGACTTTTTGACATATGGGTACACTGCAGAATGTCTGAATCAAGCCAGTTAACTTCTATGGTACTCGATATACTAATTTTGTTTATAGTACCAATAGTTAAAATGTACTTTCTTAAAACTTTTCAGGTATACATCGTTATTGATTATAGTTACAGAATGCTAAAATAATCTACGTGATTTCTTCTCTAACTGGAACTTTGAATGATTTGCACAACGCATCTGAGTTTTACTCCACACAACCCTGGGCCCCAGCAACCACTATTCTGCTCTTTGCAACTATATGGGTTTTCATTTAGATTTAAAAAATGTGTGAGATTTTTGTGTAGGCGAATGAAACAACAAACGACAACACATTCATTGCTCATTTATGCAAAGATACTGATCATCTTATAAATCTAACACTAGAACTACTTTGTTTTTAGCACAGACTTTAATATGAATCTAGTGTTTATTCCTCAAGTAGCTTTGTGGTACCATTTGTTTCCTCATGAAAATGTCAAGCAAATCTTTCATACCTAATTGACTTAATTTTTTTTTTCATGAAGAAACAAGTATATTCATTTTAGTCATATTATTTTCATTATTTTTTATTTTTTATTGACAACTTCTATACTTACAGACAATAAACCATGATATTTTCCCTCCTGTCCCCCACTTTCCCCTTCACAATTCTGCTCTCCATCATATCCCCTCCCTCTCTCTATTAGTTCCTCTTTTATTTTGATGTGGTCATCTTTTTCTCCTATTATGAGGGTCTTGTGAAGGTATTGCTAGGCACTGTGGGGGTCCTGGATATCAAGGCCAATTTCTGTCTGGCCAGTTGCATTGTAAGGAGTCGTACCCTTCCTGTGGCTCTTACATTCTTTCCACCACCTTTTCCACAATGGACCTGAGGCTTGGGTGTGACAGAGATGTTTCAGTGCTGGACACTCCTCCGTCCCTTCTTCTCAGGACTATGGTGCCTTTTAGGCCTTCCTAGTGGTCATTGCCATCTAAAAAGCACAGCTAGTCATATTCTCTTTGTTTAATTTTTTTTTCTGTTTTATTTATTTATTTGAGAGGGACAGACAGAGATAGAATGAGGCCAACAGAGAGAGAATGGGCCTGCCAGGGCCTCCAGCCACTAGAAATGAACTCCAGATGCATGCGCCCCCTTGTGCATCTGGCTAACATGGGTCCTGGGGAATCGAGCCTCGAACTGAGGTCCTCTCTCCGGCTCTCATATTCTTAATACTTAAAACAATCATGCATCACTGAGAAGAAGGTCATAAGAAAATACATTGCTTGTATTAAATGGGATTTGTTGTTGCTGTTGTGAAGTGACAGTTACCAAAGCTTCCTGCAAAGATTCAGATACTGTAAACTTGCTTGTTTACATGAATGCACTGACTAACATAATTAGAAAACATTTACTACTTACCATGAAAAAATAGTGGATTTAGATAAATATTCTCCAAGGAATGTATACAGCTAGCTAATAACGTATAGGAGAGGTGTTTAAGGTCATTGGGTCATGCTTAAGATCATGAAAATTATCAGGGACAATGAAAGAAAGAAATGCCTTGTCACACTTTATAGGATGACTATAAGATAAATATGAGGGCTGGAGAGATGGCTTAGTGGTTAAGCGCTTGCCTGTGAAGCCTAAGGACCCCCGTTGGAGGCTCGGTTCCCCAGGTCCCACGTTAGCCAGATGCACAAGGGGGCGCACGCGTCTGGAGTTCGTTTGCAGAGGCTGGAAGCCCTGGCGCGCCCATTCTCTCTCTCTCCCTCTATCTGTCTTTCTCTCTGTGTCTGTCGCTCTCAAATAAATAAATAAATAAAATCTTTAAAACAAAGATAAATATGAAAGATGAGTTATGGTGAGCCTGTGATATACATATATATATATATATGTATGTATATTTTCCCCCAAGTAGAAACTAAATGTCTAACATCAGAACAATGGGTAAGCACAGTGTCTTACATGCACACAATGGAATATTCGAATGGAATAGGAGTATTTTGATTGCTTGTTTGTTTTTGATATAGGCATTCAGCTAGGGACAGCCCAAAGACAAACAGGTGCCACTCTGCCCTGGTGGGGCTGGAACTCCAGGCTGATCAGAGCCATCCGTGATGGCTGTAAGCAGCAGCAACTTCCTGATGGTTCTTGAACTTTCCCCAAGCTTAGCACTTGTGCACTGGCCTTTCTAGAGTCATGATTCCTCGTGGGTGTCCTTCAACAACGGAGCGGCCTTCCTACTTACCAAACCTGATAATAAAGCTTACTGTAATTGGAGGCCTATTTCATAAAAATGGATCTGAGCCACACGTGTGAGACATTTGTCCCCGGAGACTTCCCACACTGGAGAGAGACTCTCCCCAGATTTGTACCTCACCCTTCCAACCCATGCTGGCTGGGAGGGGCGGAATTCCTCTTGTTGGCTTGAGAGCTTTCATGCTTTTTCTTCTCTCCTCAGTCCACCCTACCCTAGTAACTGACTCTTTCTCTGAGTCCTGGTTCTCCAATTCTCTTTTAAACATGGACAAGAATCCATGCCCTGGGTGTCATTTGCTTGGCTTTCTAATCCCAGAGCTCAGTCTCTCTCCTGAATCCCTGCCCAAACTCCAATCCTGCAACAGTACGATGAGTGATAGTAAGGAATCAAGCATTGATTTGTGTTACTGTATGTTTGCCTGGGTGTTGAAACTGTGCTAAACGGTACACTGAAGGTCCTTTAGAACTGTAAAGTTTATGGGAGCGAGCCAGCAACTCATTTTGCAAGCAGTTTACGCTTCACTGGAAGGGTCTGGAGGGAAAACTTGAATAAAATACTTATCTTAGAAAATACGACAAAGAAATACTTGATTGGATAACATAGAACAGACATCTTAGTGGCTAACTGGCTATTTTTGATTGGTCAAATGCGTTTTGTTTCTCTAGGATATAAAGTTCAGTGAGTTAACCTTTGTGTTTGCTCAGGAACCTAAAAGCCTGGTGGTCCCTTAGCTTGATGGCCTTCCAGTTAACATGTTGAATGTGCTATTTGAAATAAGTCAGTCTCAGAGGGTTCCATAGTCATGATTCTGCTAATAGGAAAAGTCCAGAATAGCAAGTCCAAGGAGACAGAGAGGAGTTTGCTGGTTCCCAGGAGCTAGGAGCTGGGACATGGGAATGGGGGGGAGGGATTTCCTACCAATATTAAATAATATTTTTGTGGGGTTAAGGTGTGATAAAATGTTATAAAATTTGATGGTGTGATGGTTACACAACTGTGAATGTAGTAAAATTTACATTTCTAAAGGTGAATTTCCTGGTACATAAATTACAAAGTAATAAAACTTATAAAAGCATTAATGTTCATAGTAACCTTACAAGAAAGTTACAAGTCTTCTACTTATGAAAAAGATTCATACAAATGAAAAGCCAGTGCAATCCAGTGAGTAATTTTTGTTCCTGGTTTTATTCTTCTGTTCTTCCTCTTGGCATGCTTTCCTGAGGCTTTGGGGACTCAAGAGGAACAGTGCGTCTTTTTGAATTTTTTTTTTTTATCCACAATGACACATTAAATATATATTTAGAAACATTTTGTCCTTAATGTAAGAAGGTCCTTTAGAGGGGAAAAAAAATTCTCCCTATATATTCAAGGTTTTGTTTTCCACCCAGATAATAAACGTTCTGACCTTGAGAAAGCATGTTTTTTAATCACTGAAGGAATTTGGGGTAAGATTGAGCAGAAGAAAAAACTCTGTCCTTTAAGCATACAACTGATTTGTACAGGGTACTTTCACTGAGTGAGGCATGGCTGGACATTAGGTGTATTCCAACCAGAAAAATGCTGTTTAATGGCTTGAACAGATAATAGGCCACTTTCTTCCTATAATATCTTCAGCAGCTCTAGTCAATTCTCCACGCAGATGTCTGAATAATGTTTCCAAAATGAGTGCCTATTATCCTTGGGAAGAATCTCGAAGGCTCACGTTGGCCTTCCAATCTGGGCCCTATACCCATTACATCCTCATCTGGGCCATTCCCACTGCATTGCTCCAGACATGCTGGAGTTCTTGTGGCTCCTTTAACAAGTGGTCCTTTCACTTGAATCTCATTGGTAATGTTTATTTAAATGAAGGAAGGTCTTGAGCACCCCCAACACCTTTACCATATATTAATGCTCCTCGATTTTGGTTTTAATTCAGGTTTGAATAAGAAGCATTCTTTGACTTTAGAAGGCAAAGATAGGGACTTTGTGTGATAAATATTAATAATGTGGTACCTGTTCTCTATGACCCCTTGTACAAATGAAGCTAATGTTTATTTGTATTTTATGTTTAATTACAGGCTTCACAGGTAGGAGCTACTGTTTGCACTTATAACTGGGTGCTTGGAGTCCTAGCATAGGTATTCCTCAGTGAATGCCTCTTGCTTGCCTGAATAAATCCAGCCTTTAACATTCATTTTCTGCACTATGGAGGTTGTCTCCAAACTCATATTATGTCATCACTTTGGCCTTCTTTGAGTCTGTATGAAACATCTGAAGTCTTTGATGTGTTGTAGAAGTCTACAGATTCTCACTCATCTCCTCACCTGCCTTGCTGGTGGCAAGTCACCCATTCCACTTCCCCCAAGGTACATTCAGTGCTCTCTACTGTCTGTAATTCATCAGTGAAACTGGATGAACTCATGGTGGTTCTTATCTGTTTATCTGTAGGGCTGATTGAAATGGCTGACAGTCCTTGTTGCACTGAAGTGACCTCAAATTTGACCATAGAAATGTCTTGATCTAATGCATTGAACTGGATTTAATTTCAGTCATTTAGAGTTTTTCACTGAAAGTTAAATTAGCAGCATTTCATATTTCCTAGGAGACCACAGCCAGACAGCTGTGATAATCTGAGATTCTTTTAATGAATGCACAAAGTATTTCTACTAAAACTTTACAGAGATAAATACTTTGTCATTGTTAACTTTATATTTGCATTTATCTTAAGCCCAGTAAAAAAAAAAAAAATCCATTTATTAGGTCAGGTTCCTGAAATGAGGCCAAGAGAAAAGTAATGAGCACTAAAGACAAATCATAATGGCATGTGTGATTTACTGTAAGTGGTTATGGGAGTGATCTTACACCACATCTTACAACTTCCACTTCTCAGCGCAGAAGTTGTTGACATTTAGCGTTTTCATCATATGGGCTGCTTGGGATCTAGGACAATGGGGCTTCCCAGGGACCAGAGAGGGCCTGAGTCTCCACTGTTTCCCAAGGTGCTGTTTACATACTATTGTTACTCTAGCTCTCATTTATAGACGCCCCATGCTTTATCTAAGGAGTTCTTAAAACTCAGTTTCTTTCTGCCTTTTACTTATATTCATTTAGATATTAGTGGTGGAGATTAACAACAAGGTAGTTTTTCTGCAGATTGTTAGAGATATAGGCACAAGAGATACAGATGCTAACCTACAAATTTAAACTCTAGATTATAGAAATTCAGTTCCAGAACTCCTCTCAGCCCCACTGTAGCCCAAAGAAGCAAGATTGAGTCACTGTTCATCTAAGTGATTTTAAGGGTATTAACTCTTGAGCGGGGGATGGTGTAGGCTTAGAGGTCAGTGAAGGACCACACCTCCTGTTTCCTGCTAACATTAGAAGGGAAGAGACACATCCTCCTAACTGGAGGAGGACTTTGTTCCTCTGGTCCTAGGTAGAACCTGTCAATCATTCACTTGGTCTAGAGACCTCCTGTCATTTACAGGCATGCTAAAGAGGTTGGAGGAATAATTATCCTGTTAATGAGATAAAATACTATACCCCATAGAACACCCTTGCTAAATGTTGTTGCTCACAGATCCTTGCTGCTCAGTCTGTCTGCTTTTTTGAGTTTTAACTCAAAGACTGTAGCTTATTCTTTCAGTTTGTTCTCTTTTATTCTTTTTCTTGTTTGGATGCTGGCTGGAATCCTAAGCATGTTTGCCCTGACACTGCACGCTTTACTAACTTTGCGTTCATAGCTCCAAGCCCCTGATGCTATGGCCACTCTCTCTTCTGATGGGAAATGCTCTCACTCTCTTGAATATTTGTGTGTGTGTGTGTGTGTGTGCGTGTGTGTGTTTCTTATTAGAGACTACTTTTGCCCTCCTCGTCTCCTTTTCTTCATTCCTTATTTCTTCTTTGCCATGGGTCACAAACTGGAAAGCCTTAGCTATGTGAGTCCAGATCATCAGGGAGGAGACATATCTTGTTCTCCAAATCCTGTGATATTAGTAGATATCCCTTGAAAAGCATCCTCAATAGCCTTAAGCTTAAAGAACAAGGTATGGTGTTCATTTCTCATGTTTGTGTTATGTGTCAAATAATATAGTAATATGCCATTTAAATATCTGTTGACTATACTAAGGAGAACATTCCCAATACATACTTAACCAAGACACCCCTTTTTAAAATCTAACTTATTTATTTGAGAGAGAGAGAGAGAAATGTGTGTGCTAGGACTTCCAGCCACTGCAAACAGACTCCAGATGCATGCACCTCCTTGGGCATCTGGCTTACATGGGTACTGGGGAATCAAAATTGGGCATAGTCTTCAGAGGCAAGTGTCTTGACTGCTAAGCCATCTCTCCAGCCCTTGGAACCCCATTTTTGATTGCATACCTCATGGATTATCATTTTGTTTCCTAAAAGTGCTTTAGTAACTGTTTCTATGATATATTATGAAATGGTAAACTTACTAAGTCAGCATTATTTGGGTTCTTGGTAGCAAACAAAGTACTTTTTGGAGAAGATGAAGGCTATCAAGACACATGGCTTCAAGTTTAGCTAGAGCCTTGGCAGCTGGAAGCGTCCTTGACGTCAGGGAGCAGACCTTGAAATGGAGTGAGGCAGTCTGGAAACTGAAAGCCCATGAAAGCTCCATGTTTGGTTGAAGCAATGATTAGAAGAGTGTTGAGGAAACTAATCAGTCTCTGTATCTTTAACAAGTAATCTATTTCCATAGAGGTGAGAATAGAAATATCTGAGTTTATCATTGATATTCTTCTAGCCTTATACTACCCACGTTTAGTTAATTCATTATCTATATGCATTGGATTTCATAATGTTCATGAAGATTATTAGGGACATTTCTCAAATATCTTGAACATTAAGCATGCAATGAATTCTATAGTTAGGAGAGAGATCATCCGTATCCTCACATTTTTGCTAATAAGCAATACTGCCAATCTTTATATATTTTCCTAATCAATTGAATCAATTATATTTTAACTTAACAGGTAAGTACTGAGATGGATAAGCTTTCATATATTTATTGTCTTTAAATTTGATCTCATTGTTATCCATTCACATTCTTTTTCCATTTATTTCCTCCACTAGTTTTTGCTATGAACTGTACTCAAGTTGTTTTCTCAGTCGTCAGAAGACCCTCTTTAAAGTACCTCTCTTACTGTGTAATTTTATGTAGCATGAATATTAATGAAATATTAGTTATAGTTCAGTAGATGTGAAAAGTAAGGGTAGAATAAAACTTGTAAAGTTCTCAGTGCGGTGAACAGAAAGATACAGTATTGCAGTTTGAGTACTCTGTGGAAGGAGGTGTTTAAATTGTCCCTTAATTAGCATTTTATTGTATCAATAATTGAGGCACATATACAGAAAAGAATAAATACCTTTGTATATATGCATATCAACTGTGTTAAATGGGGCATATTTATAGCTTGTTGCAGCCAGCTCTTTCTTGCTGGAACAAACAGCCAACCACAAGCAGCTTATGGGCTTGTGGGAGGAAAGGGTGTACTGTAAGCTTGTAGATCTGGGGAAACACCATCACCGGTGGAGGAAGCTGGCTCACATCCATAGATAAAAGCACAGAGACATCAACAAAAGCCAGCAAACACCAAAAATGAGCAGCTTTCACCTCAAGCTGCTCTTTTTACATCTCAGGGCCAGGACTCAAAATCAGCTCCAAACACTGACTGGACTCCACGACCCCTCCTCCCCCCCTCAGTGATACCTCTTCCGGTGGGGCGGGTGGAGATTTAAATTACTCACTTAACCAAAAGTACCTCAGTATATGGGGGAACATGCATTCATGTTTCAAACCACCACATACATGTGGAGAATATATTTTTTAAACCCTAATGAAATATTTCCTGTTACCCTTCAAACTACTACAGGACCAATCCTCCCAGAGATGTGCAAACCAAATGCTTCTCAGATTAATAAATGACCTCAAGGTGAGGGGTCGAGGGCAGTTTCATTTCACAGGTGATATTTTAATGGAACCTTGAAAGTTGCTAATATTTGAGAGGCAGAAATGTGTAGAGTAATTCCAGAGACCATCAGTCTCACAGTTGAGCAGAAACACGGGATGGTTAAAGTGGAGTGCCGAGAGATTTGGAGCTTCAGCCATCATTCACACGAAATGCTTTGGTTTGTTGCATTAAGACCTTGGGGGTGGGTCAGAGGTGACCAGAGCCTTCTGATCCCGACAGCTATGTGATCAGGACTACGCTGTAGGAAGGTTCATCTTGGATCTTAGAGCCTTGGAGGCCTGGCAGCAGGCTGCTCTTTCTGATATCTCTCCGAAGAAGAGGCAGGGAAGGTCACTCTGAGGGACAGGAATTCCCAGAGTGGGGAAGAGAAGGGGCTGAAACATGGACAGCGGCTGAATGCAGACAGCCCTTGTGACCACACTTCACATCCTTAGCTGCACCTACTTCTAAAGCATGTCCTTGCTCTGGCAGTTCTCAAAAAGCTGAGAAAAATACAATCACTGCTTTATCCTTCTTCACACTTTATGTGGTTGTTATTGTGCATAATACTGACCTTGACTTCATTTCTATTTCCCCTATTTTTATTTATTTCTTTTTACGTCTTTTGGTGTGTGGACTGCATGCTTGGGCGTGTGCATGTTTATATGCACCTGGACACGTGCGGAGATGCATGTGAAGGTTGGCATTGGGTGTCTTCCACATTATTTTTTTAAAATTTTTGTTGTTGTTTATTTATTTGAGAGCGACAGACAGAACAGAGAGAGAGAGAGAGAGAATGGGTGGGCCAGGGCCTCCAGCCACTGCAAATGAACTCCAGATGCGTGGCCTCCTTGTGCATCTGGCTAACGTGGGTCCTGGAGAATGGAGCCTTGAACTGGGGTCCTTAGGCTTCACAGGCAAGCGCTTAACCGCTAAGCCATCTCTCCAGCCCTTCCACATTAGTTTTGAGAGGACTCTCTCATTGAAGCCTGAGCTCATTAATTCAAGTAGACTGGCAGCCAGCAGGCTTCTGGGATTGTCTTTCCACGGCATCCAGCATTTTACCCATTGAATTATCTCCCCGGCCTTCATTTCCCCTATTCTTAAGCTTGATTCTCAGTTGTTTCTTCTCACTACCTCAATACTGAGGTGGACCAGGCCAGCTGGCCTCATCTTTGTAACAAAACCGAGTTGTTGGTCTTCTGGAGTCTCCTATTCTCCTCAGAAAGCTTCCACTCTGATCATTGTCAGCCTCTCTTTGTCTCCAGTTAGAAAGTTGGAGTTCACCGAAATGTGTCTCTGGCATCCTTCTTTATCCATCCCCAAGATACTCCATCCCACACTATTGTCTTGTCCGACCTCACCCTAGAGTTACCAGTTCCTTTCATGACAGGCTGCAGGATCCTGCTGCTAGAAAGCCACACATGACCAGGAAGGACTCTTTGATTTCTGCCCCACCACCTCCCTTGCTGATTCTGTTTTCTTTCTCAAGGAAATTTGATTTATGTGGTTGCTTCAGACAGAAGATAGCAGAAGTCAGTTCTTGGATCCATATTTCCTTCATTGTTGTAGTTGGTCCTTCTATTGCCATCATCCAGATATATTCATCTTCCCCTGAGATCACAAGCCTTATGGACCTTCCTTAGTGAAGCCATAATCTTCTTGTCCTTGTAACATACCCTAGATTTCCATATCTAGGCCTTTCCCTTTCTCTTCCCTTGCCAGACTTCTCTTTATATAATAGCCAATGTGCTTTCTCTCTCTCTCTCTCTCTCTCTCTCTCTCTCTCTCTCTCTCTCTCTCTCTCTGTGTGTGTGTGTGTGCTGCGTATGGAGTGTATACATTCATGTTCATAGATGTGTGTATACCTGTGTTTGAAAGTCAGGGGTCAGTGCTGGTTGTCTTCCTCAGACCCTCTTCACATGATTTTTGTCTAGAGACAAGATCTACCTGTGAACCCACAGCTAACCTATTCAGTCCTTCTAACTAGCCGACTAATCTTAGGGATCCTGTTGTCTGTACCTCCCCATGACTGGGATTGCAGGCATACACCATCATGCCTGGCTATTAATGTGGGTTCTGGGACTATAAACTCAGGCCCTTATGATTGTGTAGCAAGTGATCTATCACCTGAGCTGTCTCTCCACCCACTGTGTGACGTTTGTAAAAGAGTTCATGTTATGATCTTTTTCCAAATCTTTGAGTGGATCCAGAGCCTGTTCAGAACACAAACTCTCCTCCCAGTGGAACCTATGGGATACTACATGGTGTGGCTTGTGCCTGACTTTATTACTTTATTACTTTATTACTTTATTACCCTCACTCCCCTTAGTATATGACATCCTTTTTATGACCTACTTTAATGGCCATTCTCTCAGCATATGAAGCGTCTCCCTGCTACTTCCAAATCTCTGCCTCTTAACTTTATCTTAGCATACAAAGACTACTTTCTAAAATGTTCTTTCTTGACCACTGAGTTGAAGAACACCTCACTCTACCTTACTCTGCTACCAATGATCTATTTTAACTGACTACTTTAGTCAGGAAATAAAAGCTTGCTATTTAGTGCTATGATTTTGGTTTCTCCCTCTAGAATCTAGGCTACTTAAGAGCAGATCCAGTGCTGTATTCCTATCCCTTAGAATAATGCTGAAGTTATTGATCAACACTGTACTTTGTAGTTAAATAAGAAATGAGAGCCATGTGTCTGACTTTCAGTTCTTGGAACATATTAAACTAATGTGTGTCTATAACTGGAAATAAAAGACACAAAAAGGAAAGCAGGAAGGGAAGGAGGAAGAGAGGAAGTAATATAAAAAAGGAAGGAAGGAAATGCACAAGGAAGGCAGAATGGGAGAGAATGAGAGAAGAGAAAATAATTGAAATTTTTGGTTAGTTTTTAATCACTTCATTTGTGAGTACAAAGTAGCCCAGATAGAAGAAATTAGCCCTTGATTAAGGGCTAGGTTTTGGGTTTTTACTTGAGCACATTGGCCTTAGAGTACCAGTCTTGTAGTTATATATAAAAGATTGGATTTTTATGAGGATCTCATGTATGAAAACATAGGTCATTTCAGCTGACAAGTTGAAATTTTTCCTTAAGGCTCCTGAACAAAATGATTTTGATTGGACTCAAACATAAATTTAATTAAAGATCAATAGAATTTAAATGCAGAAGCTCCCTCTGGTGGTGTAATTTATACACACACCAAAACAGCCAGCCCAGAAGGAACACCCTGCTCCTAGGGTGGAGGCTGAGGGGATTGCAAATGTTTTCTTCCAGTTCAGTTTTAACATTGCTTTGTTTGCTTGTCCTCCAAGGACTCATAACCTTGCACCGATTTAGAACTCTCCTATGCATAAGATGTGTGTATAGAATATGCTTCATGGGTTAGCAGTCATTTAAGACGATCTGCATAAATTGCTATATTGCTAGGCTCAGTATTTTTTAAGTGTTATTGTGCTTATATCTATTTCTTTACAAAACTTCTAGGTAGCATGCACATTTCTTTTCTTTTCTTTTTTTTTTTTTTTTTTGGACAGCAGTCATTCCCCAGTTATAAGTCATGACTCAATAATAATTATTATTTTTTTACTGTTATTGATAAAACACCAAATGGTCTCTCACCTTCTCCATTTATTTGGGGATCAGGATGTATATTACTTAAATTCTTACTGTCCTGCCTCTCAGAGATTTTCCTGATGGACTTCTTTCCATCCTACATGCATTTTTGTAATGTGTAAAGCCCATTTACACAGACTTCACATTGTCTCTCTGTGCACGTGGGTCTGCATATCAACTTGTTCTCCTTGAAATCACTAGTCCATCACTAGAGGTACCTTCTAGAAATTTTCTCACGAGTCAAGCTCTGCTACACACCCATTCCAAGGAACACACACCCTCCCAAACATAACTGCATTCTATCTTCCATCTTCCACTGCCCTTACATTACCTTCTTCTTCCTCACTGCATTAGGGCTCCTCATGTTGTCAAATGGTGTTTATTCTGATCATGAAAAGGCTTTTCCTTCTTCATCTCTCATTTCACAGCTGCTTACTGATTTTTTTTTTTTTCTTGGTCAACTCTCTTATTCCTGGACATAGTCTCCCTGTTAGTGGCAATGACCCTGACAAACATCTCTAAAACATTCTAATCACTAACATATCACCACAGTTTGCAAAATGAAGTTTAAACCTAATGAACCCGGCACTCAGCAGCCACCTCCCTTTCCCCATGATCTGGCCCATTTCACTTCTTCCCCCTTTGTTCGTATTGAAGAAAGGTAAGATCATGCATTTTATTTCTGTTTGGGAAAGGTAGCCTAATTCTGATTTTTGTTAATGGATTTTGCTCTCGATAATACTTCAGAAAACAATAAGGGCACTGGGCATGAGAAAATAAGTTCACATTTGTTGTTGTCACTGGGAATATCTCCAAAATTTTCCTCCTGATATTTAGTTTAAAAGTAGCTTTTACTCTAATGGACCATAGCACGTTTGCTTTATTCTTGCTTTATTTATTATTATGTATTTCATGTATTCCCATGGAGTCATTCCTTAGGGAATTTCTTTTCATCACCTCTCTATTAACAAGAAATATCCTAGATGTGGCCAAAGTGAATGCACCCCAACATGCAAGTGCTCTGAGGGGGACCATTTTTCCCTCTCTGGAGCAGCTTGCGTGATAATCACACATCTTACCTACACTTTCTTTGATTTCAAACTTAAAATATTCTAAGCATTTGTGCTATTCAACTTGTACTATTGTGCACATTCGTATAAAAGTTACCATTGTTAGAGAAACTAAGGCTCTGCTGTTAAGAGTGAAATGAAAATAATTAAGTTACTCTCTGCAAATCTCTTAGGGTTATCAGTAGAAGATTTTGACTTGAATACTCAAATAGGCCTGGATGTGCACACAGAGAGGGTGGCACTAACTAATGAGAGACTTTGTGTGCTTCTTGGGTGACAGAGAGAGGGGAAGCCAGCTAAGTCACAAGATGTTGCTGAAACAAACACTTGATTGGAGTGGGAGAATTGATATAGGTTAGAAGCAAGTAGGAGAGTCATTTCAAGGTGAGATGGGAACTTGAAAATCAGTGGGAAGCCAGAGAGAGAACTTAAGGGCAGAGTTGATAAGCTTTAGGGAGGAAAACATTTTTTTTTTTCTTTCCCTGAGACACTTCAGACTGATTGCAGGGGAGAACAGTAGAAACCAGGGAGGAGAAAAAAGGAGAAAATTACAGTATAAG
The DNA here is from genome assembly GCF_020740685.1 of Jaculus jaculus. NCBI lineage: Eukaryota > Metazoa > Chordata > Mammalia > Rodentia > Dipodidae > Jaculus > Jaculus jaculus. Next base: position 20,074,008 of record NC_059104.1, on the reverse strand, counting down.
TCACAGATGAAAAATTGTCAACATAAGTGTGAGGGTGGTTTTTTGTTGTTGTTGTTTGTTTGTTTCAATAGCAAGAAGATTCTACTATTGAAATTTGCCACCCAAACTGGCTCACCTCAGGGGAGCCGAGGTGGCAGTCTAATGTCCTTCTGACAGATGGATTTCCATTCTCTCTCCATAAAGTGTGAAGCAGAGCTCCGTGACAGTAAGGGAGAAGACACAAGGGCTTTGAAGTTCACTTGCTTATTGGACACTGAGAGTCTGCAATGTATGCATGTTTCTTGTGTGCCCTTAGATACCTTGTAACTCCTTGGCCTCAGCATTCTTTTATTTTTCTTTGTAAACAAAATCACAAAAATGATCATCTGTTCACTGGTCTTGTAAGGCTGGAATTCAGGTCTCCATCTTCTTACCTGGGAAGCATGCTCCTTTGCAGACACGGTTTGACTCACAATGTTGAAGGGAGAGGGTGAGATAAGATCTTTCTGAGCTGATTATTGCCCAGTGGTTTGTTCCCCCCACCTCTCAACTGAAGGATGAGAAAACCAAGATTCACAGATGTTACATATTTTGCCTTTCCTCAAGCCCTGTGGCTGGTCACATTGGATCATGATTGTAGAATGTTTCTCCCTTACTTTTTTATATTTATTATTTTTTAGTGAGAGGGAGAATATGGATGGGGCAGGGCCTCCAGCCACTGCAAAGGAACTCCAGCTGCATGCACCAGCCACCTTGTGCATCTAGCTTATATGGGTTCTGGGGAGTCAGTTCTGCGTCCTTAGGCTTAGCAGGCAAGTGCATTAACCTCTACACCATCTCTCCAGCCTGCTTTCTTCCTTCTTGATGGCATTTCTCTCCGTTGTTTCACTCTTTTCCCCTCACAAGTGCCTAATTCATCCTCAGATTTGCTATTCAGACACAGTTTCCTGAAGCATTTCCTTGAGTAACCCAAATAGAATTCAACAGCTCATTTAAAAAAAAAAATTTTTTGGCTTATTTATTTGAGAGCAACACACAGAGAGAGAAAGAGGCAGTTTGAGAGAGGGAGAAAGAGAGAGGAGAGTGGGTGCACCAGGGCTTCTAGCCACTGCAAATGAATTCCAGATGCATGGCCCTCCTTGTGCATTTGGCCAACATGGATCCTGGGGAATGGAGCCTTGAACCAGTGTCCTTAGGCTTCACAGGCATGTGTTTAACTGCTAAGCCATTTCTCCAGCCCAGCAGCTCATTTGTGTGTGTGTGTGTGTGTGTGTTTGACTTTCATGCAATCCTAAAGTCACTCTTGCAAAATTACAATGCATACTTTTTAAAATATTCTATTTATTTGAGAAAGAGAGGGAGAGAGAGAGAGAGAGAGAGAGAGAGAGAGAGAGAGAGAGAGAGAGAGAGAGAGAAATGGAGGGAGGGAGGGAGGGAGAGAGAGAGGCATATTTAGAGAGAATGGGCACACTAGGGCCTCTAGCTACTGTAAATGAACACCAGACACATGTTCCAGCTTGTGCATCTGGCTTTACGTGGGTCCTGAGGAATCGAACCTGGGCACCTTTGGCTGTGTAGGCAAGCACCTTAACTGCTGAGCCATCTGTCCAGCTCTACAATGGTAATTTTGCATTTTTAATTTAATGTGTATGTAGATGTGTTTATAGCATAGCACTTGACATAATTCTGTGCAATACAGCCTTACAATTTTGCTGCATTGAATTAAACCTCAACCTTTCCTGCCCTCATAGAGGCTCGAAGTCTCATCCGGATGGAGAAGCCTTTGTGGATCACCTCTCCTGAACTTCTTCTTCTTACCTTTCTCCCCTGGGAAGATCCCATCTTTCCTTGGCACTCTGAACACATCCTCATTTCAAGACACACTTTTCTTGACATATATAGTTTGAATTTTGATCATAGTTAAGATTTTCTTTTGTTCTTCCAAGTTATAATTTGTAAGCTCCTTTAGGGGAAAATGTAGTTAATCTTTTTCTTTTTTATTTTTTCTTGTAACAAGCACCACAAATATTAGAAAGTAAAATAAACATGGGTAAATACATAAACATATGCATGCTTCCTTTAATATACTTATTGTGGAAAATCACCAAAATTGAAAAGTTCATGAGCTCTTTGGAATAACCTAATTAATAGATTATTTGCATCTTATGTATCAGGTAATCAAGTCCAAATAAGCTATAACATTTTGTCAAGGTCTCAGAACTTAGAAAATAATAATTAGAAAAAAGCAAAATGTCCTAATTATGGGACAATGTTTTGATGTATTTTCAGTTATATGATTCTAGTTCTTCAAGTATTTACATTATCATAGAACTCATTTTGATTTTATGACATGTAAATGAAAACTTATTTGAATATTATTTACATGATTACATAAATCATTTTGATTGATATTATTAGTTATTATATGTCTTATTAGTTACTGTTTCTATTGATAATTGTATAAACAATACAAATATATTTGCCATATAACTATCTAAAACATAGTGACTGATTCCCTTGGTTTACTATTCCTATAACTTTTAAATTTATTTATTTATTTATTTTTTTATAACTTGGCTATACTGTTGTATCCCTTCTCTCTCCTGCCCCCATTCTCCTGAGGAATCCTCTTCAGTGGGGTTATTGGTATTCACTGTGGTGTTCTAAAGGCCTCAGTCAGTCTCTGTGTGGAGTGGGAGATGGTGCCTCCCACCATGAGGCACTAACAATCTTTTGGATTACTTTTTATCAACAATTTTCATACATGAAGATAATACAAGTTGATTATAATCACCTGTCAAGAGGCAGGGGAGATGGCTTAATGGGTAAGGCACTTGTCTGAAAAGCCAAAAGACCCAGGTTCAATTCCTTAGGACCCATGTAAGCCAGATGCACAGTGGTGCATGTGTCCTGGAGTTTGTTTGCAGTAGCTTGAGGCCCTGGTATGTCCATTCTCTCTCTTTCTCAAATAATTTTTAAAAAGTAAACAAATGCAGTAATAATCTTTTAATACCTGCTTTTATCCCTCTCTGCACCAACCCCTTCCTTAAAGTCCTTATTTCTAACAAGACCCTCCTTATATTTTGATGACTTATTTTTGGTCCTCTTTCATTATTCATGTTGAAATGTTGAGGATCTCATTTTTGTGGAAGTAATGACAGCTGCTATGATATCATATTGTAATAATCACTGTTTGTCTGGAAGATAGTGTCCTAATCTATTCCTCCCTTTTCTAGTCTCACATTCTTGCTTTCCACTCTTCTGTGACATGCCCTGAGCCTTGGAGGGAATGTTATATTAATCAGTTTGTGTTCAGTATTCAGCCTCCACTTAGTCTCCACAACTTGCAAAGTTTTGCCATCTTCAAAATGAAGCTTTAATGACCAAAGATAAAATCAACACTAATCTATGGAGATAAATAGAATATATTAAGAAAACAAGGCTAGAGAGATGGCTTAGTGGTTAAGGTACTTGCCTGCAAAGCCAAAGGAACCATGTTCGATTCCCCAGGACCCACATGAGCCAGCCAGAGGTACAAGGTGGTATATGCATCTGGAGGTAGTTTGCAGAGGCTAGATACCCTGGCATGCCTATTCTCTCTCTAACTCACTCTCCCCTCTCTCTTTCAAATAAATAAATAAAAATACAAAAAACAAAAAGCAAAAAAAAATATGCAAAGGCAATTTGATAGGTAAAGTATATCCATTTAAGCAGTCAACAGTAGTGGCTTTCCTTTCAAGGTCTATGACCTTAACAGCCATAGGTTTCTGGGTGGATTCTCAGTACCAGGAAAGTACTCTCTCTCTTAGAGCAGGTCTCGGATCCAATCAGAGAGCCAGTTGTTATTTGCATTCCAGTTGTGTCGCTAGTAATTCAGACAGCACGTCTTGGCTTGTTTGTGCGGCACATACGGTTGTTCCACAGTTGGGTAAGCCTGTTGAATGTTTTCAAATCATCATTGCCATTTTCAAATATTTTGATACTCTCTGAAAACTGAAAACTATCACAGCTCGTGAAAGTTCATCTGGTGCTGAGCGTGGTGGCGCACGCCTTTAATCCCAGCACTCAGGAGGCAGAGACAGAGGTAGGAGGATCGCCATGAGTGTGGGGCCACCCTGAGACTTCATAGTGAATTCCAGGTCAGCCTGGGCTACAGTGAGACCCTACCTCATAAAACAAAACAAACAAACAAAAAAAGTTCACGTGGGTCTGGAGAGATGGCTAAGTGATTATAGAGCATTTGCTTGCAAAATTTCACAGCCTAGATTCCATTTCCTCAGTGTCCATGTAAAGCCAGATGCACAATGTGATGCATGCTTCTGCATTTCATTTGCAGGGACAGGAGGTCCTGGCATGCCCATACTCTCTCGCTCTCTCCCTCTCTCCCTCTTTCTGTCTGTCTCTTACTATCTCTAAATAAATAAAAATATTTTTGAATTAGTTATGTACACAGTGTGTATACAGCCATGTTGGTACCATCATTAGCCTCCTTCCTGTCCTCCCAGCTCCACACAGACCATCCTTGTTGGGGAATTTGAGTCGTGCATTGTGGGGTTAGCCATCAGTTATGGGTAAGAGGCAATGTGTTTGTGCATAAGGCCAACATGTGGCTCTAACATTCTTTCTGCCCCCTTTTCCGCAAATTTTCCTGAGCCATGTTGGGTTCATTTTAGGTCTGTTTCAATAATGAGGTCTTGGGAATCTCTGTGTCTCTGGATATCTAGTTTGGTAGGATTTGAGTGTTCTCTGTGTCTATCTCTTGAAGAATAAACAAGAACATGCCATTTTCCCAACTGGAGTTCATGATTGCCTTTTAATGTTTTCTGTTTAACAGGTGAATAAGATTTGTGGCCATCCAGTAAGAATGCCCACGCCAAGCCCCCCTTGTTCCTTTGACCTGAGCAAAGAGAAGCATGGGATGAAGATCTCTGCAAGGAATGGGGAAGAGACTCTTGCCACCAGAAGAAAGTAAGACCTTTGTTTTACAACCAAAAAAGAAAATAAGCAATTAACTTTACCGCAGAATAGAATGCATCCATTAAATAGACCCAAATGTGATATGGGAGAAAGCAGAGATTGACATTCATTCCAAAATTCTGTGGTTCAACCGGTTACATTAATTTGAAAAATAGATGCAGCTTAAGACCAAGATGTCTTTCTGTGTCTATAGGAAATAGTATATACTGTATTGTACATGTGATGATTGAGTGTGGATGGTATAACTGAAAGATGAACGTTTAATTCTAAGTAGTCTTTGCTGATTGCCATCTACTTTCTACACATAGCTACTAGAGACTGTCTTGCACAATCTATGACAGAGTAAATTTGCATGGTGGAGTAGATGGAGCACATCTGTATGATGTCATCAATATTACTGAAAATTTATCATTCACTGAAAGTGAGTTGGATAAAAAAGAAATTTCAATAATACATTTATCTGGAGTGCTTCAAAAGCTACCTGTGGATACAAAATGGAAAATGAGCCTTTGACATAACTTGTTATAACTCCCATTTCTGCTACTGTGCCCATCGCTATTGCACATGTTAAAGACTTCATTAGCACTTTAGTTGATAATTATTTGAAGATCATACGTATGCATTTCCTGATCAAACCAACATAGCTAGGAAGCACAGCAAAATGGGACTCTTGATATGTTTTATTTACTAGCAGAACTAAGCTAATGCAGATGAGACATTACAGAACACCTCACTACAAAATGTTAGAAAATGAAAAGTGGAAAATTTTAGAAATAAAACTGTCTCTTCAGTGAACTCCTGGTTATGCATCTTGCAGATTAATTTTTCTGTGTTTCTGACAAGTCGTGCACCATTATTCATTGTTCATAAATTAGGATAGATACATCACAGGCCAGTCTCACACTACCCAATGTGAACAAGTAGACGGACTGCATTTGAGTTCACTTATGTATTTCAATTTATGCTGTTTTCCCATCACTGTTCTTGCTTAATTGCCTTGGGGTTATATTTATGCTTGTTTCCCATGTATTGTGAGAATCTGTTCATAAACTAGCTCTGGATTTTATCTCTCACCAACTGATTATCCCTCCTGAGGTCGTAAATTTCAATGGAAATAGGTAAGCCAGTATAGTGAGGGTGACTTCTTCCTCATGCAGTTTACTCAAACTGCTCTCTTGAGCTTAATTCACAGCACAACCCTTCCACTGACTGAAACATTGCTTCTATTCAAACCTCATTTCATAGTAGGACATACCAGATCACATTTAGCTTATTGTGGACATGCTATGTTGTATGGACACTTGTTTAGTGCCTTGAGGGCATGCCAGGTGGCGTGGCCACTTAAGTCATGATAAAGTTTTTAGCTTGTATGAGAGCTCACTTACAAACAAACTTAAACTTGTCAGTCAGCCAAGCTAACTAAGGCATTTCCAATACCATTGAGAGGCCCAATGTCAGAGCTTCAGTAAAATCCAACAACAGAATGGGATTTTTTTTTTCCTCCTTATGTAAAACTCCCTGAGAATACCCTATGTTGCAGTCCGGTTTGTATTGCTGTTAGAAATCACCCAACCAAGAGCAGCTTCTGGGAAAAAGAGATTTATTTTGGCTTACAGGCTCGAAGGGAAGTTCCACGATGGCAGGGGAAAACGATGGCATGAGCAGAGGATGGACATCACCCCCTGGCCAATATAAGGTGGACCATAGCAACAGGAGAGTGTGCCAAACACTGGCATGGGGAAACTGGCTATAAAGCCCATAAGCCCGCCCCAAACAATACACTCCCTCCAGGAGGCGTTAATTCCCAAATATCCATCAGCTGGGAACCTAGTATTCAGAACACCTAAGTTTATGGGGGACACCTGAATCAAACCACCACACCCTATAAGTGTGTTAGGACAGCAAGTCCAGTGCATAAAGTGTTTTCTACTGTAAGTGAATGGATCCAAAAACTGCACTTCTTCATGAGTGTTAGGTCATCTTAGGTATAGATGTCTGTCTTTTCCTCTTCTGTCCTCCCTCCCCTCCCTTTCCCTCTCTTCTCCTTTGTTGTTGAGCCTTCCTTTTTCCTTCCTTCCTTCCCTTCTCCTTTCTTTTCTTCTTTCCTTTTTTTTTAAGGCAGGCAAGTGCCTTAACCACTAAGCAATCTCTCCAGCCATTTTTTCCCCTATCTCTCTCTCTTTCTTCCTTTTTCTAATCTCAAACTTTCATATTCTCAAGGCTGTCCTTGAACTCTTATTCTCCTGCTTCTGTCTCTCAGGTCTTGTGAAACCATGCACCATGCCTGGCTATGAATTTACCTATCATGTGAGAAGGGCCAGAACACTTCTTTCTTGCTGGTCACATTTGGCAACAAATGAAGCTGGGAAGCACTTGAATTCAGCACTTTGTATCTTCACACTCATGTCCATGTCCATGTCCAGTAAAGCATCAGGTCCCTGTCTGTCCCCAGAAAGCTATCTATAGTAAGTCATTTTGAGCCATGTCCATCTGCAGTAGGGCATCAGACCTATGGCCATCTCCGGTAAAGCATCTAGGATGATGTGCTTCATATTTTGTTTGTCTGGTAAAATGATGAATATAAAGATCATGTAGACTCTGTTCTGTCATGGACCGGGAAAATAGCCCTAAAGTCTAATAGTGCATGGAGTTCTCGCCAACAGAAAATTAGATATTTGTGATTGTCTTTATGAAATACTAAATCAATGAAATTATTTGTCACATCATTATCAGATTATCAGATGTCGGGGAACAATCTAAGTTATTCTAGCAGACACCACCTGCAAAAGAATATCTTTTCAAAATATTTTTGTTTTTATTTACTTACTTATGAGAGAGAAAGAAAGACTGAGAGAGAGAAAGAAAGAAATAGGTGCATCAGAGCCTCTAGCCATTGCAAATAAACTCTAGATAAATGTGCCACCTTATGCATTTGGCTTACATGGATTCTTGGGAGTCAAACCTGAGTCCTTAGGCTTTATAAGCAAGTGCCTTAACCATTAAGCCACATCTCCAGCCCCAAGAATATCTTAAATTGAAATCACTCTGTGGCTCTGTTGGTCACATTTCAAATATTCTTCCAGTTGTATGTTGTATGCAAACACATGAGGTAGCCATTAGAATTTACCACCAAGGTATTTTTTTTTTAATTCATCTTTGACAATGGCCTTATTCCCAGCCTCTCCATAATATCTTCAATTACTTCTGTTGGGGAATCAATGTGAGGCTATAGGAAGACCAAAAATATTTCCAGGGTATTTTTGTTTCCTCTGAGTTCCCTTTCTGCTAACTGGTTTCCAAATAGGGGGTTCCTTTATACATTTGATTTATCCATTTGAAGGAACTTCTTTATATGTTCCAAGTATGGTTCATTAAGTTTAGACTTCATATAGTTTTCAAACACAGTTATTCACTTAAATGCATAAAAGCTAAATGAGAAGTATCATTGTAAGATTATCAACTTTTTTTAAAAATAGTTCTCTCTTTTTTTTTTTATAAATTTTGTTCATTTTTTATTTATTTATTTGAGAGTGACAGACATAGAGAGAAAGACTGATAGAGGGAGAGAGAGAGAATGGGCGCGCCAGGGCCTCCAGCCACTGCAAACGAACTCCAGATGCATGCGCCCCCTTGTGCATCTGGCTAACGTGGGACCTGGGGAACCGAGCCTCGAACTGGGGTCCTTAGGCATCACAGGCAAGCGCTTAACCGCTAAGCCATCTCTCCAGCCCGATTATCAACTTTTTTGAGTGAGGAGGGGAGATAGACTATATATAATCCAGGCTGGTTTCAAACTTGTGAGGATGGCCTTGAACTCTTCAGCCTATTGTCTCTTTGTTCCAAATGCTGGATCTGCAGGCATGCATCACCATGTATGGTAATATAACCTTCTTAAGACAGAAATTCTTAACTTTTACATCAAGAATATTCCTTTTTATTTAAAATGTATGTTTTGCTATTTACAAGTACATTATTCTACCATATATTTTGTTCTCTGTATAGTTTTATTCCTATCATGTAATAAAATTAATTCCACTTAGTATAGAGAGAATGCTTTATACATAAGGTGAATGTTACATTTTAAAATTTCAAATTATTAGTCAATTTTCCTAACATTCTCCCAAAACAACCTATCCTTTCATTGTTGATTTAGGTTTTTCATTTAATGCATGTGATGGTTAATCTAATTGTTATTTAATGGCATCTACAATCACCTAGGAAACAGACTTCAAGGCATGTCTGTGAAGGAGTTTCTAGATTAGGTTAGTTGATGTGGGAAAACTCAAATTTTCTTGATTATTTGTCACTTCTTATTATTGGATCAGATCTTTGATCTACTTTGGAAGAGTGATGCTAAAAATGGAAATCAGACATAATTGTACAAATACATTTGTTGAGTTAAGCGGATTTTCTGCACCTATTAATTAAAACTAAAGGAAAAGTCACTAAAAATAGACAAGGAAGAACAAGCTTCCAAATGACCTATTCAAAGCCTTACCATAAAAACTGCTTTGTGGGGTGGAGAGATGGCTTAGTGGCTATGTCGCTTGCCTGCAAAGCCTGATGGCCCCAATTTGATTCCCCAGAAACCACATAAAGCCAGATGCACCAAGTGGCACTTGCACATAGAATTTGTTTGCAGTGACTGGAGGCCCTGGGGTGCCTGTTCTGTTTGCCTCTCTTCTGTCTATCTCGCTATGCTTACAAATAAAAAAAAAAAATTAAAAACTTGCTTTATGTAATACATAAAAAGTGAAATTAAATTAGAAACTAATATTTCCTGTAATATTTCCTGAGGTAAGTTTTATAAATTAGTTAAATTAGTATTATATGCATGATAAATTTTTCATAGGTGTTCATTTGTATTTACTTTGTAATAGTTTTATGAGAGTAATGCTAGCAGAAACTACTTCCTATGATTTAAACCAAGTCAACACTATTACAACAAAGTGAAGTTATAAACCATATCACTGAATGCCTACGTAAACGAAGATAAAATTGTGTAATGTTGGCAAACAATTAAAACGTATTTTATAATGATGCCATGTTCTTTTAAAATTATATTGTTACATTTTACTTTATTCTTTAAAAATTTTATTTATTTGAGGGAGGAAAAGCAGAGAGAGGGAAGAAGAGAGAGAGAGGGAAGAAGAGAGAGAGAAGGAGAGAGAGAGAAAGAGAGAGAGAGAGAGGGAGAGAAAGAGAGAGACAATAGGCATGCTGGAGGCCCTGGCACACCCATTCTTGATTATCTCTCGTCATACATTCTTTTGGCTTTTTTTTTTTTTTGCAGAAGAATCTTTCATTCTTAAAGAATATTTCAAGAAGTCCTAGAATTCTAGGTTGTCATTCTTTTAACATCTAATCCATAATTAAGTTCGGGATTTGACAGTATGTGCTGGTGTGCGGAGGGGTTGTGGAATCCCTAATGCGGCGGCTGCTGGGCCCCCTCACATCCCCTTACCTGCACATCCTGACTACCACCGGGCTGCGGTGTCGTAACTGTTGGTAGCTCCAGGCTTTTCCATTCTCTAGTGAATTAGTGTCTACAAATAGGAGTCACCCATGTTCCTTACCTGGTGTTACCAAATGAACCCTTCTAAAACTTAGTGTTTGATAGAGTGAGAACTTATTACTTATTACTGAGAACTTATTTGCTGTGGGCTAGGATTCTGGGAGCTGATTGGTTAGGAGGATTTGGCTCAGGATGTCTAGAGACAATGCTGTGAAGGTCTGATGAGGTCTGGGTCACTGGAAAGTGTCAGGTAGGCTGGAGTGTTATCTCCCAGGATGGCGCACTGACTTTGCTGTCAGCACAGGACCTGCTTTCTCAATCAGGAGGACCTCTCCACCAATCTCTGCAATGTTCTCACAACACTGTGACCAGCTGCCCTCAAAGTGGCAGATCTAGGAGAGAGCCAGGAAGAAGTTGTAGTGTTATGGGATCGCCTCAGAAGTCATACAAAGTCATGGTCATTTGTGTCATACCACATATTACACTGCACAACTCTTTTCAGCATGCAAGGGGCTACACTTGGCAAAAAGGGCACGATTACTGGTGGTGTAGAAGATTGCTTACCACTCATCTCTTCTACCTGCAGCAAAAGGACAGATTCCCGCTTGCCTCTCCTGCTTGTCAGCACCCTGTAAGGTTTTGGTGTAAGAAGTTTGCCCCTCTCTGAAGGTGGCAAAAACAAGCTTGTAGTGAAATTTGTGTTGCCACATCTTTGTTGAACTCCTTCCTCCCCCCATATTCTCATGCTTCCCTTGCCCCCCTCTCTCACAGGAAGAATCTTTCAGCAAGTCCTCCATCCACATCCAAACCCTGCCTCAGGCCCCGTCTCTGGGGTTTCTGACTGACAGATGTTTGACTTTATATGAAAGCACCTAAAATCATTGCAGAAGGAGTGTTGATTATGGTAGATCGTTGTTCTACATGTAGGTACTTCTCTTCGTATTCCAAAGGTCTAACCATTTTATTTATTCCTCTGTGTTCATCTTAATGTCTTGTGATACATTTATGCATTATTTTGCTCTTATAATTGAGACAGAGAAATTTACTTATTAAAACATGTCTGGATAAGAAGTGTCCTAAGCTCATTTATGGAGTATGTTAACTTTGTTTCAGTTGGAAAGTAGGGAAATAACCCTTAGATTTAAAATTTATTTGTTTTTTATTTTATTTTATTTTATTTTTATTTATTTGAAAGCGACAGACACAGAGAGAAAGACAGATAGAGGGAGAGAGAGAGAATGGGCGCGCCAGGGCTTCCAGCCACTGCAAACGAACTCCAGACGCGTGCGCCCCCTTGTGCATCTGGCTAACGTGGGACCTGGGGAAACGAGCCTCGAACTGGGGTCCTCAGGCTTCACAGGCAAGCGCTTAACCGCTAAGCCATCTCTCCAGCCCTAAAATTTATTTCTTATTTTGTGTGTGTGGTGTATGTATGTTTTGTTTTCCACATGTACATGTATACACCCTGTGTGCATGTGTGTGGAGGCCAGAGAAGACCACTGGGTGTCTTCCTCTGTGACTGTGCTAATTCCTTGCAACGTAGTCTCTCGCTAAGCTTGGAACTGCCACTTTTTAGTCAGGTTGGCTGATGAATGAGTCCCAGTGAGTCTCCTGTCCCCTTGGCCCTGAACACTGGGGTTACAGGCATCCATGGCCACATCAGGCTTTTGCATTAGTTTTGGGGGTTGAACTCAGGTCTACCTGCTTCTCAGCAAACATTCCACTGAGTCATTTCCTTACCCTCGATTTGAATTATTTTTATTTTAAAAATATCATTGGTTGAGTTGAGTTTACCTTGTTTTATTTTTTGTTTTTTCATCCTGTCAAGCAAACCATGAGCTAATTGAAATCTGTGTGTTTCACACATGCCCTTGCATGAGTCTCTAGAGTGGAGCTAGGCTAGGAAAGACACGGCTCCTTTAATCAACTAGCAACTTGCCACTATTTCCTTTTTTGGTTAGGAAGCCAATCAACACAGCTATCTGGGACACTGCACTCATATAGTTGTCTAAACCATTCCAGGCAGAGAGATTTCCCAGTGGCAGTTCCCATTCCCTGCTTGATTTCCACAAGTTAGCTGGTAAAGAGACACTATTAGCAAGCTTAAATCGGCAATCATTAGCTGTACATTATTATTTCAAAGTGGTGTGGCTGTGCCAATTAAGTGGGTAATTAGGAAAACCCCAGGACAATAAATTAAGACAGAGCCTCAACACCACTGTCCCATCTGTTCTCCAGCAAGCTTTCCAATTAGCCGAGCCTCTCACTGCAGATCTCATGACAGACTGAGTTGGTGGCATGCAGAATGTGTATTTGGGTAAGAGACCCTAATCTAGGTGATTAGTAAAAATAAGATATTTAATATTTGACAGAATTTTGATGCCAAGGAGGGTATAGAAGATTTGTTTTACAGATTAGATTTTTGACAAAAAATATGTATTTATTTGCAAAGGAAAGAGAGAGAGAGAGAGAGAACTTGAGGGCCTCTTCCCACTGTAAATGAACTCCAGACACATGTGCCATTCCGTGCTTCCAGCTTTATATGGGCACTGGGGAATAAAACCCAGGTGGCAGACTTTGCAGTCAAGTATCCTCAACCACTTAGCCATCTCCCTAGCCATATATATTGGATTTTGAATGTTTGAAATAAAATATAATTTAAAACTTAAAAATTCTCTTCAGAACTTAATTGTAATACTATGCCATCAAGCATTTCTATTTTTCTATTTTTATTTTAATGCACTTATCACATTGTTATTTGAGTGAAAAGGTTATTACTTGGAACATTAATCATCTAATATATTAAGAACAGAAACTAAAAACAAATTCTGGAGGTTGTAGAGCTTTTGCAGATAAATAAAGAAGGACATCTTTCTGATTGAAGATGTCATTGTGAACTGACGCAAACTAATATACTGTCAACACACACACAAACTCACAGTGATTTAATTAATTAAGCAAACAGGAAAGTATCCATATATAATAAGGATCTAAATTCTATTCAGGATTATTACCAAGGCAGATGTAATAGATTTTTTGTTAAATGAGATCAGGTAACTTCAAAGATGAATTTACAATAACCATACTTGTTGCAATGCTTTATTAATAAATTCAAAATGAATTTATTTTTAAAAACATAGCACACTGGCTATATGTGATGTTTTGCCATAATGCATATATTTCACACATGAATATATACGTAGATCTTTAAAACGTCAATTCTGAAAATAGTTTACTATCTCCTGTAGTACTAAAGAAAGCAATTTAAAATCTATTTCTTAAGAGGAAGTTAGATATTCTTTGAGGTGCCATTATTATTTATTATCTGGATGTCCAATTTACTACAACAAAGGTCATGTTCCTCTGAATGAAAAAAGGTTTTGTTTAATTCAAACCAGTGCTTAGCAAGTGGTGGTATAAGTGCTTCCAGGGCAGCGCAGGCCAAGATAAAGGTTTAGACAGGGTGGCAGGGTGAGGGTACAGAAGGCACTGAGGGCCGTAAGTTACAAGGCAGACCCCAGTCAGGACCTACATGAGTCATAAAGATCAGGGCCTGCAGGGGGTCAAAACCCAGGCACACAGGAAGCGCAAATGCCAGAAGGTAGAGAAAACATATGGCAAAAGTTTAGGCTGGTGTTTCTTAACCTTTGGGATCATGTATCCCACTGAGAATCTGATAAAGCATTCCCAGAGAAAAGAAAGCTCATAAACACATGCAGGCAGAATTGTGCTGCCTTGGAAAGCAATTTGCTCCGTCTGAAACTAATAGTAAAGAAAGACAGAAAGACGTCTTTAAAAATGCATTTGCTTTGGCATTCTATAGGCTCATGGAAAAATTTCTAGCTGCTTCATGATATGCCTTAAAACAGGGTAGCATTAAACTAACTGAACACCTCTTGCCTGGAAACAAGAGATAGTTTCACCTACATGGTACACAATTGATTTTAAAATTATGATTGTTTGTAGTTGGGGTAATACATCCACAAACACACACACACACACACAAACACATAGTTAGTATCTGGTAGACTTCCATTTCTTGTTTTGATTGTGACAAAAATTGAAAGTTGAAGAACAACTATGGAAGTTATCCTTGGCATAAAACTCCATAGCGTGTTTGGTTAAATGATTATAGACTTATGTCAGGCAATATGGAAATTACTGTTAAATTTTCATGTTCTGTTGATGTACTGAAAAGCACTGGCCATCAAGGTATGACATCAATTCGTGGTATCTATAAAAATGACCCTGTTAAAATTAGGATCATAGAAGGAAAAGGGATCTGTCCACATTTCTCATGACCAAAAGAGTAAGAATATATTTTTTTCAAGCCATAGAAAGAAAGGCTTTTAAATTGGGCAGCTTTCATGCTAGTTCTCAAAAAACCTATTTCTAAGTAATAGTTTGTCCAGATTCACCAGGAGCTTTCCATACTGTTTATAGTGGTGGCTGTAAGGCTACCTCATACATATGACTCTAAATATCTCTAGAAGGGGACCAAACTGTGAAGGGAATTTTCTACAAATAGTATATGCCAAAAACCTTTCTTCATTCCTTAGCACCTTCATTTCTGTCTTCCTCCCTCCTTCTCCCCCTGTCTCTCTTCTTCCCTCCCTTCCTTTTTTCTCAACTTCTTTGTCTTGCTCTCTCTCTCTCTCTCTCCTTTCTTTTTTTTTTTTTTAGCAAACATAAATATACTATCTATTTCCTTTGAAACAACAAAAAATGTCTCAGAGTTGAAAATCATTTGAAATTAGGTTCCCATCTTTTTCTTCCACTGAGAGACTCTAAAAAGTAAGGAGATAGTTGAAGAGATTTTTCAGCAGTTAAAGGTACTTGCTTAAAACGCCTGAACTCCTAATGGCCCAGGTTCAATTCCCCAGTACCCACGTGAAACCAGATGCACATAGTGGCATGTGTATCTGGAGTTCGTTTGCAGTGGCAGGAAGCTCTGGCATGCTATATCTCTCTCTTTCTCTCTATGTCTCTCTTTCTCTCTCTGTTTGCCTCTTTATCTCTCTTCCAAATGAATATTTTTCTTTTCTAAAATGAGGAGAAATCAAGTTCATGCCATGATGAAATTGAAAATTTCAAATGAATATATGAAAACGTTTCATACTTATGCATGGACTGTGTTGGGGGTAAGTAAAGATGACACATGAGATCTGTTCCTTATGCTACAGTGGAAACATTAGGTGCTTTTGGAGGCTCATGGGTGTTCCACCTGCATCAAAGCTTATGAGTATTGTCTTCCTTGGTTGGCGTGCTAGAGAACATTTCCAACATTTTAAATATGCCAACTTAATTTAAAGTGTGGTAAAGATGCAAATGCATAGCAGGGGAGATAGGGAACAGGAAGTGTCAAAAATAATATAGTATTTAGTTGCATGTAAAAATGAAATGACAGTTTCCAATTTCTCCATAATCGTCCTTAAGGTAGTTAAATAAATATGTACCAACTTTAGAATATTATACACTAAGCTAATGATGGATTTATAATCTTCATCTTATTTGATTTTGTGCACATTTTTAAATTTAGCCCTGATATAAGGATTATATGAATTACAATGATGGAAGGATATAGCATTTTAATTTATATCACTTGTAATATAGTATAGATATAAAAACTTTATATATCATAACAAAATAAGACCTGAAATGTAAAATTAGCAAATGTACTGATTCTACTCTAGGTCACTCATAGAGAGACCCATTGCATTTTGAGTTTTAGTATTTTAAGTTATTTGAAATTCAGTCCTTTAGGGCATCATAAAATCATAACATGCACGCAGTCTTGTTTGAATCTTCTTCAATGGAAAACAGAGTAAATGCGTTCTAAGGTATGTTCTTTTGCAGCATGGGACAATGACATTTGATCAAGTTTTGAAAACTTAGTTCTGAGTCTTTGGAATGAGTTTTAAATCATGCCGGAGAAGGGTATCTTCAGGAGAGCACCTTTTTAGACATTGAATAGCATCTCTATTGACTTCCAGCTGAGGCTTAGGTAAAATTATAGGAGAGCTCTCAACTTGAAGCACCTGTCTGAAAACAACTCTCTGCAAAGGTAGTGTAAGGGTATTTGTGATTGTTTTTGGATTCCTTTTCCTTTCTCCTTCCTCTTGCTTCCCTGTTTCTCCTCAACCTGCCACCCATTCTGAATCCCTTTAACTTTGTTGAGGAGTCATAGTCATGTAATGAAAGGCAATCATATCATGTGAATGAAAGGGCTTTCCCATAGGGAAGGGGAAACCTGGAATCACTTAGCCAGGAAAAAAAAATCCAAGAATGATGCCAAAACAGGTCACAGTTCCCATAACGAGTAGTGAGTTCAGGTGGGGTTCAGAGAGCAGACTTCGTGAGTTTCTCTTTTAGGCCAAGGGAATTTTTTTTTCCTTTTTAATCAAATATGAATGTAATGTGCTTGAAATACATTTATGTCTTTATGACTCAATAAATGTGTCTGTTGTCTTATAGCACATTGCTTCTCCATGATGTATCCACCCTTCCATGTCTCTGGGGCAAAGAAACTAGACTTCAGCTCTCCTTATTGCCCATCTATCTGCAGGCACTACGTTATTGTCAAGTACTTCTGAAGAGAACTGTTTCTGCTAGGGAATAGAAATCTAAAAATATTTTGTCAAATAGAATGACTTAGGTGAGAATAAAGTTAAATGATTAAATATAGATTCTGAACAGCAAGCGAAAATAATTTTTATCTAGAAATATGTAATTATATATTTCCTCTGCTGAGCAGGAGACTGACATTTTAACTGTCTTCTGTTTGACAGCTGTGGTCAGACATCTCTACAGGGTTCAGCCTGCTCATTAGTGCCACATTAACCTTAACTTTGCCTCAGGCTATTAACTAGCAAACTGCACATTTGACCTTTGTTCTACAGATATTTTCAAACAGTGTTCAAGGCACTGCTTTTAATTTGGGTTGTGTATTATGTGTGGACTGACTTTAGGGGTAGAAAAAAAATCAATATATGTCATTAAATAAAGAAGCATGTGGTTAGAGACATTCCACAGAGAAAAAGCTTTATTTGAAATTATGATTCTTCTGCAATATATTTTCTAGATAATTAGCTTGGATAAAATTAGAAATAGTGTCTTCTGTATCCAATGGGGAAAAAAGCGATGAAGTTCAAAATGTGAAAAATTATAAATGTTTTCAATAAAATACATTGCCACTAGATCAGAATACTAGATGATTAGGAATGCCTGTTGAACATACTTTGTTTCTAGAAATTTCTGGCTCAATAAAATGCAAAATCAAATGTAAAAATTAGAGCCACATTCTTGAAGGCACATATTTCCTTCAAAAATTAGCAAAGTTGTAAATTCAAATAGGTGCTTCTTTGCAAACCATATGTACGTCATATGACATTCATATACATTAAAACATAAATTATCTATGAGACTGTGTGTGGCTGTATTCAGTTAATGAAATGTTTTATAGCTATATAAAAACAAGTATGAAAAATAAGTATATTTGTGAAGTTTAGGGGTTTTGTGATCTCCTGTTAAATGAGAAATTTATTTTTCATCTATGTGAATAGGTGGGTAATAGCTCTATAAAATTAAACCATTTTGATATCTTTATCTTTCTGTTTATGTCTATGATCACTTGCTAGTGTGCATGTAGACAGAGCTGAGGAAGAATAAATGCCGTAGTGTTAACAGTGGTTAGTTCAGGAAGGTAAAATGGAAGGCATGTGGAGGAACAGATACCCGTCTGCTTTTCATACACCTTTCAACAACTTATAGGGAAGTTGTTTCTTTGATATGAAAGGTATCCGTGATATTGCTGCCAATGGAAAGGGCTGTTCCATTTCACAGTATTAAATGAGCCTGGATAAGTCAACAGATCCAGAAAGGACAACTCCAAGATGGACTCTGTCTGTCTGTCTAGCTGTCTACGCACGCGCACACACACACACACACACACACACACACAATACCAAATGGTGTATCAGGAGCTTTTTTTTTTTTTTTTTTTTTTTTTTTTGTCACCACTGGCCTCCAGGGCATGGGAAGCAATGAAGCAAGAACTATGCAAGCCCATGTTTCCCCTCTGCCTTCACTAAGCCCAGGGCAAACATGCTGAAGGGATGAATGAGCAATTGTTCTGTAGACCTTTTCTTCTCTACTGAGCCAGAACAGTGCACAGGGCTGCTCATTAGCCACTGATCATCAGCATTTACCCCACTCCCTGCTTCCTGTGTCAAACACTTCACATTGGTCAGGATAAACAGATCACTCCTATTTGAACATATAATATTCTAATTGTAGATTTAGGCAGGAAGAAGTGATATGTCTCTGTTTTCTAGGATAACAATGTACAAAAGGTTGATACATGTAATTTTTTAAAATGTCATAATTTGTAGGATTTTTAAAAGCATATGGTATTATTTATCTAGTTAATTTTTCATCGCTGATTTATCAATTCAACATTTTCTAATATTGATAAGTGATGAGACTTTCCACCAATGAATTAAATTAAATATCAAAGTGTGTATTGATGAAATGATAATTCAGATTTAGTTACTTCTCACGAGTCTTTTTGTTTCTCTGGTTTTTCCCCTGTTTTCATTTATAGAATAACAGAGCTGGATTCAATCTCTTGTTCTCAAACCTCAGCTGTATATTACTGTCCTGTAGGAAGCTTTCAGAAAAACCAGGTACACAGGCCTACCTCAAGTCAATGAATCTGAATATCTGAGAGAGAAATTAATCTAGTTGTGCCATTTAGAATATATCCCGAGTGGCATGTGGGTAGAATGTGCAGCCTCTTGAGGGTCTTTCTAATTCATTACAACATATCACCCATGCGCTCCTATGGGAAGCTGCTAAGACAGAAGTGTGACTAAGTAGGAATGGGCCATTACATGTTGCATCACATATCCTTGGGAACTGTCTGGAGCATTTTTAGTTGAGTCTTCACAGCTGGCAGACTTGTATTTTTGACCTCTACAATTTCTTAATAGGAGACACTAGGACCATACAATTGTTTCTCTTCAACCTAGGGATGGGTCCACAAGTTAAAGCATCCCAAGTCATCTTTGCTTCTTATGAACTAAAGAGTACCTTAATCAAAGAAATGTATTTATTGCAAAATGTCCCCAGCTCTGGAAACTGACATAAAATTAGATTGTGTCTGGGGTTAGCTGAATAAGATTTTAAGTGCCCAATGTCTCATATTGTGAAGAATTGGTTCACACTTTCATTATCTTGCTCTTGTAAATTTTTAGCTTTGATTCTTTTTATAAAATATTTTATTTATTTTTATTTATGTATTTGAAAGCAGCAGACAGACAGAGAGAGAGAGAGAGAGAGAAAGAGAGAGAGAGAGAGGAGAGAGGGAGAGAATGGGTACACCAGGGCCCCCAGCCACTGCAAACAAACTCCAGATGCATGCGCCCCCTTGTGCATTTGGCTAATGAGGGTCCTGGGGAATCGAGCCACACACCGGGGTCCTTAGGCTTCACAGGCAAGCGCTTAACCACTAAGCCATCTTTCCAGCCCTTAATTTTGTTTCTCTTTCCACTTTCCTCTTTGTACTTTTGTGAGACTTTGATTATTTCGTAAAGCATTGTCTATCTAAAAGATTCCATCCATATCCGGGGCTTTAATCACCACTTCTGTAACTGATAAGGCACACAAGCCCTGTGCAGTCCACGCGGGGCCCTAGGTTTGCATTTGCAGCGTGGTGGGGTGACGCCTGACCCTCCTGCAGTTCCATCGGTAGCGCCGCCTGTTTGCTATCTGGAGGTATAGAATTGTGGTCCCCATCACCGAACAATTCCATCTGAATCTTCAAAATGGCAAGATTCCCAGATGTTTTCTACACATTTTTAAGTTTGAAACGTAGCCTTCCAGTTGCTTTCTCTGTATCTGGGTGTTTCAAAGCAATTTCAAGCCAGACACATTGATTAATTCCCATTTAATATCAGTTCTGGATTTTAGAAGGTTTCATTGACAATGGGAGGTGAATGTTAACAATAAAAAAAAAAAAATCCAGGTATGTAATCCAAACACACAGTAATTTTACAGAGACAGATGACGAGAAAGGCCATGTCAACACGGCAGCAGGAGAGAGGGTTGGCAAAGAAAAAACATCATCTTCCCTCTAGGATCTCTGGCTGTTCTGAGAGAAATGGAACCAGGGAGCTATCACTAAAACTGGAGTAGGCAGTTTGGGGACCGTAAAATAATTTATTCAGGCTGGGCGTGGCGGTGCATACCCAGAACTTGAAAGGCAGACGTAGGAGGATTGCTGTGAGTTGGGGGCCACCCTGAGACTACATAGTGAATTCTAGGTCAGCCTGGGTTAGAGCAAGACCCTACCTTCAAGAACAAAAATATCTATTCAGGGGCTTGCAAGATGGCTTAGTGGTTAAGACACTTGCATCCAAATCCCAAGGATCCAGGTTCAATTCCCTAGGACCCATGTAAAACCAGTGCACAAGGTGGAACATAAGTCTGGAGTTCATTTGAAGTGACTGGAGGCTCTAGCAAGCCCACTCTCTCTCTCTCTCTCTCTCTCTCTCTCAAATAAATAAACAAAAATAAATATAGTTTTAAAAAGTCTGTTTAGATTCATACCAACAATTTGAAGTTCTCAGAAATTCTTCTATTTGTGCATGACCTTATCTTCTTTTCTAGAAAATTCTTTGACCCCCCTAACGAGGGGTCATTGATTAGGACACATTCTTCCCTTCACTGTGTCCCAGCCATTTAGGACAGTGCCAGTGTCTTTCTTAATTATGTTGTTAGTAGCTGCAGCGGTAGAATTCATATTTGCTTTAGCACGCCAGCTAGTAGGGGCCTAGCCAGCAAGGACTCCCTCGTCCTCTGATAGGACAAGGGAGTCCTACTTACCGTTCTAAATACGAACTGATAGTGGCAGTGCCCAAGGCACGCTCCTTCCTCACCTGTGTCAGTGGTGAGCCACACTCATGCTTCTCCCAGTCATTTTGTTGTCAGTTGCCTGGAAATTTTTTAAATTTATTTTTCAATTTTTTTCCTTCCTTCCTTCCTTCTTTCCTTCCTTCCTTCCTTCCTTCCTTCCTTCCTTCCTTCCTTCCTTCCTTCCTTCCGTCCTTCCTTCCTTCTTTAAGGCCTTCCTTCCTTCCTTCCTTCCTTCCTTCCTTCCTTCCTTCCTACCTTCCTTCCTTCCTTCCTTCCTTCTTTAAGGCCTTCCTTCCTTCCATCCTTCCTTCCTTCCTTCCTTCCTTCCTTCCTTCCTTCCTTCTTTAAGGCCTTCCTTCCTTCCTTCTTTCCTTCCTTCCTTCTTTTCTTCCTTCCTTCTTTAAGGCCTTCCTTCCTCCCTTCCTTCCTTCCTTCCTTCCTTCCTTCCTTCCTTCCTTCCTTCCTTCCTTCCTACCTTCCTTCTTTAAGGCCTTCCTTCCTTCCCTCCCTCCTTCTTTCCCTCCTTCCTTCCTTCCTTCCTTCCTTCTTTAAGGCCTTCCTTCCTTCCTTCCTTCCTTCCTACCTTCCTTCCTTCCTTCTTTAAGGCCTTCCTTCCTTCCTTCCTTCCTTCTTTAAGGCCTTCCTTCCTTCCTTCCTTCCTTCCTTCTTTAAGGCCTTCCTTCCTTCCCTCCCTCCCTCCTTCTTTCCTTCCTTCCTTCCTTCCTTCCTTCTTTAAGGCCTTCCTTCCTTCCTTCCTTCCTACCTTCCTTCCTTCCTTCCTTCCTTCTTTAAGGCCTTCCTTCCTTCCTTCCTTCCTTCCTTCCTTCCTTCCTTCCTTCCTTCCTTCCTACCTTCCTTCCTTCCTTCTTTAAGGCCTTCCTTCCCTCCCTCCTTCCTTCTTTCCTTCCTTCCTTTCTTCCTTCCTTCCTTCCTTCCTTCCTTCCTTCTTTCCTTCCTTCCTTCTTTTCTTCCTTCCTTCTTTAAGGCCTGCCTTCCTCCCTACCTTCCTTCCTTCCTTCCTTCCTTCCTTCCTTCCTTCCTACCTTCCTTCTTTAAGGCCTTCCTTCCTTCCCTCCCTCCTTCTTTCCCTCCTTCCTTCCTTCCTTCTTTAAGGCCTTTCTTCCTTCCTTCCTTCCTTCCTTCCTTCCTTCCTTCCTTCCTTTCTTCCTACCTTCCTTCCTTCTTTAAGGCCTTCCTTCCTTCCTTCCTTCCTTCCTACCTTCCTTCCTTCCTTCTTTAAGGCCTTCCTTCCTTCCTTCCTTCCTTCCTTCCTTCTTTAAGGCCTTCCTTCCTTCCTTCCTTCTTTAAGGCCTTCCTTCCTTCCTTCCTTCCTTCCTACCTTCCTTCCTTCCTTCCTTCCTTCTTTAAGGCCTTCCTTCCTTCCTTCCTTCCTTCCTTCCTACCTTCCTTCTTTAAGGCCTTCCTTCCCTCCCTCCTTCCTTCTTTCCTTCCTTCCTTCCTTCCTTCCTTCCTTCCTTCCTTCCTTCCTTCTTTAAGGCCTTCCTTCCTTCCTTCCTTCCTTCCTTCCTTCCTTCTTTAAGGCCTTCCTTCCCTCCCTCCCTCCTTCTTTCCTTCCTTCATTCTTTAAGGCCTTCCTTCCTTCCCTCCCTCCCTCCTTCTTTCCTTCCTTCCTTCCTTCCTTTCTTCTTTAAGGCCTTCCTTCCTTCCTTCCTTCCTTCCTTCCTTCCTTCCTTCTTTAAGGCCTTCCTTCCTTCTTTAAGGCCTTCCTTCCTTCTTTAAGGCCTTCCTTCCTTCTTTAAGGCCTTCCTTCCTTCCTTCCTTCCTTCCTTCCTTCCTTCCTTCCTTCTTTCCTTCCTACCTTCCTTCTTTAAGGCCTTCCTTCCTTCCTTCCTTCCTTCCTTCCTTCCTTCCTTCCTTCCTTTCTCCCTTCCTTCCTTCCTTCTTTAAGGCCTTCCTTCCTTCTTTAAGGCCTTCCTTCCTTCTTTAAGGCCTTCCTTCCTTCCTTCCTTCCTTCCTTCCTTCCTTCCTTCTTTAAGGCCTTCCTTCCTTCCTACCTTCCTTCTTTCTTTAAGGCCTTCCTTCCTTCCTACCTTCCTTCCTTCTTTAAGGCCTTCCTTCCTTCCTACCTTCCTTCCTTCTTTAAGGCCTGCCTGCCTTCCTTCCTTCCTTCCTTCCTTCCTTCCTTCCTTCCTTCCTTCCTTCCTTCTTTAAGGCCTTCCTTCCTTCCTACCTTCCTTCCTTCTTTAAGGCCTTCCTTCCTTCCCTCCCTCCTTCTTTCCTTCCTTCCTTCCTTCCTTCCTTCCTTCCTTCCTTCCTTCCTTCCTTCCTTCCTTCCTTCCTTCCTTCCTTCCTTCCTTCCTTCCTTCCTTCTTTCCTTCCTTAAGGCCTTCCTTCCTGCCTTCTTTATTTCTTTCTTTCCTTCTTTCTTTTTACAGACAGGAAGAATTTATTTCAGCTTACGCTCCAGAGGGCAGCCCTCTCCTTGGCGGGAAAGGCAAGTGGAGGCATGGCAGGCTTGAGCGGGAACCAGGCGGAACTGGCCAGGTCCCACTGAGTTTGCAGGCACAAGCCTCCAGCGAGCAGGAAGTGGAGGCCGCCCGCGGAGCCTTGAGGCCCACCTCACACCCTCCACCAACGCTGCAGCTCCTTTAGGGTCTTTGGCCTTCAGAAGTAGCGCCACAAGCTGGGGGAGCAGTCAAACACAGGCGCCCAAGACGGACACTGCAGAGTCAAACCACGAGGGAAGGGAGTCGAGTTCTTAGCGGCACAGCCACTGCTGAACTTCCCATATGCCAGCAAATAACAGTGCGCCCCTGCGTGTGCAAGCAACCCTAATTTAGTGAACTGGATCACGGGGGGGGGGGGGGGGGGGGGAGAAAAGAAAAGGGGATTAGTTGGCAATAAGAATGGTTTACTTTATTTTTCAAGTTTTCAAATGAATTTGGTAGTGTGCACGCCCACCGTGTAACCCCAGGCCCGTGCACCGCAGTGCATCGGTGGAGGTCAGAGGCGCATCTCAGGCCGCTCCTCGCCGGGCCACCTCGTCTGAGGCACGGTTTCGTGGTTTCTTACTTGGGCTTCTGGCTTTGCTGATGTTCTTTGTTTCTGGGAAGCCCTCGTGTGTGTCTCCGCCTCCCACGTAGCACGCTGAGCTCACAGAAGCCTACCAAGGATTTTGGCTTTTTATGTGGTGTCTGGGGACCAAACTTGGGCAGTCGAGCTTTAGTGGTAAATATTTGATCCACTGAGCCATCTCCCTAGACCTCTTGACATTTTTGTTTTTTTTTATAAGCCCAAGACTTGCTGTATTGTCTCCTATTCACATAATTATATGATTTATGGTGTGACACTTGTGAAAATCATGTTTATGCTTCCTGCTTATCATCTCTAACAATTTCTGCTTATGGGAGTTTTGTTAAAAATATTTACTTATGGGCTGGAGAGATGGCTTAGCGGTTAAGCGCTTGCCTGTGAAGCCTAAGGACCCCGGTTCGAGGCTCGGTTCCCCAGGTCCCACATTAGCCAGATGCACAAGGGGGCGCACGCGTCTGGAGTTCGTTTGCAGAGGCTGGAAGCCCTGGCGCGCCCATTCTCTCTCTCTCTCCCTCTATCTGTCTTTCTCTCTGTGTCTGTCGCTCTCAAATAAATAAATAAAAAATTTAAAAAAATATTTACCTATTTATTTATTTGCAAGAGAGAGTGAGAGAAAATGGGGGGTGGGGCGGGAGGGGAGGATAAGTGTAAGGGTGGGGATGGGGCCCACAAAACTGGACCCAAATGGCAATGGTACCATAAAATTATACATCCTAGAAGACAAAGTGGTTGAACATTTATTTATTTATTTATTTATTTATTTATTTATTTATTTATTTATTTATTTCTACAGTGAGAGGAGAGAGAGTGGAATGCCAGGGCCTTTTACCACAGCAGATGAACTCCAGACACATGAACTGCTTTGTGCATTTATGCCTCCAGAGTTTGTTTGCAGTGTCTAGAGGCCTTGGTGTGCCCGTTTTTTCTCTCTTTCTCTCTCTAATAAATAAATAAATAAATAAATGTTTTACAAAAGAGAAAAAAAGTTTTAAAATGTCCTCTTAAATTTTACTGAGGCAGGTACTTCCATAGTTGCCACATTTGCAGGGCGCAGCCCACGGAATTCTCATGTTAATTTTTCACCAGTTTCCTCTTCTGCTCCTCTTCCAATCTAGAAGTCCTTTCCTCTGTATCAGTGTAGGACTTGCTTTTTTGTTGGAAAAGCACTTGTTTATGTCAACAAATTAAGAAACAATTTAGACCCTATCGTTTGAGAGGCTGCAATTCATGTTCTTTGTACTCCGAAGTCTTGGTATTACATCTCAGAAGCCTTGCCCTCTAGTATCAAAAATACAAATTGACGCAATTTTTTAATGATTTTTCTGTCTTGCATAACTGTCAAGGACAGGGGAAATAGTGGGTGTTAAATATGTATTTCCTCCAATAATTTTTGTTTTCAGGCTTTTGAAATATTTTACATATTTAGTTTGCCTATGTAGTAAGGACTTATTATTTATGTTTTTACATACTAAAGAGAAGAACCAGTCTCCTACACTTTTAATCAGTAGATAATTAATTACCATGTTGTAACCATTTTGCATTTTTTTTACATAAATGAGAAAGTAATTAGTGTCACTGAGTTTCGATGCCAACAGTTAATGAGGACCTTAGGGAAGCTGAAGTGGTGTGTGTGTGTGTGCGTGCGTGTGTGTGTGTGTGTGTGTGTGTCCATGTGTTCTTTTGCATGCACATACCAATACATAGTATTCACAACCTCTTATACTTAGAATAGCATTAGATTCATAACCAGCAAAATATTTTATTCAAAGTATACATTTAAATATTAGTATATCACATTTTTATAATAATATATTTTTCCTCGTTGTGAGGAAAGTACTGAAGATACATGAAAACAAATAGACAAAGTCAAAATATTGCATAGTCAACATTGTACATAGGATTACATGTTACTCATGTAGACCTTTATTGTGGATTTTTGCATTGACTCAGTTTCTTTGTTCTTCCATTCAGAGAATTCATCAACAGCCTTCGGATGTATAGGTCCTTCTATGGTGGCCTGGCGGATCAGCTTTGCATTAATGAATTAGCAGCTGCTGATGGACAGCTTTGCTGGAATGGTGACGATGTTGTGAAAAGGTATTTTGTGTGTGGTGGTCTGTGAAAATATAGTAACTACTTTTCACCTTGGTTGTTTTCCTTGACCCTAGAATGCATAACTACCCAAATTAGAAGGACAGTTTATGGTTTCTTTAAATTTATTTTTATTAGTTACAGACATACTTAGTATGTAAATAACACATATTCCTACCATCCTTTGCCTCATATCTACCCTTTTTCCAAAGGGACCCTCCTCATTGGGAATGCAGATCATCCCCATGGGGATGGTGGGTCATGCATTATGGGGGCAGAAGTCAGTTATGGGGGAGAGGCAATATCTCTGTATAATGTCTCAACTTGTGGCTCTACCAATCTTTCCTCCCCTCTTCTGCAAAATTCTCTGAGTCGAGTTGGGTGTGTTTTAACTCTATTTCCATGATAGGCTCTTAGGAGCCTCTGGATCTCTGGTTTGGTAGGTGTTGAGGGTCCTCAGTGTCCATCTTCTTCATCCTTGCGCTGACATCAGGTTCATGGAGAAAGCAGCACTCTTGCTCATTTCTCCAATTCCTCTGTGATTTTAGCTGGGGCCAGGCTGAAGTGCGATGGGTCTTTTCTCTCTTCAGGT
The DNA here is from genome assembly GCF_020740685.1 of Jaculus jaculus. NCBI lineage: Eukaryota > Metazoa > Chordata > Mammalia > Rodentia > Dipodidae > Jaculus > Jaculus jaculus. The sequence goes on along the minus strand of NC_059104.1, from coordinate 20,046,886 downwards.
CCAGCTCCCAACTGAAAAAGAGAAGCTGATTCTCCTATGGGGAGTGAAGTCAGCACAAGTTAAATGGGATAGCCATTATTAATATGGAGAGGATTTAATGGGTGTAGACCCTCTTGTAGCCCACGATTAGTGACAGCTTGATATTGGAAAGCAAACTCATTATCTGAATATGATTCTGGCTTATTTCCCAATTCCAGATATGAGTTCCTTTCCACTGAGTGGATCTGTTAGCTAATCCAAGAGCAGCTGGTTACCCACCATGGCTGTGTGCCATTATTGCACTTGTGTGAGCATCACATCAGGATGTTTGCTTCTGAGTAGCTTAGACCTTGAGTTACTCAGACAAAGGCCACTTTCCCCTGGTTGCTCATGTAGTGGCTTCCAGCACTAGACGGGCTGTCTGGGGCCTGGCTCTCTCTTGTATTCCATCCAGGTCATTCCATGCTTCATGCTGACAGCATATGGTGTCTTCAGCTGTAGGGTCTTACCAGTAACCTTTGGTGGCTAACCGAGTGCTCTGACAGAAATCTATCTTGTTTTGGGAGACCTTGTAGGTCTCTCTGACCAACAGCTAATTGTGCAGGTTAACTGCATCCTGGTACTGGGAGTTACAGTCCACCAAGAGGGAAAAGAAAAAAAAGAATAAGAAAGAAAAAAAGACATAAACACGAAAAATTTAAGGTTAGGCTTCATGGTACCCTCACCAGGTCCCTTTGATTCAGGTGCTCCCCCTAAGGTCCTGATGAAGGTTCAACCTTTTATTTTATCTTCTAGGATATAGGTTTCCATGGTACCAGTTCAATTTGGGTTGTGTGTCACCCCCCCCAACCCTTCCTCTCCCCATAAACTCTACCCCCCCCCCCCCATTGTCCAGGCCTCTACATGCCTATCAGGTATGTCAGCAACTGGGGCTGATCCAGGTTAGGAACCACAAATGAGTGAAACCACAAAACGATTGTCTTTCTGTGATTGTGTGAATTCGCTGAGCATGATCTGCCCCATAAAGACATCTGATTCTAGCTGGACATGGTGGTGCATGTCTTTACCCCCAGAACTTGGGAGGAAGAGGTAGGAGGATTACTGTGAGTTCTAACATAGCCTGGGACTACCCAATTCCAGGTTATCCTGGGCTAGAGTGGGACCATACCTTGAAAGAAACAAATAAAAAAAAAAAACCTACAAAAATCATCATCTGATTGCTTTGTCATAATCAAATATGATAGCGTCCTGGGTAGCTTTGAAAGTTTTAATTATATCTACATATTATTTATACAACATTCTACTTTTAAAGTGGTCCAGTTGGCTGTATTTATCAAATTTTACTTTTAAAATTTGTGGATATTGGATCATGAGGAAATTAAGTGAATACTAATTACTCATGCAAAAATTCGCTAGGACATGTAAGTCCCACAGTGTTAACATACCGTGCTACAGTGGTGGCAGAACAAGAAGGGAGAGAAGAAAAGGAGGGAGAGAGTTAAGAGACTGTATCTAATACATAATCATAGAGGTACTTTGATACGCTTACTTGAAGCACTCTGTATGCTGCCCACTGTTAAATGTAGAAGTGAAATTTACTTTTCCCCTCCCCCTTCTGTTTCTAGAGTTTCTGAGACAGTTCTTTCTTCCTCTGACTGACTGCACACTCATGTAGTCTCAAGTGGAGAGAGGCATGCGTTCCACCTCTGTGGTGAACAATGTGGAGTGGAGACCACCCCTTGAATTGCTGTGCTGATTATTCTAGGGGGAGGGATGATAACCCTGTATGTTTGAATTTCTAAGCCATAAAAGGAAATATATCTTTTATGATACACTTTATTTTTGTTTTCAAGTTCATTAAAAAAGTACACTTTGGATATGAGCCTGTGAGAAAAAGGCACTTTATTTTCGACAGTCTGAAAAAGAAAACAGTGTGTCAGGCTTCATTAAATGCTTCATCCCCACTTCATATAATGCTGTTTGTCATCAAAATGAGGAGTTCATTTAAAATTTTACAAAGGTTTTTTTAAAAATCTTTTAAAATTTGCCTTTCTTTTTATTTATTTGAGTGAAAGAGGCAAAGAGGCTTATATATAAGGAGAATGGGTGTGCTGGGGCCTTCATTTACTGAAAACCCATTCCAAATGCATGCACCACCTTGTGCATCTGGCTTTTACGTGGGTTGTGGGAAATCGAACCTAGGTCCTTTGGCTTTGCAGGCAAGTGCCTTAACCACTAAATGATCTCTGCTGCCCTCATTTAAAATTTTGCTTACCAAATAAAACTTAGAAAGATAAACATACAATGCAGTGAATTTTTAATTTTTTAAAATTTATTTGAAAGAGAGGCAGAGAGAGAGAAAGGGTTGAGAGAGAGCATACCAGGGCCTCTAGCCATTGCAAACAAACTCCAGATGCAGGCACCCCCTTGTGCATCTAGCTTTTGTGGGTTCTGGGGAATTGAACCTAGGTCCTTAGGCTTTACAGGCAAATGCCTTAACTGCTAAGCCATCTCCTCAGCTCCAATATAGTAAAATTTTAATATAAATGTATATCATAAGTTTAAAAAATAAATTTCTGTGTAATCATATAAGTTATATATAGAAATATAGACTCATGAAATATTAAATTCTTACCTTGTAATCATTATTTGTTTATCACAGAGATTACTAAATATCATAGAAAATATTAATAAAGATAAGATCTTAACTAAATTTAAATAAAATACTTGGTCTGTGTGTCTAGAATTCTTTTGACTATGATATTTGGATTTTGGAATGTTACCATTTTATAAGTATTTATTTTGTGCTGACTCAAAAAAGTTGTACCATATAATGCTGAGTTCCTAACATCATTATGATAATATAATTTGTCCTGCTAAGGTCTAAGTAATTTTTATTTGACATTATTTTTGCATATTATTTTAGTTGAAGTATTCTTTGTATATTAATGATTGTTCTATAGAGACCACTGATAATCTCATGGTAATTAATGAAAAATTTAGCATATATGTAAATATATTTAATATGTTTTATATATATATATGGTAACATAATATCACCCAGATCTTCAGCTGTTATAAAGTTCATTTCAATCCTATTCTATTTTCCTCTTGACCATTTAGTTTGACATTTTTGTAATGGGAAAAAGCAGTGCTTTTAGTTCCCATTTTTTGCACATGTTTTTGCATATGTACGTATGTGCATATGTGTGCCCACATGTATGGAAGACAGAGGTCAATGCCAAGTGTCTCTTGGAATCGCTTTCCACATTATTTTGGAGAATGAATTTTCTCAATGAACTCAGGCTGAACCAAGTTAGCTAGACAAGGTAGCCAGCAGTCCCCAGGGGTCATCCTGCCCCTGTCACTCCAGTGCTAGGATTACAGATACAAAGTCCCCATTTTACCTTATACTGGGGATCCAAACTCAGGTATTTATGCTTGAAGTGGGATGGTTTATATTGATTGATTATCCACTTGACCGGGCAGATAAATAGTGGTGAAGGATTATCTATCTTAGGTTAGCCTCTGAGCATGCTTGTCCTGTGAGGGAATCTTTATTTATTTATTTTTAATATTTTTATTTATTTATTTGGATAGAGAGAGAGGAAGAGAATGAATGGGTACACCTAGGCCTCTTGCCCCTGCAGACAAATGCCATATGCATGTTCCACCATGTGCATCTGGATTTTCGTGGGTACTGGGAACCTGATCCACGCTGTCAGGCTTTGCAATCAATCACCTTTGATGCTGAGTGCACTATCCAGACTTGCTTGTAAGAGATTCTTGATTAGGTTAACTGTGGTGGGAAAACCAACCTTAACTATAACTGGGGTCCTAGATTGTATGAAAAAGAGAGAGCTGGCTGAGTAGCAGGATTTATCTCTCTCTCCTTCCTCCCTGTGGGCAGAATGTGACCAGTTCTGCTTCAAGGTCCGACCACCATGCCTTTCCCACCATGGTAGACTGACCATAACCTGAAACTATAAGCAGAAATAAACCTTTCCTCCCCTAAACTGATTTTTGTCAGGTATTTTGTCCCAGTAAGAACATTATTCATACACACATCAAGTATTTTATTGATGGAGCTATCCATCTTGCTAGCCCCTGATGAAACATATTAGAGGGAAAAATTGAAAAAAAAAAGTTTTGTATGTAATACTAATTTATAGACTGTTGTCTTTTTTTTTAAAGTAGGAAAATATGTTTATGTTTTAGAAGACTTCCCGCAACTTGCCCAGGTTCCTAGAGCAAAGTGATTTTTGTTTGATACCAATTTGTCCCTTTAGTTTCCTCTACCAATGACAATGCCTGCCTGATCACCATTAAGGTGCTGAGATCCTCAGCTACTGGTGAACAAGCTCTGCTTCGCCTCTGTCTGACCATATCACTTAGGGGACACTTTCTCCTTCCTTCATGGTATTACTTACTTTCATGCCATGTCATGATTCCCCAGTTGTATGAGTTACCTTTCTTATTGCTGCAATAAGAAAGAAAGAAAGAAAGAAAGAAAGAAAGAAAGAAAGAAAGAAAGAAAGAAAGAAAGAAAGAAAGAAGGAGCAGCAACTTCAGGGAGCAAGGCTTGATTTCAGCTTCCAGTGAGAGGGTGCAGCCCATCATGTCGAGGAAGGCACAGTGCTAGGAGCAAGCAGCAGAACTTGTCGCTTGGTGCTCATGGTTGGAAAGCAGACAGCCATGAAAGCTAGTGCTCAGCTCACTGTCCTTTTATTCAGCGTGGGACCTGAGCCCGTAGAATATGAGTTGCACACAGTCAGCATGGGTCTTTCCAACTCACTTACCCAGATTGAGAAACTTCCTTACAGCCATGTTCAGACTTGTTTCCGTGGAGATTCTAAATCCCTTCAAGTTGACAAGTAGCATTAACCATCACACTATTCCATTCCTTCTAAAGCTTTATTTATTTATTTTTTAATAGGGCTAACATTTTGTTACTCTATCCTCATCTTTGAGCACCTTTCCACAATCAACATGGTTCAACCATAATGATTTTGTAATGGTTAGCTAAGAGTTTCAAGGCTTGACTCAATTCTTCCAAACTACCGTAATATGCTAAAGTAACTATGTTGGGCTGTATGTCTTTTCTGCTTGTATTGACAAAACTCCCATTGGTGCTTACATTTTTTTAAAAGACATTCTGCTTGTTTGATTGTTTATTTATTTATTGGAGAGTAACAGACAGAGAGAGAAAGAGGCAGATAGATAGAGAGAATGGGTACACCATGGCCTCCAGCCACTAAAAACAAATTCCAGATGCATGTGCCACCTTGTGCATCTGGCTTATGTGGGTCTTGGGGAATCAAGCCTCGAACCAGGGTCCTTAGGCTTCACAGGCAAGTGCTTAATGCTGAGCTATGTCTTCAGCCTGGTGCTTACATTTTTTTAAACATTTATAAGTTGTAATTCCATTGGTGACTCAGTAAATTCTTGATGGAACTATATAACAAGGTTGTTTTGTGTGTGTGTGTGTGTGTGTGTGTGGTTTTGCGAAGTAGGGTCTCACTCTAGCCCAGGCTGACCTGGAATTCCTTATGTAGTCTCACTGTGGCTTCAAACTCATGGCGATCCTCCCACCTCTGCCTCCAGAGTGCTGGGATTAAAGGCGTGTGCCACCATGCCTGGCCTACAACAAGGCTTTTATCCATGAAAATTCATTGCTAAATATCTAAATATCAAGGGTCTACTTGATTGATTGTACTGCATACACCATGAGATATCATGTAGGAGTAAAACATATACATATTAACATTTGCTATTGTGGAAATATTTATGATAAATGTTAAGTAAGTAAAAAATAGCTAGAAACAGGAGTGTATCTATTTTACCAGTAGAGTTGCATATATAAGGTAGATACCATATTGATTCAGCATAAAATATTTCTGTAAGGTTATAGGAAAATTATAGATTTAAAATTTTTAATAATTGTTAGTCTCTCAAACTTTCAGACAAAGTACGTAGAAGGGACTTTTTTTATATTTATGTTGTTTATATTAATTTTAGTGGAAACTGGTGTTAGTTACACTGCTGTTAGAATTATTTGGGCCATGAATGTCACTTTTATTTTATTTCTAAAAATGTGAGACTTCATTTTTTAAGAAGTGCCATATATTTATTTATAATTTTTCACTTCTACTTCAGATTTACATAGAAAAGTTGTGACACTTTATTAAAGACTTAATATATTTATTTCAATATTGAGCTACTAAATTTACCTAAAAACATTTCTTTAAAATGTTGGGTCCAGATAACTGTTAAGATATTTAATTTTTAGCCATTTTCTTCCTTGGCAAAATGATCACCAATGGATGACTATGATAATCCCTCCTTAGGTAAAATATTTATTCCAGATACCTATAGTTAGTTAAAATAACACATTCAATTATGAGAAAATAGACATGAAATGAATGTATATCATGTTTGAGGATCGAGATAATTAACTTTTTTATGGTAGATTATAGTACTCATCAAGTTCATCCAGGAGAAATTATAACAACATATCAATTGCTAAATTGGTTACTGCGTTTGATATTATCATTTACTGTAGTAGCAGAGTGGCTATTTTGGCAAGACCTCCTCTGCAGCAGGCTTCTATCAGGAAGGAGGTCACTGTGTAGACATGGGCGCAGATGTGCTCTTCCGAAACAGGGACCTTGGAGCCTGTCTCAGGATCATTACAGAGTTACAGAATTAGGTTAAGTCAGGTACCTTCTCATCAAAAGATATGGGATTCCTCAGTGAATACAAATGAAAAGATCTGGATTGCCTGTAGTATAACGAAAACTTCATTTCTGAAACAAAATCTATTCTAATTTAAGGTGATTTTATGGGCAACATTCATACCACATATCCTGATGTAACATTTATTTCAGTCGTTCAGGAATTTCTGACTTCAGATGAAAATATGCTACTGTAATCTCCATGCATGTATCTTTTAAATCCCTCTTATCCATTCTTTGTATCTTCATCATAAAGCAAAACCATTCTCTGCAAAGTAAGTTACTCTGTTCTCAGTTCTCTATGATTGAAAATTGATTTTTTTTTTAATGATTTATTCTTCTTTGTTTTCTGGGCATTGGAGTCCAGGTGACAGGCTCTTAATTACCAGGACTTCCTTCTTCCTTTCCCCTTTTCTTCTTTACTTTCTTTTGTTGTTGTTCATTTATTTATGTATTTATTTGAGAGTGACAGACACAGAGAGAAAGGCGGAGGGGGAAGATGCGGACCAGGGCCTCCAGCCACTACAAACTAACTCCAGACTCGTGCATCTGGTGAATGTGGGTCCTGGGGAATCGAGCCTTGAACCAGGGTCCTTAGGCTTCACAGGTAAGCGCTTAACTGCTAATCCATCTCTCCAGGCCCCCTTTTCTTCATTTTAAAAATATTTTATTTATTTATTTGACAAAGAAAGAGGGTTAGGGGAGAGAGAGAGAGAGGATGGGTGTGTCAGGGCCTCCAGCCACTGCACACGAACTCCAGATGCATGTGTCACCTTGTGCATCTGGCTAATGTGGGTCCTGGAGAATTGAAGCTGGGTCCTCTGGATTTGCAAGCAAACACCTTAACCACTAAGCCATCCCTACAGTCCCCCAACCTTTTCTTAAGAGATAGATAATCTACTAACATTCCCTCAGTCTCCAGAATAAACATTATAGTACCTGAGGAAACTTGGCAAGCTACATTAGTTCTACTGTCTTCATTTAGTCAATGTTTCTAAATGCTTCTTTCATAATCTAGCTCACTTTTTTTTCTAGCTCTTATGATTGGGGAACCCTCTCAAATGATTATGATTGAATTTTTAAAATCAGCCAGAAATAGAAAACATTAAAACTTTCTGAAATTTTCTACTTATGCTTTATTGGTTTCTATTCTACTCAGGCAATGACTTTTTTTTTTCCTGGCTGTACCTTTTTCTTAACCTTATTTCCCACCTCATATCCATTACCCACCTGAGATCCACACTGCTTTGAATCGTTTGTTCTTTTTGATCTTACAGCATTCAGTTATTTTTCCTTCTTTAAAAACAAGTGGTCCAGTTTTGAAACGTTATGAATTTCATTTGAAAATAATCAGGCCTTAAGGTTGTTCTGAATATCTTTAGGTAATAACGAGTTTTTCCCTATTTCCTGTGCTAGCTCATATAATTCTCATGACTTCAACATCAATCTACTTTCTATTGATTTACCTTGCATGTTATACATGTGTAGTCAGTTACAAATATTATTGAACTATGCATTTCCAAAAATAATCATCTTTCCATACCTATATGCCTATGACCCATAATATTTGTTCAAAATTAGATGGTAGCTAGAAAAAAAAAAAAGGATTTTGAGAATTTCTTCCCACTACAGCCATCTAATATGAACTGTGAGATTGCCATTATTAAAAGTATAATTTGGAGCCTGGAGAGATGGCTTAGCAGTGAAGGTGCTTGCCTGGAAAGCCCAAGGACCCATGTTCAATCTCTATCCAGATCTCACATAAGCCAGATGCACAAAGGTGAGGCAAGCACAATGTTGCACATGCCCTCACAATCTGGAGTTATATTTGGATGGCTGAGGCCCTGGCATACCAATTCTCTCTCACACTCTTGCTGTCTCTAAAGGAAAAAAAAAAAAGTATAAAGTTAAAAGCACTTGCATAAAGCCAGATGCACAAAGTGGTACATGCATCTGGTGCTCGTATAGTGAAAAGAGGCCTTGTCAAGCCCATTCTCTCCCCACTCCTTGCAAATAAATGAATACAATATTTTTAAAAGAAATAATTTCAACTAACTTATTTTTTCCATGCATTGGTTTATACAGATTTATTAGTTCCACTTTCAACTTTTGCCCCAATAGATTGAACTTTAGTTCCAACCCCTAAATTCATCAGTTAATGATTAGGTGTTTTGTGCTTTGTGGACTTTGGACAGGGGCTTCAAGGTAGACTGGTGGGTAATAGGGAGTATGGTGAAGTTGAGGACCTAAAAGACCATAGGAAGAGAGAAACATTATCTGCATGAGTTTGGCTTTGAGTGTGCTTTTTTTTTCTTTGTGAATTAACTATAAGATCATGCAGATAAATATTGTAATGTGCACTTTCATTGAAAATGTGAAGCCAAAGCCTGGAGAACTCTCTATTTGGGATTAAAATGTATTAGGTAGACTCATTCTCAGTGACAACAATAACAATGACACCAAAAGTTGAGGTTCCAATATAAGGGATGGGTAAACACGCAAAGGTCCATCCAAGATCAAATGTCAGAATTTTCCTGTTGGGAAAATTCCCTGTAAGGGAATAATTGGGAACAGCCCTGCTCTTTTGAGACAAACATGAAAAGCGTGCTTTGGACGTGTTATGTGTGATGAAACCGATCTCACATGTGGGCTCTGCATTCTGAACTCAATTGAAATTGATGTGTGAAGTTTGGAGTAAATCTAAAAGGAATGTGCAGCATTCTTATCTGTGGCATACCTTTCCACAGCAGTCAGTTTCTCCCTGCATCACTCTAGAATTCTCTCTGGGAAGAAATTTCCTCTTTTAACTGTAGTTTCTGAGATAGTTGTCTCATTGTTTGAGCTTATATGAAATAACATAGGAGATATTAGTGGCTCACTGGATTACTTGCTAATCAAATATTTCTTGTTAAGCACACAATTCTTCCATTCAGAAAGCTGGCCTCAGCAAGGTGAACATAGAAACTATGGCAGTAGGTCTATATTTTGTCATGAAGTCATGACCTGTTTTTAGGATTTTATTCTTGGTGCCTGAAGGATGCTGGTCATTGGTTAACCTTGACTCTACAGTGAAAACATTCAGTCAAACTTCATATTTGAACATCTGAAATTCATTGAATGCTTTTTATCATCCTTCTTTCTGTTAGGTCTGCTTGAGTCTTTGTGGGTGTGAACAATTTCTACTCTCTGTGTCAACTTTGAACTGTCCTAATGCTTTAGCAAATATGTGTGACTCTTCTGGCTTTCTAGTTGGTAGTTGCAGAGCTGGAGGATTGGAATATTGAAAGATGATAAAGTAGGAATGGGAGGGAAGTAGCAAGAAGAAAGAATGATTATTGGTTAATAATTTTATGTTCTTTCATTGCTGCCTCCTACCTTGGCCAGTGTTAAGAGTACCTCCTGAAGGAGTTTTATGTGTTCAAGGTAATGTGCTTCTCGTATACCTTTCCCTTTCACAATTAATTTCTGGCATCTTTCTACTGCGGTGTTTTGGCAGGCTCTGTGGCTTCCATGTGGTCTGCTTTGGCCACAGAAACCTTACGTCTCCCTCTACTATTTCTGGTGGCAATAAAGTTTAGCACAGCTCTCCTTCTCTCTGCCACTAGCACAACTGCTTCAAGTATAAGGTGTTTTATGCTGTTTTTTAATGCGCTACTCAGCTATCAGCCTTTTACATCTTTCCAGCTGTGAGGATCCCTCAAAGTCTTTTTCACTTTAGGTTAAAAAAATGGGTAAGTGGTATAGAAGCCCAACAAGATTATTTTCCAAGACATTCTTTCTTTAGGTGTTTTCAAGCTCAGTTGCTTGAACAATTGAGGAGAATGTCCAGCTATGGGATGCAAAGCTATGTCTTGGCATTTGGTCTTCCTGCCTACTATTTCACAAGGAGGGTGAGGAGCTTATGCCATCTGTTGTCTTGTTCTGAACTGCATTGAAAATTGAAGGGGTACCAAAGTAAGTATGTTTGAAGTGGTGAGGGAACACAGGCAGCTAGATTCAATGTCCAGATACTGCAGTGCATCTTGAAGAAAGCATGAAGTTAGGTCAAATATGATCTCAATATTGAGAGACTTGATATCCAAAAATAAACAAAATCATCTTTATTTTATAGACACAACAAACCAGATTCTGAACTAAAAAAAAAAGCATAAAATATTACATTGCTTCAAGTAAGACAGATGTCCCATGTGACTGAAGGGAGTTAAAAAAAATATTTAATATAAGAGGTAACATATGACATGGGTCAGCAGTCATTCACTTAAAATAACTTGTCTGAAATATTTATAGATGAGATGAGATGATGTCTGGGAATGCTTTTAAATAATTCAATTGACTTGGATGGGTTGGAGGAAGCCATGCTCTGTATGAAGCAAGATTTCCAAATTTTCTGAACGGTATTTATTATGTTTTTGAAAACTCTGCAATAAAATATAACAAATGCAAAATTATGGGAAGGGATAACAAATATCATTTTGTTAAATATCTCCTTTGTCGCGTGCCGGATTTTAGACACTGGGCTAACTGTGGTTGAAAGTTCAGATGGGAACCCTGCTGACACATGAGTGGGAGACAAATACAACTGTGCATAGTTTAAAGATCTTTAAAACCAGATGGAATATTTCTTTTTTTTTTTTCCCCCAAAATACTTAGGATCATAAAACGGAATCAGAGTACACATGCTCTTGAAGGAAATGGTACAGCTTTAGTGCTCTGTAAGGTGACCTACCACACTTTGTGTATCACTTCTCAGATTTTGTTTTCTTCTTCTCACCATTCTCCTCCCTTTCAGCCCAATGAGCACGCTATTCCAGTCACTCATTATAGTACAGCTGTTTTGTTCAGAAACCTGGTGATGCTCAGTAGTTAGGGACCTCTGGTCAAGAGTCATGCAAACCGGACTCTCAGAAAAGACTACCTACTTATGGCTGTAGAGATGGTTCAGTGGTTAAGGTGCTGGCCTGAAAAGCCCAAGGACCTTGGTTCTATTCCCCACAAGGTGGCCTATGTTTCTGGAGTTCATTTCCAGAGGCTAGGGGTCCTGGAAATCCATATACACTCATTCTCTCTCTCTCTTTCTCTCTCTGATATAAAAAAATAAAATGTTTTAAAAGATTATCTACATAAAATTCTTAGTCTGAATTCAACCACATTCATTAACTTTTGTTTTGTTTTGTCAAGGTAGGGTCTCACTCCAACTCAGGCTGACCTGGAATTCACCATGTACTCTCAGGGTAGCCTTGAACTCACAATAATCCTCCTACCTCTGCCTCCCGAGTGCTGGGATTAAAGGCATGCGCCACCATGCCTGGTTTACATTCATTAACTTTTAAGTGTATTAGTTTCCATATCTTTACAATGTAGTTGAATGAATATCTACCTAATATGTGAAATTAAATGAATTATCCACATAAACCAATCAGAATGCCATCACATAACAATAACCAACAAGTATGCAATTATATTATGATGGAACAAGACATACTTATTTACTTTAATGTAATGTACACTCTATTGTTTTGAGCAAGTTCTACCATTGGAAGAATCCTGTTTTTGAACAACATATATAGTCACTTTCTGAGTAAAAATGAATTATTAGGCCTCCTGGGTTGGGAGTAGGAGATAAAATCTTATAAATCACTTACTTTTAAGATCTTTGTGTGTGTTGGTGTGCATTTGGGCATGAGTGTGGGCATGCTTGGGAAAGGTAGGTCTGTAGAAAGTAGAGGACAAACCCTGGTGTTGGTCCTTAGCTCACCCCTTATATGAGGTAAGGTCTCTGTGGTGATTTGCAAATGTCATGTAAAATGTCCCTCATAGCTCCTTGTGTGTTGAATACTTGGTCCCCAGAGGATGGCAATCTGGGAAAGTTGCAGGGCCTTTGGGAGGTAGGGCTTTGCTAAAGAAGGTGTGTTGCTGGGAGTGGGCTTTGGGGTGATATAGCCCAGCTGCAAGTCCAGTCCACAGGCTAGTTCCTTCCTGCTGATGTCGAGATGTGACCCACATTTTCTCCTCAGTCCTGTCCGCTTTTCTCCAGAATGATGAAACCTTGCCTCAAAACATTAAACCAAAGTTTTTATTCCATAAGCTGCTTTTGATCCATAAAGTCACATGTTTTGGCTCAGCAATGAGAAAGTAACTGCCACAATCCCTCGCTGACCAATGCTGTCTGCCCCAGGCTAGCTTCCCTGCAGACTTCTGGGGATTCTGCTGTCTCTGCCTTCCAGTTCACTGGGAGCCTGGGACTACAGATATGAGCTGCTGCATCTGGGCTTACATGGTGACTGGGGATCCAAGTTCCTGCCATTATGCTTTCATGACTAGAGCTTTATGCACTGAGCCATATCACCAGGCCCTTGGTATTATTTTAGAATATTATTTCACTGGGGCTAAATATAGGTTGTCGTAGTTAGCTTCTTATTTCTGGGACAAAACCCCTGACCAAATGCAGCGAATGGGAGGAAAGGGTTTAATTTGGCTTACTGTGTCAAGGCAGAGCTCCATCTTGCAGGGAAAGGATGGAAGAACAGAGCCTGGTCATCGTTTCTTGCCTTAGCAGCTGACAGAAAACATCAAGAGTGTGAGATGGACTCTGTCAGCACCTCTAAGCCTGCCACCAACAACACACCTCCTCCAGCAAGAGTCAACCTCCCAAATTACCATCAACCGGGAACCAAGCATTCCATACACATGAGTTTATGGGGGACATCTGATTCAAACTACCACATAGGCAATGTATATCTTAACAGACAGTTCATCATGCATTTCAACTACGGGAAAATATATTGTATTCTTTACCCATGAAATGGATCAGTCTTTGCAAGGGAAAACAAAAGTTAAAACCAAAGCAAAACATTTGAGAAAGAAAGGAAAAAAAAATTCTTATATCTAGGCAGTAGTTTGGCCATGGTCACCCATTGGCTGGGCTTAGAATTCATCATAACACACTCTCTACTGACTGGAAATAAATTACCAAGGCCCTGTTAAATTTCAATACATCATCCAAAAGACTGTTTGACATAACCTGACAATTATAATGCTGGTAAACTTATAGTAATTCCCTTGTGCTCATTGAATTCCCAAAGAAAATACACATATACACATTACAAACAGAATCAATATAGCCAAATGGGTTTGAGTACCAGCTATCACCATGTGTCCCCTCAGTTTCTTGCATGCTAACACAGTACAGGTAGAGTATTTTTATGTTTCTATACACTTTCATCAGAGGCTTTGAGAAGAGGAAGATTAAAAAGATGTAAGAGAGCAAGGTAAATTACAACTCCATGCAAAATATGTGCAACCCTACTGAGGAGCGTCTCCAATAGAATGGGGTCTGGAAAGAGGGCACAGAGGGTACCAACGTATGATGTATCCATGGGAAACATATTGTTAATAATAAAAATAATCATTTAAAAATTAAGATACAACATAAAATAACTAAAAAATATTTTCTTATAAAAATGTTCACTGAGAAAAAAATAAGAAAATGAAAAAAAAATTTAAAAAAGAGAAAATAAAGTTCAGAATGCCATCATTCTGAGGTGGGAACCTAAATGACCTTTTCCTGTCTTTTTTAGTGCAGAAGTTGTTATCTCTAGGGGTCCTGTTTTCATCACAGTTCCCTGGACTTCTGACTTCCAGAACATGTGATTACAAAAGAGAAGCAATTCAAAAGGACTCCAGGATGACAAATTTCGTTTGAGCCAGAACAGTTTCTTATTTGTCCTTTATATTCATCCTGGTTTTATCTGAGAAGCTAGTTGCTTTCAGTCAAAGGGATATAAATACAATTTTCTTTGACTAGTTCCTAAATTTTCACATTATATCAATAAAGTTATTAGTCAATGATTGAATACATTTTAAAGTAAAATATTAGAGGACAGATCAAAAGTAAATAGCCATTTATTCATATGTTTCTTCAAACAAATTTCAACATAGTCTCATTTAATTTATAAGTGTAGCTCATCAGTTATCCTTACATTTTACTTCCTAACTGCCTAAATATTTGTCCTCTGATTTACTTCTGAAAACATGTAAGTAAACTTCGTTAGAAGTTGTTAAAAACAGTTTACAAAACCTGGTTTGAAATTATTTCCACATTAACATATGTGACATTTGTATTATATTGGCCTTTGTGTTTGACTTGTCCAATTTATATAATTATACATCATATTTTCCTGAAATTTTATTTCCTCATACTACTCTGAAATAAGGAAATATTTTACTTTTTTGGGAGGGGGAGACAAATGACTACAAGTTACTTTTGGGTTTATATAATCTACATTCCAAGTTTTATCTTCAACCAGCTTTGTACACGCAGATATTCATCAAGGGTGCATATTATAAATCCTTAGTTGTAAAATAAGAAAGCCAGGACTTTTGGAATTATGAAAGAAATGAATCTATTCACATTTGGAAAGGGTTCTAAGTATCGTTTCACTCTATGCAGATCAAAGCCTTACACAAGGCTGGGAGAAGAGGAAGTATAAATAGGAACAGTTCACTCTCTGCACAGTATAGGATAATGCTTCATGTTTTAATATATCTTACCTATGTTGCATTAATTAGAAAACAATCTCTGTTTTAAGAAAAATCTTATGACTGCTACATTTCATTTATCAATATGAACCAAGCTGTACCTGAACTGGTACAAAATGATGACTTCTGGGTTCCATTTTTTTTTTTTCTTTTGCAGTTTTGATAGCCATAAAATTCTTCTGCTTGGTAACCTCTTCATTAGTCACCAGACATTAATATATGAACTATGAGTATATAGATACTTTCATAGGAATTTTGTATAAAGTAATTAAGTCATTATGCTTAATTATATGTGTGGATTAAATGGTCATCATTATTACTGTAGACATCTTCCAGGCATTTAAATGTAATGAATCAGTCAAGAAACAAGAGTTTAGAGCAAAAACACTTAACATTTTTCGTATGAAAGTCATCATCTTTTAATGAGTCTCCCACATTTGAATACTAGAAGTGTTGCTAAATATCTGCTGCCATTGGCTCAGCATTGAAGCACATCTCTCTCATGTGAAATCATACTTAGTAAACTGGAATATATATATTTCTACTGAGGAAAGTGATCCACTGTGAGGTGGAAATTGCCGCAGCATAGACATGAAGGTTGGGTCAGGGCCCTCATTCAGGGGCCATGCGCTAGAGTTCTTCACTAGGATTTGTGCTAGTGCTAATCATTAGGATTTTCTAGACAAACAAAACTATGCCCTTTTTCATTTGAAAGAATTAGGTTCTGTTATCTTGTTTTGAAATCTTACTGCTACATTTCCCTGTTGTTTATATTTATTTGTGTGTAGATATATTTTTATATACATATATGCTTTTATGTATATGCACACATTATTTGTGCATGTGCATATGATTATGTGGGTGTCAGAGAGAGAGAAAGAGACAGAGACAAATAGCAATACTAGTCAGTCTCTGATCTGAAAGACAAAATGGAAAAAAAAAATTGATCAGGAGTCCAAAAACTTTATTAAGTTGAAAAAAAAAATATGGGAACAGAATAAGAGGGAGCTGTAGGATACCCTAAAATGACCAAATATCTGGATTATGGGTATGCCAGAATGAGAGGAATGCAAGGCCAGAAGCATAGAGAATGTATTAAACAAAATTGTTGAAGAAAATTTTTACAGTCACTCATAAAAGAAGCCCATCCAGATATAAGAATCTCAAATAACACCAAACAGACAGGACCAAAGAAGACACTCTCCAAGTGCCATGGTTTGATTCAGGTGTCCTACATAAGCTTAGTTTTTCTGGACGCTAGGTTCCCCAGCTGATGGCAATTGGAAATTAACACTTCCTGGAGGCCGTGAGCTGTTTGGGGCAGGCTTATGGCTGTTATAGCCAGTTTCCCCATGCCAGTGTTTGGCACACTCCTGTCCCTATTGTCTTCCTAATATTGGCCAGGGGGTGATGTCCACCCTCTGCTCATGCCATCATTTTCCCTTGCCATTGTGGAGCTTCCCCTTGAGCCTGTAAGCCAAAATAAAACTCTTTTTCCCACAAGCTGCTCTTGGTTGGGTGACTACCAGCAATGCGAACCTGACTGCAATAGTAAAGTGGTACTGAAGAATGGGATTGCTACTAGATACCTGACTCTGTGACTTTGGCCTTTGGAGCTGATTTTCAAGAGTAATGTGGAAGGATTTGAAACCTTGGCCTAACGCATGCCTTGCAATGGCGTAAGTACAGTTTGATGAACTATTCTGGTCAAAGTTAAAAGACCTGAATGCAATAAGAACTGTGGACTGTGAGGTTTGGCTTATGAGGGTAAGAAAAAGCTTTGCTTGGACTGGGCTAGCAGTTTGTGTGAAAAGCTTGCTCTTATGCCCATGTCCTGAGAAGTTACGCAGGCTTGGTTTGCACAGAAATGAACTGGTACGAGCAGAAGGATATGGCACAGAAAAAATGAAATCTTTGGGCCTTAACTGCTGCCTATTCACCTGTAAATTGTTTGAGAGATTACAACTTTTGAGACTGGGCTAGCTGACCTGCACTGGGGCAACAGAAAGAATGTAAACTCTTTTGAAGGGCCCTGAATGCTCAAGGAGTGTGCTGTTCTTCAGTCTGTTTTATCCCCCACCCCCCAATTAACAAATTGGCCCCCTACCTGGTATTGTGGAGTATAAAAATGCAGGAAAGAGAGGGTCATTGAGTTTGCAATATGATCTTGAGTTTTGGAAGTGGCCATTGGCAGTGTGAAGCAGGTTTGCTGGATGCCTGCATGGAGACCCAGTGGAGCTGTGAGGATGAACTGTGGATTGCAGAGAGACCAAAATGGAGATGCTGGGACCACGAGATGGCTGCTAAAGAAAATTGCCTGCCCCATTAAAGTTTTCCAGGACTGTGAGTAGCCTAGCTGGAGGGGTGGAATTGGAATGCCAGAGTCTTATTTCTGGTTAGAATCAACGGACTTGGAAATTTGTCACTGGCTAGAGTTGTTGGACTTGAAGTTACAGAGTTTGATGTTTGCCCTGGTAGTTTAAAATCTTGTATTGGTTGAATATTTCTTTGCTATGCCCAATGCCACCTCCTGCAGTATGAATATTTATTGTATTCCATTATAATATTTTTGGGAGGGGGTTGTTATTATGGCTTAGTTAAAAGATCTTGGACTATAGAGATGTTTGAACATCATTGCAATTGATAAAAATTATGGGACTTTTAAAATTAGACTGATGAATTGCATTTTACATCATGGATGGTTAACAGTTTATGTGGGCCAGGGGCGGAATGTGGTGGTTTGATTCAGGTGTCTCACATATACTTAGTTGTTCTGGATGCTAGGTTCCCCAGCTGATGGCAATTGGAAATTAATGCTTCCTAGAGGCAGTGTGTTGTTGGGGGCAGGCTTATGGGTGTTATAGCCAGTTTCCCTGTGTGAGTGTTTGGTACTCTCTCTTGTCCCTATTGTCCACCTAATGTTGGCCAGGGGTGGTGTCCACCCTCTGCTCATGCCATCATTTTCTCCTGTGATTGTGGAGCTTCCCCTAGAGCCTATAAGCCAAAATAAGCCTGTTTCCCACAAGCTGCTCTTGATTGGGTGATTTTTTTAACAGCAATGTGAACCTCACTGCAACACTAAGGTACATCAAAGTTCAATCTCTTAATGATAAAAACAAAGAAAGAGTGCTAAAAGCAGCAAGAGAGAAACAACTCATTACATATAAAGGCAATTCCATCATAATTACCTCAGATTTCTTAATAGAAACCCTGAAAGTTAGAAGGGCCTGGAATGGAAATAAAAAACTGTAAATTCTAACCCAAACGACTGTACCCAGTGAAAGTATTCCTCATAATACATGATGAAAGAAAACCTACATGAAAAAAGTCAGCTCTAAATGAACACAAAGCCAAACCTACAGAGAATACTTCAGGGAATACTCCACACAGAGGAGTCAAACAACCAATCTTAAGAGCCAACAAGAAAAAGATCACAATAACCAAAAATAGACCAGTCTCAAAAAAGTACAAAGTCCAAGAAAGCACCAAACCTCACAAAGGACCATATCATGGCAGGTATTCAATCAAACCTCACAGTTATAACCTAAAATGTTAATGGTCTTAACTCATTCATCAAAAGACAGAAGTTAATGGTGGATCAGAAAAATAGATGCTTCTATCTGTGGTCTTCAAGAAACCCATCTCACCACTAAAGGCAGATACCTCCTCAGGGTAAAAGGATAGAAAGTGATATTCCAAGAAAATGGAAATAAGAAGTAGGTGTCACTATATTATCATCTGATTATTTTATCAGACTTCAAACCAAAAGTAATAAAAAAGGACAGGGAAGACTACTTCTTACTCATCAAGAGAATGATCCAACATGAGGACATTACAGTCATAAATCTAAATACACCAAGCACAGGTGTACCACAATTTATAACAGAAAAACTACTTGACAACAAACTAGAAATAAACACCAATACCATCATAGTTGGGGCTTAATACTCCACTATCATCAATATACAGATCACCTAGGCAGAAAATCAACAGGGAAATAAAAGAGATCAACAACACTACAGATCAAACAGACCTAATTGACATCTACAGAACTTTCCACTCCAATTCTACAGAATACACATACTTCTCAGTAGTCCATGGAACTTTCTCCAAAATAGGCCATATATTAGGCCATAATGCATGCCGCTATAAATTTAGGAGCATTGAAGAAGATCACAATGCTTTAAAGCTGGAAATCAACAATAAGAGACACATAAGGAACTCCAGCATTTCCTGGAGACTGAACAGCACACTTTTAGCCCGTTAATGCATTTTGAAAGAAATTTTTAAAAAAGATACTGTAAAATTTCTAGACTTGAATGATTATGAAACACAACTTACCAAACTTTTGGGACATGATTAAGGCAGTCCTAAAGGGAAAATTCATATGCTAAATGCCTTTATAACAAAGACAGAGAGATCCAAAATTAATAACTTACTGTCCACCTAAAGCCCTGGGAAAAACAAGAAGAACTGAACCCTATGAGCTTCAGATGGAAAGAGATAATCAAGATCAGAGCAGAAATTAATGAATTGGAAATTAAGAAAACAAGAATATCGATAAAACAAAGATCTGATTTTTTTTTTTTTTTTTACTAAGGTAGGGTCTCACTCTAGTTCAGGCTGACCTGGAATTCACCGTGTAGTCTCAGGGTGTCCTCAAACTCTGGCGATCCTCCTACCTCTGCCTCCTGAGTGCTGGGATTAAAGGCATGTACCACCATGCCCAGCTTGATGTTTTGGAAAAAAAAAAAAAAGATTGATAAAACCTTGGCCAATTTGCTCAAGCAAAAAAAGAAGTCTCAAGTGGACAAAATAAAAAATTACAAAAGAGAAGTCACAACAGACACCAGTGAAATTGGAAGAATCATCAGGACAAAACTTCTTGTCCATAAAAATGGATAATCCAGAAGAAGTGGATGAATTCCTAGCCATATACCACCTACCAAAACTAAACTCAGAGCAGATTAGTATTCCAAACAAACCTATACCATCCATCAAGATTGAAAAGATAATCAAAATCTCCC
Organism: Jaculus jaculus; assembly: GCF_020740685.1. NCBI lineage: Eukaryota > Metazoa > Chordata > Mammalia > Rodentia > Dipodidae > Jaculus > Jaculus jaculus. The sequence continues at coordinate 20,026,608 of NC_059104.1, read as the reverse complement.
CAAACAGAAAAGTCCAGGACTGAATGGATTCTCAGCTGATAATTCTGTCAAAACTTCATTGAAGAACTGAAACCATTATTTCTCAAACTCTTTCACAAAATTGGGGATCAGGGAACCCTCCCTAACTCCTTTTATGAAGCTAGAGTCATCCTAATACCCAAACCAGACAGAGACACAACAAGAAAGGAAAACTATAGGCCTATATCAGTGATGAGTTTAGATGCAAAGATCTTGAATAAAATCCTCACAAACCAAATTCAACAATACATCAAATGCATTATCTGCCTAGATAAAGTAGGCTTCATCCCAGTGATGCAGGGATGGTTCAACATATGGAAATTGGTCAACATAATGCACCACATAAGTATACTTAATCATCAGAACCACATGACCTTTCGATAGATGCAGAGAAGGCTCTTGATAAAATAAAACACCCCAGCATTTCATGATCAAAAATTCTGTGTAGAATAACCATGGAGGATTTATATGTAAACACAAGTAAGGCTATATATAAATCACCTAAAGTCCAAATAATACATATTGAGGAAAGACTCAAGGAGTTCCCATTGACATCAGGAACAAGACAGGGTGGCCCCAGAAATAAGACAGGAGAAAGAAATAAAAGGGGTACAAATTGGAAAGGAAGAAGTCAAGTTAACACTATTTGAAGATAACCTTAACCTATACTAAGTGACCCAAAACTCTCCATATCAAAGCATCCAAAGGCGACTAATTCCTTCAATAAAGAAGCAGGATACAAAATCAATACACAAAACCAGTAGCCTTTCTATATGTAAAAGATAAATGTGCAGAGAAAGAAATCAGCAAGGTTGTCCCATTTTCAATAACAACAAAAAATTAAATACTTGGTATAACACTAAGCAAAGATGTGAAAGCCTCATATAAGGGAAAGTAAAAACCAAACAAAAACAACAACAACAACAACAACAACAAAAGCCTAAGAAAGAAATTGAAGAGGACTTGAGAAGATGGAAAGAACTCCTATACTCCTGCATAGGAAGAATACATATTGTGAAAATGGAACTTTTACCAAAAGCAATATACATATTTAAAGCAATACCAACAAAAATTCCAGCATTCTTCACAGAGGAAAAAAAAATAGATCAGAAGATTCCCTACTTTGCTCCTCCACACCCTCCTGCTGAAGGCCTACTAGAATCTGCAAACCTCTAAAACATCCAAAGAACCCTAAAGGTCTTGTCTTTCCTTCCTCAGAATGTGAGGCATGATTAGGCAGATGCCATCTTAACCAGAAATCATTGATCTTGAAATTTATATGGATTTTCAGCGGGCCTTGGATATCTAAACATATTCTCAGCAAAAGAAACACCTCTGGAGGTATCACCATACCAAATCTAAAGATATATTACAAAGCTATAGTAACAAAACCAGCATGATACTGACATAAAAATAGAAATATAGACCAAAGGAACAGAATTAAAAACCTGATCCTTTGGTCAAGTAACTACAGCTACTTGATCTTTGATAAAGTTGCCAATAACCTAGAGTGGAGAAAAGACAGCATTTTCAACAAATGATACTGGACAAATTGGATAACCATGCATGGTAAAAGGAAACTAGACTCACTCATCTCACCATACAGACAAATGAAGTCCATATAGATTAAAGACTTCAATAAAAGACAAACTCTTCTCCTACTGTGAGAAAAAAAAAAATAGGAGGAACTCTCCATGATATAGGAGTGGGAATGACTTCCTGAACAAAACCCTAGTAGCCCAGGAAATGAAACAATCACTCAACCAGTGGGATCTCATGAAGCCATAAACACTTTTGCACAGACAAACATACCATAAGCAGAGCCAATAGATTACCCACTGAATGGGAGAAAATTTTTGCCAGCTATGCCACTGACAGAGACATAATATCTAGAATCTACAAAGAACTCAAAAAAAAAAAAAACTAAACTAAACAATAAAAGAATCAAATAACACACTCTAATAATGGTGCAGAACTGAATAGGGAGTTCTCAGAGGAAGAAATACAAATGGCAAACACACACTTAAGAAAATGTCCAACATCCCTAATCAAGAAAATGCAAATTAAAACAACTATGAGATTCTGCCTTACCCCAGTAAGGATGGCAATCATTAAAAAAAATCAAATGACAACAAATGTGGGTAAAGATATGGAGAAAGAAGAACCCTCATTCACTGTTGATAGGGAATGTAAACTTGAACAACCCCAATGGAAATTAATATGGACATTCCTGAAAAGGATGAATATAGAGTAACCAATAGACCCAGTCATTCCCTTACTGGGTATTTCTTCTAAATGCTCCATGCTTCACTACAGAGATATTTCCTCACACATGTTTATAGCTGCTCAATTCATAATATCTAAGAACTGGAATCAACCCAGGGACCCATCATTGGATTAATGGATAAAGAAATTGTGGTACATTTAGACATGGAATTCTCCTCAGCAGTAGAAGAAAATGATACAATGAAAGTTGTAGAAAACTGGAGAGACTTGGAACAGAAACACTCAGTGAACTCACACAATCACAGAAAGACAATCGCCACATGGTGTCACTCATCTGCAGTTCTTACCCCGGATCAGCACAAGTTACTACTGTACATGATAGGCAACTCAAGGCTCCGGCAACAGGGATGGAAGAGTTGGGGGGAGGGGAAGAAGAGAGTGGGGGGGAAACACAGACAAAACTAAATCCAAAATTAACTGGTACCATAGAAACCTTTATCCTTGAAGATAGATTGAAATATATAACCCTCAACAGAAGTAAGAGTGGAACACCTGCAAAATGGGCCCAGGAGAGGATGGGGTGAAACCAACCTTAATTTTTTTTTTTTTCTTTTTGTTTCTGTCCTGTAACTCCTTGTACCAGAAATCATTTGCTATACACAATGAACTGTTGATTACCTGCCTGAGGCAAGTGCTAAGACCCCATTGCGGAAGATGCTGTACACTGCCAGAATAGATCATGGAGAGACCTGGCTGGAATCCTGAAGAGAGCCATTCCTCAGACAGCTAGTCCTTCTAGTGCTGGAAAGTGCTGCATGAGCTACTGGGGGAAAGTGGCCAACAACAGTCTGAGCAACTACGGATCTAAGCTACTCAGAAGCAAACACCTTGACAGGATGTACATGCCAGTGCAGTAGTGGCATATAGCCTTGGTGGATAACTAACCACTTTCTGATTTGCTAAGACATCTGCTCAGCATAAAGGAACCCATATCTGAAATTGGGAACCAGGTCAGAATCCTAAGGAGACAAACATGCTATCCAGTGTCAAGCTTTCACTACTCTTTCGCTAAAAGATGAGCTACATATATCAAATTCTCCCTAAATTGATAATGTTTATTCCATTTAATCTATGCTAACTTCACTCTCCGTTGGAGAATCTGTTTTTCTCTTTCAGAAGGTAGCAAGACCAGAGGAAATAAACTACCCCTCGCGCTTCAGCCAAGCCACAGCTGAACCCACAGAGGAACTGAGGAGATGAGCAAGAGTGCTGCTTCCACACTGAACCTGATAATCAGCTTCAGGGTGAAGGAGACAGACCCTGAGGACACGCAACACTTACTAAAGCAGACATCCAGAGGCTCCGAAGAGCTCATCACAGAAGTAGGCTTAAAACTCACCCACGATGGCTCAGGGAATTTTGAGGAAGAGGGGGCAGAAAGATTTTAAGAGCCAAAGGTTGAGACATCATGCCCAGAGGCATTGCCTCCTCCCAAAAGAACTGTCTGCTGCTGCTCCCACAATGCAAAACCCACAATCCTATGGGGAATACCTGCAACTCTATTGAGGAGGGTCTCCAGTAGATTGTGGGCAGGGATGAGGTAAAGGTGGGTACAAACACATGATGTATTCATGCAAAATATGTTGTTAATAACAATAAAAAACTATAAAAGAAAGAGTTCATTTTGGCTCACAGTTTTAGAGATATCAGCTCATAGTTGGCCCCATTTCTTGGGGCTGTGTCAAGGCAGCACATTTTTCATAGAAGTCTGTAGCATAGCAGATCTTCTTCCTCATGGCTAGGAAACATAAATAGAAAGAAGGAATGGAAGGTTTACTATGCACCTCAAAGCCATTGCCCCTCTGACCTGAAGACCACCAGGTAGGCCTTACCTGGGGTCTTGTCCTCGTAGATGTCCTATAGAGAGAAAACATTTATTGCATAGACTTGTGGGGAATATTTCTGAACCATAGTTTAGACAAAGAAAGATAATAGCTGATAGATAATAGTTGCTATGAGATGGGTAGTTGGTAGATAGATGATAAGAAAATGATTTATGATTGTGGCAGTTTGAAAGGATGCCCCTTAATAGATTTAGAGGTTTTATTAAAGCTTGTAATTTAGATCTCCAGCCAGGTGTGGGTGGATTCGAGGTCTAGTCCTAAGGTGTTAGTGGCCGATCTGTAATTTCTAGCTGAAGATGGGCAAAGTGGCTGAGTTCTGCTGGGTTCCCTGCAGCGTGGCTGCTGGATGTTGTTCCTGCTTCTGGTGGTGGCTTTCCTCTAGGTGTGTGACTGTGAATGGGGCCAAGCCTCCTCTGTCATTGTGGAAATTCCCCTGGATCTGCAAGCTTCAAGCTTCAAATAAATTCCTTTCCTCCATAACTGTGTCTGGTCTGGAAGTTCATCCCAGTGATGAGAAACTGACTGCCACCATGATATAGGTAAACAGATGATAGACACTATGTCAGTACATAATTGATAGATGATGATAGATAGCTGGCAGATCAATGAATACAGATTGATGGATGAGTGGATGCTGATGTGTAGCTGATGACAGACGATGATATAAGAAGTAAAAAGACAGATAAATAAGTAAAGATGGAGTTTAGGGGCTGGGGGGTGGTCAACTGACCACAGGTGCTTGTTTCCAAAGCCTGCTAGGTCTGGTTTGGTTCATGAGTTCCCACATAAAGCCAGATACAAAAAGTGGCACATGCATCTCAGGTTAGTTTGCAGTGGGAAGTAGCCCTAGCATGCTCATTTTCTTTTCCTGTCTTTTCTCTCTCCCCTTCTGCAACTAAATAAATAATATTTAAAAAAAAATAAACAAAAAGGAAATAGAGCTTAAGACTTTGGATTGTGTAATTGTATTATTTCAGGAGCTGGCTACTCCAAAATTTTCAGAGAAAGTTGGTAAGCAGGTAATCCAAGTGGGACTTGATGTCTTTTGGCAATTTGGAGGTAGAATTTACACATTATGGGCAATTTTAATCCTTTTGCTTAAGACCTTCTTTTGTAAAGAGGCATGATGTAGTTTAAGTCTGTAAATAAGCGTTCCTAGCAATATACAATGCTGCTTGATCTGTTTACTTAGTTCAGTTGCCTAGCTGAGTTTCCAAATAAAATTAACACTTGTCAATGCCATTGTGTGTTGGGAGAAGCTGTCCTCTCCTGGGGATAGAGCTCTAGAACTGGGGCAGTGGCCAGTGGTAGGTTTATTTTCCCCATGAAAGCTCCTGAGGAGAAGGCACATTTAAATTAACATGTGGGAAGGCATATCTTTGCAAGTAGAGATAGCCTCATGTTTCATGTGTGTGAAGAAGAGAAGGAAAGTCACCGTGGGAGAAGCAGACCAATGCAGGTGAAGAGGAAGGCTGGTCAGGGATAAGGTTGCCTCTGGGGACAAGCTCCAGGTCATTCTGAAGGCTTTGAAAAGTCATTGGAGGTTTTAAGCTACATGAAGAAAACACTGAACCAGATTTCTTTCCTATCCTCACAGGCAATATAGCACCCTTGAATGCCACGTTCAAGTAGCAGGTGCCCACATTACCTTCACTTATGATTTGACTGAAATCTGGAGATCCTCAAGTCTTTTGTCTAGCTTTTGTCACTTGCTAGAGTGACTTACAAACTTCAGGGAAACATTTCACTTATTTTTACTCATTTCCTTGAAATATATATGATTCAGAAGTAGCTAAACGGGAGGTATGCATAGATCTAAATGCAGAGAAAGTATTTGAAGATTCTATAACCTCTCTTGGCACAGCACCTTCCTAGAACCTGGGTGCTTTTCGAAGATTATACATTTGAGGTTTGTGTGCAGTGCCATCCACCCAGACATGATGAATCAATTATCTATTTCTCATTGATCCTTAATTGAGTAACTCCATTTCTAGTCTCTCTCCCTTCCCCTGAGTATGGGAGTGTGGTGCTGAAAGTTTCAAGCTGCTAATAATGGAGTCAACTTTCAGACAACAATTCCCCATGGAAAGCCCAGCAAGAATCTCCTCATTAAAATATCAGGTGCTGCTGTCACACAGAAAAACCAAGGAATGTAAGTCTGTTAGATGCTTCTGTTACTTAGAGAATCACAAAGGTCTCTGAAGATCTACTTTAGGAGCTAAGGCCAAAGACCAAATACTAGAACAGAAATCTGCCCTAGAACTCTGGGTCTTGATTGTATTTGTTCTCTTAAAATAACTGAGTCTGGGTAAACCAGGTCCTCACAGTTGAAATCTTTAGGAAGTCCAAGACGAGGCTTTGGACATCTAGTACAGGCTGCTCATAGCATCTTTGCATAGCAGAAGTCCTCTAATGGGAAAAGGACAAGGAGAAAGCAGTAGGGTGAACATGCCTATTTGCTTAGCATTCTCAGTAAAATACCCAGCAGAAGCAATTTAAAGAAGAAGAGAGGCTGGAAAGATGGCTTAGTGGTTAAAACCTTTTGCTTACATGGCATATTGGCCTATATTGGATTCCCCAGTGCCCACATAAAGTCAAATACAAAAAGTGGCACATGCATCTGGAGTTTGTTTGCAGTGTCAAGAAGCTCTGTCATGCCTATACACACACATATACTCTCTCTGTGTCAGAAAAATAAATAAATATTTTAAAAAGGGAGCTTTATTTCAGCTCACAATTTCAGAAGGTTTAATTTTTGGTAGGGAAAGCATGTAGCTGTGGGAGTTGGTCAGTTTGTGCCAGGGCTGGTCGTTGCCTAGCTCTTCACATGGGCCTGATCAGTAAGCAGAGAGAGCTTTAGCTATAAAGAAGCTGAAATCGCTTACAAGACCCAACCCCCAGCTCCCCAACGAGGCTAGCTAGGCTCTAATATCTAAGCTTCCACATCCTCCATAACCAGCGTGATCAATTTCACAACCAAGCTAAAAACAATAGCCTTTTATAATGACATTTGTTTCATCCATGAAATAAAAACCTTATGGCCACGTCACCTCTTATTATAGTTCTTAACTGTTACTAATTGTTAAAATGAAAATTGCATTTTAATATGTGTTTTCAAGGGGACAAATACCTGAATCCCAATAGCCAGGTTTTCTCTCAGTGTTCTAAAATTCCTGGGAAAACCAACTTAAAGGAGGAAAGAGTTATTTCTGTCACAATTTCAGAGTTTTCTGGCAATGGTCATATAAGTCCATTGTTTCGGGGATTGTGGTGAAGCATAACATTACAGCAGAAGACAAGGTAAAAGGAAAATATCCTTTTCATGGTAGCCTTGTAGCAGAGACAGAGACAGAGTCAGAAAGCATAAAGGTATCAGGATGAAATGTATCCTCCAGACATATGCTGCCAGTAGCCGACTTCTTCCAAGAAGGGCCCAAACTTCAATAGACCATTAAGCTATAAACCCATGAATGAATAAAGTATTGGTATAGTTAGAGCCCTCATATTCAAATCAACCCTCTTGGTCCCATCTCAGAATGATACTTTGGGAACTAAGCCTTCAATACATGGTAGGGCATTTCATATCCTTCAATCATGGTAGCCTTCAATCATGGTAGGGCATTTCATTTCCAAATGATGAAGTAAGAAGTTTTGAAAGAAAACCCTCTGTGTCAGAGTTAACCAGATAATATTAAACCCATATTGCAGGATGACAGACTGAAGCCTTCCCACACAACTGGGTCGATTTATCACATGCCATTATCGGTGCTCTTAGTCTGATTCATGATACAAAAATGAATTATTTAAAACATTTCCTTTTCTGCATGGAGAACAGATTCTGTTCCGGCCATTCTATGTCCTTCAAAACTAAGTAATTTTCCTAAAATCACTTACTGTCCCCATAAACATGGTATCATTCCAAGCTACACTACTCCCACACAAAAATGAGTGTAGAACCTTCTGATCACGTTAGGGTAGTGATTACACTGTGTGATTGTTTCATGCACATAAAAATAATGTACTTCTTTTCTCTCATTTAAGCTCTCAGTTTATTCCAGACAGCATTCATAGAGTGGATAGGAAATTTCACTTCTACTTCTATGTAAATCAGGTTAAACAATTTATAGCCCAATCAAAAATTTGAGATATACAAATTCAATAAGTTATTTTCATTTGTTCTAATGGCAAAGATCATTACGTTTAATAGTCTTGACATTGTCCAAAGCAGGGAAGAAAAAGTATTTTCATACCATAATAAGGGTTAAAAACTATTCTGTGTCTTAGAGATGACGTCTGAACCATCTCTTTCACATTTGAGAGATTGCCTTCAAATGTAATAACTTATGCAAAAAAGTAATCATTACACATAGTTTACATTAACATGTAACAATAATAACTCAAAGGTCTCAATTGAGACATTATTATGTGAATATACCTTTTAGTTTTAAAAAGAAAATACATGGGCTAGAGAAATGGCTTAGTGGTTAAGGCACTTACTGTGAAGCTTAAGGACTCATGTTCAATTCCCCAGAACTCAAGTCAGCAAGATGTACAAGGTGATGCATGTAACTGGAGTTTCTTTGCAGTGGCTTGAGGCCCTGGTGCACCCTTATTCTCTCTTATCTCAAAAAAATAATAAATAAAACATATTAAAAAATAAAATATACCAGGTAATGATATAGAAATAACTGTAGAGCGTATAGCTATAGAATATTTGTAAGAGTTGATTATTAATCATATTCCTGTGTGCTTTCATAACTTTTCACCAGACACTTTCAGTTCTTTTTACAAAATGAGCAATTAAAAGTAAAATATAATCATATAAATATTATAAAAATTGTTTAGTTATTTGAGAGGAAGAGAGAGAATGGGCACACCAGGGCCTTTAGCCACTGCAAACGAACTCCAGACACATGTGCCACCTTGTGAATCTGGCTTACGTGGGTCCTGGGGAATCAAACCTGAGACCTTAGGCTTCAAAAGGCAAATGCTTTAAATTTTGAATCATCTCTCCAGCCCTATTTACTTTTTTAAGTACAGAAGTGTGTTTTGCTGAGGAGTAGTATAATGAACACTAACATGTCTTAGACAATGTATGAGCAAATGGTTAAATGAAACTAATAATTCATTAACTATTTTGTCATTATTCAGCTTATAATTATTCGAGAAGTAAGTTGCATAATGGAGAGTGTTGATAATTACTGTACTTAATATCAAATCAGTAGTTTGCTGAATGACAAATACAGGGGCATTGGCAAGGATTGACTGAACAAGGCCTGTGAGAACCACCACTAGTGTGTTTACATTTCAATCTTGGATAAAGAGGACGTCAAGAACCAAGGAATGGGCCAGAGAGATGGTTTAGCAGTTAAGGCACTTACCTGCAAAGCCTAAGGACCCAGATTCAACTCCCCATTTCCCACGTAAACCATAAGCACAAGGTGGTACATATGTTTGGATGTCATTTGCAATGGCTTGAGGCCCTGGAACACACATTCTTTCTCTCTCTCTCTCATTCTCTCTTTTAAATAAATAAATAATTATTTTTTTAAAAAAAGAGTCAAGGAATAACTACACCATTGCTTGTTTCCATGGGCTTTTCTTGCTTTGTGTTTTGTCATATGTTCTATAATATTATATCATTGCACATAGGTCTATAAACAGATATGTGACTACATTTTAAAGTATGCTATAATCTTACCTATGTTAGTTAAGACTGAGTATAAATAGAACCGAGTGCTTTAATTGAGCAAAGATAAAGTTAGTCTGAGATATTGAAAACATGTATTAGAATTGGGGAACTGAATAGTTATCATTACTTTATATCCATGTTTCTATATTTGCCTCCACATGGTTGTTCATGCCTATAATCACGGGGATTGAGAGGCAGAGGCAGAAGGATTACCATGATTTCAAGGACCATAGGGACTGAAATTTAATTCTCAGGCAAGTCTAGGCTAGAGAGTGAGACTTTCTATCTAAAATAAAACCAAAAATAACAAAATATCCCAATCCCCCAAATGTACATACATTGAGTAATACATATCTCCAAAATGTACTTGGTTATACAGTTTCCTTTATTTTCTGGTTTATATACTGGTTTGACTCATTTTATTTTCACTTAATCACTTTTGTTTTCCTTTGAAAACATTTTTTATATTACATAATTAGTCAATGAAGTAGTTTCTGTGTAACACCATCTAATTCATTACTTAAGTAGAAAGATGCTTGAGGACAGAGATATGAACTATTTTATCTGAAGACCTCAAGTACTAACACAATGTCGTGCTCCCTGAGGGAGATGAACGAAGAACTTATAAGGCCACATGATCTTTGTGTACATTCCCTTATGTCCAAGATCTTGAGTGCAATGTTTCTGATCCATGCCTCCAATGAATAAACAGCCCTGAGCTTTATGTTTAAAGGAACATCACAGGTGATTATAAGGGACAGGCAAGTGTGAGGACCACTGCTTTCAGGCACCAATTGACAATATTTTATTTATTATTAGACAGAGGCATGAGAGAGATAGGTAGAGAGAGAGAGAGAGAATGGGCATACCAGTGCCTCCACCCACTGCACACAAACTCCAGATGCATGCACCACCTTGTGTATCTGCCTTAAGTGTGTACTGGAGAATCGAACCTGGGCCCTTAGCCTTCACAGGCAAGCACCTTAACTGCTAAGCCAACTCTCCAGCCCTAGTTTTTTTGAATCTACATATTTCTGTGATTTCTCCAAATATTGAAAAATAGGAAAGAACACATTTCCATCACTGGGGGTTTAGATGTCATCATGTATATTACAAATCATGTTATAGAAATGATGTGAGATTTGTGTTTGGATGAAGGTTTGAGAGCAGTTTTGGTACTTAATAGAATTTCACTTTGAAATACAGAGCACTTTCTACATAATGAATGTTGCATTTCAAGTAGATGAAACCTTTAACACAGACGGAATTTTAAGTATCACACATTTACGGAAGAAACACATTGATCACTTCCTCCTTAGATATTTAGTATCACTGATGGAAATTAATTATTTAAGCCACATTTGGATCTTTAACCTTTTTCAGGAGACAAAGTATTCTAAAATCACTCTTCTTTCATATACATATACAAAATAAAATAGAATTTTGCATAATGATGCCTGTTTAGGGATTTCTAAACACTGATTATAATAGATTGCTGAGTAGATAAAATTAAATATAAAGATAAGTTCTATCACTTTATATAATATTTCCAAAAGAAAAAAAAATAATGAGTCAGGACAATCCATTTTATTAATGATATATATCATTTAAAAGCAATACGCTAGAATTGATATAAAAACGTTAATTATAAATGTTAAATGCTTATAATTTTCAGTGTGTGTACTTATTTTGGGTGAAGATTTTTATTTTGAACATGATGTTTTCACTGTCATCTGATTCTACAATCTCACAATACTCTTTGGACAAAAGATTTTTGCTTAATCCAGACAAGCTATTTGTAGAATGCAAAAGCTTCCGGAGCAGGCAGCTAATTAGGAATTTGTTCATGCAAACGTGCAAGTCTGCCTCTCTTTGGGACTCTATCCAAGTCAATGCAGAGAGCTTCAAGATTCCAGTAGTGTGCCTAATGACATAATTTATTATGACTTCTCATATGTATCTTTTGGGAACTATTCACCCACATACTTTATTATTATTTTTATTATTTACTTATGGTTAAAAAATGCAAAGTGTTTCCTGGGACAGTGCAGTGTTGTCTGGGGATTCCTAATTAGCAGTTTCCTGTTCATTTTACTTGCAAATGGGTTGCTATTCTCTCCAGAAGCTTTGCAATAGCCTAGATGACAAATTATTAAGTTTAGGAAGAGGTCACTAACTAAACCAATGTTTAGTTTTTAATTCAAAAGAAGCTGAAGAGGAACTTAAGGTATAAACAGAGATCATACTTGTCCAGAGAGTTCTTACAGAAAGCCTACGAATGACAAGACTTTTTCTGCCTTTTGCCCATCATGATGAAGCGGATAATTTTAAAACATTTTGAAGCCATTGATTTTCTTGAAGAACCTCAGCTGATTTAAGGAAAAAAAAAATACTTACTGAAGAAGTTCAGTGATGGAGTGTTTGGGTTCTTTTGGTTGGTCATCAGCCATCATTTGCTGGATGCCCACCACATGCGAGGTCCTGGGATGTCACAAGAATAATGCGCAGCTTTGATTCCTGTCACCTTGGGAACCACAAAACCTGTTACCAGCTTGCTGGTGATGGGATTGTTCAGTCCAAGCTTTGAAGGAATATCCTTAGATGGAAAAGCCCTGGAAGTCTGAATCAGGAAGAAATTGTAGCAGACACCATTGTCTGTACTTTGACAGTGACTTGCACGTACTCACCTCCTTGCTGCTGGAAGGATTGATTCACTATGTCTTATACCTGGAACCTGCTAAAAATCTCTGAGCTCAACTCCTTTCTCCAGACACTGGGGGTATAGCAATGACAAGTTCACAGGGGTAGTCAGGCTTGCCTCCTGGTGGGATCCACTCCATGCTGCCCTTGATGCATTACTTCCTGGATCTGAGTGTGCTGGACTACAGCTGAGAATGTCTTATTTGTGTATGGTGTGTGTGTCCATGTGTGCATGTCTCTATGTGTGGGCACATCCATGCCATAGCCCAAGACCTCATGTTGATGTCATGAGGTCAACTTTAGGTGTTGGTTCTTGCCTTCCATCTTGTTTTGAGGAAACTTCTCTTTGTTATTCACAACTTGCTGAAAGAAGGATGAGATTATAGATGCTTAATTTGCATCTGGTTTTTTTCTGGGCTCTGGAGATCCAAATGGAGTCTATCAGGCTTCCATACAAAATGTTTTTACCCAAAAATCCATCTCCCCACCTCTTCCTCTATCTCACTTCTTCTTCACCTGAGACTGTTTCCCTAATACCTCTTGAGCAAGCATACACTTGTGACTTCTCTAATTTAACAGAAGATGTTCACAGCAGTCTGTGAGGTGTGTAGGAGATAGTAGAAGAAGAGCATTGGGGAAAGGAAGGTATTCCCTGAGGTTCGCCTCATAATAGATGCAGGCGGGGAATCATCCACACAAAGCAAGTGTTCTGGTTAAAGAATAGAGTACTATGCATATAGGGTAGGGTTTGAGGGATAGGCTCAGGATAAAAGGAGTCACATAAGGGATGCAGTTGAAGGAGTAGCAAAAATTAATCAATCAAGTTATATCTGCAGCTATTTAATGACAAAATTTGTGAAAAATGCTGGCTATCACGTGGAAAATTATGTGATATTGATATGTCTAAAATTAAATCTTTAGCATATGTCAGGGAAAGAGAGAGATTTTTTTTTATGTTATCCCTAACGTGTCCATTTGTCCAACAAGGCTGATCATAGCCCTTGGTATAAAGAATATAAAGCCTAAATTAGACAGTATTTCCAGTCTTCAGAACTTCTCGTTTGTATTCTCTACCCAAAAGGTGACTTCCCAAATGCAGGGCAGAGAGCATGTTTTCTCTACTATATGTTTGAACAGTCATAAAGAAAAGCATATATTTAGTATATCATTTCCCACCTATTTCATTGCAATATGAGTTTTAAGGATGCACAGGTAATTTTTCATAAGGTAGCAGTAATCTATGAAGGGGATTCATCAAAGGCTGTGGACTTCATTGCTATGCATATTGTGACACACGTGTATATTACAGCTTTTATGCAGCAACTTCTAAAATGTATATAAAATACATAAGAATTGTGCATTACATCTGACTGTCAAACACAGAATTAAATTAAGGGTTATTCTAAAAATCTGTACTTCTCTACCATTTGGGTTGTAACTAATGTTTCATTTCTCTTTGTTTGGATTGCAAGTAACCATAATTTGTGACTTTCTAAAAGTACATGTATATAAAAGCACACACACACACACACACACACACACACACACGCTCAGAGGTAGAGAGCGCCATACATGCCTGTTTGTCTTAGCTAGGTGTCTCTTCTTTACGACCCTTCCTGTTACACTCAGGCACTCATTTCTCTCACTCCCCCCAGATTTTTAACATGTTTGTCTCTCTACCTGTCACCTTGCTTGCAAACTACTTCCCCACACAGGTAATTGTAACTTAAGAAATCAATAATGTAATTCAGTGCTTATAAATCTCTCTGCAGAATGTTTTCTTCAGCTCCAGACTGGCTCTTTTTATACCTCCACCACATCTGCCAAGCATAACTTAGGCCTTCAGTATCTCTGTGGTTTAGATCAAACACTTCATATTTGTTGAGGTTTTCTCTCCACCATTTTTTAAAAATCAAGATTAAATGTTACTTCATGAGGTTTGATCAAGTGGCTATTTCTTCCTCTGGGGTCTCTTACACTTGTTATAAGCCCTCATGCTGGCTTTTCCCAGAGACTTAATCATTTGCTCTGATGTCTGTCTCTTTCACTAGATTATTTTATGATTAAGAGCCTCAGGATTCATTTACACAAGATTCAGGTATGTGTGATAAAGTGAAACCTGGGTGAGGATTGGTAATAAAACTACATAGAAGCAGAATCAACCCTATCTGATTGATTGGAGCAGGTGCAGTGAGCTGGACATGAAGCTTGTATATACACTTGTAAGAATGGAGGAGACATTTCATCCACACCTTAACATTAGGATTATGTCTAGTTAATTAGGGAACATTCCATTTTATTTGACACATGGCTCTACAGAGTAATACTTTCTGGAATATATTTTTATTTTTAAAAAATACTTATTTGCAAGGAGAGAAGGCGGGGGCAAGTGTTCCAGGGCCTTCAGCCAGTACAAACTGACTCCTGATGCATGTGCCACTTTGTGCACCTGGCTTTACACTGGAAATGAGAATTGGATCCTGGGAGTTAAGCTTTGTGGGCAGGCACCTTAACTGCTGAGCCATCTCTCCAGCCCCTCTGTAACATGCTTACAGTAACCTTATTAAGGAGTTAATATTATTGTCTATATTTTAAAACTAAGAAAATAATCAGAGGACAAGACTCATGTTATCTCCAATGCTGCACTCTGGTATCAGTTTCCAATCAATTAGGCACATCTGTGATGAGCAAAGTAATAAATTTTTCATTTAAATTAGCACAGATGTTCACATGAGATATATTAGTATTTTTCAAAAGTCGTGGTAAGAGCTGAAGTTTTGTTTAGTATTCAAATTCGAGCCCAGTGCCAACCATCATGCAACCATTAGAAAATAATTAAATCTCTCTCCATAATTCTTCAAAAGCTCTTTTTAGCTCCTGCTAGCACATACCTACTTTAACATTGTAATGTGCAACTGCCCAATAAAATTGCTCTTAAAGCTCTTCCTGCTAACCTTTTACCTTGAAGAGTGTGTATAATTTATTGTTGCTTAAGCAATTAAATCTTTTCCTTTTTTAAAAATTTTTTGGGACATTTTCTTTCTTCTCTCCTACCAACATTGCTTATGTTCAATGTATATGATGTTTGGTAAAGACATTTTTATCATTTGTCCTTTCATTTCGGGCTTGTGCTCTCTGTTCTTAATTGGAACTTAATGGAAATAGTTGTCTGCAGCAAAATTGTTGCTCTTTTTATATTCTTTACAGATTTTTTTCATTATTTTTAAACTAATGCTCACTGTAGGAGAGAGAAGTGGACTTTTGTTCCTAGTAATGCTATTGTGCTGTGGGAGTGATATGATCTGAAGACATATCTGGGCCCAGAGGAACTGTTTAAGGTACACTCATATGAACATGTTGAATCTTTGCTGTTTAAAAATGACTGAGATGATAAAATACCAGTGTCCAATTCTGTGACCTCATTATTTTGATTTATAGGGACAATTCTGTTCCATAAAGGCTATATAAAATCACATGCAGCTTTTACATTTTTAGGCACTATATACAAGTTTTGTATGATAAATAAAAAAAAATTACTGCCTTAAAATGAAGGTTACAAAAGATGAATCAGGATTTTGAGAACGTAGACATCTTAGTTGGAATTTGCAAACTATTTCCTCTCTTTCAAGTCCTGGAACTATTCCTTTTGCCCTTTTGTTTTCTTCTGGATCATAACTCAGCATCCTTTTGTTAAGACACCTGAAACACTTCCCATGCTTTCATTTCTTTCAAGGCTGTTCAAGAATATACTCATCTGACCTCGTTGAAAGGACATCTTGAAGTGGCGTATGTTTAACTACTGGGAGATCAGAGGACACACTTGTCCCTGAAGCATGACAGACTTACTTTCTAAGCACCATTAGAGGGCCAGCTAAAGCTTTACAGGAAACTCAGTTTATCCATTGCTCATCAGATTCCAGTCAGTTGAAGGATCTTTTCCAAACCCATTCAACCCATCAGTGACATATACTCTTACATGAAAACTTTGATAGGAGATTTTCAGAATTATTGAAAGAAAGAAAGAAAGAAAGAAAGAAAGAAAGAAAGAAAGAAAGAAAGAAAGAAAGAAAGCAAGCAAGCAAAGGAAGGAAGGAAGGAGGAAGGAAGGAAGGAAGAAGGAAGGAAGAAAGGAAAATGTATCTCGGTTATGGAAAAGAGACACTCAGTAGCCAAACTTTTGGTCTTGTTTCCACATCTTACAGGTCCAAGTAGATCAAGGTCTTCCTGAAATCAGGTAATAAAAATTTGTGTTATTAGATTCAGCTAAGTAGCCAGCCTAATGAGGTTTTCAAAGCAAACGTTTGCTGAGTGTTCAAATTGGAATTCAAATTGAGATGGACTTTTAGAGTCACAGAATGGGGAGATGGTCTCCAGCAATTTCAAACTTTCTTTTTCTTCCACCTCTGTTCTGTCTATATTAGTCTGTGAGAGCACTTATCATTTTCAAGCAGACAATGGAGATTCACTGTCACGCTGTCAGAAAGTCTGTATTGTACATAATTGTTTCCCTTAGAGTTAATTTGGGGCCTTGGAATCAATGAGTATTATATAATTTTGCTTAGATGACAAAATACTTACATAGGAATATTTCTAGTAAAGTTTAGGCCTGCAGATGAGCAACACTGGATAAAACGATCTTCTAGTAATTTTATTGTTTAATATTACCAATGTTTTGTTTGTTATTCAACATTACATTTTTCCAAGGACAATGTGATGAATGGAACATATGACAGAAGACTTCGTTTATCTTTCTTGACATAAGGGACATACAAGTTTTCTTATTCTGAATTTACATTTACTCCTCTGTGCATTCTGTGGTCTCCTGTCAGGTGCATATATTTGAGCCAGGTGCATCTTTTACAGTTGAAAGAGAGGTGTATGAGTAGAAATGTGGGCAACTCTTAGAGATGCTTAAATCGGACTCTTGGTAAAGTCTGTCTGCCTTTTTGAAAAATTCTTTTTCTTTTTTCATTCCCACTCTTAAGTTTATATTAAATTATCGCTAATAAAATACAAACTATGACTCAAATGAAAAGAGAAAGGAAAAGAAATGGGATGTGCCTAAATGGGTGTGGGGTATCTCTAATGCTTAAGAAATGGTATATAATTCATTCTGACTTTTTGTGTCTCTGTATTTCTCGCTCTCTCTCTCTCTCTCTCTCTCTCTCTCTCTCTCTCTCTCATATATATATGTCCCTCTTTCTTCTTCCTTCTCTCCATCTCTCTCTCTCTTTTCCTGCTAGATGCTTACACTTACAAACTCAGAGGCAGAAGCAGAGTGTCTTATTCCCCAATACTTGTTGGCCTGATGCTTCATTTCCAGATTATTCAGCTATTGGGGCATATTAGGAAGCCTCCTTATCAAAAGCAAGCACTGTTATTTAGGAATTGGATTTGCTTGTCTGACCCTGTTGTCTGGGTTGAGGGAAGAGTACAGAGCTGATGCAGCCAGCCCTAGTGATTTGGTGACATAGCCTGTGCCATATTTAATGGAGGAAGACAATACTTATTTGGTTTTAATACCCACTAAATGATTCAAAACTTTTATTTATAAGTCCTTTTAAAAAATGTCTCACAGAATAAGTAAAAGATAATATATGAAAGAGTTTGCTTATAGTGGGATCAAGTGTAAACAAAATAAATCATCTTAAGAGTAGTATAACTATATTTTTTATATGCCAGCCATAAAATATAAACAACTTTACCTAAATTTGTTCACTTTTTTACATTTACTAACCCTGAGAAACAGGTATATATTTTCTCATTTTAATATGAGTTCAGGTAAATAAAGGAATTTACTTGCTTAATAGAATTGTTAAGCTTAGGAACTAGGAAATAACCCTGCCTATTTCTGAAGCCTATGATTTTTAACAAGGGGAACCTCATTCTGAACAATGTGCTGTGAGCAGTTCCTTTTCGTCCGGTCACTTTTACTTGTTTTTTTTTAAATGAAAGTTACATCAAAGGAGTACCTTGGAAGCTGAACTTAAAAATTCATTACACTCTCCATTCACTCTGATGAATAAGCATCACACTGATCACCTAAAATGATTTTTCTCAAAATACATTAAGGTATGATTTGCCGAAAGGTAGTGTACTTTAATTAAATAGTTGCCATTGAATTTATAATGTATATTGCAATTGCATGTTTAACATGCAGAATGCATTTTTTTTTTAAATAAAAGATCCTTTTGAGTTCCTTTTGGAATTCTTGTGCTCCTTCTGATGCAGTTCCTGGATGTTTGGTTGCCATCCAGTGGTCACCGTCACATACTTCACTTGTGAAGCTGAAAACAGAAAAACTCTCTGCTGTCCAACCAGAGTCTTTTATATATCTGATCCTGATGGAAAATGATAACTTTGTGTAAATAATTCATATAAGTTTAACTAGATTTCTCACTAAGTCCAATAACGATAACAAAATCAAGATATTGACCAAGGAAACCTTGGTTGGATATAAGAAAAATAGCTCTTTATTTTCTTAAACATTTCATTCTTCAGGAAATCATAAGAAAGAAAATATTTGTGCCAGTAATTTGCAAATCTACACACCAGTGATCAATGTGAATACTCAATTACCAGCTCTTCATATACTTTTTCAAGTGTGATATTGTGTTCACATACATGAGAGGAGGCATAACTATAAAACCGAAAAGAGAATTTATAGCAATAAAATATATTTTGATTATTTCTCCCAAGATGAGCAAGTTATCTAAAACATCATTATCATTTTAACTCAATGATTTCCAGGGGTACATTAGAAATTCTTGTGAACAGAGGGGCATGATAAGCAAAGTGGGACTTGCTTAAGTCAGTAAGAGTAAAGAAATCAATATTTGTAGTTAAAAAAACAGTGTTTATGTGCCCAAAATATAGGGGGAAAAAGCAAGTTGCTTACTTCCAGTATACAATGACACAGGATCATCATCCCTTTTTCTAAAAGGAAGGAAAGGGGGCATAGGAAGGAAGAATGGAACAAAAGCAGTATGATGCCTTGCAGGGCAAATAGTAAAATCTGTTAACTCTATGTCAAGTACCCTGCTTATGTAGTATTTTTATGTAAGCTCAGAAGGGATTGAGAAGAACCCCATATGATCTCCCACCTCCACTTGGGGCATACAGAGCCTTTCATGCTTATTGTCTATCTTTCCTCAGCAGCATCTTTACATCCATGACATCTTTGTCACCATACTGCCTCTACTTAAATGTCATGTGCACAGATTCATGCATTTCCCTCTTAGGACTCCTTGTAGGGAAGACAATTAGTCCTTACAATTTCCTCAGCCTTCCTTAAAAACTCTTGATGGAATTGCCCATAAACCAATATAAGTCTTATCTAGGTTACATATAAGTCTTATATTTGGAATGCTTGAAAAAGCAGCAGTGTATGAGCAATCCCAAGGTCTGCCACAAGCACACACAGTATTTAGCACCCCTGACCCTCACTGCAGCAGCTGGTTTGAGTGGGAGAAGCCCAGAGAACATGGGCTGAGGCCCTCCTGCGTGAGAACACCACCCGTCTGACTTCCTTTCCAGCAACTTTCAGTTTTATATGCTGGATCTGGAACGGGGTGGAATGTGGCTAAGTCCTAAGATGTGCTCAAGACACGTTTCTTTCCCAGGGGCACATTGCATAGCTTCTCTTCCATGACCCGTGTATCCAACCACCCAGGCCTTGTTCACACCTTGCAGTTGATTCCTCTTCTATCAAGCAAAACCTTTTCCGGGCTGGAGAGATGGCTTAGTGGTTAAGCGCTTGCCTGTGAAGCCTAAGGACCCCGGTTCGAGGCTCGGTTCCCCAGGTCCCACGTTAGCCAGATGCACAAGGGGGCGCACGCGTCTGGAGTTCGTTGCAGAGGCTGGAAGCCCTGGCGCGCCCATTCTCTCCCTCTCCCTCTATCTGTCTTCTCTCTGTGTCTGTCACTCTCAAATAAATAAATAAATAAATAAATAAATAAATAAATAAATAAATAAAAAGGAAAAACCTTTTCCAAATCGTTTTGCTCCTCATTTTGCTTCTAATCCTTATTATAAATTTTGTAAGTCATTCTGAAAGAAGTAAAGTGATATCTTGTGCTTGGATCCCTATTTCTCTGATGATTAGTGATGTGGAGGTTTTCATGTTGTTATTGTTTTCATATAACCATTTACTCTTTGTATATCTTCATTTAGGAAATGTCTATTCAAGACCTTTTTTTTCTCAATGCCTAAACTCTTCATAGTTTTATAACATTATTCTACATATAAGTTAATGGTGTTTCTGTGGTATATTAAACATATTATTTATTTATGTAGTATTGACTGTCATTCAGTCGTTAATTCCAGAAAATACATTTTTTGTTCCAGGTATGTGCCACACTCTCCTATTTGCTGAATGTATAGATATTTTTAAATATTTTATTTTTATTTAATTATTTGTGAGAGGCAAAGAGGCAGAGTGAGAGAGAAAAAGAGGAAGAGAGAGAAAGAATGGGTGCACCAGGGCTTCCAGCCATTGCAAACGAACTCCAAAGTGATCATTTGAGTCCTGGTGCTCTGATCCCTAGGTTAGGCCAATTCAAAGTTGAGAAAGGGTAGATCACTCTCAAAATCAGTAACAGCAAAGCATGTAGCCAGCTCCATTTGGCACCTGAAGTTTTCCTCAGCAACTGTTCCATAGTCCTGGCATGTCATACATCCTGCACTCTCCATTAAGCATTAGGCTTCCCTTTCCAACATCATCTAATGGCCACTCAGGGCTTTTTTACAAGGACTCTATCTTGCCTCACATTCCTTGGCCTCTAGCTTTTGGAAACTTAGTGTTAACCTCCATCACTCACCCCTGCTCTATTATCTTTCATTCCTGGAAATACAGTATCACATGGACAATACAGTAAATTCTGCTTCTAGCTTGAGAAGCAGCCTAGCCCCTCTATCACAGCTGTGATGACCTCTGTATGTCTTGGTGACCATTAACTCCTTCTTATCCTGTAGTACAGACAGCAGCTCAGAGAGTTAGCGTCTTCACTTGGATGATTCAATCTTCTACTCATGAAAATGCTTGAGGCACTTGTTTGCATTTTATTGCTAAAGTGTTTCAATTTCTTTCGGCCTTGAATGTCCAAGTATTCAGAGATATTTATTGAAACCAAGTGATCACCTGAAAACTAGAAACTAGAACCCATTACCTTTTCAGGAACACATGCTGTCTATGACAATTGACCTAAGAGCATAGGTTAGGCCAGAATAACAAAATGGCAGTTACTACTCCCAGTTAATTAAGATCTTCACGTTTTCTGGATAATGTTCCCCCTCAAATGTTAAACCACCTCAAACCAGCAAAGCCCTAGATCATGATGTGGAACAGTGAAAATTATTGTACTAGCTGGGAAAAATAGCTCAATAGGGAATGGCACTAGCTGCACAAGCATGAAGGCCTAAGAAAAGCCTGAGGTAGAGTCACAGCTCCCACAAAAAAAAAAAAAAAAAGCATGTCCATACATACCTATAACCCCAGTCCTTTTGCGCGGGAGGGGAATGGGATGGGGAACAGAGTCACTAGTACTCACTGCTCATCTAGTATGAGAGACTCTAGATCAAGGAAATAATTTAGAAGAATAGTAGAGTATCTGATATTCTTCCCTGGCCTCCACATACATGCCCACCGAACATGCACATGCATATATAAACATATCACACCATCCCTACTACACTCACACTCAAAAAAAATTGGGTGATATATTAGCTACAGTAAAGAGGGGAGCTACTGTCATTTCTACTTTTTGATTTATGTTAAGTTAAATATTTAAACAGCTAAGAAAAAAAAATTAGGCCCAGTAGGAGATTCTTTCTTTTATATATAAGCTGTGCTTCAAGGATAATTACTAAGATGCCTCACGGGAGTGGAGCATATTTAAATGTCAAATTTAAAGCCATTTTTTCTAATCAGGCATGTTAGCATACATAAACATAGAGATGTTTTACTATTTACCATAGATGTTGTCATTATGTTGTATTCCTTTATAGATATTCCTTCACTATTATTCACTGAGATGTTTGGTATGGGTATTGTAGTGGTTTGAATGTAAATGGATGGCCCCTGCATGCATTTTGGTCTTTTGGAACGTTATTGCTAGTGGAATATGGGAGGATTTGGTACTTTGGACAAGAGAAAACTTGCAGCGCTATAGGCAAACCTTGATGGCCTACTCTGGTGAGAGTTTGAAAATTCTAAGTAAAGAGAGAATTGTGGACTGTGAAGGCTTGCTTTATGAGTTTTGTAAAAGGGAAAAGAGAGAAACTTATTGGAACTGGGCTACTGGTCAAATGACTGGCTGTGTTCTTGTGCCCATTTCCAGAAAGTTTGATCAAGCTTGAATTTAAAAGTAATGGACTGGGCTGGAGAGATGGCTTAGCGGTTAAGCGCTTGCCTGTGAAGCCTAAGGACCCCGGTTCGAGGCTCGGTTCCCCAGGTCCCACGTTAGCCAGATGCACAAGGGGGCGCACGTGTCTGGAGTTCATTTGCAGAGGCTGGAAGCCCTGGTGCGCCCATTCTCTCTCTCTCCCTTTATCTGTCTTTCTCTCTGTGTCTGTCACTCTCAAATAAATAAATATAAAAAAATTAAAAAAAATAAAATAAAATAAAAATAAATAAAAATAAAAAAAGTAATGGACTGATGTGCTTGATGGAAGGTATAGGACAGAATGATGTGAAAACATAAGTGGTTTATCACAGTAAAAGTTAAGCAAGTTTGAAGATACAGGCAGAGCCTGGTTTTAGGTTACTGAAGCTCCATTTGCTCAGCAGATTAGCACTGTTTATGGTGGCCCAAGTGTCTTGCATTGGGACAATGGACATGAGGCCCTTGGGTGAGCCACTGAGAGAAGGAGGCTTGAAGGAAGTCTGGTAAAACTGTGTCCTGGTCTCAAGACTTACTTGCTGGATTTACAAATTTTGCTATACCATCTCACCTGGTTCTGGTTTTGAAAGTATAACAAATGCTGGAAAGAAAGGCTCTTTGCATTGGCAACATGGTTTTTACTTACTTATTTTTTTTGGAAATGGCTTCTTAGCAAAGTGAAGAAGGGTTGAAATCCCTGTGTGGAGACTCAGTAAGGCCATTGTATGAAGGCAAACTGGTTCCAGGAGCTGAGATATGGCAATGGAAAACAGGGTTGCGTGGAAAGCAAATAAGGCCAATGTATGGCACTATGAAGATGAACCATGGTCTGCAGCGTGGACCTGTAGATGTTTTGGATGTACCAAGAGTGTAGAATGGCTGCCACTGAAAGCTGCCGAGCCAGGATGGAGGCTCCCTGGTTTTCTCAGCCCATCTGTAAAGGCAGCACTGGACTCCTGAAACTTTCATCACTAATTATGTATGTTTGATTGAGATGCAGATATTTAACACTTGCCCAATGGTTATTGAGTTTTCATTGTCTAGTCTCCACTTGTTTTGCCTTCTGCCAGTGGGAATATTTACTCTGTGCTATTGTGTATTGGAAATATTTAACTTGTTGTTTTTACATTAGAGGGCTCACAATTAAGATACAGTCTTGAATATCAGTGGAGACTTGGGATGTCAGAAGAATGTTAATGTTGGTAAAGACAATGGGGACCTTTGAAGTCTATCTAAGTGAAATTTGCATTTGGAAATGATCATGAGTCTATGAGGCCCAGACGCAGAGTGTGGTGGTTTGAATGTGAATGTATGTCCCGCATAGCCCCAGGGATTTTTGCTTAAGGGTTATGCTTCCTACTTATGTGCCCAGAAACCTGTTGCAGGAGGCATCGCTCGGTACACATATTGTAGTCTTGCTGTTAGATGTGTTCAGAGTGAGTCTGAACTCTGGCTGCTCATGTTTGCTGGCTGTTGTTGCTTTCTGCTCTTGCTGTTGTCTCCCTCTGCTGTGGATCCATGATGCAGTGAGCCAGCTACCTCTGCTCTGGTTGAACTTCTTCTGGATCCTGTAAGCTTAAGTAAACCATTTCCTTTCCTAAACTGCCACTGGCCAGGTCAGGTGTTTGCTCCACCACCACCAAGTAACTGCAACAGGAAGTTTGTTATTTATCTTCATGTTCTAAAATATGAAGAGGAAATAAAATATTGGTGACCAGTGATTCCTCAGCTGGACCTGTACTCTTTGTGATTTGGTGCTGTTGATATCAAAAGACTTATCTGTGAGACATATAGGACTGAAAACTTGGATGACATATAGTTACAGCTTCTGCACTTCTTTTATGTTTGTCTTCTAATTAAATGTAACTATTTATATTAGGAATCAATGAAAAATGAATGTACATTGGGTATGAAGAGTAAATAGGAAGATATCCATTAAAGAGATTATTTTAATTTTCTAACAATCTGGCAATGATTATTTTGTTTTCTTCAAGAGATTACAGAAGTGCAAGACAATCTAAAGAATCATGGCAGAACATCCTGAAATGAAAAGACATACTGTTTTTAGTATGTTGACATTTTACGTTATATATGTGTTTTATTGAAAATTTGCCCAAATTTTCTGCCTCTCAATGCATACAGCTATATCTTTCAGTGGATATTGGTCTAAAATAACTCATAGCAAGATTCATAAAAAATTTATTCTAGATATATCAGAGATTCTATACTAGTGTTTTATTTTGTAATTTTTTATATATAAACAATAACAGAGATATTGGAATTACAGATTCTCCAGAAGCCTTTGTGGAATAAATATACTGAGGTTGAGGGGTTTATTTCACAGTGATTATAGCCTGATGGCAGCCTTGGGAAACTCCTACTTCTGTATTTGGTTAGTGTTTTATGAATGCAGAATTTTTTAAAAAATAAATATATTGTTACAAAAGAGTTAGCATGTTTTATTGATAATTCAAGATTTTTAGTTCCTATCAAAAAAGGAACATTTAGTATGAGGAATATAACTTTCTTTATTTACTTTCATGACCTCATATAGGTCTTCACAAGACCTGCGAAATAAGAGGTCAAAAAGTGACGACGTGAAGATAGAAGAGGGTCTGGTTGTGCTGCAGTTATCTTTGCACTACTGGCAAAACGCACCCAACCAAAAGCAGCTTTGGGGAGGAAATGGTTTGTAGCTAATACCAGGGGAAATGATAGCCTGAACAGAGGCTGAACATGAACTCTGTCACATCAGGTGGAACAGTTCAGTATGAGAATGAGCCAAACAGTGCCAAGGAGAAACTGGGTATAACACTTATAAGCCCACACCCAATAGCACCTCATCCAGCAAGGCTCCCATTCCCAAATTGCCACTAGCTGGGGACCTAGCCTTCAGAGCACACAAATTTTGGGGGGACACCTAATTGAAAGCACCATATGTTGGAAGGAATTGGGTTTTAAAGTAAATTATGCAGTTTATTTCCCCCTATGTTTAAATACATTCTTTGATTTCATTGTCTCTAGTGGTTTGGATAAGGTATGGCAGATTTCTAGCCGCTTAAGTGTAGGACTATATTTTCATCTTATGTGTAATTCTTATATGTCCTATTCATTTCAATGTATGTATCTCACTGTTTCCATGGCATCTTTATAAGAAAAGATGAAATGGTATATTTTGAGTTTGTAACTATAATACTATATTTAGTTATTCTTGGCGTTAGTTTGTTTACTTTTCAGAGAGTGAGGGAGAGAAAGAGATAGTGACTGGCATACCAGGGCCTCCAGCAAACGAATGCCATATGCATGTCCCACTTTGTGTATATGGCTTACATGGGAACTGTGGAATTGAGCCTGGGTTCTTATGCTTTGCAGGTATGCGCCTTAGCCACTAAGCCTCTTTTCAGTTTGAAAAAGTCACCTAAACTTTTCATATCTGTGCGTACTTGTTGAGTTTAGTCTAGAGACCAATCATTCCAACCACGGTTTAGAAATGTACCATTTCTCTTAGCTTTAAACTTCTCTTACATACATAATGGATGAAGATTTTGAGAGCTGAGTAATAGAATGAAAATGGCATGATTGTTAATGGTAAGAAGCAATTATTTACTCTCATGGCCACTTTCCTGGTTTATCTAAGTCCAGCTCTGATGTTGAGTAGGACTAAAATTCCCATGCTGTATGCTCTGCATACCTGTGTGTACGCACATGTTTATTTGTGTTTCTGTCAGAATCCCGAAAGCTTTGTTTGCTTATTGATTTTATTTCTGAAGTCACAGGCATCTGACATTAAAAACAACATTTCAGAGTCTTTGGCCTGACATCAAATAAATTTTACACGGGATTCAGGTTTTCCTTGACAATATTCTTTCTTGGGTTCCTTGTGCACAGCACCCTGTACGTATTCATGGAGTTTCAAGCCCACCCTCCTTTTGGTTTGTATTTTTGAAGTGGGATCTCACTCTCCCAGGCTGACCTGGAACTCACATTGCAGTTCCAAGCTGGCCTCAAGCTCACAGTGATCCTCTAACCTCTGCCTCTGGAATGCTGGGATTAAAGGGGCACGTGCCACCTGCGGCCTAGCTTCATACTTGAACATGTTCCCTGGCTGTCCCTAAGAAATATCATTGAATTTATAGATGAAACCATATAGTAGGTAACAAAATCAACTAGTTGGTTGACAAATAATAAACAAGTACAGTGATTAACCTACATATGACTTCATGGCAGTTTCCACAGGCTACATAGCTGTAGGTAAATAATGAGAATATTTTAACACCTACCATAGTTTGAGGGTCTTATATATAGGAGACATTGCAGTAGCATTTTCATTATTTCTACTTTGCATAGATGTTTTGGGCAAAATTACAGGCCTACCATTTTGTTATAACAAATAAGCAGTCCATTCCACCACTGTGTTCACACTTCAAATGCCTGATTTTGGCAGCGACACAAAAGATGATGATCTCTGTAGCTGCAGACTTCTTTATACCTTAAATTGCAGAGTTCTCCTTAGGTGTACATTTTTGCACTGGCCCCATGGGCATGGATTAAACAGATAGCACAATGCATTAAAAATATAAACATTCTCTCTCTCTTTCTCTCTCTCTCTCATAAATAAATAATAAATAATAAATAAACAAAAGTAAAATTATATATGAGATACTTTAAACAGTTATTTAAGGGCTGGAGAGATGGCTTAGCAGTTAAGCGCTTGCCTGTGAAGCCTAAGGACCCCGGTTCGAGGCTCTCGGTTCCCCAGGTCCCATGTTAGCCAGATGCACAAGGGGGCGCACGCGTCTGGAGTTCGTTTGCAGTGGCTGGAAGCCCTGGCGCCCATTCTCTCTCTCTCCCTCTATCTGTCGTTCTCTCTGTGTCTGTCGCTCTCAAATAAATAAATAAAAAATTAAAATATATATATATAAACATTCAAAAAAATATAAACATTCCAATGCAGAACTGTGTGTGTGTGTGTGTGTGTGTGTGTGTGTGTGTGTGTGTGTGTGTGTGTTTGCAGGTCAGCTCTCATAGAGCAATATTTAAGTTATCAGAAGACAGTTGAAAATACTGAGTGTGGTCGGGGTTTATTCTTCATTATCAATTTGACAGGACCTGTAACAGCATAAGGGGCACACCTCTATTTACCTCTATGGAGGAGTATTCATAGAGCTTTAATTTGAGTAGGAATGAGGTTCATACCATCCCATAAGCTAGAGTCCCAGACTGAACAAAAAGGAAAAATAAAATAAAATAAACAAAGAAAAACTAGCTGAGCAGTGCATTCACCTGTCTGTGTTTCCTGACTCTAGTTGAAACGTGACCTGTTGGGTCATACTGCTGACCTCACAGCTAGGCTGCCCCTTCTGCCTCAGGCTCTCTGCCCTGGCTGACTGTGTCCTCAGACTCTTAGAAATAGTCCCTTCTTTCCTTAAGTAGCTGCTGTCAGGCATTTTGCCTCGTCAATGAGAAAAGCAACTAATAAAATGAATTTACATAATATGATAATGTGGTCCTAGAGCTTAAAGTTAAAAGACACAGATCATTTGACTTAATAAAGAATTTAGATAAAATGTCTGAAAAATCATGGAATTCAGCAAGCCTTTTATGAAAAGTGAAGTGATAACATTTTTCTATGACTAGATTTCTTAGGAGAAAAAAAAAACTCAACTAATGAAGTAAAATGAGTAAGAAATTAACAGTAGGTCACTGGGTTCTTCTCGCAGCCATCGGGGGGTGGCGAGAGCAGAGAGTTTAAGCACACCTGAGCTCTGCTTCGTTGGGATTGTTTCGGGGGGTACTTCCTCCCTAACATCACAGCCCAAGACAGTCTTCACACACTGCTGTCTTCCAAGGTTAGCCAAGTGGGCAGCAGAGTGGTGAGCTTGGGGTAAATGCATGATTGAGCCAACAGAGGAGGGACAGAGACAGCGATTGGCATCTTGCGGCTAATGACATTTTTATAGCTCTGCTTTATAAACTCCTGTACTGACAAAAAACCCAAATTCTATCCTCCACCGCTACTTGAAAATGATTAAATAAAAGCTAAACTCAAGGCGTTAGGAGAGATGATTTTACACTTAAAAATATGATTCAAGGGGGCTTCTGAGATGGCTCAGTATTTAAGCACCTGCCTATGAAGAGTAAGGACCCCTGTTCAAGGCTCGATTCTCCAGGACCCACGGGAGCCAGATTCACAAGATGGCCCATGAATCTGGATTTTCCAGGACCCACGTGAGCCAGATTCACAAGGTGGCCCATGAATCTGGTTTCTCCAGGACCCATATGAGCCAGATACACAAGGTGGCCCATGCATGAATCTGGAGTTCGTTTGCAGTGGCTGGAGGCCCAGTGTGCCCATTTTCTCTCTCTCTCTCTATCTGCCTCCCTCTCTATCTTTTCGTCTTAAATAAATAAATAAATAATATAATATAATATAATATAATATAATATAATATAATATAATATAATTTAGGCACTAGGGATCGGGTGCCGTAGATACAGCACTTGCAGTGAAAGCATGAGTATCTGAACCTGGATCCCCAGAACCCACAGAAGGCAGTATGCATCTGTAACCACGCACCTATAACAAATGGAGATGGTTACAAGATCCTACAAAACCATGGGTCAGTTTACCTGTGGTGTACTGCAGCAGGCAATGAGAGACCTTGATCTCAAAACAATATAAGGTAGTGAGAACAGTGAGGACCCAGACCTGAGATGGTCCTCTGACCTCTGTTTGCATGCCACGTGACCAAAGATTGTTTGCTAATTTTTTTTTATCCCTTGAAACTTATCTTTATGTGTATGACTACTCACCATTGGAAGGGAAAATACAATATTTTATTTTCCCGATTAAATAATTGTATTTAGTTTTCATTACAATACCCTAGGCTTTGTTTTATTGTGTCATTAATTAAGACTTGAATGGTCAAAGGGACTATTTAGTAAGCATGTATCTTGCAACACACTAGAGGTAGATATTAATGAAAGGCTAAAACATACCCAGGAGTCTTTTATTGCCATATTAAAACATTTATAAATGGGACTTTAATTTAAAGTGCTGCTAAAATGAAATGTTTTATTGATTCTCAGGCCAGATGCTCTTTAGAAAACGCAGTGTGTGTATTATTCTCTCTTCAAGTTATTACTTCAAAACTGACCTGGACATACTCAAATATAATACTCTGAAGACCAGATGCAGCTTGTAAGGCAATTAAAGTCATTTAAATTCTGTGGGAACACTTTTGTACACTAGGTGGCAGAGGTTTATAAGAATATTGCTCTTACATCAAGTTCCTTACTTCTATTTTTGCAATATGAAAACAAAAATTCCTCAACATTTAATTCTTTAAAAGTGAAGAATTTCTCTAATTTTCTCCCACGTGGGATGTTTTGCTGAAACTTAAACTGCATGCTTCATTCTGTGTGAATCATTAACAGTGGCAGTAAATTTTGTCTCTAGTCAATTTATTTTTAATATGACAATGGAAATATGATTGATATTTGTAAATTTTTAATTTAATTTTATGCTTTAAAGTATTTCCCTTCATTTAAATTTCTCCTTTCACTTTAACACAATGAAACACTCATTTTAAGTATTGTGATTTATATGAATATGATGGGCCTGCTTCATCTCTATTTCATTCTTAGAAGTATCATATGACGTGAAAATCAATTTTAAACACAGAGAGTAGCCTCTAGAATTAAGAAGTGATATGGCACTTATTTTGATTCCTGATTTCGGACCAAGCACAAAAAAAATCAATAAAGTTTTAAACTTAAAACTATAAACATTTGATATTGCATAATTAATTTCCTCTCAAGTATTTTTGTGAGAGTCTTAAAGGGTTATAGTTGGGTTTCAACATAGTTGATGCACAGTTTTCTTTAGGTGCTCAAACACAAGTTTGCTTGGTGTCACAGATCAGTACTTCTGATCTCAGATCAACTGTCACATTCACATTGGTCTTATTAAAAATAATTTTGTATCTTATGCCAAACCACAGTCATCCAAGATTTGGCCCCAGTTTTTGAGACCCAACACGTTTCTGTCATAAATATGATATAAGACAGGTAGACACAGATAAAAGTATCTGGACAATAGGAAAGGAAGTACTGAGGAAAGAGAGGGAGAGAGAAAGGAAGGGTGGAAATAAGGTAAGAAAGGAGAGTGGAAAAAAGGAAGAGAGGGAGGGAGGGAGTTGGGAAAGAATGAGAGTGGCGCATGCCATTAGCTATTGCCCGGGCTATGATGATTTCATGCCAAGTGGTCTTTGGTGTCATCATGAGTTCTGCTATGTTCCACACATTGAGAACCCAGTTCTATGTTTTTTATTTATTTATTTATTTATTTATTTTTTGCTTGTTCATGGTAGGGTCTTGTTCTATCTCAGGCTGACTTGGAATATACCATGTAGTCTCAGGCTGGCCTGGAGCTCACCGAGATCGCTCTGGTATTAAAGGTGTATGCCACCACGTCCAGCTGTGCTCGTGACCTAGAACTGACATGCTCACATGGATCCTGCTTAGTTTTTGTTCAATTCCCTGGGTCAAACTCTTTGCACACCCATTGAAAATCTCACGCTTTCATGACAGCTCCTCACTGTCCAGCTCACTGGGCATGGCTCAGGGATCGGGAGGCACCATGAGAACTTTACGTCAACTAAACGATTCTACAAGGTTTGGAAAACCACGTACTATTTCCTATGTATGCCTGCCCATGAAATTGCTTTGTATCAAGAGTTTCTTAAAATATTTTTGATTTCTTTAAAGTATTTTTATTTACTTATTTATTTATTTGAGAAAGAGAGAGAGAGGGAATGGGTGCACCAGGGCCTCTGGCTACTACAAACAAACTACAAACACATGCACCTTGTGCATCTGGCTTTCGTGGGTCCTGGGGAATCACACCTGGGTCCTTAGGCTTTGCTGGCAAGCACCTTAACTGCTAAGCCATCTCTCCAACCCTATATTTGATTTCTAACCCGTCTCCAGACCTAAATCCTCCAGTGTTAGCTTCTGACTCCTGTTTGCATGCTGTGGAGCCTAACAAAGCCCAGTCCCTACCTGCACTTTCATGGGAATAATCCCACCCCCTCCCAAATTGCATAAATTGGTGGATTATTTCTCATCTTGGCCAACATTGTTTCATGTCTCTGTGTTTTAATATTTTCATTTTCCCAGATATTTCCTCACACAAAGATGGCTCTCAGTGTCTTTGTCTTAGAGGAATAATTAGGAAAAATAGATAAATGGCATAAAAACAATGTGTAAAGGAAATATTATGTAACTGGGGAAAGTAAGTCAGCAACACAGACTATGTATCTTGAAGGATATGGGCAAAGATTTAATTCCTTTATTTAAAAATGTTGATTACCTTGATTATATCTTGGCACTGCATGACTGAAACCTCATCTGTGTCTGAGCCCCTCTAATGCTCTGGCAAGATGCTTGTACGTCACCAGATAATTCACTTTCAATAATTAGCTGATAGTTTTATACCTTTCCTCTGGTACTTCTCCTGTGGTATACAAATGTAAAAGCACTTTAGCCCCTTTTGAAATAGTTTAAATCTATCACTCTGAAATCATAGCAATGACACTCTTTGCAGAAGTTTCTAGTGACAGAGGTCAGCCCTGTGACTGGCAGCTAATGGTGAATAAAGTTTCTCCTGACACTGAGATTGGCTAACAAGTACGTGGGAGTCCTCTCACATTTTCTTTGCACTGCCTTGCAAGTGTCAGAACTGTAACTAACCTACCTACTGGCTGACATTTAACTTGATGGAACTAAAATTGACTTCCTGGTGGTGACTTTGTCAGGGAAAAACATACATACATATATATGCAAACAGAATGTCAGCAAAGAAATTCTTCAGTTTTCTTTTGGTTGCAATGGAATGAACTGGAAGCTTAATATGCTATTTTTTCTATCCCTTAGAGTGTGTTACTATACCAAAGTTTATTTCTCACATATGAAACTCTCCCCTGTGGCCTTATCTTAAGTAAAGAAAATGTTTTAGCATAGACTACATATGAGTTGCAAACATGGTTAAACATACACTGAATATATGATATCAGATTTTATATACATTTATAGTGATTTAAATGCACACATGAATAGAAATCTAGTGTCCTTTTTCTCTATATTGTACAATTGTATATTTGGTTCACTGTAAGAAAACTCTTTTCAATACCAGAATAATAAAGTTTCATACATTAAAATTGGTTTCACTTAATTTCTTGAAGACTAGCTTAACAGAAAAAAATAAAAATAAAAATTTAGAAATTACTCTGATTAGCCTCATAGGATAAGTATATAAAAGTCCCTGAGAATTTCAATGTTCAACAAAACACAGATGGTTAAACACATCATGTTAGATGCATATATTATTTTAAATGCTTTAATATATTTAATTACATATTGAAATGTTTATTTTGTACAATTTAAGGGAAGATTTTTTAAGGAGCTGACTTAAAAAATATTGTTATTGTAGCAGACAACTTCAGGTTCGCTGAGATGAACTTCCAGACCAGGCATAGTTATGGAGAAAGGGATTTATTGAAGCTTACAGATCCAGGGGAAGTTCCATAATGGAAGAAGAAGCTGGTCTGCATTCACAAGCCCAAGCAGAGAGATAGAGAAGCACAAGCCCAAAGCCAAAAGCCAAAATATACATAGCACGCTTCAGGAACTCCAGCTAGGCGCACTTTGCATATCTTTAGATTGTGGCACTGCTTCCAGCCAGGTGGCTGCAGATGCTAACTACAAACAATAAACAACTGAATATATTGGGGGCCATCTATTCAAACTGCCACAGCTATTTATTTACTTTCAAGGGGAGATAGAAAGAATGAGAATGAATATGGGTGTGCCAGGACCCCTAGCCACTGCAGCTGAACTCCAGATGCATGCATCACTTCCCACATCTGGCTTTATGTGGCTACTGGGCATCACACCCAGGTAGTTAGGCTCTGTAGGTAAGTGCCTTACATGTTGAATTTTTTGAATGTAATATTTTCTGATCATAATCCCTCACATTATTTTCTCTTGCCTGCCCTGTCTCCCTGCTGATGTACTCCTTTCCAAAAAGCTCCTCTTTGATGTTTCTTTTGCTACCTCGTACATGGGTGTGACCCAGGGTGTTTAGTTAGGGTTGCCTGCACTACCAAGAGCTACACTACCTCAGACACGTGACTGACTCTCCCTGAGCCACCACTAACTGCCTGAAAAGCCTCAGGGATGAATGGTGGCCTCATAGTCTCCTAAGGAAGGGATTCTTAATCAACTACTAATTAATTTTCTATTATTCAATAATAGGTTATAGATAACATTGTCATAATTCTTTCTTTTTATTTTAAATCACAAAAACTTATTTAATAATGCACAGTACCATGAAATATCATACATATCCTAAACTTTTTTTGGGAGGGGTGGTTTCAAGTTAGGGTCTCACTGTAGCCCAGGCTGACCTGGAATTCACTATAGAATCTCAGGGTGGCCTTGAACTCACAGGGATAATCCTACCTCTGCCATGCGAGTGCTGGGTTTAAAGGTGTGCACCAACACGCCCAGCTTCTAAACTTTTAATATTGTCAATCTCTTTTGGAAAATGTGGGGAATTGGTTGATATCTACTCTAATGTTTACCTCCATTCTGTTTCAAAATCAGTAAACTTTACAAAAATTAGTTCAAAGTACAATGATATATTAGAAGCTATTGAATGCACACTGAGCCATTTGAACTTGTCAAATTTTCTGTACAACCACGATGTGGAGCTGCGGTGTAGATCATTCGGATCCCATGTGCTAAGGTTCTCTGAGTCTAGTGAAGCAAAATGTGCTAGATGGACTATGAGCAACATGTAGGTGCAGCGCCTAAAGGCTTTGTTTAGGTCACATTTATGAATACTTCCTAAGTGCAACTAGCTAGCCAAAACTCAGACCAACACATGTAGAAGTCCAGATCGGAAGAGCTTTAATTTTCAAGTTCAAGTCTTTCTGTTTTCTTCCTTCCTTCCTTCCTTTCTTTTTTCCTTCCTTCTTTCTTCTTCTTTCTTTCTTTTTGATTTTTAAAATACCACATTTTACAAGGATAGCAGAAAGAGGAAGGCTGGGAGGTAAGGGGAGATAAAGTGCAGAGAAGAGAAATAACACCATGTGACGTCCAAAAGCCCATGTGGGCCATGTGTAGCTCAGGAGTCCATGTGACCAGATACGGATCTGGGGAGAAAAGTGTGAAAAGAAATGAAAAAGGGAAAGTTCAAGGAGCTCCTGCCATGTGGGGAGCTGAAGCAGATAAAGAACCCATGTGGAGAGTGAGGGCTGGGGGGCCCTCCTGGCTGGGCTTGGGTTAGGGCCTAGGCGGAGCCCCTTCCTGTTGGGCCTGAGCTAAACAAGCCCAGGCCTAGCTGAGGGAAAACCTTACCCACAGCTGGAAGTTCCCAAGTGATCAGAGAGAGCGAGAGAGTCTGTTTTATTTCTTGAAATTATGCTTCTGTGTACTCACATGACATTTTTAAAAAAGGTATGATGGAAAATGGAAAGAAGAGAACACTCAAGGGCAGGGAATGGGACAAAAGAGAATGATATGAGGGGGTTATGATCAGGGTTCATCATATATATATATATATATATATATATATATATATATATATATATATACACACATATACACATGCATATATATATATGTATGCATATATATATGGAGAGAGAGAGAGAGAATGTCAATAAAAGAAAATCATTAAATACATAGTTTAGTTGTTTCAAAACTATTTAGTGATAGAATACTGAAAAAAAAATGGAGGGAGAAGTCATAAAACACAAGACATTTGTAAACGAATCATGACTAGCCAATTTACACAGTGTAACAGACTTGCAATGTGATTCAAACATGAATGTGCAGAGAACTTTAATTACTCAGATTTACAGACTGTTTCGACTATGAATTTCAGTATTTCTTCCAGTCTGCTTCACTGTTTGTATGTTACTCAATATTGCGCAATCCTCTGTGTTGCTTGTGTTCAAACTGTCCTCTCCTTACCTTCATAGTTCTGAAGTGCTGTCCCTCAGTGGACGAAGAGAGGGGCTTTCTCACATCTTACTAATCCTATGTTCTCAGTTGCATAATTGTAGTAATAACACTAACCTCAACAGCCCAAATAATGAAGTAACCTCCACAACATAAATAAAGCCAGTGGCTGAAAGCTCAGATCTTACAAGGTCTTATTCCTTTGGTCCTAGTATTCCAGAGTCTACTGGAAATAAAATGTTGACATTTTTTGGATTACCATCCAGAAACACAACACACCAGTGAAATCTCTATTCATTCCGTTTCACATATGTTCTGAATGTTAAAATTATGCTTGTATAGATTAAGCCAAAGTGTGTTATAGATGTTGAGTTCTAAAATGGGAAGCAGTGATGGCAAACTGTGGCAGTTTAAAAAAAAAAAAAAAAAAAAGCTGGCATTTGTATAGACCCGAAAAAATGTTTCCATCCTCATGATCTCTTAGTTTATGTCACTTTTGGCCCTCTTGTAGTTGCTGGTTTACTTAATATTGAATGAGGCTTTTTGACACCTATAAAATAAGGTTTATATGCACATGTTTGTTTTTATAACTTGTACTTTTTGTAGGTCCAAGTAGCATGTGTTTTGTTTTTCATTTAGATTACTCTCATGCACCTGTTTGCATCTATCTGAAAGTACTCTTGTTTTTTGGGAGCTCTGAGAGGCTCTTTGTACCTTTGAAATTTTCACTGGTGGTTGACTGGCTGCCAAGAGTTTGTGTGCTGTGTTGCAATACAGAGGTGGCCATGCACAGGGCTGCCAAATCTTCCATAGTTGTCGAGCGTGGCAGCAAGGACCTCCAGACACACAAAAGCAGAGCCCGTTCACAGGACAGAACTGGATTCTTTCAACCAGTGGTTGGTGCCAGAGTCCATTTAGTTCTCAGCAAAGCAAAAGCCAGGAGGGTCTGAATCAGATGTGTCAGAAAAGCATGAGTTTTAGTTCAGGAGTAGGTAGGTGGGGATGAGATTTGCTATATATTGACAAGAATGGGGGATATTTGAAAAATGTCCAGGTAATTCTTATTTAATCTTTCAGTGCCACATACCCAGTCTTTGAAACAACAATTAAAAATCCTTTTTTTTTTTTTTTTTTTTTTTGTGAAAGTAGGGACGTTTGGGTCCTAAATCACATAATTAATTTAGAAAAAAAGCAAATAAATTAAAAGTTACCTTATTAAAGACTTAGGCAATTCAGCACATATAATAACTCTTACTCCAATTTAAATTGAACACATGTATACAAAATTTTGCATAATAGTTCAACTTGTATTTTTAGATTACCTTAACTGAAATTTTCAATGTAACTTTTAGAGATACTTGTAAGTACTCTTGAAATTCTATCAAATATATCTTCATTTGCTTAGGCTTCACTTTATATCTCTTTTATATGGATATTTATATCTTTATGCCTCTATCCAGCTCTTATTCATTAGATTTGTAAATTGTTTTAATAATGCAATCCTGATGTTCACTATTTTTCTTTTATAAATAGAATAATGTAATCTATTATCAAGTTCCTAAAGTGCAGTTTGTTTGATTCCCTGTGTTCTCTGGACTATTTGCTGGCAGAATAACATCATCCTTGACATTGTCACATCCTTAAGATGCAGTGTTCTATGTAGCATGCATGTGAAAGATTTTCAAAAACAATATCATTCCTTGCCTTGGAATCATTAATAGAGCTACTTAAAGCTGATTATAGAAATTCATAATTGTTTTCACTGCAAAAGGATCCAAATAAATGTGCAACAGTTTGATCAAACAGGCTGCTACCTCCGTTAACGAGGGCCCTCACCAGCAGCAGGAGCATGACTCGCTCCTGGTATGTAAGAAGCAAAGCAAGCCGGGCGTGATGGCGCATGCCTTTAATCCCAGCACTTGGGAGGCAGAGGTAGGAGGATTGCTGTGAATTCGAGGCCATCCTGAGACTGCATAGTAAATTCCAGGTCATCCTGGGATACGAAACCCTACTTTGAAAAATCAAAATAAATAAATAAATAAATAAGAGAAGCAAAGCAACCTCACTGTGTTGCTGTAGCATTTGTGATTCTGTAGCATTGCGTCCGCAGAAATCGATATTGGTTTATCAGGTGATGAGTGGGGTGGCCCCACAGGCATATAAGTGACCTCACCCACACTAATGAAAGTACTGGCTTAATGGTGCTCAACTGAGCTCAGAGTGGTTTTCCCTCAGCTCTGTGACCACCTGCACCTCCACAGCCTGCATGAGACCAGGATCCTCACTCAACACCAAAATATGGCCCGTATAGATTGGTGTTTTCCCATCATGTGATCTCATTTTCTCTGTACATGGATTGTTATACGATCTGAAATATTTCAAGAATAATTCAAGGAGAACCCCTCTTCCTCTGTATCTTTCTCTACCTATTGTTATATATTTTTTTCATTATCCCACTCTTCCCTTCTATTTCCTTTAATTTCTTCAGCATACCAGAAAACACTTGTTGGACATCTATTTACTACAAACAACGAAATATGACTCATGGATAGATTTGTGGGAGTGATTGCCTAGATAAAAAAAAAAGTATAAAATATTAACCCTCTCATTCTCAGAGTGCTCAGAAGGAAGGATCAACAAGGGTCCCATTAGCCACACAAGATTGATAACAGCTACATCATAATTTACCGTGCATAGTAGCTTATGGAATGCACTGCCTCTGGGTATGCATCCTTCCCTATTGTAAGCTCTGTGTGGCAAAGACTGCTCTTGTCTTGGTCAAATGGGTATGTGCTGTGCCCATGAGACTCAAGGTGGGCATTGGAGAGCTCTGTTGAGTGAATGTATAGGCACATGGCTCTCAGCGGATAGGATACCACACTTCTTTCTTTCAGTAAGACAAGGTTCCAACAGGAAAGTATCCCATGCCAGGTGTGATGACCTTCATTTCACAGAAGGAAAAGGTGTACTTCCTTGAGGTTATTCACCGCTCTTCTAATTCCATTTCAATTAGTAAAGGGTGTATTTTGCCGTATTGAAATCAAGGGGAGGATAATTAACTACTTAGTCATTTATCTTTATTCATCCCAACAGCCAGCTGTTTCCTGGAACATACTTTATTACAGTTTTTTATTTATGGTGTGTCGTTGGAAGAAAAACAGCCAATACAGTTGTGCTCAGCAGTGGGTATGGAATAATGCATAATTTAAAGCTGCATGGAAGACAGTCTCTGTGAATTGCTCTAGGAAAATGAGGTGCTAGGATCCTCTTGCCCCTTTCTAAAGCTGCAAGGCACATCCATATATATCTGAGTAGAACAGAGAGGGGTTTTCCTTGAGAGTAGAGGTCACAGATCTGACCCTTTACCCTATTACTGGGTAGCAGTGCAGCTGAGCTCAGTGAATGAACCAGGGAGTGTCTCAAATAAACCTCACCTCCTTAGGTAAGGTGGTATTGCAGAATAGGAAGATGTCAGGTGTCCATAAAATATATTGAAGTTATAAAATGAAATATTGCAACATTTCCATTTAATTTAGCTTTAACAACTCATTTAAGAGATCTTTGTTTTGAATTCTCAGAGTTTTGTGGTGATGTGCATTCACGTCTGTAGATGGCGTCCTCATACCAGATGGAGGAACGCAGTAATTAAGTATGCAAGATTTTCCCAAGGCAGTCACCCTACTTAGTGTAGAGTACAAGCTTAAGAATCCGTGGCATTGTTTTTGGTGTTGGGAATTTATATGTGTGAAATTTATAGACATTTGGCGGGGGGGGGGGGGTGTTGAAAGTCAAATACAATTTGATGCTGATGGGTTATATAGTAATTTTGTTCATTTTGAAAATAAAATACTTCAGAGGAGAAAGAGAAGTTGAAAAATGATCCAGATAAGATTCCTGTTTCATTTCTTTGGAGCCACCAATTAAACTGAAAAGGAACACAAATAACTAGATTTAGACATGACAATATCAGTCCTACACAACCTCAAACTGGAACTTTGCAATTGTCTCCACTAATCCAAAGTATGTTAAAGAATTAAAAAAAAAAAAAACTTTGTTCATTCGGTCATTTTCTTTTAACCAATTTTCATTTATATATTCATTTACTTACATATTCATTTATTTTGTTTTGTTTTATTTCAGTAAAAAATCTGTGATTAGATTTGTGCTTGTAATCCTGGCCTATATATCCATAGCTCAGCAAGCATTGAATCCTTGAGGAGAGTTTAGATAGAGTCTTAATGGCCTGCATATACATATTATATATATATATATATATATATATATATATATATATATATATATATATATATATATACACATACATACATATATATACATACATACATACATACATACATACATACATATATGTATATGTATTGGTATTTATAAGTCAATATATATAATTATATCCATAATAATGTGTAATATAAATATATATTTATGTGGCCTGTGAATAATTAAGAAACATTTCATAAATCTAGTGTTTATTGGCTAAACTCAGGGGTGCTTGCTAGGTAAGCACTGTCACATTCCTCAACTTCAGCAGAGTGTTTTCATAATCTTATTCTAATAAATTATTGTAATAAAATTATGCAATCGTGTCAGTAGTACTGCCTAATGAAATGATCTGTGACACGTGCAAGTTTTTTGTTTTTATTGTTATATCTACAATTGTAGGTTTGGAGAGATCCTAAGGGGGTATCATGCACTTTCCTCCTAAGGACATTGAGTTCTTTGTTACCTGTTGTCTGAGACCTGTGTAGACACTCGTGGTCCAACTTTACTTTGACCAAATCAGACAAACATGACACTCACTAGTCATAGCAAGACACCCTCACCTTTTCATCTTTCTACTCATTAAGAGCAATGACACCATAAAAGTATGATCGTAAAGTATTACATAAATTTGAACAAAGCTACAATTATGTATGTACATCACTTTAATATAGTCACAGGATAATAATATATAATAAAAACATCTTAGATGTATAGGGCAACGCTGAAGCCAAAATATCAGTTTCTTCCTGTTTCTGACACAAGAGTCACCTTTATTTTTTGTTTGTTTTTTGAGGCAGGGTCTCACTCTAGTCCAGGTTGACCTAGAATTAACTATGTACTCTCAGGGTGGCCTCGAACTCACTGCCCTCCTCTTACCTATGCCTCCTGAGTGCTGGGATTAAAGGCGTGTGCCACCACGCCTGGCTTAGATTTGCATTTTTTTTTTAAATTCTTGATTTCTTTAACTTAAAATGAGTGGTTCAATGTTATTCTCAATGTATTATTCATGTCTTAAAATTATGACTCAATCTACACAGAACATCATGAATTACACAAGCCGATTTCTAGTACAAAGGCATATTTTGAGAACTTTTAATTAAAATCCAATGTTATGATCACATTTTATCCTTATATGTAGTGATGTCTCTACCCACTAATATGATTGCTTTTCCAATTTTATTTATTACTCCTTATAATACTTCTAGAACTAGTACTTAGTCTCTTATATATAATCCCTGACATGTGTAATGCAAAGAACATTTTCCTGAGGTCTGAACCATCTTGAAATGTCAATGTAGTTGGGGTTGTTTGTCCTGCAAAGTGTTCTAACAGTGTTACTTCTTCAGGGCTGCCTAGAGTCATGGGCTTTCAGGACTGCATACCTAAATCAGAAAGTGCTTGGGTATGATCTAATAAAGCAGAGCAATTAGACCTTCAGGAAGAGATGAGACTGTGAGCCTACTCTACTCTCCTCAAGTCTTAATGATGAAAGGCCTCAAGGTCGTAAAGCTATATTTTGGAGCCAATCCAATGAAGATGAAGTGGATAAAGAGAAAGAAAGAAGGATCAAGTTATAAGTGTATTAAGGTGGCAGAAGACTTGGAGGAAGCAAATTAGGCAATAAATTGAGAAAGGTGGAAGGTGGGAGATGGAGGAAAGAGTGTTCAGCAAGCATTGACTCCCTGAGCAGAGTTTTAGTAGTCCTGAGTGGCTCAGGGCTCTCCTTAAATCATATGGGTCCATTTTTGCAATAGGCCAAGTGAAAGAAGCTAGTCACAGGGAGCTTCTAAATCCCACTGGAAATAGTTAATGGTGATATTGGATAAATTGAATTTAATTTTAAGATTTGGTTTCTTCCTCTATAAACATAAAATTCACATTTGCTTTACAGTGTTGTAAAGATAAAACATAATGACATATGCAAAAATACCAATTAAAATATTTGGTATAATCTCTAATAAATATTTACTTTCTCTTTTTCCATTTAATTATATTAGGATTGTTTTCCTAGCCGTGACAGGTTGTCTTCTATAAATAGAAAGATTCTTTTTTCATTTAACTATATTTATGTATTTATTGGAGAGAGAGAGAAATAGGGATGGAGAGAGAGAGAAAGAGAGCGAGAGAGAAAGAGAGAGAAAGAGAGAATGGGCATGTCAGGGCTTCTAGACAATGCAAAAGAACTCTAGACACATGTGCCACCTTGTGCACCTGGCTTACGTGGGTCCTGAGGAATCGAACCTGGGTCCTTTGACTTTGCAAGCAAGTGCCTTCACCAGTAATCCATCTTTCCAGCCTGGAAAGAAAAAAAAAGGTTTCTTCTCTCTCTCTCTCTTTTTTTTTTTTTTTTTTTTTTTTGCATGGAGATTAAATACTCAGTATCCTGTAATAAAACTTTCTTTAATAGTTACTGAAAAATCTAATCTCTACTAAGCATTTTCTGTATGCAATAAATTTGAGGCTTTTGAAGTCACATTTACATCCACAGTACTTTTTTGTGTTATTACTGACACTTGCTTTTGTAGGTTTAATCAATTTTATATTAGGGGGTATAGCTCAGTGGTTGAATATTTGACTGTAATTGTTTATAAGGACTGTATGATAATCCAGAGCTAAATACAAGTACATTTCACTCTGACATCCACAAACTCAACCCTTAAATCAATAAATTAATGCTGCTTAATTTGATACTAATCAATGTTGCTTACATCTACAGTTTGCAGATTTAAGATAGGATTGATTGATGGAAGATGGGGACAGAATGTTGAAAAAGCATTGCATGACCATGATTGATTTTTAGTCTCTAACTTTTTGAAGTTTTCTAAGCAGTTGTTTTGCTCAAGTGTGCCTTTTTGCACTGTGAAATAGATAATCATGGCTAACTGTAATGTTGCCCTTAAAATGAATCCTATGTTTGTATGTATGTTCTAAGCAAAAAAAGTAAAAAATAAAAATCTAAAATAAAATAGTTTTGTGGGCATTTGAGTAGATACCAGAGAATAGCCGAGAACTGTTCTTGCAGGACCCAGTAAGTGAGCTGCTTGTTTTATAGATTGAAAATGTTTGAATCATAATGCCTCATGATACGGGAAATAAGAAGGGAAACAATTTATTCTAATTCAACAATAACAACAGATTAAGAGCTAAGAATTATAAACTCTGGAGAAAATATTTTAGAAAGTATATTAATAGATTAACAAATGGGATAGAAGGAATTTGACCACAATAAAGAGAATGTTAACTGGGCAAGATCCATGCTTCTAGGACAGTTTGACATAGGACATTTCCTATCTCACATGACACTAGTTAGCTTCAATTAATTAAAAGAAAAGACACAGACTGTGGCCTCAGAATTCAGTTGATGAAGTTTGAGTTTGCAAGAAGGGCTTGAAGCTTTGAGAACAATAAAGGAAGAAAACACCCATGTAAGGAAACCACAGTTTTATTCTGTTCAAACCTTTGGCTTCCTCCTCTATGGTATTAACCAAATAGGGTCTCCAAAAAAGCTGATAAAACATGTCAGTGGAGGTGAGTCACCACTCATGTTAACAGTGGTCTGTCTGTTCACCAGCTGTTAATTGTGCAGAGTTAGGGAATATCCAGAGACATTGCACTCCCCTAAATGACTGACTGCTCTCACAACTCATAACCCACAACTCCATGGTAAATATCAAATTCCCACTAAGGAGGGCCCTCAGTGGAGTGGGGGCAGGGAGGATGGAAATGATGGTACCAGCATATGATATGTAAATACAAAGTTTCTACTTCATAATAATGACAAATTTGAAAAAAGAAAAGAAAAAGAAAAAAAAAAAACCCGACACTATTCAAATGGAAATACCATTCAGAGTTGATTATATATCCACAAAGTCCAGTTCAAAATTTGAAAAAAGATTTGTGGGTAAATTTTAAGAACTATGTTCTAATGCCAAAACAAGTCAAGTTAGTATTCAATCAACTGTAAATGTGAAGTGACCACATGTTATTCAGCAAGTAAAGATAATACAGTCTCAGAGATCCACATGTTCAAACTCTTAAAAGAAAGGATGTTTCTGTGGAGAGAAGCATTGTAGAATATATGCCAGTATCTATCTATCTATGGAGAGGGCTCAAGGAAAGTATAGAAACGAAAGCTGGAATTATTTCCAGTATGACAGATGTTGCAGTCATTTTCGTATTGCTGGTAGAAATCACCCAACCAAGGGCAGTGTGTGGAAAAAGTGGGGTTTATTTTGGCTTACAGGCTAGAGGGAAATCTCCATGATGGTAGGGAAAAATGATGGCATGAGCAGAGGGTGGAACCTCACCCCCTAGCCCACGTAAGGTTGACAACAGGAACAGGAGAGTGT
Organism: Jaculus jaculus; assembly: GCF_020740685.1. Classification (NCBI taxonomy): domain Eukaryota; kingdom Metazoa; phylum Chordata; class Mammalia; order Rodentia; family Dipodidae; genus Jaculus; species Jaculus jaculus. The sequence continues at coordinate 19,982,030 of NC_059104.1, read as the reverse complement.
GCCAAACACTAGCAAGGGGGAGCAGGCTATAACACCCATAGGTCCACTCCCAACAATTTCCTCTCCAGGAGGTGTTAATCCCAAATCTCCATGAGCTGGGAACCTAGCATTCAGAATACCTATGTTTATGGGGGACACCTGAATCAAACCACCACAACATACACAAGGCTATTGCAGAGAAGTAGTAAGGAGTAGGTTTATTTCATTTGAAACCAGTCAGAACTATACTAATTGAAGAAAAGAAATCATGTTTAAAAAATCCCCCCAAACAAAACCCATCAGAATTATCTGAAGACAACAGAAACATAGGATCATTCATGATTATGTAACATGATTTGCCACATGTGTTTTTAGAAATATGGAATGAGAAGGGAAATTCTGGGGAAGGAAATACATTCAGAGAATAGACATATTTCCATATTTAGTGAAAATAAACCTGTGAAGTAACTAAGTAGAGCAGCAAGTTCAAAGGCAAACATTCAGAAAGGAGACAGCAAGCTAAACACAGAAGTGTAAAATGTTTAAAAACAAAGAAGAGGAGAAAACTTCGAATACCTTCATATTTTTAAATGTTGGACTACATGCTGGATGAGAATGACTATTTCTATTAGAAAACAATATGACAAAAATGGAGAGAGATTTTTGGATATATATACATACATACATATATTATATTTATTCTTTCCACTTAGAGTTAGTTAGTGAGAGATATCTAAATAAGTGAAGGTATACGCCATGCCTGTAGAAATATTCATTATAATTTTATACTTAATTATTCTAAAATCTATACAACAATATAAAAGGCCTATAATAACCAAAACCAGCTGGAAAATGATGTCTGTACTTGGACAACTTATACTACTTTACATTAAATAAGATAAAACTTGGGATGGAGAGATGGCCAGGTACACAGGGCAGCACATGCATCCATTTGCAGTAGCAGAAGGCCCTGGTGCACACATCTCTCTCTCTCTCTTTTCCTCTCTGAAATAAATAAAAATATTTAAAAGACAAAAGCAAAATTAAATTAAAACTACGGTATCCAATACAATATAAAGCTTGCTTCAGAAGATATAAATAACTCATCAAATCATAAGAATAATACTAATTTCCTTATTGTATTATTTTGTTAGTAACTGTTGTAGTCAGGTTCGCATTGTTGGTAGAAATCACCCAACCGAAAGCAGCTTTTGGGATAAAGAGGCTTATTTTGGCTTATAGACTCAAGGGGGAAGCTCCATGATGGCAGGGGAAAACTGTGGCCTGGGCAGAGAGGGTGGACATCATCCTCTGGCCCACATAAAGTAGACAATAGGAAAAAGAAAGTGTGCCCAAATACTGGCAAGGGGAAACTGGCTATAATGCCCATAAGCCTGCTCCCAACAATACATAGCTTCCAGGAGGCATTAATTCCCAAATCTCCATTAGCTGGGAACCTAGCATTCCAAACACCTACGTTTATGGGAGACACCTGAATCAAACCACCACAGTAACTGTGTTGGTCAACCTCATGATGCTGTGGTGAACCACCAAACCAGACAGTTTATTGGAAGAATGGAACTTACTTCAGGCTTACAGATCCACAGGAAGTTCCATAATAGCAAAAAGGAGAAAACCCACCCCGAAAACCAAGGGCAAAAGCCCAGCATCCAAAGAGCAGGGAACTCAGGCAGAACTCAGACTGCTTTTTGCAGGCATTAGGTTGGATTTCAGATGCACCTCCAAATACACCTTAGGGCTGCACCCCAAGATCCACCCACAATGATACCACCTCCAGCCACGTGGCTGGAGATCTAATATATAAGCTTTACTAAACTCCTGAATGTACTGGGGGACATCCATTCATAGTACCACAGTAAGGTGGCCAAAGCAATTGCATTGGTGAAGGAAAGCATCGTTGCGCGCCTCTGCACAGGTGCATCAAGTCATTCAAAAGTCAACTCATGATGGATCCTCGAAGTAAACATGACTATGAAATATGCATAGCTAATCAGAAGTATGTCTTCATGAAAAGCAGGATAAAAACCTGTGCATCACAAGTGCAAGGCCCAGACAGGAATAAACATGCAGAAAGTCTATATTGGGCAAAGGCTCATCATATACATCAAGCTGATAAATTGATATTTTGAACAGGACAACCTAACACAGAAAAAGACACAAGTCAACATTTTGATCATAAAGGGAGGTGTGTGAACTGATAAGCAGCATGTGGCAGTTCAGATTTATGATGTACATTGGGTTCTAAGCTGAAGAAAAAGAATTAACAAGAGAGTTGGAGGAAGGTGTGGTGCCACACACCTGTAATCTCAGATGTTTCAGAGATTATAGTAGGAAGCAAAGACATTAAGACCATAAAAAGCAACATAGCAAGAATTGTCTGAAAATAACTCAATGTGTGTTAACTACAGAACAGTGACAGAGTACAGCAGAACAAAAGAGAAAAGGACAGAGAGAAAGAAAATGGAAGGAATAAGATTCTGATGATGACTGGTAGTTAAAAAGAAATAGGGGCTGGAGATTTGGCTCAGTGGTTAAAGGTATTTGCTTACAAAGCCTGTCTGCCTGGGTTCGATTCCCCAGTGCCCACGTAAACTAGATGTGCAAAGCGGTATATTGTGTCTGCAGTACAATGTACAAAGCAGCTGGAGGTCCTGGCCCACCCATTCTCCTCTCTCTCTCTCTTTCTAAATATATATATATATATATATATATATATATATATATATATATATTAAATATATTAAATATATATTTTATATATTTCATATATTATATATATTTAAATTTCCTTCCATTTAAATATATATATATATATAAATGGAATATATATATTCATATATATATATGTATATATATATACATGTACATATATATATATATTTAAATGGAAGGAAAGAGAGAAATAAAAAAAATGTCTGCTGACATGCAGGCACTTTGGGGAGTAAGAGAAAATAAGAATGTGAAGCAGGGCTGGAGAGATGGCTTAGCGGTTAAGCGCTTGCCTGTGAAGCCTAAGGACCCCGGTTCGAGGCTCGGTTCCCCAGGACCCACGTTAGCCAGATGCACAAGGGGGCGCACGCGTCTGGAGTTCATTTGCAGAGGCTGGAAGCCCTGGCGCGCCCATTCTCTCTCTCTCCCTCTATCTGTCCTTCTCTCTGTGTCTGTCACTCTCAAATAAATAAATAATAAAAAAAAATTAAAAAAAAAGAATGTGAAGCAAATGAGGCAAAATATCAATAACTAATGAATCTTCCTCAAAAGGTAAACAAGAATCTTTTTAAAGTTTTCTGTAACATAACATTAAATATATTCAAAATAAAAAGTGAACAATTTTTCTTATTTATATATGTTTGAAAACTTTTATTTATCTATAAGCAAAGTTGGGGAGAGAGAACCAGGGCCTCTTGCCAGGCTTCTTGCCACTTCAAAAAACCTCCAGATGCATGTGCCACTCCGTGCATCTGGCTTTTACATAGGTACTAGGGCATCACACCTGGGCCGTTAAGCTTGCAAGCAAGCACCGAACCACTGAGCCATCTTTCCAGACTCAATTTTATTTATTATTTACATGCTGCCATTATGGTCCTCAAGACTATTATGACTTATGCCAAAATTTTGAAAATTTGCTTACACCTGAATCAAAAATTAAATTAAACAGAGAACCTCAATTAAATGTATATGACAAAGTTAAAGAAAACCTGACTGTAAATATTTTAGATCTACAACCTTACAATTCCTCATGCACAGATTTCACTCATGTCTTAGGCTGTTCTGGTTATACCACTGTAGTTTATTTAAAGACTAGGATAAATGTATGTGTGGCATTGAGGGGAATCATGAGGGAGGATGGCAGTTGAAAGAAAATACTAATTATTAGGGTATATTTAAAATTGCAAGATATGTACTCATTAGAAAAAAAAATATTAACAGTAACTAGTCTAAGTGTTAAATAGGGATGATACAGGAAATTAAACCCCTCATCTAGGAATTTTTTTTAAGTAAATCACAAACTTTTTGTTGTTTGATTTTTCAAGGCAGGATCTCACTCTAGACCAGGCTGAGGTGGAATTCACTATGTAATCTCAGGGTGTCCTCAAACTCATGGCAATCCTCTTACCTCTGCCTCCCACCAAGTGCCGGGATTAAAGGCGTGCACCACCACATGCAGCTTAAACTATTTTTTTTTAATTATTAAGTAGAATCTTTTTATAGACATACCATGTGTTGGCACCATCATTTCCCTCCTCCCTGCCCCCATTCTGCTGAGGGCCCTCCACAGTGGGATTCCTGGTATTCACCATTGGGGTTGTGGGTTATAAGTGTTGAGAGCAGCAGTCAGTCATCGTAAGTGTGGCAGGGGGAATGTCTTTGTATTTGCCCTCACACCCTGTGACGCTTACAATCTTTCCGGCCTCTATTCTTGCCTGCAAAATTCCATGAGCCGTGGTGGGTATGTCTGAAGTCCACATCTGTGTTGAGCTGTCAGCAGCTTCTGGATTTCTGCTGTGGTTCATTTTGAGTGCCCTCAGTTTTTGTCTCCATCACCCTGGCAGAGATGTCAGGCTCACCCTGGAAGGAGTGCTCTTGCTCATCTCGCCAATCCCTCTGAAATCACAGCTTTTCATGCCATGTCCCTTTGTCCATGCCTTGTAAAGCCCCAAGCTCCCACCTGCAAACATGTTAGGTTACATTTCTTAACTCTTTCTTCGTCAAGGGCACAGCATCGCACAACAGGGCCATCTCTTGGACCTTGTGACAGTGTGAGTTGTGTCTTGTCAGAACACACACACACACACATGCACAACAGCTTATTCTGTCTAACATATATGTTGCTACTGATGCTTTAGCTCTGACCAGTTTATAGATTACCTGTTTTTGATAGAAAAGTACATTGATAAATGTATAGGTATTTTTTAATTAAAAAAATTAGAGGGTGAGAGAGAGAGAGAGAGAGAGAGAGAGAATTGGTGCTCCAGAGCCTCAGCCACTGCAATCAAATTCCAGGGACATATACCACCTACTGGGAATGTGTGACTTTGGGCTTGTCTCACCTTTGTGCATCTGGCTTACATGGGATCTAGAGAGTTGGACATGGGTCATAAGGCTTTGTAGGCAAGCATCTTAACTGTTAAGCCATCTCTCCAGCCCTGTGTAGGTATTATTTAATCATGAAATTATTTTACAGCATACATGTTAAGTTAATATTAAGATGTTTTAGAACTTTACCTAAAATTATTTTTAAAATCATCTGAGAATGACATTGAGGTTTATTTTGTATTTAAAAATCACTTTCTGATGAAATACGCTACATTCAAAATTTTCTTAGAATATTTTGGCAAAATTGAATTATTTGGATTAATTATTATCCAAGTGATAGATCCAAACACCTTAGAAATTTTAAAAAGGTATTCAATTTGAAATAAATGTATGTGTATATTTCTTTTCTTGTTTGAAGAAGCTCATTTTAATTTTTTTTACAGCTACTAATGCCTTCTGAGAAACCAAATGGCTGTATAAATAACTACTTAACAGAAATACTTATTATTCTTAATGCTTTAAACATCTAACATTTATAAAGCACTTTGTAAAGATGTCTTTTGTTAGGAAAGCAAAGATCACCAAAATCCTTTATGTGATTGTCTTTGCTATGTGAAGCTCAATTACAGTTCTATTACTGAGAATCAGGAATTTATTCTCTGAATGGCAATATAAGTCAAGATCACCTTTCTGCTTGTTAGAGAAGATGCCCATCCAGAGACCTTTAGCTTAATGACCCAGCTTCTTCTGCATAAATTACAGTCTGGTACCATGGCGGGAACTTTTGAAGCTTCATTGGCCTTTTAGGCCACAGGCGAAACATCAAATTAACAAAAAAGGAAAGAAAGAAACAAAATTTGAATCCCAAAGACCTTCATTTTTATTTATATTGTCCTCTTTTTCTGGCTTTCTAATTATTTTTAGCTATAGAGCACAATGTGAAATTATATTTTCATAAGTTTTGCATAACTTCCACTGTCATTTAACTTTTGAACCTGTCTAAATCTACAAAACAGTATTCCATGATAATAACTTTCTCAGTAAGGTAATTATTGTGTCATACTCATCTCACTTTGAACTTGAAACACCTCCACTGTGAACCAGAAGTGGGCTCTGATAAGGCTGCAAAAGTAGTTGTGGATGTAGTCTGAATCTCAGGAGGAAAATGAGAGATGAAGCCAGGAATTTGGATGTCACGGTGACTGGTGAACGATATAGATATAAGGTTAGTCAGGGAAAGTGCTTAGAATCAGAAAATCCGGGAAGCTCAAGATAAAGCGTTTGAATCTTTGGAGCATAGCAGCAGTAAATGTAGGCAAATGTGTGTAGAAAGACTTTCAGCAACTGAGGAGCACTTTCAATGTGGAGGTGAAACATTGAGGCTGGAATAGAAAAAGAAATGAAGAAAGAGTGCATTACATTACAAAGTTCATGTGCTCTCAACAGCTTGTTTTCTGCTGTGATGAGTTTTGAGTCTCCTCGGTGTCTACTGGTTAACATAGATAACTTAGTCTCTGTGGCTAACACAGGGAAGGAACTGGGGGAGGAGGACAGAAAACAGGATAATATGAAGGGACCATGAAGAAGTCACAGTACATTCAGATATCAAGTTTCCCGGTAAAAATTGTACAAGAAGCTCATCTGCATGGCACAAGATATAATTGGGAAGAGAAAACTGGTAAGACGCAATCACATTTTCACCAGTTCCTCATCCAACTGGATAATAAATATCAATAACAAAATGAACTCAACATAAAGTAATAAGAGTAAAGTGCAATCCAATCATAAAATGAACAGATAATCTTCAAATGCAATAAGTACAGACGATCAATAAATATCTGGAAAAAAGTTCTACATCATTAGACACAAAAGAAATGCAAATCAAAACTACATTGAGCTTCCTCTGCACTCCAGTCAGAATGTTCCCCGGGAAACAAAAAGAGTAACAAATGCTGGGCAAGACGTCAGCAGCAATGGAAGCCTTAAGCCCTGCTGGTGGCGGGTAAAATAATTCGTCTACTAGGGACACCAGCATTGAGATTCCCACCCATGTTTCTCCCTACATTCTTTTCTTCCCTGCTCCCACCAAAATAGCCCATTTATCTCTACTTCCAAGCTTTTATACATTCCTCCCTCCAAACAGTTCCAAAGGCGTATTAATCACAGAAGTTTTTACAGGAGTGGTCCCTGACTAAAAGCAACTTGAGGAAAGAAGTGTTTATTTTGGATAAAGTAGGAAGGTTACCATCCACCATGGCAGGGAAGGTATACAGCATAAGCGTGAGACAGCTGGTCAAATTTAGTCAACTGTGAAGGAGAGAGAGAGAGAGGGAGGGGAGGGAAGAGAGAGAGAAAGAGAGAGAAATTGAGAGAGAGAGAGAGAAAGAAAGATCAAGAGAGAGAGAAATTGAGAGAGAGAGGGAGACTGATTAATATTACGCCAGCTTTCTCCTTTATATCCAGTAGAGGACCCTAACTTATGGAAAGATGCCAATAGACTGAGTGAATATTTAATTCATTGCATATTCAATAATACATTTTCTCTAAATTCAGAATTTCTCTTTATGAACATTGATGTTACTACTGTTTTTTTTATCCTCACTGCAATGCATTGTAAATAAAAACAATGACCTTTGTCACATAGTGAGATTTCTACAAATATTGCTAGATTTTCATGTGTATGTTTCTTACAATGTCACTATGCTAATAGGTATTTTGTAAAGCATTGAAATATATGTCTTACTGGCAATCCATCATAGCTATGCATCTGCTTTCATAGCAATGCTGAACAGGATTACATCCCTTTACTTTGGGGTAGAAGGCAGAAATGTGAGCCATCACACTTCTTTTTCTTTACATATGATAGAAAGTTAATCATGTGCAGCTAGGAAATAGAACCAAGTGAGTTAGGTGTAAAATTTCTTGACAATACAGAAAATAAGATGGTTCCAACAGTCTTTCATGGCTGTGCTGTGCTCTGGGATTCTTGTTTCAATTCTGGTTAGAAGCCCATGTACATTCAGTAGCTTAGTAAATCAGCAGTGAACAAAAGCTTTATAAGTGTATGTAGACATAATTACTTTAAACCGTTATGAAGTCATCATGGTTTCAATCAATATGAACTATAAGTCTTCATAAGACGGTGACAGGGGTTCCTTTTGAGGTAGTCTATATTCAGTATGTTTGACGTCTAAGAATTTGCTGATGCAAAAAGTTCATGCATAATTCAATGATAATAAATAAAGTGTAAGTCTGAATGATGGCCACAGAAGCCTTGTACCATGGTAGTGAGTGCAGGTGCTTTTCTTCTTGGTTATTTGCTCCTTATGTGTTAGAAAGAGTGAATTGCTCACCATCTTTGAGATTTGCCACAAAAACATGTATCTTTGATTACAGAGCAAGCCATTATGTTGTCTTAGAATTCACTTTCCCCATTCTACAGACAGGACTCAGTTGCAACTTTTACCTAATGTAATTTCTAAACTTTTATTAATTTACGTTGTTATCAATTAGATACTTATATTTTTATTGTCACTGTGCCTATAAAAACTTCTCTTGAGGTAAGGGACTTTTTCCTTACTCATCTTTCTTTTTATCTACCATTTGTATTTTCTGACACCTTCCTTAATGGTTCACACAGGAGATACTCAATAACAGTATATGTGGATGATGGAGTAGGAGAGCTAAATCAGGTTGGGAAGGTGCAGCTGTCAATGTCCTTTGCTGGTTATAAATCCTGAGAAAACTGTATTAAGGACTTCAGTATATAATAAAGCTTGTGGGGGTCAGTATGCCCTTCAATAAAACCTTCTGGGCATAAAACAGGCCAACAGAATCTACAAACAAGTTATAAGAAGATAGAAAAAGAAAAACAACTTTCCTTGTTTGTTTTACCAGCACTGAAAGTTAACCACATCAGACTATGTAATTTCCTATTTACAATATATTTTCTTTTTACATCATTTGAAGAAGTTTACTTAATTTTTGGATTCTCTAATGCTACCACAATATGATTTATTATTCTTATTTTGTGCTGCTTAAGGACATTAAGTTGTCTTTAGATGTGGAGTAATATTTCAATTACTGATTTTAAGCACTTAGGATATATTCCTGAAAGAAGAGCAAATATTATATCGATTAGAAAATCAAGATTATATTGATTAAGAATGCCTACTGGTGTGATTTCATAATAAGGCGTGTCAATTTTAAAACTCCGGGAGTAAACACTTTTTGGAAATTCTTTCATGATGGTAGCCATTTCCCTGGGAACCACAAAAATGTGATCATAATATTTTGAATTGATTATCTGCTATATCTTGAGCTGTGAAATATTTATTTTTACAGATGGGTGAAAGCTAGTCTGTGCAGAGGCTACCAGACACAGAAGATCCATACATGAATTCTGAAAGCATCCAGAGGGAAGAGCTTTCTCACATAGACAGATGAATTAGGTTGCTTAGCAGACAGGGTCATCACTACATTTCTCATTGGAAAAATGGATTTCTACTTCGGGGATAGAAAATATTTAAAAAAATCCTCAAGCAGGCAGTAGCATTCAATGAATCATGTCATAAATTGAATGAGAGGAGAATCTAAGCATGTCTTGTAGAATATGAAGTGAGAAAGGGTCCTGCAACATCAGGCATGCTAGATAAAGAAAAATGCCTCATGCCAGCAAAGAGAGCTGTTGGGCTTGAGGTAGAAAATTGAATGGCTACCTTTAGAGGAAGGTTTCAGTAGCCTTTTAGAAACATCATCTATTTTTCTCAGTAATGTACTATACTGAATGCTGTTTATATCTTCTAAATTATTTTGCCCCCACTAAAAGCTTACATAAAGAAATTCAATCATCATAGAGCTTGTCACCTTTAAAAGGTAGTGAATGGATAATACTAATGGCATCTATTTATTCCTTGCAGAAAGACCTTTAAAGGCATTGAATCTGTACCCGCAACTTAGAGTAGCTTAGAAAGCTAGTTAAGTGAATTAAAGAAATTAAGAAGGAAGGGAGAAGAACACAGGAAGAAAAGAGAAATGAAGGGAGAGAAGTAGTAAAGGAAGGAAGGATCAGAAGTTAATTATTGGATGTAAGACTAACCTTAATTATATTGACAGACTGCCCCATAAATCTTGAACATGCAGGCAACCTGGAGTCCTTTTAGTCTGTTAAAATGTGCTGGTTTAGGCATACTATGGCTTCCACTGGACTTAGGGATTCATGCCCCAGTATAGCTAAAGTTTCGCTTTTTTGTCAAGGAGAGATAACCACCTTAAAGATGCTATTTACGGGGCTGGAGAGATGGCTTAGCAGTTAAGCACATGCCTGTGAAGCCTAAGGACCCTGGTTTGAGGCTCGTTTCCCAGATGCACAAGGGGGCACATGTGACTGGAGTTCATTTGCAGTGGCTGGAAGCCCTGGCACACCCATTCTCTCTTTCTTTCTCTCTGCCTCTTTATCTATCTGTTGCTCTCAAATAAATAAAATGCTATTTACTTCCAATTCTTCCTCATGTCTGTGTGGATATAGCCTTGCTCTAGTGCAGGATTTTGACCCTTCTTATTTATCCCTGGGTTGTGAAGAATAAGATCATATTGTAAGATTTGAAAAGGGCTTCTTTGTGGTATCTGGACTCAGTGTAAGGGAATGGGAATGTATTTACTGATTCACAGCCTACCTAGTGTTTATCCAGTTGGTGATATAAAGAAAATAAGGAGAGAATAATTGGTAAAAGAACAAAACATTTCAAAAACTAATATTTAAAGTAGTTTTTTCCTTAAGCGTTCGAAAATTCTCTAATTTTAAATGTACTGATCTCAATAGAAAACAATGTTTAATTTCACATGGAACTTAAAGGGCAAGTGACTAATAATCATATTTATTTCATATATAAAGAAATTTTATTCTTATTCAAGGTTTTCATCTGAAAGACTAAAATGATGAGATATGTTTCTTAATATTTCTTTTTCCAGGGCTATGTAGACGGCTCCATTTTTAAAATGCTTGATATGAATCTGTGGTGGTTTGAATTAGGTGTTCCCCATAAACTCATGTGTCCTGAGTGCTAGGTTCCAGTCTGGAGAGAGTGTGGGAAAGGAAGACTTGGTGGAGGAGGGTTTGTAGCTGGGGGCAGGCAGGTTAACACGCGCCAGTGTTCCGCTCACTCATTCTCACGCTGCATTGGTCCACTTGCTGTGGCAGAAGTGATGTCCAGCCTCTGCTCATGACGTCTTTTCCCCTGCCATCCTGGAGCTTCCCCTCGAGTCTGTAAGCCATAATAAACTGTTTTCTCCCCCAAGCTGCTTTTAGTCGGGTGCTTTGTTCCAGCAACGTGAATGCAACTGCAACAGAAGCAGGAACACCTGAGTTTGGTTCCTGGTTTGCCTGTAAATACAGCTGCTGGGTATGTTATACTATGCTAGGGGAATAGAAACGGGAGGATCCCTGGGCTTGCTGGCTGGCTAGCCTAGTTTAATTTCTCAATTGAAGGAACATTAACATAATCTAAATTGTATTTGTTTATATTGATTAATGGTTGTATAATGTGAACTGTGGATTTTTAATTTTGTTTGGCAGTATTTCAATGGCTTACTTTGTACCTCGGGGTGCTTCATTTTCATTTTTCCATTTCAAATTTTAAAACTTATTTGAATAGGAACCACTAGCTATCCATAGTCATTATGCCATCACTCATAATTTTAGAATTAAATTTGAATCATACAAAAGTTACTATTTTGTGGACAAACCTGTGGGCTGTACCAGCAGGAAAATAAAAGGTGACTACTAATGATCTCTTGTGTCTAGGTGTTGATAATCAACTCTAAGAATTGCAGACAAAGATCTGCAAATGAGCCCCCAGCAGGAAATCCTAAATAGACATTTGAACATTTATCACAGATTTGTGAGATCTTGTTTAAAACCTCACAAGAGGGTGAGCAACTAAAATTTTAGAGACATGTGAATTCAAATGGTCTCGTGGGTGAAGGGTCACAGGCAGTTTACGAAAGTGAGAAATATGAAGTCAAGCACTGAAAACTGCAAAGTAGAATATCCATGGAATGAAAAGGCACTGGCAGTGACACTCTCATTTTGGGTAGACATGGCAAAACAGAGGAAAGCACTTCACCCTATTTGGAATAACCATATTTAAATATATATGATATTTATTTCTTTGAGAGAGAGAGAGAGAGAGAGAGAGAGAGAATGAGGCAGATAGAGAGAATGGGCACTCCAGGGCCTCCAGTTGCTGGAAACAAATTCCAGACACATGTGCCACCTTGTGCATCTGGTATGCTTGGGATCTAGGGAATTAAATCTGGGTCCTTAGGCTTTGCTAGCAAATGCCTTAACCATTAAGCCATATATCCAGCCCAAGAATATATTTTTAATATCTTACCTTAAAAGATAAAACATGTTTAACATTCAGTATGCCATTTGCTAGCTACATAATTTGAAATAAGTTCCTTAAATTCCCTTTCTTCAGTTTTCTCACTAGTATCATTAATGTTACCTATCTTATAGGAGATTATTAAATAACCTTTTTTTAAACTATTTATTTATTTATTTGAATGCGACAGACACAGAGAGAAAGACAGATAGAGGGAGAGAGAGAGAATGGGCGCGCCAGGGCTTCCAGCCTCTGCAAATGAACTCCAGACACGTGTGCCCCCTTGTGCATCTGGCTAACGTGGGACCTGGGGAACTGAGCCTCGAACCGGGGTCCTTAGGCTTCACAGGCAAGCGCCTAACCGCTAAGCCATCTCTCCAGCCCTTAAATAACTGTTTAAAGTATCTCATATATAATTTTACTTTTGTTTATTTATTACTTATTTATGAGAGAGAGAGAGAAAGAGAAAGAGAGAGAGAGAATGGGTGTGTCAGGGCCCCTAGACATTGCAAAAACCTCTAGATGGAAGCACCATCTTGTGCTTCTGGCTTATGTGGGTACTGGGGAATCTATTGAACCTAGGTCCTTAGGATTCATAGGAAAGTGCCTTAACTACTAAGCCATCCTCCAGTCCCTATTTTTATTTTCTATGAGGGAGGGACTGCGAGAGACAGACAGAAAGAGAGAGAGAGTGGGGGAAAGAGAGAGGACCTTCAGCCACTGCAATCGAACTCCAGATGTGTGTGCCACCTTGTGTGCATGTGTGACCTTGTGCACTTGTATCTCCTTGTGCGGCTGGCTTACACGGGACCTGGAGAGCCAAACATGGGCCTTCAGTCTTCCCAGGCAAGCATCTTAACTGCTAAGCTATCTCTCTAGCCCTATGATAGTACTTTAATTCTGGGGCTGTAATTATTATCATTTTCCTATTGACTGAAATATGTGTATGGGGAATCAATGCATACACATGCAGACACCACACACTCAATTTACACACACACACACACACACACACACACACACACACACACAATAAATACAAAGCATGGTCTTCTTTTCAGCTGCTAAGCATTGTTTTGTTTATTACTCAGTGCAGTCACACATTCACTCTACATATACATCACACACTATTAACACATGCATTTGCACACTGGTACATATACATATATCACAAAAACGTACATACACACAATAAGACGTGTCTTCTTTCTCTCAGCTTTTTTTGTTGTTGTTTGTTTTGTTTTTTTGAGGTAGGGTCTCACTCTAGCCCAGGCTGACCTGGAATTCACTATGGAGACTCAGGGTGGCCTTGAACTCACGGCTACCTCTGCCTTCCAAGTGCTGGGATTAAAGGAGTGTGCCACCACACCTGTCTTTCTCTCAGTTTTTGATCATTGCTTTGTTAATTGCTCAAAAGGAGAAAATTATCTCTTGCTACAAGGCTTGATGGAGAACTTTTTCTATGGTTTCATACTTCAAACTGAAGACATTAGTAATTTCACAAAACAATAATGGTTAGATTATGCATTAGTAAATATAACAGGAGATAAGGATATTTATAGAAATTGATTAATGTTTAAAACCAATTATCCTTAATTCTTACTGGTAGAATAATTGCAAGTTATGTCTTGTAGTTAAGTAATCTTAGATATTATTTTATATAGAAAAATATGTTTCAAGAAGAAATTGTAACTCAGTTTATTTCAAAAATAAAAACCGATTAATGATCATAAATTTTACTTTTAAGAACAGATGTCCTAGCTGGGTGTGGTGGTGCACACCTTTAATCCCAGCACTTGGGAGGCAGAGGTAGGAGGATCACTGTGAGTTTGAGGCCACCCTGAGACTACATAGAGAATTCCAGGTCAGGTCAGCCTGAGCTAAAGTGAGACCCTACCTCAAAAAACCAAAGGGGAAAATAAAAGCTTTACAGTAGAAATGACATCTGGCTTGCTACAGTCTTCCCATACTTTGAAGAACATCTTTCTGGTTGTATAAATCTTACAATGCCCAGCTGTTGAAGTTGTTCCACTTCTGTGCTCACATTATTATTTCATGTAATTTTCTGTGATTTAAAAAGTACAGAAATCTGTTCAGAGTGGAGGAATAAGTTGCTGCATACCAGTCCTAAACTTTTAATATGAGAATCATGACTTCTTATTCGACTAATTGATAACAGGTATTTAAATGTCAGTCTTCTTTGAATATGAAATTTGTTCATTATTTACCAATGCCTAGAAAAATAGCATACGTGATTTTATTAAGGAGAATGCACTTTTGTGTTTCCTTAGTGAATTTTTTTATATATAACCTGACCAAGAGCCATTCTTTATTTTGTTTTAATTGGTAAGATGCTCATTAGATAATTTTTGCATATAAATCATAGCAAAAGTATTGAGGACGTTAAAACACGTTGTGTCTTCAGAAGTCTTGTGTAATGGAGCAGGTCCAAGTCCATGTACAGGGAAAGAAATAAACACTAAACAAGCCTGGGGGCAGCCCTGGCTTTTAGGAAGGCTTTCTGAAGGAAGGCCAGGACAGAAATGGTGAGACATGAGAAGGTAGATGGGGGCAAGAAGGGTGGGGAGGAGGATGCTTCCTGGTGACTGGGCTTCTTTCATCAGTAAGGCATATCTCTGGGCACGTAAATTATGGACAGAAGATACTGGATCTAATCCCTTAAACTGTTGCAGTAAAGATTTCCTACAGGTGTTAAATAGTATAGTCTTGATTTTGCTACAGATTACCCCAAACAATGATTCACTAACTGCGAAACATACTAAAGCCAAGTATGGTGGTGCACAACTGAACTGCAATGCTAACACTTGGGAGGCTAAGGTAGGAAGATCTTGTGTTTGAGGAAAACCTGGGCTACACAGTGAGCTGCAAAGAACACAATTTTATGTACTTGAAAATATTTGTGATGCGAGAAATTTATGAAATATTATAAGTACATCGGTTTTACATGAATAACTAAAATAAAAATAACTCAGGTATTCCTGAAAAGCTATTGATATGCAAGATGGCCCGAAGTTGAGAATATGCACTGGATTAGTATTACTTTATTATTTTGAATTAAGAAATGTTTGATCATGAAATAATTTCTAAGAGTTGGAAAGGCAGATCAAGTAATGCCATTTTAAACTAAGCTTTTATTTATCAGAAGAAAGGTGTTCACTCCTTTTAGCGAATCCCCTGACTCTGCAGTTCTTCATGGCTAATGAATTATAAATGGTCCAGTACTGCTTTTCCTATGTACATGTTTTAAGTGGTAATACCTTTAAGTATTTTTGTACGAGACAGTTTTATGCTCAAATAATGACTTTATTTAGATAAGTCTTAATAAAGAAAACTAAAAATCATTAAAGGTATTAAAGTTTCTATGAAATGGTGCCAGGGGGTTTTAATCTTGACCTTTTCTTTAATGCTTACCCTTGATTAGTATGACATGGTTGGAAATTCGCTGCCTAAAGTCAAAGAAATATGAGATTTAATAGAGCTTTAGGTATTTTATTTTTCTACAGTAATAGGGAGTCCTGGGGTCTCTTCCTTCTAGGCCAGTACTCTCCACCTGGGAAACATGCACTTTTACTGTAAGTTTCAGGTACTTTCAATGTTTTAAGCCTATATTTTGACTTAAGATCATCTCTCTACAAAATGCATAAATTTCTGCTAACCATCAGATGTGGCACATCATTATGAACTAGACTCAAACACTAATTGTTTATTTCCAGTTCATTGACATGTACACAAAAGATGTCATATTACCATGGAATATTAGAGCTAGGTAGAACTAAGACATGATTCATACTCTTGGTATAGAAATGAGGAAAGGAAAGAAAGAGGGAATAGCTTACTCTCCCACAGAATGTAAACAAGGATGACTTAGGCACCAGGATTTCTTTATTGCCTCACTATATGAGACTGAGACTTACTTATTATCTCATGAGTGGTGACCTCTTTGAAAAAGGAACATTTTCAGAACAGTATTTGATTTGAAAGTTTTAGTACTAATATTTTGTTTCTCATGACCCTTACCTTCAAAATCTGGCAATGTCTAAGTATTTATAACCAACGATAATTAATATTATTGGTTAATGGTATCATTAAATTAAATATAAGCCACCACCATACAACTATCTTTCTTTTTGTCTTCTTTTTCTTTTACAACTCTTTCTTTCTGTCTCTTTTTTTTTTTTTTTTTTTTGAGGTAGGGTCTTGCTCTAGCCCAAGCTGGCCTGGGTTCACTATGTGGTATCAGGCTGGCTTCAAACTCATGGAAATCCTCCTTCCTCTACCTCCCAAGTGCTGGGATTATAGGCTTGCACCACTACGCCTGGACTTTGACATCTCTTTTGATAACAGTTCCTTAAATTTGACAAATATTTCTTAAATATATGGAACGATCTGAAATACTTTTACATTTCAGGTGACATTAACTAATGTCTAGCCATTTTTTCTTTGCACAGCAAAGAAATGTTCAGCTCTATAGTAGACAGCTTCCACATTGATACAATGAAAATTCATCCAAACAGTGTTTATGGGAGGTAGAAATTTATTTCAAGCTTAAATATCCAGGAAAAGTTTTATCAAATGGGTAAAGAAGTTGACTACCATTCATAAATCTGAGCAGAGAAAGGAAACAATCACCATCCAACAGACACCAAAAAAAAAAAAAAAAAAAAAAAAAACCAAACCAAACAAAAACCAGCAGCAAAGACCCCAGAGCTCAGACTTCTCTGTATACCTTTGGGCTGGGCAGGAAATCTGCCCACAGTGATACCTTCTTCTGCCAGGTGGCTGTAGACCCAGGCAAGAAGCATTAAAAGGACACTTGAATCTGAGGTGGGGGGAGGTGACATACATTCAGACTATAATAAGCTCCCAATGTCAAGGTTGGTTAGTATACAGGATTTACCATCACTCTCTGTAATATCTATACGTAATGAACAGTATGTTTTCTATAATAGTTGAAAGAAGTTTAGCTCAGTGGAAGAGTGCTTATCTAGAAAGCACAAGGCCTTGATTTCAGTCTTCATCGTTGGAAAAGAATTATAAAAAGAAATTTTACAGCCTGTTCCTAATTTCTCAACCTATTATTATTTTTTTAAAATTTTTATTCATGTATTTGACAGAGAAAGATAGAGGGAGGGAGGGAGGGAGGGAGAGAGAAGAGAGAGAGAGAGAGAGAGAGAGAGAGAGAGACAGAATGGACGTGCCAGGTCCTCCAGCCACTGCAAATGAACTCCAGATGTGTGCGCCCCCTTGTGCATCTGGCTAACGTGGGTCCTGGGGAATTTAACCAGGATTCTTTGGCTTTGCAAGCAAGTGTCTTAACTGCTAAGCCATCCCTCCAGCCCTCAAACTATAATTTTTTGAATTTCTGTTTGTCTGGGAATACAAAAATTGATGAGGCTGAGATTTTTCTCCTTGGGGACATTTTTTTTTTCAATTTTTTACTTAAAAGTAAAAAGATTTATTTGGCATATATAGTTGGCTAGCACATGAAGTAAATTTCAGATTTGAGAGCACAATTGAAAATTAAAACAGCTCCTAGAATAGTAACTATCAAACCCTTAAAATAATACATTAAGCCTTTATCCTATTACTGTGGCATAGAGAAATAACAATACTTACACTAGGTCAAATGAAGCTAAAAAATATAAGTTATTAGCTAGTAGCACCCTAAAAAGTGTACTCATAGAATATGTAAATTGTGGTCACATTTGTATCTTTATTATTTACCACTTCACCTCTCTATACTGAATAATTTCAAAGAATAACATTCATGAAGTCATTGAAATATTTATGTGAAAGGGATTTGACAAATCTTTGCAATAATACTTCCAATGTTCTGATTTCATCTTGGTCATGTTAGAATTAAAAATAGTCATTCAATAAACTTACACTGCAGATAGGTGTTTCTAGGTTGTAACATTTTATTGGATCCAATCAGAAAGTGTGGTGTGGTTGGCAAACCCCATATTGAGTTTTGAAATTACTATGTTACCCCTATGTTCCAATCAATGAGAACCTATCAACTGTGAACTTTTATTGATTTGTATTCCTCCAAGTAACATAAATGGCTTTTCCTAAGCCTTTCAATTTTAGTATAGTATTTTTTCTGAGTTCTCTGTTCTAAGAAGGTTTATTTATGCACTTATTCTGTTGCTCTCCAAACCCTACATACTTTTAGTCATGGATAGTATTCTGTGAGCAAGTGCAAGAGAAGAATTCTATGATCGACTTAAATATTTTGTGAGCAGTTAAATTATACTGTGAATGATTCAGTAAGCAGAATTTTATCTATTAAAGAAGAAATTACATATTGAAAGTTTCAGATAGAAAAATCAAAAGGAAAAATCATTCTCACATCAAATTATATGAGAAATTACATTAGAATAATATAAAACTGAAATGGCTCAATGATTTATTTCACTTTTAAAAAATGTATGTGAAATATAGCTATCAAATCCATACTATTGTAGACATTTTGAAAACCTGTTAAAAACATACATTAGATTTTAGACATGCTATAATGCTCAAAATCACAGTAAATACTTTCAAAGCATGCTTAATTTTTGAATATTGCATATATATTCTTATGTATATCAGAGTAAATGTGTTAAATAGTAATATCGGTGTAATATACAAATTGAAAAATAACTAATTAATTTGAAATTTTTTGCAGCTATTCAGAAACATCTATTTGAATTGTTTAGATTTTTTCCAAACATTGTGGTCAATTTTTTAAATATTTGACTGTAAAAATGACAAAGAGGAGAGGTACAAATTTCACCGAATTTATCTTTTCATTGTAAATTTTTGTATGTTTTTTATCATGTATTTCTTGTCAAAGAAAGAAAAAACAATAACCACACAAAAAACAAAATACAACTTAAAGCTTCATTAACATTTGAGCTCATATACTCAACTATACTTAATGCCCAACAATGCCATGAGATCTTGTTTATTCTTTCTTACCAATGCTTGTAAAATGTGTATGGTCTTCAATGTTAGGATTTTTTAAATATTTATTTATTTATTTGAGAGAGAGAGGAAGAGGCAGCTAGAGAGAGACAGAGAGAGGGAGAGAGGCAATGGACAAACCAGTGTCTCTATTTAATGCAAATAATTCTAGATGCATGTGCCACTTTTGCATCTGGCTCACATGGGTACTGGGGAATCAAACCTGGGCTCTTAAGCTTAACAAGCAAGCATTCTAAACTGCTAAGCAATCTCTCCAGCCCTTTATTTAAAAGAGTTTTTAAAACTTATTTGAGGGTGAGAGAGAGGTATATAAAGAGAGTTGGTTAAGATTTAATAGGAAGAATCGTACTTGAAGTTGAAAAGTAAGGGAATCAACATGGAAGCACTTCCTGGCATAGATTCAGCCAAGATCCATCTTGCTCCATTTAAACAAGAGAGATGAAAGGTTCTTCAGATAGAATGAGTTCTAATGGCTAAGAGAAGATATATAACAACAAGATAACTTATTTGTATAACACACACACACACACACACACACACACACACACGCACGTGCACACACATGTATCTGTGAACCCAATTTTATTTTTAGTTTTATTTCTGTAGAGAATTCTAATAATACATGCAGTTTTGAAATCTTTCTCATGCATTCATTGATACAGATACCAAAAGATCAGGCATGAATTTATAACAAGGGCTAATTTTTTTGATAAATTTTGATTCTCATTCCTATTATATTGGGGGTAATTAGAATAAATGATTAAATAAGTTTTGTTATCTATTGATATGTTTATGTAATTTTGTAATTACATTTTTAAGTCAACTTTTGGAGTTTGAAGGATGGTTCAGTAATTTCATGTGTAACCTCAATGAATCAATTTTAGATGATGTTTTTATTTGCAAGATTTGGAGAATTTTGTAGTGACTTTTACTTTTGATAATCTTTCATACTTTCACTTTTGAATAAGGTTTTTGTAAACTCAAGGAAATTTTTCTTTTTCTCTGAGAATTATTATAACTTTAAAATATTTTTCTACTTTTACCCTAAGTTTCAGCTTTGACCATAAATAATGAGGCATTTCCTCTGAAGTTTCTTGTCCTCCCAATCAGGCTCAAAGGGAGCGCCTTTGGAAGGATCAGTGGCCCTGTGAATGTTAGTATATTTTGTGGATTCATAACCCAGTAGGATACTGGAAAGTGAAGGAAGATTTAGGAGGTGAGGTCTATCCAAAGGAAATAGATCATTGGAGCCCCTGGTTTCTGCTCCTGGGAGGTTCCTCTATCTCTTTGTCTCTTGTCTACCATGAGGTGAGAAGTGTTCCTCTACTATGCACTTCTCGCATCCTGAACAGCCTTTCTATGGGTATAACAGTCATCAGAGCAAGCAACTGATGCTTGAAGCTTATGACTCTAGGCGCCCAAATAAACTTGTCTTCCTTTAACTTGTTTTCTCTCAGTCAGTGTTCAGCAAAGGAAATTTGACTAACACATTACCTACTGAGTAAAAATGAATAGTTGTCATGTTTTACTTTTCAGTAATATTTAGTATCATTAAAACAGTAACGTTTTTAAAGTAAATACTTGCATATTTTTAATTTAATTTTTTTATTATTTATTTATTTATTTGAGAGCGACAGACACAGAGAGAAAGACAGATAGAGGGAGAGAGAGAGAATGGGCACGCCAGGGCTTCCAGCCTCTGCAAACGAACTCCAGACGCGTGCGCCCCCTTGTGCATCTGGCTAACGTGGAACCTGGGTCCTTAGGCTTCACAGGCAAGCGCTTAACCGCTAAGCCATCTCTCCAGCCCAATACTTGCATATTTTTGATTTAAGACATTCTACTTATACAAAAGTCAGAAAATCTAGCTTTTAGCTAATGCTAGCTATGCACACTACATATCATTTCCCAATCTGTTTGATCTTTCCACCCCCTTCTCCCTATTATTGCATTGTGGATTAAAACAATTAAACAATTACAATGCTCTGGCACTTAGCTGTATTCTTTGCTCTTTTGTCTTAATTTTAATATAAAACATAATTATATTTTTAGAGTTGCTTCTTTAACATGCATAGGAAATGATCATTTTTTAAAAATATTTTTTGATCGTTTTTATTTATTTATTTATTTGAGAGCGACACACAGACAGAGGGAGAAAAAGGCAGAGAGAGAGAGAGAGAGAGAGAGAGAGAAAGAGAGAGGGAGGGAGAGAATGGGCACGCCAGGGCCTCCAGCCACTGCAAACGAACTCCAGATGGGTGCGCCCCCTTGTGCATCTGGCTAACGTGGATCCTGGGGAACTGAGCCTCAAACCAGGGTCCTTAGGTTTCACAGGCAAGTGCTTAACTGCTAAGCCATCTCTCCAGCCCCGAAAATGACCATTTTTTTTTAAGATTTGTTTTTCCTGAACTTTTTTACGCTGTATATAGAATAATATTTAAATACAATTAAATGTTATATAATGTATGAAAAACAACACAAAATTATACTTTACTATATGATTATATTAGCCTAAATGTATAATTATATAAATATTCATTATATATTGCATTATTGAACTATATGATTTAGCAACACAAATTTATGTGCTGTTTAACACAATTTTATTAAAAACATGCTTCACAATCCAATCCCTAGCAATCCATTATAGATTGAATACCATGTGTGATAGTTAAATTCTGTTGTCCATTTGATCAAATTAGGAATCCACACTTTCTCTTTAGTAGTTGTGGTGGTTTGATTCAGGTGTCTCCCATAAACTTAGGTGTTCTGAATGCTAGGTTCCCAGCTGAAGGAGATTTGGGAATTAATGCCTCCTTGAGACAGTGTATGGTTGGCGGTGGGCTTGTGGGTATTATAGCTAGTTTCCCCTTGCCAGTTTTGGCACACTATCCTGTTGCTGTTGTCCATCTGATGATGTCCAGGTGGTGATGTCCACCCTCCGCTGGTGCCATCATGGAGCTTCCCCTCAATTCTATAAACTAAAATAATCCCCCCACACACAAGCTTATCTTCATCAGGTGTTTTCTTCCAGCTATGTGAACCTGGATGCAACAGTAGAGTTGGTACCAGGGGAGTGGGATTATGGCTGTTAAAACCTGACTGTGTGGCTTTGGTCTTTTGGTGCTGATTTTCAAGTGTAATATGGAAGGGTTTGAAATCTTGGCCTAAGAGATTCCTTTCAGTGTTGTAAGTACAGCTTGATAGACTATTCTGGTCAGAGTTGAAAAACCTGAATGTACTAAGAACTAAGGACTGTAAGGTTTGGCTTATGAGGGTGAGAAAGAGCTTTGCCTTGACTGGGCTAGAAGCAGTTTGTGTGAGAAGCTTGCTGTTATGTGTGTCCTGAGTACTTGTGCAGAGTTGCAGTGCATAGAAATGGACTGGTATGAGCAGAGGGATATGACATAGCAGTGAAATCTTCGGGCTGAAATTTCTGCCTTGTAGGTTGTAATTATATGAGAGATTACAACCATTGAGATTGGGCCAGCTGATCTGCACTGGGACAACAGAAAGAATTGAGTCTTTTGAAGGGGCCTGAAAGGTGACAGAGTGTCCTGTCCTTCAAGTCTGCTCCCCCCTCCCAGATTAACAAATTGGCATGCCACCTGGTATTGTGGAGTACAAGAAATGTAGGAAAAAGAGGGTAATAGAATTTGCAACAAGGTCTTGTGTTTTGGAAATGGCGATGGGCAGTGTGAAGCAGGATGCCTGCCTGCATGGAGACCTGACGGAGCCATGAGGATGAACTGTGCGTTGTAGTGGAGACCCAGTGGAGCAGCCTGGAGGATGAGATGGCTGCTCTAGAGAGCTGCTGGCCCCAGATGAAGTTTTCCAGGACTATGAGTAACCTAGCTGGAAGGGCACAATGGGAACTCCAGAGACTTGTTGCTGCTTAGAATTATCAGACTTGGAGATTTGTCACTGACTAGAGTTGTTAGAGTTGGAGGTACAGAGTTTGATGTTTGTCCTGTTTAAATCTTGTAGTGGTTGAATATTTCTTTGCTATGTCCAATGCCATCTTTTGCAGTGCGATTGTTTATTCTATGCCATTATAGGGTTTTTCAGGGCTTTTTTTTTTTTTTTTGGTATTATGGATCAGTCTATGGGAATGTTTGAACATCATTATGATTAATAAAAACTGTGGACTTTTAAAGTTGGACTTAATGCGTTGCATTTTACATTATTGATGGTTATCAGTTTTGAGGGGCCAGGGATGTAATGTGGTTTGATTCAGGTGTCCCCCATAAACTTAGACGTTCTGAATGCTAGGTTCTCAGCCAGTGGAGACTTGTGAATCATTGCCTCCTGGAGGCAGTGTATTGTTGGAGGTGGGCTTATGGGTATTATAGCCACTTTCCCCTTGCCAGTTTTGGCACACTGTTACTGTTGCTGTTGTCTATCTGACGTTGGCAAGAAGGGTGATGTCCATCCTCTGCTCATGACATTGTTTTACCCTGTAATCAGGGAACTTCCCCTAGAGTCTGTAAGCCAAAATAAACATTTTCTTTTTAATCCACAAGCTGCTCTTGGTCAGCTGTTTTCTTCCAGCTATGTGAACCTGAACTGCATCAGTAGGCATTGCTTTTTAAAATGCATGCTACATATCCAAACAAAGTAGAAATAGTAATATTTCTGAGAAATCATGCTGGAGCTGAGCTGAAAACCTCCTCCATGTTGACCAGCTGACAGAATGCTGGAATAAAGCTATGTTGCAGGCAGTTCAATGGGAGAGAGAGAAACCACCAGTGAAGATAATCAGTAGTGGAAATGGCAGCCTTAAATTTGGCCAGCCAGGCCTAATGATCCAACAGGTGCAATAGTGGCACATATATTACGGGGGAAACCAACCACTCTCTAATAGGACTGGAGGTCTGCTCCATGGGAGGGAATATATCCCTTATACTGAAAACCTTCTACAAGGGTAGTCATGAGCCCTAGGGGTATAATGTCTGCTGGCATCTGGCTAAATTTATATACTATGCTCACCAAACTGCCCAATAATCACTTCTCTTAATGTTCATACCCATGTATTAATGCTACTGTCACTTTTGGTAGAGAACCTTCTCTTTTCGGATGGCAGTGACCTTGGGATGACTCAGAGGGCACCATGGTGCTGAGAAGAAGTAACAGAGGAGTGCTTATCACTGATATATCTCTATCACACCTTCCAAGGCTCAGGGTCCATTGCAGAAGAGGGATAAGAAAGAATGTAAGAGCCAAAGGGAGGGTAGGACTCCTTATAACATGCTCCTCCAGACACATAATGGCATGAATATCCATGATCTCACAGTACCTGCTACTACCTACACAAGACCATCATAATAGGGGGAAAATACTGTGATATCAAAATAAAAGAGAGAATGATTGAGAGTGGGAGGGGATATGATGGAGAGTGGAGTTTCAAAGGGAAAAGTGGGGGGAGGAAGGGAGGGAATTACCATGGGGTATTGTTTGCAATTATGGAAGTTGTCAATTAGAAAAATAAATAAAAATAAAAATCTGAAAAAAAACAAAGAAGTAGTGACATTTGTTGATGTTTGACAATTTGATATAAATTTTGCAAAAGTTGGGGGAAAATATACAGGAAAGAAAACAATGTCTTTAAAAAGGTATTTTTACAAGTAGTTATTTCTTGTACATTTTGAAAGTTTATTACATTCAAATCATATTTTATTTTCCAATGGATTGTCTGGAATTAAAATATTCTAAAAGCCTATGGCAAAACCAAACAAAACAACAGGAAACATCTGCTTTTCATGTAAACATTTTAACTGGTTTGTTTTTCATGTTCTCCCACGT
Organism: Jaculus jaculus; assembly: GCF_020740685.1. NCBI lineage: Eukaryota > Metazoa > Chordata > Mammalia > Rodentia > Dipodidae > Jaculus > Jaculus jaculus. The sequence goes on along the minus strand of NC_059104.1, from coordinate 19,956,816 downwards.
TAATATCCCTAAAAATGGCCCTTATCATTTCCCATCCCACATGGTTGCCAATTTTTACCCCACTATGAACTACACCCACATTAACTTGCTCATTCTCAAATTTACCCTGTCATGCTATGAGCTAAAAATGACCCAAAAAAAGCCACACATGTGTGAAATTCTATAAGACTGATGGACTATCTAGAGCTTTTGTGATGGTTGAAAGCTGGAATTTGGAGGTATGGCCATATTAACTTGGACCTCTTTCACCCGTGTAATAATCCCTTACTGACCACCTCTCTATTTGACTCAACATTCTTGTAATTATCAGGAAAATCCTTTAGAATGTATTAACAATCCACTATGTTTCCACCAACCCAAATATAAGAAAGTCATCAGACAGCATCAGCAACCTACAACAGATTTCCCTCTGCCTACCTCATATTACCACCAATGTTTCTGGAAGGCACCTTGATTTCTGACTTTTTTGTTGTGTAACTTTACTTCGTGAAACTGTTGCCATGTTGGTACATGGTATTTGGCGCAATGTGAATCTATGTTTCTGCAGCAGAGCCATTCATATTTGGCGTCAATATAAACTCTTTTGTTCCCTTTGAGATGAGGGCTGGGTCTTTAATGTTGGTTAACATGATCCTTATATTTCAGAATCTTTTAATAAATTAAGAAATGTTGTATGACAAATGAGGTTTCTTGAGGTTAAAAATGAATGCGTTTCTCAAAAAGATTGAGTACATAAATTCAAATAATGAATTTTTGTCAGTTTTGTTATTGATATTTGATTTCCAAATTCACCTACTTCTTGTGGCTCATTACCTTCTCCTTTCCTTCTAATAATGAGCTTTATACATATTTTAATTGTGTTTTACACATTGATCTTCTACCTGTACTCTCAGGAGCTATGAGCTCACACTCTTGAGGGTGTCCTCCTGAATGGCTGGGGTAGGTATGCTAGTCACACAGGCACAGAATGCTCACCTGAATTTTGATCTCTCAGACAGACCTAGACAAAGAAGATAAGGGAGGCGTAATTACAGAATGCAGAAATGATATCTGTTCAATGTTTTACTCTGTGTCGCTACAAAATATAAATAAAGAACAAAAATGAGAGAGGTCCATGCATTATTTAATTCTAATAGACATATGCACATTTAAGTCCACACATATTATCTAAAGTGTAATGTATAGTTTTGTCCTTTTCTTTTTATACAAAAAGAAGGGGAAAAAAGAATTTTAGTTTCACTGACATTTAATCAAATTTCAAATCTACTGAGTTTTTTCACAGAAAATTTAGAAAGACTGCTATTGATTCAGCAATGCAAATTCACATGAGTTTTTACATTATTCAGAATGTCAAGTTATTGACCAAGGGAATTAGTTTAAAAAAATTAACTTAAAAATTCAGATGTTAATGAATACTTTTAGTTTCATTCTGTTGACAAAAGTTATATGAGTGTTGTTGCAGTCCGGTTCGCATTGCTGATAGAAATCACCCAACTAAGAGCAGCTTCTGGGGAAAAGAGGTTTATTTTGGCTTTCAGGCTTGAGGAGAAGCTCCACAATGGATGACATGAGCAGAGGGTGGACATCACGCCCTGGCCAACATAAGGTGTACCATAGCAACAGGAGAGTGTGCCAAAAACTGGCATGGGGAAACTGGCTATAACACCCATTAGCCTGCCCCCAACAATACACTCCCTCCAGGAGGCATTAATTCCCAAATATCCATCAGCTAGGAACCTAGAATTCCAAATACCTAAGTTTATGAGGGACACCTGAATCAAACCAACACAAGTGTTTATTAAATAAATGTGATTTCTCATTACACATGCTATATAATAAATATTAATCATTTTTCTCAATGTTTGAGGTATATTCAGTAGTTTAAAAGTGGAAATTAGTTAAATTTATAACTATGAAATAGCATACTGGCAAAGGAGCTAAAGCATTGTAGGAAATATTTTTAGTCTGTTGATACAGACATACAGATATAGCTTGTTGTGTTTGAGATTGGTATTTTATTATTCAAGAAATCATAGTCTTAAAGAGCATACAGAAAAAGCAGCATGAAAGGGTAACTGAGAAAATACAGAAACAAAGAAAGGTAGAGGATGGATGTGAACTGTGTCAGAGAGGATGAATAGTTAAAATGAGGAACTTAGCAGGGAACAACAGTCATGTCAAATCGTGATATCAGATGAACGGTACAGCGAAGCCACAGTGTAACACCAGGGCTTGTCAGCTTGGAGAATCTTAGAGACTTTGAAGAATTTTAGAAGTAAAAGATAGAAAGAGTAACATAAACCTATGAAGGTATCCTGAGGCAAAGAAATGAAGATTATTTGGCTGAAAAAGAAACACAAAAAATGAGAAGGGGTTTGAGGAAATGTGCAGTCTTAATCACAATCTTCTCACATAAGTTTTTTGTGGAGGCAAGAATGCAGGCTAAAGTCATGCATGACAGGGCAGGCAGCCTCTAAGGCCAGAAACCAGTTCCTTGATATTGCAAATATGGATTTAGAGAAGAGGCTGGGATTTTTGTTGCTGAAAAACAGGAATGGAAAGACAAAGCTTAATATAGCTTTTTGAAATTGTCCATTGTTGGTGTAATAAAGATATAACACCAGAAGGCTGATGGGTGTGATGTACTATTTCATTGTCTTGGGAAAATTATTTATAATTATTTGGGCTTAACTTTTTATTTGTTGTCCAATATTTTATTCTATTCTCTTAAATTGCTGCTGTTCTGTTATATGCATTTTCTTCTATATCATCACTGAGATTGTAAGTCTGGGGCTGATAAGGACTATTCCTCAAGAGCAGTGAAGAAATCCCAGTGCTTAACTGATTTTAATATTAGTATACCACGACTTAAGACGAATGTTTCATGTTTATTTTTTTCTAAATTTTTAGGTTTTTTTAATATTAGTTTTGTATTCAGCAAATATGGGCAGTATTAGACTCATCCGTGGCCTACCCCATCCCCATTGGCCCCTCCTGGTTGAGGTATATAGGTCGTGCATTGTGGAGTGAGCCCACAGTTATTGGTATGATAAATGTCTCTGCATATCATGACCCAACATGTGGCTCTGACATTCTTTCACCTCCTCTTCTGCAAAATTTCCCAGAGCCATGTTGGGATCATTTTTGGTCTGCTTCAGTGCTGAGGTGTTGGGGGCCTCTGAGGTTCTGGCTCTCTGATGTGGTAGGAGTTGATTTTTCTCTGTGTTGGTCTCCTTACCACTTGTGCTGGTATCTGGTTCATCAGGAAAACAGCACACTTGCTTGATTTGCCAGTTTTCCTGCATTTCAGCTGGGGCCCTTTTGAGGTATGATGGGGTGGCTCTCTCCTTAGGATCTGCATCTATCTGAAAAAGAGAAGCAGATGCGCCAACGGAGAGTAAGTTAGCACCAGGACAAATGAGGTAACCCTCATGTTTTTTTATTTTATTTTATTTTTTATCTTTTCACAATTTTTTTTTTTTTTAAAGTAGGGTCTCACTCTGTGTCAGGCTGACCTGGAATTCACTATGTATTATCAGGGTGGCTTTGAACTCACGGTGATCCTCCTACCACTGCCTCCCGAGTGCTGGGATTAAAGGTGTGCATCACCACGCCCGGCATTATTTTCACAATTTTTATTAACATTTTCCATGACTATAAAAAATATCTCATGGTAATAACCCCCCCACACTCTCCCCTTTGAATTTCCATTCTCCATCATATTACTTCCACATCTCAATCATTCTATTTACATATATGCAATATCAACCTATTAAGTACACTCCTCCCTTCGTTTCTCTTCCCTTTATATCTCCTTTTTAACTTACTGGCCTCAGCTATTAAGTATTTTCCTTCTCACACAGAAGGTCAATCATCTGTAGCTAGGATCCACATATGAGGGAGAACATGTGGAGCTTGGCTTTCTGGGCTTGGGTTACCTCACTTAGTATAATCCTTTCCAGATCCATCCATTTTTCTGCAAATTTCATAACTTCAGTTTTCTTTACAACTGAGTAGAACTCCATTGTATAAATGTGCCAGATCTTCATTATCCACTCATCAGTTGAGGGACATCTAGGCTGGTTCCATTTCCCAGCTATTATAAATTGAGCAGTAATAAACATGGTTGATCACGTACTTCTAAGGAAATGAGTCCTTAGGATATATGCCTAGGAGTGCTATAGCTGGGTCATATGGTAGATCAATCTTTAGCTGTTTTAGGAACATCCACACTGTTTTCCACAATGGATGGACCAGATTGCATTCCCACCAGCAGTGCAGAAGGGTTCCTTTTTTTCCACATCCCCGCCAACATTTATGATCATTTGTTTTCATGATGGTGGCCAATCTGACAGGAGTGAGATGGAATCTCAATGTAGCTTGAATCTGCATTTCCCTGATGACTAGTGACGTAGAACATTTTTTTAGATGCTTATATGCCATTCATATTTCTTTCTTTGAGAATGCTCTATTTTGCTCCATAGCCTATTTTTTGATTGGCTGATTTGATTCCTTATTATTTAACGTTTTGAGTTCTTTGTATATCCTAGATATTAATCCTCTATCAGATATATAGCTGGTGAAGATTTTTTCCCATTCTGTAGGTTGCCTCTTTGCTTTATTCACTGTGTCCTTCGCAGTGCAAAATCTTTGTAATTTCATGAGGTCCCAGTGATTAATCTGTGGTTTTATTGCCTGAGCAATTGGGGTTGTATTCAGAAAGTCTTTGCCAAGACCAATATGTTGAAGGGTTTCCCCTACTTTTTCCTCTAGCAGTTTCACAGTTTCCGGTCTGATGTTAAGGTCTTTAATCCATTTGGACTTAATTCTTGTGCATGGAGAGAGGCAAGAATCTATTTTCATCCTTCTACAGATATATATCCAGTTTTCCCAACACCATTTCCTGAAGAGGCTGTTTTCTCCAAAGAGTATTTTTGGCATTTTTAATGAATATCAGGTGGCTATAGCAACCTGGACTTACATCTGGGTCCTCTATTCTGTTCCATTGATCTACATGTCTGTTTTTGTGCCAGTATCATGCTGTTTTGTTATTATGACTCTGTAGTATAGGTTAAAATCAGGTATGGTGTACCACCAGCCATATTTTTGTTGCTCAGTATTATTTTGATATTCGAGGTTTTTGTGTGATTCCAAATAAATTTTTGGATTGTTTTTTCTATTATCATGAAGAATGTCTTTGGAATTTTGATAGCGATTGTATTAAATGTGTAGATTGCTTTTGGTAAGATTGCCATTTTCACAATATTGATTCTTCCAATCCAGGAACAGGGGATTTTTTTCAACTTTCTAGTGTCTTCTGCAATTTCTCGCTTGAGAGTTTTAAAGTTCTCATTGTAGATATTCTATACTTCCTTGGTTAGGTTTATTCCAAGGTACTTTATATTTTTTTCATGCAATTGTGAATGGGAGAGATTCTCTGATTTCATCCTCTGTGTGTTTGTTGTTAGAATATATGAAGGATATTGATTTCTGTGTATTTATTTTGTATCCTGCTACATGGCTATAGGTTTTTATCAGCTCTAAAAGTTTTCTGGTAGAGTCTTTAGGGTCCTTTATGTATAGAACCAAGTCATCTGCAAATAATGATAACTTGATCTCTTCCTTTCCAATTTGTATCCCTTTTATGTGTGTCTCTTGCCTTATTCCTATGGGCAAGACTTCCAGAACTATATTAAATAAAAGTGGGGACAGTGGACACCCTTGTCTTGTTCCTGATTTTAGTGGAAAAGCTTCCAATTTTTCCCCATTTAGTAATATGTTGGCTGTAGGCTTGTCGTAAATAGCTTTTATTATATTGAGATATGTTCCTTCTATTCCGAGTCTCTGTAGGACTTTTATCATGAAGGGATGTTGGATTTTGTTGAACGCTTTCTCTGCGTCTAATGAGATGATCATGTGATTTTTGTACTTCAAACCATTTATATAATATATTACATTTATAGATTTGTATATATTGAGCCATCCCTGCATCTCTTGGATAAAGCCTACTTGATCAGGGTGAATGATCTTTCTGATATATTCTTGTATTCTGTTTACCAATGTTTTGTTGAGTATTTTTGCATATATGTTCAAGAGGGAGATTGGTCTGTAATTTTCTTTTTGTTCTATCTTTGCCTAGTTTTGATATCAGGGTGATACTGACTTCATAGAAGGAATTTGGTAGAATTCCTTCTTTTTCTATTTCCTGGAAAAGCTTAAGAAGCAATGGTGTTAACTCTTCGTTGAAGGTCTGGTAAAATTCAGCAGTGAATCCATCTGGGCCTGGGCTTTTTTTAGTTGGGACATTATTGATAACTATTCATATTTCCATGCTTGTTATAGGTCTATTTAAGTGATTAATCTCATTTTGATATATTTTAGTTAGGTCATATAAATCAAGGAAATCATCCATTTCTTTCAGATTTTCATACTTTGTGGAGTATATGCTTTTATAGTATGTCCCTATGATTTTTTGAATTTCTCTGGACTCTGTTGTGATGTTACCTTGTTCATCTCTGATTTTATTAATTTGTGTCTCTTCTCTCTTTCCTTTGGTGAGATTTGCTAAGGGTTTATCAATCTTGTTTATCCTTTCATAGAACCAACTCTTTGTTACATTAATTTTTTGGATTTTTTTTGTTTCTATTTCATTAATTTCTGCCATAATCTTTATTATTTCTTCCCATCTACTAATTTTTGGTTTGCCTTGTTCTTTTTCCAAGGATTTAAGGTGAAGCATGAGGTCGTTTACTTGCGACCTTTCAAATTTCTTAGTATAGGCACTTAAAGCTATAAATTTACCTCTTATAAGTGCCTTCATTGTTTCCTAGAGATTTTGATATGTCGTGTTCTCATTATCATTTGACTCTATAAACTTTTTAATTTCCTTCTTGATTTCTTCATTGACCCATTCATCATTTAGTAGTGTATTGTTTAGTTTCCATGATTTTGTATATACTCTATAGTTTGCTATTGATTTGTAGTTTAATTCCATTATGGTCAGATAAAATGCAAGGAATTATTTCATTTTTCCTGAATTTGTTAAGATTTGCTTTGTGTCCTAATATATGGTCTATTTTAGAGAATGTTCCATGTGCTGCTGAAAAGAATGTATATTCTACAGCATTTGGATGAAATGTCCTGTATATATCTGTTAGGTCCATTCCTTCTATGACCGCATTTAGTCCAGATGCCTCTCTGCTTATTTTTTCCCAGGATGACCTGTCAATTGATGAGAGTGGGGTGTTAAACTCATCCAAAAACACTGTGTTTGGTGTTATCTGTGACCTTAGTTCCAATAGTGTTTGTTTGATGAATTTGGGAGCCCCCATGTTAGGTACATATATGTTGAGGATTGTAATGTCCTCCTGTTGGAGTGTTCCCTTAATCAATATAAAGTGCCCATCCTTATCTTTCTTGACTAATGTTAGACTGAAGTCTACCTTCATATATTAGGATAGCAACCCCTGCTTGTTTTCTAGGTCCATTTGCTTGAAACACTGTTTTCCAACCTTTCACCCTAAGCTAATATCTGTCCTTTGTAGAAAGGTGAGTTTCTTGGACACAACAAATTGTAGGATCCTGCTTTTTAACCCAGTCTGCAAACTTATGTCTTTTGGTTGGGACATTGAGGCCATTGATATTAAGAGATATTATTTAAATGTATGTATTTATGTTTGTCATTTTGTGTGTGGTTCTGGTTCTACCTTTGTTCTCTTGTGTTAACTAGTTAACTAGTATTTGAGTATTCTTTCTCGGTTCCTTATATGTGTGCTTTTCCTTTTCTTCAGCATGGAGGATTCTTTCAAGTATTTTCTGTAGAGCTGGTTTTGTCTTCAAATACTCCTTTAATCTGCTTTTGTCATTGAATGTCCTTATTTCTTCATCTATTTGAATGGATAGCTTTTCAGGATAAAGTAACCTTGGTTGACAGTTTTTATCTTTCAGGACTTGGAATACATCACTCCAAGCTGTTATGGCTTTTAATGTTTGTGATGAATAATCTGCTATAATCCTGATGGGCTTGCCTTTGTAGGTAACTTGATTTTTCTCTCTAACTGCTTTCATATATATATACATATATATTGGTTTGTGTGTTTGGTAGTTTGATTATAATGTGGTGAGGAGAGGTTCTTTCAGGTTTTGTCTGGCTGGGGTTCTAAAGGCTTCCTGTATCTGCATTGGCACCTCTTTCTCAATTTGGGGGAAGTTTTCTTCTATGATTTTGTTGAAGATGCCTACTATGCCTTTGGAGTGAAATTCTTCTCCTTCTACTATGCCCTGAATTCTTATGTTTGATCTTTTCATAGTGTTCCAAATATCTTGAAATTCCTATTCATATTTTCCTATAAGTTTGTCTTTCTCTTTGTTGGACTGTATTAGATCTGCCACCTGGTCTTCTAGCTTAGATATTCTGTCCTCTCCTTCATCCATTCTACTGGTGAGATTTTCTACAGAGTTTTTTTTTTTTTTTTTTTTTTTTCATTAAGTGTCTTCTACATTGCTAGTAATTCTGACTGGTTTTTCTTTATTATTTCTATTTCCTTATTTATGTCTTGTATTGCCTTCTTTATTTCATTAAATTGCTGTCCTGCGTGTTTGATTCCTTTGATTTCCTCTTTAATTTCTTCTTTGACTTCCTCTTTGACTCCTTTGATTTGTTTTTTGACTTCTTTGAACATATTTACATTCATTCTTTTGAAATCTTTCTCAGACATTTCTTCTAACTCGTTCTCACTGAAGGTCATTTCTGATGCATTAATACTTTTAGGTGGATTTATAGTCTTGCTTTTTAGTGTTTCTTGTGTTATAGTGTATGTATTTTTGCATCTTGGATTAAGTTAATGCTTGGATTTTCTAGCTAGCTGGGTATTCTTAGCTGTATCAATTGATCTGATGTTATTTATCTTCAGAGTAGGAGCTTAAGGTGTTAGGTTGTCTCTTAAGACTCTCAGAGTATCTATAAAGGTGCTCCTAGTGGTTGAGTTTGCCTGGTATGGGAGTATTCAAGTAGGCTGAGTGGAATAATATACAGGTAGATTCTAATATTTAACTACACACTGTACACATTCAATCAAAAACAGCACCAAGTATTTATGTAAGAGTAGGTATTATAACAACCAGATCCTTTATCAACAAAGAGGTTAAGATTTCTGGTCTGTTGAGGGAGCCAAGTCAGTTTGTGACTAAGTGAGACCCTTTCCTGGTGCAATCCCAGTTACATTTTTGGATGATTTTCGTCTCAGTTAAGTTGCTGGCTGTGTCGTTGGGCCGCTGTTATGATTTCTGGAGCTGGGCACTGGCTTTTCCTGCGGGGCAAACTGAGCCTGAAAACTGTGGCCCTGCAGATCCCCACCCCCACTGCTGGAGCTGCTACTGCTGCTGCTGAAGCTGCCACTGCTGGAACCGCTATTGCTGATGCTGAAGCTGTTGCTGCTGAATCCGTCACCACTGCTGCTGCTAAAACTGCTACTGCTGGATCCACTGCTGCTGCTGCTGCTGCTGCCGCTGAAGCTGCTACTGCTGGAACTGCTGTGGCTGGGGCCACTGTTGCTGGTGCTGGAGCCGCTGATGTTGCTGCTGGACTCTGCTCTTACTTTGCTCCTGAGTCCTGTCAGCACATATTGATGTGGCCAGGTCCCAGGACTGCTGCTCTGTTCGCTGGAGCTGGGCACAGGCAGTGGGGGAGGAGAGGGAGCCACTGCTGCTCTAGTTCTCTCACTGTTCATGTGTTCTTCTACCTTGTGATCTGCTCCTCCGTGTTTCACTGCCGCTCTCCCTTCATGTTTGTAGAGTTTGCGGAGAGCTCCAGTGTGAGTGGAAGCTCCCTTCCCCTGTCTTTTCCTGCGGCTCAAGCCAATCCTGGCAGCTTTCTGGTGCACCACCACCACAATTTGTGGCCCTGCCAGTGTGGCTTCTGCCGGCCTGTGCAGGCTCTGAATGCTCTGGATCTCTTCTACTTCTCTGCTGCCATTTCAATTTCCTATACACCTCACTTTTTAGTAAAAGTGTGTATTTTGCTGATTTTTTTTGGTCTTTTTCTCCCCTAGGCTGCTTTGGTGTGGTGCCTAGGCTGCCATCTTAATCAGAAGTCACCCTTACTTTTTTTTTTTAATTTCTACTTATTTGAGAGTGACAGAGAGAGAGAGAGAGAGAGAGAGAGAGAGAGAGAGAGAGAGAATCGGTGTGCCAGGGCCTCCAGCCACTGCAAACGAACTCCAGACATGTTGCCCCCTTGTGCATCTGGCTTACGTGGATCCTGGAGAATCGATTTTTATAGAGAGTTTAATAGGTGTAGGCCCTCTTGTAGCCCAAGATATTGGTCGTTTCCCCCAGTTGCCCATGTAGCACCTTCTGGCAGTAGACACGCTGACTGTCTGGGGACTGACTCTCTCCTGGCTTCCAGCCATGTCATTCCATTTTACATGTCAGCTGCATATGGTTTCTTCAGCAATAGGGTCTTACCTCTAACCTTTGGTGGGCCATCAAGTACTCTGACATAAATCTGTCATTCTTTTAGGAAACATTGTAGGTTTCTCTGAGCAAAAGCTCATTGTGGATGATAGCCCCATGCTGATACAGGGAGTTACAGGTCAGTGCCCACTAAGAAAATGAGGAAAAAGATAACTAATATGTAAGTTTATTTGTCTTAACTTGGAAATAAACATTGATAAAGACTATCTTTAAAGAATTACATGGCCTAACACATTACATCAAGCTTTTGTATTCACAAAGGTAAATTGAAAATATGTTTTCTCTTTTACATAAAATTCCTAACTCCCTAAAAGTAAAGAATTTTGGACAATGCAGTATAAGTTGGTACATGGACAAGAGCATGTATTGTTAGAAAAACAGAAAATGAAACTATTTAAACAAATTAGGGCATTTTGTACAAACAGCCTTAATTTAACAATCTGAGAAACAAGAGAGAAACATGATGAAAAATAGATTTAATGTATTAGAAGATAAAGAGAGAAACTCATCTTCTGAAGGTCTTCTGAAATAATTACTGAACCTGAAGGGTTAAAATATACATTACTAGGGCCGGAAAATTGCTTAAAAGTTAAGGCACTTGCCTATGCAGCCTAAGGACCCAAATTTTGTTGCCCAGTACCCATGTAAGCAAGATGTTCAGGGTGGTGCATGTATCTGGAGTTTGTTAGTATTGGCAGGAGGTCGTGGAGCACCCTTTCTCTCATTTTCTCTCAAATAAATAAATACATATTTAAAGTTTAGTTCACTTGCACATTACTAATAGGACCCTTGCCAATAGTAGCAGAATCTTACTGTGAGCTAATGCTTTCAGGAGACAATGAGCTCATCATCTCATCAATCCGTGTCTTCACACAAGAGTGTTTTCACTCTGGAAGCTGGAATAAAGTTTTAGTGAATGTGCTTGAATTGACTAAAGAGCTTAGAAGTTTATTATGCAGAAAATGCAGGATGAATAATTATAGATATCCATGTGTTTGAGTGAGCATTTTAGTTTCTTCCTTAAACCAGAATTTCTTGAAAGAACATGGCTTAAATTTACTCAAGGTTCTCAATGTTCATTTTTGTAAATAAATATAAATATGTCTAAATTAGAATACATAGCAATAGGATTTAATCATACTTTTAATCATAAACTATTGTGGATATATGACTTCTAATCTATTTGCCTTAGATTCATCAATTATAGGGTTATATCCCAGTAATGTATATGTCATAATAGTTTTAATATATTAATTATATTTGTTTTGATGTAATCTCATGCTTACATGTTAAAATAATTTTCCTCAGTCATTTTCAATTAACTTTTATATCAATGAATTGTTTTAATTTTGGAATATCTCCATTTAAAATATTTATTTATTTATGAGAATGGGAATGGGGGCACCAGGGCCTCTAGCCACTGCAAACGAACGTCACATGCATGTGTTGCCATGTGCCTGTGGCTTATGTGGGTACTGGGGAAACAAACCTGGGTCCTTAGACTTCACAGGCTAGTGTCTTAACTGCTAGGCCATCTCTTCAGATCCCCTCTTCTTTGGATATCTTCATTTTTAGTACACAATGATGGAGTGTTACAGAGAAAATGCATTGGCCTGATTCTACATAGATTTACATACAACGTGTGATAGTTTCAAAGAATGTAAAAAGCTACAATGTGACAGACAAGAAAAAAAAATCAGTCAGAGAAGTCAAGATAATGGTAGAAATAAATAAGTAAATTGGCACCATGTGTGAACATCTGTTAGTAAAGGAAATACACATAGCATTCTGATTCTGAAGGAGTTTGCTAAAGTGAGGGTGGACTCACTTAACACTGATAAACATGTTCCTATTCAGAAATGGAAGAGTTAAATGAGATGCTGCTGGTGAGGTCTCCTTACAGCATTGCATTACTATTATTTTATGTACTATACACATATGGAAAACCAATGGTAAGAAGAAAGGCCTAGTGAAATATCCCATGAAGTGTAAATAGTACTAAGAACTCTACAACCTGGGTTAGTTCTAATGTTCTGAAAATCAAACAGAACTTTTAAGATTCTTAACCATATATGAACAATTTAATGTATTAAATAGTAGCCATATATATATATATATATATATATATATATATATATGCAGTGATTTCCTTTTCAATGTATTCTTTTACTTACTTGCACAAACAACATATATTTATTTATTCATAGTTTTGTTTTTCAAAAATATACAACTGAAAAAAGTTCTGAATATTAAAAAATACCAATATGCACAAGCATTACTCTGTTTATTGGCACTTATTATGAGCGCATGTATGATACCTCATCTGTGATGTAACTGATATAAAATATATAGATTATCTTATTGAAATTGAATTCTCTCAAGAACTACATAGTTTGTTCACTTTAGCTTCTTGCATGACTTTCCTGAGTTCAGGAGGACAAGTTCTCAATGAAGCCTAGCTTGTTGAACCACTTATATTAGGGTCATTTATAGGAGAATGTATGAGAGGTTACTTATAGGAAAATGGATAACTCAAAGGCAGCTAAATACCCAGTAAGGCTATCAGGGATTGCATTACCACTCATAAAGCTGCATCCTTGGAGATCTCTGAAGAACTTCCAGGAAGCTCCACCTAAGTCTCCTCTCCTCCAGAAATTATTTGTTGCTTATAGAACCTAGGAGAAGGCTCCTAGTCTTATATCTTTCATGAGATTTTTAACTTTTTAAGTTGTATGAGTTTTTTTTTTTTTTTAGTTTTATAAGAACCTCTATTGCCCTGCAGGAGGGAATGCTTCAATACAGAGAAGCAGCTACACCCACTAACCATGAGTCCATATCAACTGAAACTGGAAGAGAGAAAACACAGCTACTTTTACTTGTCCTTTATATCATTGCATTATGCTTTATTGATGTCGCTGGAATATATTCAAAGCAGAAAACAAGTCAGTGTCATTGTTAGCATATTGTATTTGATAAGGTTGGAGTAAGACCTGTTCCAGGGTCCGTATTCTTGGGTATTGAAGTATTTGGAAAAAGGCTCATAAAAGGGCAAAAATATGAAATTTTTATCATAAAATCAGTAATTAATTGTAAAGACAAATGAAAATATTTCAAAGAAATTGATTTATTAACCCCAAATCACTTATTTTATATTTTATGTTAAACACATTCTATATAATGAATGTTTTTCTACCAAATATTGACTCAAATTATTTTTACAAAAATGATTTGTACTTAGCTTGGAAAATCTAGAAAATCATTTTTAATTAATTTCTTTTTGTGAAGACATACAGATAGACAAAAGGACAGTGAGTTTGGGCATGCCAGGCAGATAGGGAGAATGGGCACTCCATGTACTCCAGCCACTGCAAACAAACCACAGATGCATGTGCCACTTTGTGCATCTGGCTTTAGAGGGATATTGGGGAATCTCACCTAGACAATCAGTCTTTCCATACAAGTGCCTTTAACTGCTGAGGCATAACATATGCAAAGTGCTTAGAGCTATGACTGGAATATAGGAAGCACATTGCATCATATATATGTGTTGTGTCACCAAACCATTTCCACTGCCTATTGTTTTAGACAGCTTGCAAATAAGTGATTACTCATTCTTGCTATTTCTTTGAGTAGACAATATATATCATGGCTTTCCTATATTTTTAATCTTTAGTTAACTGTTTAGTCAGATATGGACTACAGAGATACCTTAGAGATTAAAGTACTTGCCTGCAAAATCCAAGAACCCAGGTTCAATTCCCCACTAACCACGTAAGCCAGATAAACAAGGTATCAAATGAGTTTGGAGTTTGTTTGCAATGGCTGGAGTCTATGGAGTGTTCATTCTCACTCTCTGTCTTCCTCTTACTCTCTCTCTTTCCAATAAAAAATAAAATATTTTTAAAAATAATCATATTGAAGCTGGGCATTGTGGCACATGCCTTTAATACCAGCACTTGGGAGGCAGAGGTAGGAGGATTGCCATGAGTTCAAGACACTACATAGTGAATTCCAAGTCAGCCTGAGCTAGAGTGAGATCCTATCTCAAAAAACCAAAAAAAAAAAAAAATTATATTGGCTTGAAATAATATTATCTAACTTATATCATTATTACCTTAGCATTTTTAGTCAGAATTTCTCTATACTTATCAAGCTTTAATAAGCTTTAATAATCTATCCTAGACTGAATATTCTACAACTCATATATAAATTATTTATATATATTGTGTATGTAATATAATATATATAATATTCCTATGAATATTTTTGTTGACTAATATTTAATAACTTTCTGGCAAACTTCTAACTATGATAACATTCAAATGATTGAGTCAACTATTCAGTTGAATTTTGATAATGGAAGGTATCTTCCACTTTGGAGAATTTCAAAATCTAGTTTAATAATTTAAAAAAGGCAATCAAATTACCTCTTCTCAGGCTTTTGCTGAACATGCATTTCAGAGTTGACACTACATATAAACCTGGGTTGATTCTTTTGTTTGACCTTTATTGCTGAATGTCCTTTTTTATCTTATGTTTGTAATGATATTCCAGCTTCTCCTCTGCTTGATATTCCTACACCATACCCTAGCTGTCAATTTGTGCTAATTTTCCATAAATTATCTAGCAAAAATAAACCACTCAATAACAAAGAGTGAATTGAGTGTGTGCCCCTTTGACTTATGGTTGCCAGAGCTGAAATCTCTGGTGGCTGCGGGAAAATATGCAACATGTCAGTGTCATGCCAAACATCAGTTCTGAAATTATTTGGTAGTCTCAAGTCTCCAAGACTGCTTGCTGCCTTGGGTTCCAAGAGATTTGCAGTATTGTTTTAAAGGAAATGGGAAATGTCAGACTCTTGTCTTGAAAGGTTTGTCTCCCGAATAGTGGCTCACATGTGTCCTTTATTAGATGCCTTTGTCTACACAAAGCATAAATGTTCAGTCTGCTTGGAATCTGTGCCCTTCTATTCGGTTCTAATTGAGCTTGACAATTTCATGCTCTCTCTTTGTTTGCAGTTTTCCCAAGATTGTAACCTTTGTTTTTACTGCTAACTTTGCTTTTATGGATAATTTTATACACATTAAGGTGGTTTTAGTGGTAACGAAGTTTATATTTTCAGAAGAGAAAGTTGTGATAACAAAAAAAAAGATGTGAAAAGAAATAACAGAGAGTTTTAATACCTTATGGTTGTGGTGGGTGGATAATTGAAAAACAGAGTTTTACCTCTCAATGTAAGAGGATTTTTTAAGAGAAAAATTTTCTTCTATTATTCATTTAAAAATAGTTTTCCTCAAATAAATTTTTGCATGCGCCTCCATTTTGAAGAATCAAATAACTGTTCTTATAGTTTCTCCTTTCATGTGTTTTATAACTTTTATTTTTCTCTCCCTAAAACTACTTCTCTAAGTTATAAGTTTGGATTAATTGTCATTTTTTTTTTAATTTAAAGTAATGGTAGACATGCAGGCACTTATTTTTTTAAAAGATGAGGAAAAATACCATATATCCATGACCCAGATTCCCCACAGGATGGTATTTTACATAGTAGCAGTATATTTTAAAATGAGGAAATTGAATTTTCCATAATATAATGAAATTGACTAAGCATATTATAGTTGGAGTTTTTGGAAAGTCTTTGTAACAATATGAGTTACACACGGGTAATGTTCATGTAAGGGGTAACTAATCAGTTATTTAAAAGGTAGTCTGCTTGTTTTTTTTTCATGTTTTGAAAATTTCCCTTGTGTTTAATGAACTAACCTAAAATGAATAGGTTTTGTTCTTCTTTGGGTGAAATTATTAGCCACTAATATTTGTCACAATGCTTTTTTATGATTCATATTGATAACATATCCCAGGGGATTCAGAACCAAATTGAAAATTACAACACATTTTTATTATTTAGAGAGCAGTCAATTTTGGCTAAAGAAGATATGATGAATTACTAAATGTACAATGTAATTTAAAATCCAAAATGGGATTCTGATTCAATCTTTGTGATAAGCATTTTTAATGCACATCCCACAATTTTTCTATGTGATCATATCTTCTTTTTTAAAAAATTATTTATTTTAATTTGTTTGAATGACAGAGAGAGAAAGAGTCAAATAGATAGAGAGAGACAGAGAGAGAGAGAGAGAGAGAGAGAGAGAGAGAGAGAGAGAGAGAGAGAGAGAATGGGCATGCCATGACCTCTAGCCACTGCAAATGAACTCCAGACACGTGCAACCCCTTGTGCAACTGGCTAACATGGGTCCTGGGGAATTGAGCCTTGAACCGAGGTCCTTAGGCTTCATAGGCAAGCACTCAATTGCTAAGCCATCTCTCCAGCCCAATATCTTCTCACATTGAGTTAGAGTTTACTTTTTGGGGTAGAGTTGCTTAAATCTCCTTAGAAATTTTCACATAACACATATGCTCATATAGAGCTTAAAATTGAATCATTACACTTTAAATTATTAGTGACCACTCATTCCATCCTTTCTGAAATAAATACTAGAGATTAGCATTTGTACCTATGGCTCTGTCTTGCAATAAGTAACAACAGTTATTTCAATCATAGAAAGGGTACTTCCTGTAATCACGTTACTCAATTTCTTCATCCATGTTACTAAACTTTATTAAGTGAATTCCTTAACCTCTTTGGTCTGTTATAACAAAACCATAGACCAGAGTGTGTACCATATAAACATCAGAAATATATTTCTTACAGTTCTATAGGCTTAGAAAGCCAATATAAAGGTACCTGCTCATTCAGGGTTAGAAATTCCAGAGTCTTTGTTCAAAGTTGTCCAATGTTCTCACCTGGTAGATGAGGCAAGACAGCTCTTAAAGGCATTATTCTCATTGAAGGGGCCTCTGGTAAGATTACTCAATCACCCCAAAAGCTCTAACTTCTAATGCTGTGAAGTCAGAGTTAATGATTTTAATATGTGAATTAGGAGAGACACAAATAGAGAACAGCAGCAAATATGCAATCCAGAATATAAAACTTTTCTATTATTGGATTATAATAAATTCATATACATAAATTCATATACATTGCCTAGAATGAATTAATCCTTATATGCTTAATTTGGATCTCAAATTGCTAGGATAGATGATTTCCTGTCAGCATATAATTCAATTGGTGTTTTCTTTAACTGAGAATATTAAAACTATATTTATGAAACATACTATTTGGTTTATTTTTGCTCTTATACTAGCCATATTAAGAATTACATTTACTATATGAAATGAACTGGAAAAGGAGCCACTTTTCCCCTATGCTTTTATACATTTTGGAATCCACTGTGCATTAGTTTTGATAGTTTTCTTAAATTTGTATCCATAGGTTATTCAGGAAATTTACTTTTTCTTACTTGGATAAACCAGAGGCATATGTGATATGCAACTGCCATTCTTTTAAATTCATATTCAGGGATTCTTATAGGCATTAAAATTATTTCTTATAGTTTTACCCCTTTAAAAGCACCAGGCCTTCCAATTGTTTATCATTGGCTTTTGAGCTTCAGTTATTTATTTTGTTAATTTTCCTAATGATGAAAAAGGCACTCATTTTGGAGCTCAGGCTGGCCTTGAGCTCATGATCTTGTCTTTGTGTCCCCCAGTGCTTTGATTAAACTTGAGCTACCATATTAGGCTTCCAATAATTTAAATGGAAGAAAAGCCAGATATATGCTTGGTATAATTTATTCATAAAGAACTGGAAAGCTTGTGTGGGGAGGGGGAAGGGAAAAGAGAGAGAGGAAGACAGAGAGCGAGCAAGAGCAAGAGAGAACTAGAGAGATCTAAGGTAAACTACATGCCAGGAAAAGGCTAATGCGACAATGCCAGTACTGCATTAGAGCTGGAGTAGCAGATGACTGATCAAAGAGCAAAACCCCTGCCCTCTTTAAGACCACTGCAGCCCAGACTATACAACTACATGCATGTGCATAGCATTGTCTTTATTGCTAAGATCCAGTAGTTTAGCCAGTTTATGTCTCAACATGGGTAACTTTCTGTATTTCTCTCCCTCCCTCACTTATAGCCTCAGTGGTCCCTTCGTTATTTTTCATTGCATCTATGCTTCAGATCAAGGCCTTTTTTTTTTTTTCTCTCTCTCTCTTCCACTACACAAATTATTCTTAACTCAAAGATCTTTTCTCTGGCATCCCTTCCTGCTGTCTTCTCTGTCATTTTTTTTTTTCCTATGTCTTTCTTTTTTTTTCTCTTGGGCTGTAATTCAATTACTACTTGAATTTCCTCTGTGGTTTCCACTGTGGACAAAGGACCCACCAGTGTATTTTTTTTAATTTTTTTTTTTTAGTTTTCTATTCAGCAAATACAGGCAGTTTGGTACCATTATTAGGCTCATCTGTGACCTACCTCCTCCCCAATGGCCCCTCTTTGTTGATGTATATGGGTCGTGCATTGTGGAGTTAGCCCACAGTTATTGGTACAATAAATGTCTCTGCATATCATGACCCAACATGTCCACCAGTGTATTTTAGGTCTCCTATAAATGTAATCTCAGACATCTCTCATTTTGACATCTCAGTCTTCTTTTGTCATTGAACCTTCCATCTCTTGTTTCCTAAATGGCATGGCCTTTTCTATATGTTCAGCATTAAATAATTTCAAACAACTTTCTAAATATTTCTTCTGATTAAAGTTCTTTTTAAGGATATTCTTTCTTGCTGGCTTCAGTGCAATATTCTTTTCAATTTTTTTATTTTTTAAATATTCAAAAAATATTTTATTTTTACATATTAACTTGAGAGACAGAAAGAGAGAGAGAGACAGAAATAGGTAGGCAGAGAGAGAGAGATTGGGTATACCAAGACCTCAGCCAATGCAAACAAATTCCAGGTGCATGAGCCCACTTGTGCATCTGGCTTACATGGGTCCTGAGGAGTTGAACCTGGGTCCTGTGGCCATGTAGGCAAGTGCCTTAACTGCTAATACATTTCTCCAGCCCCTATTTTTAAATTGTATTTTATTATTTGAGGGAGAAAGAGAGAGGGGAAGAGAGAAAATCGGCTTTCCAGAGCCTCTAGTCACTGCAAATGAACCTGGGACATATCTGCCACCTTGTACATTTAGCTTTACATGGATACAGGGAATAGAACCTGGGTCCTTAGACTCTGCAGTCAAACAACTTAACTGCTGAGCCATCTCTCCAGCCCTAGAATGCTTTTTACGATTGTTTTTTTTTTTGTTTGTTTGTTTTTATGTCCCCATATTGTCTTTCTCCCACTCTTTTATGAAGAATATATTAATTCTGTTCAAAATCAGAATTTTTATATTAAAAGATAAGCCCTTTTGAAAATTTGTTTATTTCTTTACCTTCGAGAAGATGGCTGAGGGCCTTTCTCTGCTCAGTACTTCAAGGAAGATGGATGTGCACAGCTGCTCTGCATAGCCGGAAAGCACTTAAGAGAACAGCTCACCTGCACTGAGGCACACTCCCTTGCATCATGCCTGCCTTTAGGACCAGGGTATATTTCAGTAATTACCATGCATGTATAGTGATTGGATGAGGTGGTGCCATGAATGAGGGGTTTGTAAATTATATACGCTGCTGCTTTCTAGGTGGGAATTCTGAAGCAAGGCTACATTGTGTTTGGAAATTAATTTTAAATAGCTGGTCTGTATGGTGCAGGTGGCTTATTTATCAGCAAGTTCTATTTTTTCTTCATAACCCTCTCCATAGCTCCCCAACTTCATTAAAGTTTTATTGTACAAAATAGTAATGCATGACATAGGGAAGAGAAAGAAAGCACAAAGTCTCACCTCAGACTTTGGGGGAAGCAGCAGTGGGATGGAATACTAGGAACCTCATATTGCTGAGACAGGCTGACAGGTTATAGAATGCTTCTAGCCCCGAGACTCTTCTACCACCTCCATGGCTTTCACGGGGCGGGAGTTGTGGGGAGGTGCAGCTCTGATGCGTCCTGTTCTTTCATTGTAGCCCACAGTCTGTTAATGAGACTGGCTATGTCAGGGATGTGGGCCAGTCAATATCTGCTAAGTAAGCCGTGGGGCCTTGAAGGATCATTTTCAAGGGACACTCCAAGAGTCTGCCTCGAAGGAAAGACAAGGGGCAGTCTACTACCAATCCCTATGATTTTCACAGCCCCAAAAATTCTGTGTCTTGTGAAGTAAGATATGGGTAGGGCAGTTTAATTTACGTATTCTTTCAGCTAGTAAAATAAACTGCATTAGACAACATACTGTAAGTTTCAGTGATCACCATTTTTAAAGTTTATGACATTTGCTCTGTCACGCTCCCTCCTTTCTTCCTCCCTCTACCCTTCCTGTCTCTCTTCCTCCTTCCCTTCCTCCCTCTCTCTGCCCCACACTTTCCATTCTTCTCTTCTTCCCTCCTGTGGAACTTGGGTGGGACTCCTTTACAGTCTTCCTTTCAATGCTCTTTAAAGTGGGCCGAATCAGAACTAAAATAGTTACATGCTCATGAATTTGCTATTAAAACAATAAACCCTTACAAAAATCCCTTCCATAACCTTTATAAGGCCAAGTTCATGGAGAGAGAAACCTTCACTTGAACTTCACTTGACTTAAATTCATACTTGGGAATATGTACAATTTTCAGTATGTTCCTGTATTAAAATTGTAATAAAATATATATCATTATGTATATATACATATACATGTACATATACACTATATAGGTACATATATGTATGCATTTATATATGTATATGAAGTAATAACATTCAGGAGGATGGTAGGTTTTGGGAGCATCAGCAGTCTCATGGACAGTTTTCTTTTTTAAGTATAACCCCAGTTTTCCATTATGTGTGTCATACTATGTTATGGATAATAGATTAAACAGTATGGTTCAGCTACCACCACACTGGCAGCTTCCATCCTTGAGCACAGAGTTGGACACGCTGAATATTGCACTGTCGGTACTGCCTTTCAGCCAGTACTTTCATTTGATACCTTGGCCCATCTTTGGCAACCAGTAAATTGGTTGGATGCTTTGCTACATTTTCTTCTGTTTGATGAAAATAGAAAAGTGGGAATGCTATCATTAGTTGCAATAAATACGAGCCACATGCAATGATAGAAATCAGTAAGTGTCCTGAAAGTGCCAACAGTTCTACCTAAACTTATTCTGTAATTATAAAGAAAATTAAGACTATATATGAAGAGCAAAAAGGAAAGCCTGGCATGATTGCACATGTCTTTAATCCCAGCACTTGGGAGGCAGAGGTAGGAGGATCGCCATGAGTTTGAGGTCACCCAGAAAGTACATAGTGAATTCTAGGTCAGCCTGACAGCGGGACACTACCTTGGAAGCCCCCTCCCCAAAAGAAAAGAAAGAAAGAAAATCACACTAGTCACTTAATTACAAAACGATTACCAAATCCTGAGGAAACATGCTGTCATTACAAAACCTGGAATGACAGTAATAACCTGGAAAGGTGATCTCCTCTGTGAGTCTGTTAGCTTCCTGTGGCTACTGTGACAAACTACCAAAAATTGAGAGCCTTAAGCCACCAAACTTGATTTTCTTTCAGTTCTACATGTTAGAACTCTGTAGTCAGTTTTACTGGGGCCAAATTAAAAGGGTCCGTGGTTCCCCACTTCCTCTAACATCCTGGGCAAACCCCTTCCTTGTCAGTTTCTGTGCTGGTATTCTGGGTTTGTAGCCCCATCACTCCAATCTCTTTCTCTGCAGTTTCATTGTCTTCTCTGTTTAGCCTTTAATTTAAAACAATGAATTCTGCTACTCTCGCTTTTCAGTTGAATTAATTTTTCTTAATATACTGACATGCAGATGATTAGGTTTCTTATGGTATATTTTCTCACTATTTGCTGTGTTCCCCTCATCTCCTTCCAACTTTTCCTAAATATTTCATCATTTAGTTTATCTTTATGGCTTAGTACGAATGCAAATTTTGTATAGGTACTGTATTGTATTTATCTGTCCAACAGTAGAAGGACGTCTAAGCTGGTACCGTTTTTCTAGCTATTGTGAATAGACTGGCCATGAGCACAGATGTGCATGTATGGATGTGGATGATAGCTGAGTTATATTCAATTTTCAGCTTTTGGGGAAACCTCTACACTTCTTTCTATAGTGACTGCAATCTAATAAAATAATAAACAATAAGGGTTCCTCTTTATCCATTTCTTCACCATTATTTGTTGTCATCTGTTTCCTTGATGATAACCATTTTGACTGGGCTGAGATGGAATCTCAATGGAAATTCTAATTTTCTTTTTTATTGATAGCTAAGGGTATTGAATATATGTTTAACTATCTGCTGACAATTTGTGTTTCCTTTTCTGAGCACTCTCTGTTGATTTCCTTCACCCATTTATTAATTAACAAGGTGGGATTTTTTGGTGTTTAACATTTACAACTTTTTATATATTCAAGATATCCAGCTCCTGTCAGAGGAATAACTGGCAAATATTGTCTCCAATTCTGTGGGGTTTCTGTTAGCTCTGCTGATATTTTCCTTGGCTGCACAGGCACTTTTTAATTTCATATAGTCCCATTTGTTATTTGTGGTACTATTTCTTATGTGATTGGTGTCTTGTTCAGATAGTTTCACCTATACCTATACCTTCAAGTGCATTCCCTGTATGTTCCTGTAGTAGATCCAGCACTTGGGGGCTTAACATTAGGGTCTTTGATCCATTTTTATTTGATCTTTGTATAGACTAAGAGATATGAATCTCTATATATTCTTCTGCAAGTTGTTATCCAATTTTTTCCTAGTAGCATTTGTTGAATAAGGTGTTTTTTTTTGTTTTTTCCTCCAGTGTCTCTTTTTGATGCCCTAATTGAAAATTAGGGATGTGGGTTTATTTCTGGCTCTCTATTCAAATCCATTGAATTATAGGTCAGTTTTTTGAGAGAGACACAGGCTTTTTTTTTTTTTTTTGTCATTATGGTTCTGTAGGGATTGTGACACTTCCAGCTATCTTCTTTCTGATGAAGATTGCTTTGGCCATATGTGGTCTTCTGTGTTTCCATGAGGATTTTTGGGTTATTTAGTTCTAGTTCTGGGAAGAATGTCATTGAGACTTTGGTGAAAATTATATTAAATCTATAGATTTTTAATATGGCCATTTCACAATATCAAGTCTGCTGTTCTAGGAGTATGGAAGGCTTCTCCATAATTTTTATATTTTTATCATGTCTATTTTAATGTCTTCAAATTTTCTATGTAGAGATCTTATATATAATTAGAGAAGTTTATTTATAGATACTTTATTTGTTGAGAGCCATTAGGAATGGAATATTATTCCCAATTTCTTTTTCTGAAAGTTCATCACTGGAACATCTATAAGCTACTGAATTTTGTATGTGTGTGTGTGTGTGTATAGAATTCTAGAGTGTGTAGGATCCCTTAAATATAGGAGCATGTCATCAACAAATAGGGATATTTTTATTTACTTTCCTGCATTTATCCATTTTAATTCTTTCTTTGGCCTTATTGCTCTTGCTAAGACTTCAAGCACTGTGTTGAGTAACAGTGGAAAGGGTTCGCACCATTGTGTCATGCAGACTTTTGAGGAAGTGTCCTCAGTTTCTGCACATTGAGTGTGAGGCTGCGCTATGTTTGCCATTTATCACCTTCATTGTTTTGATGGATGTTCTGTCTATTCCTCATTCCTCAAGAACTTTTCATGAAGCCATACCAAATAACATCATAGGTTTTTTATTGGCAGCTATCAAGAAAACTATACGATTTCTGTCCTTGAGTTTATTTATATAGTGGATTACATTTATAGATATACACATGTTGAATCAATTTGCATCATTGGAATGAAACCAACTTGATCATGATGTACAGTATAACTTCCTTAATATGTTTAGCATATTCACTTTGAATTTATTTTGCTGGCAATTTTGCATCTGTGTTCTCCAGGGTAATGGGTTTATAGTTTATGTTTTTCTTTTATTTAATTTATTAGTTTTCTTTTCAGTAAAGACAGGCAGTTTGGTACCATTATTTAAGCTCATCTGTGATCTATCCTCTCCCATTAGACCCTCCTTGTTAATGAAAATAGGTCGTGCATTGTGGAGTTAGCCCCCAGTTATTGGTATGATAAATGTCTCTGCAAATCATGACCCAATATGTGACTTTGACATTCTTTCCGCCCCCTCTTCCACAAAATTTCCCTGAGCCATGTTGGGTTCATTTTTGGTCTGCTTCAGTGCTGAGGTGTTGGGGGCCTCTGAGGTTCTGGCTCTCTGATTTGGTAGGAGTTGATTTTTCTCTGCGTTGATCTCCTTCCCCTTTGTGCTGGTATCCGGTTCACAGGAAAATATCACCCTTGCTTATTTCGCCAGTTGTCCTTAGTTTCAGTTGGGCCCCTTTTGAGGTATGTTGGGGCAGCTCTCTTCTTAGGATCTGCATCTATCTGGAAAAGAGAAGCAGATTCTCCAACGGAGAGTAAGTTAGCACCCAGAAAATTGAGATAACACTTACTTTTTTGATAGACAGTATGATAGGTTTAGGCCCTCTTATACCCCGTGATTGATGGTAGCTTGATATTGTAGAGTGGGCTTGTGTTTGGGTATGGTTCTGAGTTGTTTCCCAGCTCCAGCTATGGGTCTAGTACCACTGAGTGGATCAGTTAGCCAAATCAAGAGCAATTGATTCCTCACCATGGCTGTGTACCACTATTGCACTTGTGTGGGCATCACATCCGGTTATTTGTTGCTAATTAGGTTAATCTTTATCTTGTTTTTGTATTAGAATACTATCAATTCATAGAATAAATTGGGGAGGGTTCCTTCTTTTCCTATTTTGTGGAAAAGTTTGTGAAGTGTTGGTATTGAATCTTCATTACAAGTTTGATAAAATTCAGCATTGAATCCTTCTGGTCTTTGTCTTTTCTTTGCAGGGAGGCATTTGTCTCTTTCATCAATCTCTTTCCTCATTGTCAGTCTGCTTAAATTGTTTATATATTCTGGCATTAATTTTTGTAAGATATGCACATTCAGAAATTTATCTATTCCATGTAGATTTAAAGGTGATTCCTATAATTGCATTTAGAGACCACCTATATAATTCTGTATCATCTCCCCTTCTAAAACTCATTAATTTAATTATAATCAGAAATGAAAAAAAGCATTTTAAGCACAGTAGGGCAATTTGAGAAATTCCATTTCTTAGGCAATAACTATGGAGTCTATATATTCTATGGAACTTGACAGTACTTATTTTAGGAATTAAAGGGGGAGAATGGAAAGGCAATATGGTTAGTGAGAGATTGGCCAACTTTGCCCAGAGGTGGGAATTTGAAGAGTCATTGGGTATAGAAACACCCTGACTATGCAGATGATGGAAGTCTGCAGAAGTCTCAAACATCTTATTTTTCATATTATGAGTCATCAAAAAGTGTTTGAGGGACAGTCACAGCTATTAGGAACCCTGAAGTCCCTAGCCACATATAATTCTATGGAGCTAAATCCAGGCATTTTCTGTATAATAGCAATTTTGCCCATGTGTACATGAAAATACAAATTAAATATTATTATTTGTGTGTATTATTCCCTCATGCCTATTTGATCATAGGATCTGGGCTGAATTGTAAAGTGGCCCTGCCACAAAAAGCTGTTATTTTTACATTTTCTTTCCCTCACCCCTCATTTGTGGCTATGATTTGAACGCCATTTTCCCTTAATGATTCAACATACCATAAAATGAACCGGTTAATTAGAAAAACTTTAAGGTGGAACTGGAGATGAGATTGATACAATGTTCTGCTCAATTTTTAAAGACTTTTATGGGAAATTTCTAGTCATAAACAAAATGTACCCTGATCATAATTTCCTTCCACCACCTTCCTTTGTCCCTCCTCCTCTAGTCTTCCTTTCGCTGAATCCCTTCTTTCCAAGGAGCCCCTCTTCGGTTTTGATGCCACTTTTTCTGACCTCACATTATGCAGGTCTTGCATAGATAGAATCAGAATCAGCCACTGTGAAGTCATGAATGTAATGGCCACTTCATGTGTGGAAGATGACATTGCAGGGCACTCTACTCCTTCCTTTGGCTCTTGCATTCTGATCAAGACCTCTTCTTTAATGGTCCTTGAGCCTTGGCCAGTGTGATATAGATGTTTCACAGTGCTGAACACTCCACTGTTACTTCTTCTCAGCATTTTCATAAGTTTTGAGTCTCCTCAGCAGTCACTGCTATCTGAAAAGTTAGAGTAGCGTTAATATACGTGTGTAAACAAATATTTAGAGGGCAATTTGGTGGGTGTACCACATCCATTTAGACAAACCACAGTTGTAGCTTCTTCCCTAGGGCTTATGGCCACCCTAGCCATAATAGACTGTTGACTAGGTTTTTAGTACCAGGCATAATTTCCTCCGAAGGAGCCAGCCTCCAGTCCAATCAGAGGCCGTTTGTTTTTTTTTCCACATCAGACATGCCACCATTGCATATCTTGCTTGGATGGACAGCTGTTGGATCCACTGGTGGTTAAGGCTATTGATGACACCCCCAACGGGATGGATGGTACTTTCCAGGACCATAACAGCCAGTCAAGAGGAAGAAGTATTTCAGTTGAGCTCCAGTTTGATTTCCCAGTGTCCTGCAGCCCAAGCATGTGGCAGTAGGGTCTCATCTTCTTGTTCTGGTGGAAAACCAATTCACATAAAGTTTTAATTGTCTAGTCATAATATTTAATAATTTTTTTCATTCATTTCATTGATTTTCATTTGTTTATTAATCTTTTTTCAACTTCAAAATTCTTCTGTAATGGTACCAACACATGATTTGTCCATACAAAGTTTCTTCTCACTAAAAAAAAAAGAAAACTTCTATGAATTCAGAAATTTTCCTTGTTTGATACTGAAAGTCAAGTAAATGTTAGGAATGGGATGCTGCACACATAGGTGCATGCATGCTCATGTATGTATATATGCATATGTGTGTATATGTTATGCAGATATAAATTAATCTGGCTCTAATGGGTGTATGTGTAAAGTCTAAAATAAAAGCAGACAGGATAATAATAAAGCTACAATAAACAAAAAATCATTTGATTGATCTGATAAGCTCCTTTTTCAAATCCAAAATTTCATAGGTCTTGGGCCTGACTTTAAAAATTCTGGATATTCTATCTCTCTATAAGACCATTATTTTATTAAAAATAAAAAAAATACACAAAAGTAGGAAAAAAGAATGATCCCATTAAATGCTGGTATACTAAATTTATTAGAAAATAATCAGGTGCTCATATTAAAAATACGTCTTATACAATGACTATTTCCTCCTCTCCTCTTGGTATTGCATGTCAGTTTCTCGCCTCCTATATTCCTGCTTGCTATAATGTAGTCCTGCAAGTTACTCACTTATGTTACTACTTACTGTCATGCAGTGTGTAAATTACCCATGTATGATTCTGCTTACCAAGATGCAGTTGTAAGAGCAAAGTCACTCACACTCAACAATTGTTTTGTGATTTATCTCAAGGTTTTTCAATCCTGACATTCTTTTCTATGGTGAGTCACCATATTATCCAGAGATTATGTTCTCTTTAAAAGATATATTAACAGGTTTCTTTTTCTTAACTAAATTCATCCAGCTGGGTGTGGTTTTCCATACCTTTAATTCCAGTACATGGGAGGTTGAGGTAGGAGGATTTTTTAGTTTAATGCCAGCCTTGAGATACAGAGTGAGTTTCAGGTCCATCTGGGCTACTGTGATACCTTGCTTTCAAAAAGAAGAGTAAACTCAGGAAAAATAAATATTAGTCATTTGCTCTTCTGAGATCTCAAATGTTGTATGAATGACATCATACCAGCAATCTGAAGTTTTAAAATATTATATATATTAATAACATATAATTTAATATCCTACAAGCATCTTTTTTCAACAAAGTATTCTATAAGAAAGGTTTATTTACTTACCTCTTAAAGATTTTCTTGTCTATTAAAATTATATTGATTATTCATTATCTCCTATAGCATATAAATTTGAATAAGAGTTTAGCAGATTGTCAAAACATGGCTGCTTCTACAGGTACATAACGTTTTTTTTTAAGTAAGGAATACTTTCTTATTTGACTTGTGGTTTCCCCTCTGGTTTAACTAACAAGACCATTACAGCTAAGTTTTTTACTTCATCCTAGTTCCTCCTTCTCTAACTTTCCTTATGTGTCACCTTCCTGCTTTCATTATTTTATCATTTTCCTCATTTTGCAGAGTTTGTGCTTTTTACTGTAAGCCTTCTATGGCTTTGTGATAATGCACAGTGTATATGTAGAAAATGATGAAATAAACATGTATCCCCCAATTTGTTCTAAAAGATGGTTGAGTTGAACTGAAAAACCACTGAGGTCCCTTCTAGCTCTAAAAGGATGTTGCTGTCACCAAAGTCAGACAAACAAATCTATTAAGCTGTATGATAAGTCCTGTATTCTTGTGATTGGTATATTTTTTCTTGAAGTCAGAGCACTGAATTCAGCAACCTCCTAAGGTTTCTTACAGGCTTAGGGTGATAACACATGAAAAGCAACTGCTAAAAACATAAAAGTTCAGTTAAAACAGTGTTTTACTCTTAATTATAAATAAAAAGACATAAAAAAATAGGAAACTGAAGACCCTAATTATGTCTTTAGACACTTATGTAAAATGTGAGAAAACTAAACTTAATGAATGAAGATAATTTTATTAAATTAGTCATAGTTGAATATTGTACAATCATGCTATCACATTAGCATTAGGTGTGGGAAAATTTATTCTATATCTGGGTCTCCAGAGCACCAAATGGCAACATCTTTTGTATAACCTGTCCTTCGGTGCTTTGAGAAAATTTGCTTCAGAGCTGGTGATAGGGCTTATGCTTCTGAAATGTGCAGACATTTTAATTTTTTTTTCCATGTGGGGAATGGAACCCAAGGTCTTGCTCATACAAAACATATAAGCATATGAAACACTGAGATACACTCTAATCAGAGAAAATAATTTTTAATATACCGCTTCTGTTTGTATGCATTTAATTTTTGACATTTTCCTTAATGTTGTTTCTGTTTTTCATATAGAATATGTACATAGTATTTATTAATTTATATGAGTGAAAGAGCCAGATACAGTGAGAGAGACATGCCAGGTTCTCTAGCCACTGTAAACAAACTCCAGACACATGTGCATCTGGCTTTACACAGGTATTGAAGAATCAAATTGGTGTCCTTAACTGCTGGGCCTAAACTGCTGAGCAGTCTCCTCAGCCCCATAATGTCTATTACTTATAGGAGTTAGAAGTAATTGAAAATATAGAAAATGTTAAACACCATGTGCTATTTACAAAGAACCTTCTAGTATTTTTCTTAAGGCCAAAGGAGAGAGAATGGAATCATACATTAACAGAGTTTCATTTAAACAACCTCCAGGCTTTTGTCTGCATTGTAGATTAAATTTATTTTCTCTAATATCTTTACTTGAAATTACTTTCTTTGATTATATAATTGAGGTAAGACTTGAGATGCCTTACTAGGGAAGGGTTAACCATTAAGTATGCTTGTAAAGAACAGAAAAGGACAGTCAGTAATAGAAGAAGGGACTTGAGGGGAAGGCAGAAATGAGTGTGACATAGCGAGGTGTGCAGGAATTGGCAAGGTTGTCAGGAAGCACTGTGAGCTAGAGGCAGAGGTAACTCTTTTCTATGGTGTACAGCGAATGAATGTGTGGCTATGCTGGCACAGATATCTTGGTGTCAGATGTCAGAACAGTGAGAGAATGTATTTCCATGCCTGTGACCCATGAATGCTGTGGATTTTTCTCATTGCATTTTGTGTGATTCCAGAGAACTATTCACACCATGATTTCTATGTCTTTTTCTATGATTTTATTGGGTGTTGGTAGGAACTATCAGATACTGTATCTGTCTCTTTTTTCCAGTAATAGTAGAATTACTATGTCTTCTAATTTTAAAGTACTTTATGCAGCCAATAATTCCTTTTATCAGAAATTTAATATTTGTTTATGTTAATTACTTTTGAAAAATATGCAAAAATATCTCTCAAGAATGTTTAAGATATTATATTGTGTCGATTAATACATTTTTATGAGCTGGAAATACAGGTCTGTGGCAGAACACTTGCCTGTCATGCATAAGACCCTAATTACAATTCCCTTTGCTGAAAAAAAAAATGGTTAAATGAAATTAATATCCTGAATCATTTAGACTTAAAATTGAGTTTCAAACAATGTTTACTAAAACTCAAATAATAAGCATTTATAAATAGATTTTTCTTTCTATTCAAATATTAAAAGAAATAGTAAAATGAGAAAAGTAGTACAAAATACAACTGAAATCATTAATTATTACAGTTCAGGGAAGAGATATTATTTTAACTTACTGAGAAGAGTTTAATTTTGAAAACTGTGCCTAGGAAACACATTACTGTAATGTTTTAAAACTCAAATATCGGGGGCTGGAGAGATAGTTTAGAGTTAAGGCATAGTCCTGTGAAGTCAAAGGATGCAGAATCAGTTCCCCAGGAACCATGTAAGCCAGATGCACAAGGTGGCACTTGTATCTGGAGTTCATTTACAGTGGCTGAAGGCCCTGGTACACCCATTCTCTCTCTCTCTCTCTCTCTCTCTCTCTCTCTCTCTCTCTCCCTGCTTCTTTCTCTCTCTAAAATAAAATAAATAAATAACTCAAATATCAGTTTATATGCTATATTATAGTTAGAAGAGGTTATTTTAAATTTGGATAGTCATTATGAATCAAAAGAGAGTCAGTACACTTCCAAGTCTAAAAAACTTTGGCTTCCAACCCAAACTAGTGTACCCAGTGAGAGTATCCCTCACAACAGATGTTGAAAGAAATTTTTTTCCATGAAAAAAGTCAGCTCTATGATTTCATGAACACAATGTCAAAACTACAGAGAATACTCCACATAAAGGACTCAAACAACCAATCTCAAGTGCCTACCAAAAGATCACAATAACCAAAACTTGAGCAGGCTCAAAAACGTACAAAGCCCAAGAATGCACCAAACCCCATAAAGCACCCTATAGTGGCAGTGATTAAATCAAACCTCACACTTATAAATTTAAATATGAACAGTCTTAATTAACTCATAAAAACCCACCAGTTAGCAGGGTAGATCAGAAAAATGCAACTCTCTATCTCCTGTCTTCAATAAATTCACTTCACCACTAATGACAGATACCTCCTCAGGGTAAAAGGATGGTATATGATATACCAAGCAAACTGAAATAAGAAGCAAGCAGGAATTACTACATTAATATCTGATAAAGATAGACTTCAAACAAAAGTAATCAAAAAGGGCGAAAAAGGCCACTTCTTACTAATCAAATGAATGAGGACATCATGAGGACATTAAATCATAAACCTATAAGCACCAAACACAGGTGCACCACAGTTTATAAAACAGAACCTACTTGACAACAAAACATAAACAGAAATAAACACCAACACCACCATAGTTGGGAATTTTGATACTCCACTGTCACCAATAGATAGATTATCCAAACAGAAAATCAACAAGGAAACAATACAGCTCAAGACCACCATAGATCAACTAGACCTAATGGACATCTACAGAATATTCCACCCAAAACCTACAGAATACACATTTTTCTCTGAAACCCATGGAACCTTCACCAAAATAGATCATATTATAAGCCAAAAATCATGCCTCCATAAATTCAGGAAAATTGAAGTAATTTCCTACGTCATATCAGATCATAATGCTTTAAAACTAGAAATTCACAACAAAAGACAAATCAGGAATTCCACCAGCTCGTGGAGACTGAACAACACTCTTTTACAGACTGAATAGGTTGTGGAAGAAATCAAAAAAGAAATTGTAAAATTTCTAGAATTGAGTGATCATGGAAACACAAAATACCAAACATATGGGACACAATGAAGGCAGTCCTAAGGAGATAATTCATAATGCTAAACACCTCCATTACAAATATGGAGATATCCCACACTAAGAACTTAACCATTAACCTAAAGGCTTTGAAAAAATAAGAAAAATCCAATGCTAAGAGCTCCAGATGGAAAGAAATAATCAAGATCTAAGCAGAAATTAATGAATTGCATACTAAGAAAACAATTAAGAAAATTTATGAAAGGAAGAGCTGCAAGATTGCAAGATATGCAAGCCTGATAAACCCTTGGCCAATCTGATCAAACAAGAAAAAAAGAGAAGTCTGAAATTAACAAAATCAGACATGAAAAGGAAGAGTTCACAGTATACATCAATATAATTAGAAGAATCATCAAGACATATTTCTAAAACCTCTACTCCACAAAATTGGATAACCTGGAAGAAATGGACGAATTCCTAGGCACATACCTTCTACTAAAACTAAACTGAGAGGATATTTATCTCCTAAACAAACTTATCATATCCATCAAAATTGAAAAGGTAACAACAAAAAAAAATCAAATCTCCCCAATAGGATAGAATTGAAGAGCCAGCCCTTAGATCAACTAACTACTGCTGCTTGACCTTCTACCAAGTTGCTAATAATGTAGACTGGAGACAAATCAGCATCTTCAACAAGTGGTTCTGGAGAACTTGGATAACCATAAGCAGAAAGAAGAAACTAGACCCACTCATCTCACGACACACAAAAATCAACTCCTGATGGATTAAAGACCTCAGTGTAAGACCTGAAACTCTTTACCTACTGGAAGAAAAAAATAGGAGGAACTATTCATAATATACAAGTGGGGAAATATTTCCTGAACAATAACTGGTAGCCCTGGAAATTAAACAGGACTTCAACCAATGGGATCACACAAAGCTAAAATGCTGTTCCACAGACAAACATATCATAATCAGAAGCAATAGATTACCCACAGAATGGGATAAAATTTTTGCCAGGTATACTACTGAAACAGGGGTAATATCTAGAATTTATAAAGAACTCAAAAAGCTAGAAAATAAAAAAAAAAATCAAACAAACTACTCAAAAACAAGGGGGCAAAAAACTGAATAGGGAGTTCTCAGACGAAGAAATACAAGTGGCTAACACATACTCAAGACAATCTTCAACATCTGTAACCATCAGGGTAATGCAAATCAAAACAACTATGAGATTCCACCTTACTCCAGTAAGGAAGGCAATCATTAAAATAAATCAAACAACAGAACAAAAGTTGGCGAGGATGTGTGGAGAGAGAAACCTTCCTTCACTCTTGGAGGGAATGCAAACTTGTACAACCGCTGTGGAAATCAATAAGGAGACTCCTGGAAACCATGAATACAGAGTTCCCACAGACCCAGTTATTCCCTTGCTGTGCGTTTACCCTAAACGCTCATGCTTCACTACAGAACCATTTGCTCAAACATGTTTATAGCTGCTGAATGTATAATATCTAAGAACTGGAATCAACCCAGCTGCCCATCACTCAAGACAAAATGGATAATAAAGTTGTGACACATATATTCAACAGAATTCTACTCAGCAGTAAGGAAAAAAAAATATGACACAATGAAATTTGTAGGAAAATGGATGGACTTAGACTAGATCAAACTCACTGAACACACGGAGTCACAGAAAGACAAACAGTGCATTTTCTCCCTCAGTTTGAGTTGCTGGCAGACCACACAGGCAATGAGAGGCCCAGACAATAGGGATGAAAGGTTAGGGGAGGGGGAAGAGGAGGTTGTGGGGGAACAAAACAGAAAACTGAATCCAAAATGAATCTGTACCATAGAAACTTTTTTCAGTGAAGGTAGACTAAAACCCCCTCGTGCCTCCCTGGGCAAGAGCTCCACCTGGCTTCCTTCTCTTATGTTCTAGGCTTAAGCCCCCT
Organism: Jaculus jaculus; assembly: GCF_020740685.1. Classification (NCBI taxonomy): domain Eukaryota; kingdom Metazoa; phylum Chordata; class Mammalia; order Rodentia; family Dipodidae; genus Jaculus; species Jaculus jaculus. Next base: position 19,922,542 of record NC_059104.1, on the reverse strand, counting down.
TCTCTTGGTCCTCCTAAAGCTTTAAACTGTAATTAAATCATTCCCAACTTTATCTTCTGGTCCATGGATATCATTCTTCAAATTCATAGGACAAAGATCTAGGAACACCCCCAAATTATTGGTACACAAGCATACAAGGAACCCAAAATTCCTGTATCAGAGATAAACTTATATTTCACCCAAGGTCCAGGTGAAACCACAGAGAAATTGGAGAGACAAGCAAGAGTGCTGCTTCCACAGTAAGCCTGACAGTCACTGCCAGACAGAAGGAGACAGACACTGAGGATGCTCAGCACCTACCAAGGCAGAAATACAGAAGCTACTGAGAGCTAATCACTGAAGTAGACTTAAGACACACCCACCAAGGCTCAAGGAATTTTGTTAAAGAGGGGGTGGAAAGATGTTAAGACCCTCAGGTTGGGAAGTTATGCCCAGAGTTATTGCCTCCCCCCAATAATTGACTGCTTCTTCCACAACACATAACCCACAACCTCATGGGGAATACCAGGAATTCCACTGAGGAGGATATAAACACTGGATGTTGTAGTTGGCTTGTCATTATATTTTGGTGGAGGTGGTCTGGGAAGTATATTGTAGGGAATGCGAGCATGGCAGAGGGAAAAGATAGTACCAACACATGATGGATCCATACAAAGTGTGTTCTTTTTTAATTAATTATTTATTTATTTGAAAGCAACAGATAGAAAAAGAGGCACAGAGACAGGGAGAGAGAGAGAGAGAGAGGGAGAGAATAGGTGTGCTAGGGCCTCCAGTCACTGCAAACGAACTCCATCCAGATCATGTACCCCCTTATGTGTTTGGCTTTTGTGGGTCCTGGTGAATCAAGCCTCCAATGGGTGTCCTTAGGCTTCACAAGTAAGGCCTTAATCACTAAGCTATCTCTCCAGCCCAAAAGTGTATTCTTAAAAAAAAGAGAGTCATTATAAGATAAATATTTCTTGTCACTTTAAAAAATTAACTAAACTTTTAGGATACCAAAGCAGAGCATGGATCATCATTCCTTCATGATCGACTGAGGAGCATGGTTATGAGAAGGCCAAGAAGCAAGTTGTCTTTACGTGTTTATTATAATACGGTTATAATATTACTCAGTGTTTTCCTGAAATGACAGCTTCCTGAAGACTGCAGATTTTGCCAGTGAAGCTGCTAGCTCTTCCTGTGGAAATACCAATCCTCAAGTCACAGAGCTGCTTACCTTACAAAATGTCAGGAAGCGGCTTGCCCGTAATTCATGTAGATAAACTGGCAAGCACCTACAAATGCCTTGCCAAGTGATGTGAGAGAAGCAAGTGGCAAATGCTCATGCTTTAATGAGTTCATGCCTTCTTAGGCTTTTAAAGCATACGCTTGGTTTGTGGCAGTGATAAGGTAAAATGTTCTTTGTTGGTAACTTTACAAAGCATGCTAACACCTTTTAAAAAATAGCTGGAGAGATAGCTTAGCAGTTAAGGCACTTGCCTGCAAAGCCAAAGGACCCAGGTTTGCCCATGTATGCCAGATTCATAGGGTGGCGCATGTATCTGGAGTTCATTTGCAGTGGCTGGAGGCCCTGGTATGCCCATTCTCTCTCTCTCTCTTTCTAAAATAAATAAATAAATAAATGAGCAAATAAATAAATAAAATATTGTTAATGCCCATTATCTAAAACATATCACAATATGTTGTATCTATAATAGGAAATTAGTTGTTTTTAAATAACAAAGCCCCAAAATGATGTTAACTAATTATATTTTTTATCTTGACATATTTAAATTCAGAAACACAATGTCTGCATTTAGACATTGTGAATAGGATGCTAAATATGTAATAGAGATTAGCTTAAAGTTGCTATGCTTCTTACCACTTGTAGTCAGCAGGGTTACAGCATGTTTCATCACTGTGAATTGATTCTACAATAGTCTCACTTCTCTAAATCTCCTGCAACCCAACAGTCCACCATGAAAAGTTACTCTCATAAACGAAGCATATAAAATCAATCACAAGACTTGTTTCCATTCTGAGATTTCACAAATCATGACTTTGGTATGGAGGAAAGTGTTATTTAGATGCTAAATGTACAGAAAACACCAGTCAGTATTGGTGCTCCATAAGCACACAAGCAAATTTACACAAAGCAAATCTCCAGTACTCATTAGCTCACACTACCAGAATCAGGAAGCAAGACAGACCAGAAAAGGTTTGAAAGAAAAAAAAAATATTTTCTTAAAGTGATGAATGTCTGATTTATTTATTTATAAGAGACAGAACAAATGCGGGATACCAGGATCTCCTGCCATTGCAAACAAACTCCAGAGGTATGAACAACTTTGTCCAAATTACACTCCATGGGTACAGGAAATATGTAAGCAAACAGCTTTAACCACTGAGCAATCTACCCTACCCCAAATATTCTAATTAAAGGAGTTCGCTGATGAATCCCTACAATATATTTCCCAGACCACCTCCACCAAAACACAATGACAAGCCAACTACAACATCCAGTGTTTATATCCTTGTCTGGAGACACTCAGAATTCTAGCAAAGGGAGGAATTTTCATGTCCAACCCCTCAACAAATGTGTAATCTTAGAAGAACAAAAACCCCTAGCAGCATTGTCCTTCCTTCTGTTGCCTTTTAGCTTCTAGAATGTATAGCATTGATGGGAAAAAAGTCTGAGTAAGTACCTTCCTCATTTGAAAGCATTTATTCCTGTTTCCTGTCCCCATGGAGCTGTTGAAGACAGAAGGATAGACCTCTTATCTGGTTTGTAAAATTTCAATCAGATTCTTGGTATCTCCTTACTCCACCCCTCCAAAACCATGTACGTGCACATTGAAATATTTCACTTATGGAGTGGATGACTGTTAATCCAGTGCTACTGCATTCTAGAGAAAATGAAATCATAATACCCAGGCATAGAAGGCAGATTTCAGACAGGAAATGGTGGTCAAGTAAGGATAAAGAACTTCCTAGTATCATACTGGATGTAGATTTACGAACACTTCATTTTAGTGTTGTAACTGTTCAACAAAGAGAGAATAGCAAACTTATTCATCATTGTTTAAAAATGGTGTTGTTAGAAAGTTTGTGGCTCTCACTTCCTCCTTTGTAAATGTGAGTGTCTGTGCTCTACTCCATGGTGAGCAATCCTATTCAGAGTTTCTCACTCATTTTCAGGCCTGATTAGAGGAACTAAGCACAGATGGTGGGGCTATTATTTTCCTAACAAAAAAAAAAAATGCCTCTCTTTCTCTTTCTATGCTATTGTTCTATTCTTCTTATTGTAATGTAAACAGTTTTGCAAGTCAAGAAACCTCAAGGGACTCTTGAGATGTTTTATCATTACACATACAGTTAGAAGAAAAAGAGAATAATTAATGATCTATTAAAATTTTATAATGAAAGTCAAAAGTATTTGTTAGAAAAAAATTACTTAATTTAGAAATGATATTTCTGAATGCAAATTAAAATCTACAGGGGATAGATTTTAAAATCAAACAAGGATCCTAAATGGTTCATTTACTGATAACAGAAGTATTTTACCCAGCCCATGTACATATGACAAAATTAGAGGCCAAAATTAGGGCTTCAAAGGGGACTAAGAACTGAAGAGGGCTAAGAAAGAGAAGGATATGGAATATGGAGGGAACATTCTCAGTATACAATAATATATATATATATATATATATATATATATATATATATATATATATATATATATTTGAATATCCTTAACACAGCATCATGTGCAACAAATATAGACAAAGAACAATGCTCTTGTAGCTTTTATAGGCATTGTCTTATGGGTTGCAACTAATGGTGATTTGTTACATTATTGATTACTTTGTGAGATAAATCATAGAATGTATTCATTCTTTTCTTTCTTTTACTTTATTTTTTGAGAGAGAAACAGACAGAGGGAGAAAGAGGTCAAGAGAAAGAGAGAGAGAGAATGGGTGTGCCAGAGCCTTTCAGCCACTGTAAACAAACTCCAGACACACATGCACCCGAGTGTGCACGTGCAACATTGCACACTTGTGTCACTTGCATCTGGCTCGGAGATTCAAACAAGTGTTGTTAGGCGTCGCAGGCAAGTGCCTTAACTGCTAAGCCACCTCTCCAGCCCTCTTTATTTTCTCTTATTAGGATTTGTCAAACTTTTTCAGTATGTGATTAACTCCCTTTCATTATTATACTGTTTTGCCTTTATATGAACAGACTACCATTTATTTTCTTATGTTATGGGCATTGGCTTATGCCCAGTTTAGGGTTATCTTGAATGGTGCTTTATCAAAACACTTTTGTGCATGTCTTTTCCTAGGAGATATTTGCCTATGGTATGGCTTTCAAATAGTTTTAAAATCAGTTTACATTCCCATGAATAATCAGAGAGAGTTTTAATCATTCCATATCCTTATTATCACCCATTGTTTCTATTTAAATAACTTTGGGAAGTACTTAAAACTATCACATCATGTTGTCATTAACCATAGAAAATTAGAAAATGATAATGGATTTAAATGAGCATGCTGAGAATTATACCTTATGTTTTAAAATATTTTATTTATTTGAGAGAAATAGACAGGAGAGAGAGAGACAAAGAGAGAGAATGGGCACACCAGGGTCTCCAGTCATTGCAGAGGAACTCCAGATATATGCATTACCTTGTGCTTTTTGCTTCCATGGGTACTGGGAAATTGAACCTGTGTCCTTTGGCTTTGAGGGCAAGTGCCTTAACCACTAGCAATCTATCCAGCCTGAAAATTTTACGTTCTTATAGACAAAATCAACTTGTATAGCTGGTTGAATAAAGTAGGCACTTAATACAGTTTTGTGACTGATGAATATACATCTTTATAGTTGATATATATATGAATATAATTTGTAATTGGGCTTTCTTATGACTTTCCTAGCCTTTGAAATGGCCCTTATGTTTTATATAGGAAAGTAGATGTTTTTATTTAATTACAAAAATCCAGCATATTTTACTTTATTACAAGGTTAACGATTTTGGTTGCTATATATATGTGTGTATATATATATATATATATATGTGTGTGTGTGTATATATATATTTAAAACAGTTTGATGCTTATCTAAATATTGCCTGAAATTAATTAACCTAAGATAATGTCAGAGAGACATGTAATTAACCAATAATTGTTAAGAACTAATATATATATATATGATGTTGTTCTATAGATACATGACACACACACACACAAAAATCATCTTCTTTAGCATATTGGTCAGTAAAGTTACAAAACACATATTTTTAAAATTTTAATATAAGAATTCTGAATTGAAAAAACATTGAAACTGTTACAGTTTATGTTCCAAAAAAATACCATTCATGTATATTCTTTGAGTAAGAAATTCTGAACCCAAACTGTTTCATCTAGCTGTGGCAGACAATAGACTGACCCGAAGACTAATTCATAAATCTGTCACTTTTCACCCTGTTAGCTATACTCAGCCTGTGGTTGGAAATGGGATCAAAGCTCAGTCTGGAAATCCTGAAGTGAAAATCAAAGGAACTGATCCAGTGATCAATCAAATCATCGATAAACTGAAACACGTTATTCAGGTAAGTGCTGATCCTCTTTTATTGGCATTCTTAAGAATAAATGACAAGAGGTTACTTTCCTATACATTTAATAACTTTGTTCACCATATCTAATACAAACCTACCTAACATTGATGGCTGGGATAATTTATTTGTATCTAGGGATTTGGAAATGCTTCCATGAGTGGGTTATCATATTGAGTCAAAGTGCAATGTTATTTTAATGGGTGGGCAATCCGCATCTGTGACAAATAAGCGCCATTGCCTCAGCGTTTCAGAAATGAGACTCTGAGCGTACAATTCTTCCTCAGTGCATATTCTGTAACCATCAAAAAAAAAAAATCATAGCATGAAGACCGACAGAATTATCTTCCAGGTATCTGCTTGAACCTTGCTGTGAAAGGTTCAATACTCTCAATGACACTTTAATTAATTAATTAATTAATTAATTAATTAATTTAAATTAAGAAAATATTTATTTTTCAGAGAGGGGGAGGAAGGTAGAGAGAGGGAGAACAAGATAATGGGCATGCCAGGGCCTGTAGTCACTGCAAACAAACTCCAGATGCGTGAACCACCTTGTTCACTGGGTTTTACATGAGCACTGGAGAGTCTGACCTGGGTCCTTTGGCATTTCTGGCAAGCACCTTAACCACTAAACAATCTTTTCAGTGCTTGAATGAAACTTTAAAAATTATATTTTATTTTTCCTTATTTATTTGAGAGAGAGAAACAGGCAGGGAGAGAATGGGCATACCAGATACTCTAGCTGCTGCAAACAAACTCTAAACATATGTGCTCCTTTGTGCATCTGGTTTACATGGATGCTGAGGAATTGAATCTGACTCCATTGGCTTTGCAGGCAAGTGCCTTAAACATTAAGCCATTTTTTTTTCCAGCCCAGAATGAATTTTTTTTTACAAGTAATCTGCATTTCTAATGTCACCTTTTAAAAGTTATCTTATAATCTCCCTCATGAGTATACCCTAAATACTTCTGTTTTACCTTAGTAATGTCATATAATCTGGTGAGTATACACTGCTGTCTTTAGTTTATATAATCTCAAGCATAAGAACATAGCTATGAAAAGATTATTTTGTTGAAACAGTCTATTAATAGGAAGCAAATATTGTGTTACATATTGTAAGTACCACCTATATTCTGTACCTCCTTTTGACACCTACTCTTATTTAGGGTAAGAAGACACATTTTATTAAGTTAATTGTCATTTTAAAACAATTGTATACACAAGTTTTCATTGTAAGCAAAAATTTGTTTAGATAGTTGATAACTTTTATTCATTTTTCCATTGAAAATTCTAAATCACATTGAATTATACTTGAATTAAAGTACTTTAGAGTCAACTCTGTAGCTGCTGTACTTCTTCTTCTTCTTCTTTCTCTATAAAGGGGAGTTCTTAGGACTGCACTGTCTTGAGAGCATTCCTCAGGGAAGGCATAGGTAAGAAGACATAGGAGCTCTCTGGTGCCCATGATGGGGTTCCTCATCCCAGCAGGCAACATGGCTACTTATTCTGTCTCATGCACTGGGAGAGTAAAGCTTTTCCTTTGGAAGGCAAACCAAAAATATGTTACAAAGAGAGAAAGAGTGAGAACTGGTATGAGAATGAGAACTATTGAGTATACCTCTCTCTGCAGACTTCTCAAGAGGAGCTTCTAAGGTGAACATTTTGCTTTATGTGGACAGTGGGCCAAATGTCGAGCTATGCTTTGAGGCGGAGCAGCCTTGGGATGGGGTTGGAGTGAGGTGCAGCAGCTAGCTGGTTCAGGGTGGCTGAACCAGTTCTAGAAGCCCCTCACAAGCCAGTGTTCAGCCTCTCAGGCAACTACACCCTAACGCTCAGACACCATCCTCTCTACAAAATTTACTCTCGATTAGAATGCTTTCTTCTGCATAGTAAAATTGCTCTACACACAGAAAAGCTTCAAGATGACATGAAATATTATTTTAATTATTCAGTTTCCTGTGACTCAAAAAAGATCAGTGTATTGGCAGTTACCTGTACCACCTACATGGGCTTCTAGTTTGTGCTTGTCTGCACGTATCTTAGTTGGGGTTTACCAGAAGAAAAACACCTGCAGCTGGGGGTTTTGTGACTGAGTGTCCTTGTGATCAGTAAGGGGAAGTAGGCTTGAGTAGAAGGATCATGACTGTGTTGTCATTATTATAGAATCTTCTTTACCCTCGACAGAAGCTCCAGTGAGGAGACCCTCTCAGGGTGTCCACTTTGCAACCAGCAGGTGTCTTTATTCTTCTACCCAGACCAGTCACTGGATGCTGGTACTGGGCAATGGGAGATGATGCTAACACAGCCTCAAGGATCAGCACCCTTACTTGCAGCTGGAGCAGGTACACTGGGCATCAAATGGACACCCCACAGTAATAGACCTAGCATGATATGTGATATTAGTATGTAGATGTACACTGTTTGAAACTAGAACACATCATTGATAACGTGCTTAAAGCAGCTACGGTAACAGCAGGCACATTTTATTGAGGCACGGCAAAACCTTCCTGACTTCAAAAGTGGGTTAAGGGCTGGGGAGATGGCTCTGTGGTTAAAGTCATTGGTTTGCAAAGCCTGTTGGCGTGAGTCTGTCCTGGTTTGTTTACCAGGACCCATGTGAAAGTAACTGCACCAAGTAGCGCATGCATCTGGGATTCATTTGCAGTGACAAGAATCCCTGATGGTGTAGTCTTTCTCTCATTTCTGTGTCTCTGCAAAGAAATTTAAAAAAAATGAAGACAATCAAAAATGGTTTTTAAATTTTCTGGAAGGTGCATAAAATGATCTCTTGCATGCAGAAAAAAGTAGAATTTCAATGCATATTTATTCTAACTTATGCATTCACTTGTTATTTTATTAATTTGTATTAGATGTGTAACCAGTTAATGCAGAAACAATTGTGTATGATCGTGTGACTACCAAGTGGGCATGCATTCATACTGTTTTTGCGGGTCATGTGGATATGTATGCATTTGTACAGATGTAATGAATGCCATGTTTACATTAGTTTGGAGCTGGTATTGAAGAAACAGTGCACAGACATAAGAACAAGTTAACAAAGGAATGCATACATTTCCAAAGCCAAAAGTTTTATAAAAGCCCTTTGAGGAAGACTTGCTGACTTTCCCCTGTGCCTAGTACTGTTCCCTCTTGCTTTATACATTTCAAAAGCTCGACCCTTTTCAAAGTGGCAGAGTGAAATTATCCCATTTTGTTCAAGCTCCAATTTAGATGGAACCCTGTAATTTCACCTTTATGAAAATATGAAGATCTCACATTATTCATCATTATGTTTTATCATAGGGTACAAAAGTATATCAATACAGTCCTGCTTTTAGTCTACTGGCATGATAAGATCGAAAGTTAGATTTTTAAAAAATATTTTATTTTTATTTACTTATTTATTTGACAGTGATAAAGGGAGAGAGAGAGAGAGAGAGAGAGGATGGGCGTGCCAGAGCCTCCACATACTGCAAGCGAATTCCAGACGCATGCACCACCTTGCGCATCTGGCTTATGTGGCTAATGGGGAATCAAACCTGGGTCCTTTGGCTTTGTAGGCAAAGCGCCTTAACTGCTAAGCAATCCCACCAGCCATTATAATTAGATTTTTTTTAAGGCTCAAAGTAATTCATATCTTGAACAGGTGACACAAAAATAGTAACATTTAAAATGTTTTTGAACACACTCCATCATAAACTGGTTTTCTTGGAGAGGAAGAAAAAGGTTTTATCAGACCTTTGGTGACTGATAAGAGTGAGCCTTGGCAAGGGTAGCTTATGCAGTACCTGCCCAGAGGCGGTTAGCAGGATCCCAGAGTCCCAGAAAATAGTGTTCTATTAGTAATAACTCTTAGCTTTGGTAATATGTAGACTAAGTGTAGACATGCACATGGGTACACATTTTAAAACTGAATCCATGTATTTAGACTATCACTAAAGTACTTGTATAAAATTTATTTTTACCATAATGGATGTTAGATTCATTTCTAAACTGTATATTATGGAAAAATCACTACTACCTTTCACAGATAAACAAAGATAAATGCATGGTCTTTGTTCATATGTATGTTTATGAGAATAAGCCATCCATATTTTGTTTACCAGAAACATTAGCAAAAATTGTCTTGGAACACCAGTATCCTTGACTTGCTATTGATATGACCGTATTTTCTACTGGGTGACTTCTCCAATTCTGACTGAGCAAGTAGAGATTTGGCTTTACAAATGCCACATTTTAAATTTCTTCATAATTATATTGTAACAAACATTATCATATATGTTTTAAGTCCATACTTTGAGGCTGTCTTCAGAGGTAAACCAAGTAGACATATTTCTGCTCTTATGAGCTCTGCATTCTGACAAAATGTGAGTGAACAAATGTTGTATATATATATAGTTGGAAAGAATCATAAAGGAAGCAAAATATGATGAGAGAGAGATGGAGAGAGGGAGAGTCCTCAAGAAGTGTATGCTAATAGATGCTGTTTACCACTAAGATGGGCATGTTTGAGTTTGTAATGAATGAAGAAGAGAAAGGAGATATGAAAACCTGTGAAAACTTTGTGGCAAGAGGAATTGATATTTGTTATATTTAAAAAATAGAAAACCATCTGGCCACAGCAGAGGATATGAAAGGAGGGAATAGACATAAAACAACTTTTGGGGGCTCTAGAAACAAGTACATATTTGATTCTAAGTTGACTAGGAAACCATATGAAGAAGTCAGAGGAAGAATTAGTTGTGTTTTAAAAAGCAATTTTGATTACGTTATGGAACACAGACTGTGTTAAGTAGAACAGGAGAGAGGTTTTTCCAGCAGAAGTTGATGATAACTGGGGATAGAATGATGCAAGTGCATAATATGAGAGGTGAATAGAATCCAATATATATTGCTGGTATGGTTTCCAAGACTTGTGGATGGATAAGAGATTGAATTATGAAAGAGGAATCATTATGTTTGTTGGAATGACAGCATTATTCAGTAACAAAGGAATTCTGTTAGAGTTGCTGGTCTCAGGGTGGTTTGTGACTAGAAATTAATTCTTCCCTTATATCTGTAGTGCCTCCTAGAGGTCAGAGAGACAGGCTTAAAATTCAGTGGAGACCACTGAAAATATTCATTTGGTGGTATGAACTATCATCAGTGCCTATGCTATACACATTAGAAGCCTTTAGGAAAGAATATAAGAATAACTGTTGGATAGAAATAATAGAGCATAAGTAGAGAACATATTTTATTAAGTACATTTGACAACGCATAGATATTTAGAAGGTTCATTTAGTTCACAAGCTAATTTGGAACACTATATTTTTTTTTTTTCTTACTGGGAGAAGAGTCAATGCTCATAGTAATAAATTGAATCTTATATTAGTAAATTTGACAGTAAGAGTATAAAATAAATATACACATGACTTGTAAAACAATAAGCAAGCTTTGAAAATTAACCTAGACTTTTTTCACATTTGAGTTTATCAACACTTTCTCAGTGTTCACAAAACAAAAATTGAAGTCATTGAAGGCTCTTCTCTTCTTTACTTTCCTCATCCAACTATATGTAATGAATATATCTCCACAGAATGTGTTAAATGTCTGAAAGCAGCTGCATATGATTGTATCATATAACAAGGATTATGATTTCACTTACTTCAGTCACCTAACATTGGATATTGAAATTGTTATCAAATTTTCATAACAATAAAGATGCCTGATAGGTTTATTCATGAATATATATAATTTCACATAGTTTTCCTTGTGGTATGTTTAGATATTGTAAATAAGAATGCTCATTAATAGTGTTGTATTTTCATAAATATTGTCAAATCCTTTATTTATTTATTTTTTGAGAATCATAGCAATTTTCAAGGGAAACAAGTGGAACGTGCTTACTTGGCCTGCCCACTGAAGGTGCAGAAAAGATCTAGGCAGTGACAAGGAATGTTGGTGGTGCAGAATATCAGAAGGTTCTATAAGCTGAACTAGCTATTCCTTAAGAGATTGGCCTGTGCTGAATGTATAAGGATGGCCAAAAATTATTGTACTTAGGAGAACAATTTATTAAAACTTTCAAAGCTTCCTAAAGAATGACATCACAACATAAATAATCTTATTGTATTTCATCATTTAGTGAATACCATATATTTATGTTTTCTCAGAAGAAAAAGGAAATCATGAGAAGTCTCAATATAAATAGAAAACCATGGTTTATAGTGTGGACCTTGCAGAATATTTCAGGAATCTCAGAGTTCCTACAGAGTACTGTAGACCCTTCTGAATTGAGAAAATAAGAGCGGGATTTTGTGTACCTCCCCTCCTCCTATGGTACTGATCTCTTTCTCTAGACCCACTGCTGTATGTACCCCCAGAGCCCCTTGCCAGCACTTTCTTATACTCCAAACCCCATTTTTAAAGTGCACAGTGTCAGAAACTTCAGAGTTCCTGTGATAAAGGTCATGGAGCCAGTATCCAGGGGAGAATTTCACTAAGGGTAATAATAAGATACACTGAAAATAACACACCATTCCTCTTAGTATGTGCCACTGAAGCGAATATATAAATATTTTCAATTCCGGTTTATTTCCCTAGCAAACTTATTTTGAAACTTCTTTTTCATATTGAGTAGGCTGATTTGAGGAAAAGTAGTCAGCAAAAATGTTACAGTTATGTAACAATTTATCTTAAAATATTTAACAATATCATTTTTCACAGAAAATGTTAGCAGGCTAAAATCATAACTTCAAAGTGCTATTATGAAAATGAAGATACCCACTGCTTAGAAATTAACCTACGTGCTTTCAATAAGAAACAGAAATGGTAATATGAAATTTTCTATAATTCATTTATTGCAAAGGCAACATTCATTGCAGTGTCATGAATAGTAGCGGATTCAATAACAGTGCATTTCCTCAAACCTAAAACCTCCAATACTATCAAACACTCATTCAGGGCTATTGAGGTAGTTCAGTGTTTAAATGCACTTGCTGGAAAGCCTGGCTTTCTGGGTTTAACTCCCAAATATACACATAAAACCAGATGCATAAAGAGGCACATGCCTCAGGAGTTCATTTGCAGTGGCAAGAGGACCTGGTGTCCATTCTCTTATTCTCCCCTCCCTCCCGCCCTCTCGATGTCTACATATCTCCCTGTCTCTCTCTCCTTTAAAATTAACTCATTGAATGTGGAATAAGACTTCTGACAGTGTCTTCATGTATAAAATAAGTTTTATTATTAAGTTGAAGAAAATAAATTATAACTGTTACTTAAAGTACAAAACAACTGAAAGTTTTCTAATCTAGTCCAGTGATCACAGTACACTATATATCTGAAAGAGATGCACTCTTACTTTATGTAGGAAATAACTATGCTAAATAGACTGCCTTTTTTTCACTTCATTCCTAGAATACCAACTTGATAGTCACTTTAGAACCATGAAAGACTGAACAGATTCCAATTTAAATCTCAATGAATAGTTATAAGGGTAGTGTTTGCATATACAAGAAAATGAAAAGAGTTTCTAATTATATTGATATCTCAAAAGTTTCAGAATTTTAAAGGCTACCCAACCTTTTTCTAATATAAATGACTATGAAACATGTTTTGGAAATTTTGACGCTAGGACTTGGCAATTAAAGCATTTGCTTGCAAAGCTTGTCAAGCCAAGTTCAGTTCACCAGTTTGCAGGTGAGGCCAGATGGACAAAGTGGCACATGTGTGCAGAGTTTGTCTGCAGTGAGAGGCCCTGTTGTTCCCTTTTGCCCTTTTCTCTCGTGTTTCTTCTTGCATATAAATAAATAAAATATTTTAAAATAATATCTCACAATAATATTACAAAACTATTTTCTGTCATAATTGATGTATTGATTATGGAATACCAACTGATCACCCAATTCTTTTCTCCCTCAGGGAATCCCTCGTCCTTGATTCCACATCACAGATTGTCATGACCCTACAGCTGTGGTATTAATATTCCAGAATGATGGTTCTGGATTAGAAAATATCAGTGCAGTAGTATTCAAAGCACACTTAGGTATCTTTCCTTGACAATAAAGTACTTGAAATTCACTCAATAACTTTCAATAGACATCTAATTGAACAATTAGTTAGCCTGAGTAAACTCAATGGAAGGATGCTCTCTGAAGCATCAGGTATGGCTGCACTGACTTAACTATTGGCTGTTTCACTTGGAAAAAAAAAAAAAAATCAATGACCAGCATAAAACCACCATTTCAATTAGTGTACAATCAACTGGAAATTGAGGTTTAAGAACTCTGTTTTGAAATTAATGCAATTAGGGCTGGCCATACATAATTTATTTCTTACTATTTTTAAAAGTATGTGTTTGTTTTATGTTGAATGCAGATATGGCTTCTCATTCATTTCTGTGTTACCAATACATTTCTACATGGTATTTGCCAATTAGGGTTCAAGCCGTTTGTCCGCTGCAGTGTCTTCTTGTAAATTCTTGAAAGAACTTTGATAATTAAAGCTTTTGTATTATTTTACTTAGATAACTAGCAAAAAAATAGCTATTTACAGACTAAAAACCTTTACATGTTTTATTAATAAATAATAAGAAAAAGTGTAGTTTATTTAAGAAAACGATGTCATAAATTACAGCCACTTCCCACTAAATTTGGATTTATTTCAAAAAAGTTAAAATCCACTTAGATTTAAATTATCATAGGGGTTATGAAACAGAAGATAACTGAACAAGACTTCGTTATTGTGATGGTGATTGTTTGCAACTTGGTTAGTTGGGAGACACCTGCATAATTAGTAATGCATACCTCTGCATGTGTCTGTGGTGTGGGTATTTCCAGAGATATTGCATCATGAAGTCTCTGGCCTAATCTGTTAATAGACTAAACATGTGAATCTGCTATTTGGAGATGGTGGAACTTTGCAAGATGAAAACGGAGAGAGAGAGGTAGGTCATTGGGTATGTGTCCTTGGGGAGCTGCGGTTTGCACAGGCCCCTTCCTGTTACTGTTCTGCAGTGCTTCCTGACCATCTTAAGGTGAATGAACTGCTCTTCCCAACACAAAAGACTAAACCCTCTAAAATTGTAAATTAAAATTAGTCTTCCCTCTACTTAAGTTGTTTTTGACAGGCATTTGGTCAAAATAATGATAAAAAATGATGGAGATGCTGTAAATTACTAATGTACTTTTGATCTAGTTATGTATTTAATAATACCAAACTACTAAAACCCCACAAATGCATATGCTTAAGTCACCTCAAAATATCCTTGTCATAATATAGCAATGTGTTACAAGTATAGTATGAATTATCACATAGTGTATGCCTAAATTCCAGTTCTCAAATCAGAGGCTGTAAGTTTACAATCACTGTACATCTCAACATGTTTAAGCTTGTGAGAGGAAACAGTTTATTTTGTCTTACAGTTGGGGGGACGCTCCATGATGGCAGGTAAAAATGATGGCAAGAGCAAAGGGTGGACATCACCTCCTGGACATCAGGTGGACAACAGCAGGAGAGTGAGAAAACACTGACAAGGGGAAGCAGGCTATAACATCCACAAGCCCACCCCCAACAACACACTACATCCAGGAGTCTCTAATTACCAAATTGCTACCATCTGGGAACCTAGAAGTCAGAACACATAAGTTAATGGGAGACACCTGAATTCAACAACTCCAGTATTCTTTCAAAATATTTTTTTACTTATTTAATATTTATAAAAAATCTTTACAAAAATAGTTTTTATTTATTTCAGAGCGAAGGATAGAAATCAGCACTCAGTGAGTATGGGTGTGCCAGGGCCTCCTGCCAATGTATATTAATTCCAGATGCATGTACCACTTTATGCATCTGGCTTTATGTGGGTACTGGGGAATCAAACCCAGGCCATCAGACTTTGCAAGCAAACACCTTTAACTTTTGAGATATCTCTCCAGATCCTATTTCTTATTCCTAATTCATTTTGACAATCATCTTTTTTTTTTCCTCCTGCCCTTTAAACTTGTCCACGAATTTTCATTCCATGACCATTGTATGTGGTGAGTCTGCCACAAATGTCTATCTAGAATGGAGCAACAGTTACCCACCCAGTTCTTTAATCACTGGTCCAGAAGAGATGTCATATTATCTATGTTACAGTTGTCATCTCCAGTTCCTCTTATGCACACTGATGTCTGCTTCAGGTCTCTCCCACCCACTGAAGTGCTCTCGAACAAAGTCACTAGTTTATCTGTTGTGACTGAACGAATAGGAAATCACAAGTCTGTGAAGTGGACTGAGTTTGTCTATGGACATTTAAAAGCACCCGGTAAACAGTAGGCCATTATTAGGGAATCAAATCACTTAGATATCTTTTTTTTTTCAAAATGTCTAAGTTTGACATATGTCTCCTTCCTAAATTTCTTTTATGACATAAATCAATGCATGTGGATTAAGTCACAAAAAAAAAGTTCAAAAATATTCTGAACTGCTAAAAAGCATGGCATTCTTATGAGCAGCAGGAGTTGTAGTGCAAATGGAAAAAGAGAGCACTACTTACAGAACGTGAGAAACATTCATCTGGCAGCACCTGCTCACACCGTGGTCGCCGTTTCAGGAAGGAAACTGGTGGAGTCCAGAAGGAGATGCATGTGCTTGGTTTGGCTCCTGCCATAGTTGAGTTGTTAATTTTCCTCTCAAATCCCGCCTGTAAAATGCTTGAACTGTAGTGGGCACTATGCAGAACTGCTGGACCATTTGAGGGGTGGGACCTATTTATTGAAAGCACTTAGGGCATGGACGTGAACCTGTGAAGAGGATTTTGGATTACAGACTCTATTTTGATCCTCATCATGGGCAGGGCTTTTTTCTACCATACACTCCTGAGTGATTTTTGTTGTGGTTGTTTTTCTTTCCTCTTCAGGAGATAGGGCCTCACTCTTGACTAGGAAAACCTGGAAGTCAATCTGTACCTCCAGGTTGGCGTTGAGCTCACGGAGCTCCTCCTACCTCTGCCTACCTCTGAGTCCAGAGTGATGGGATTAAAGGTGTGTGCCGCCACGCCCGGTTTCAGAGTGTTGTTACTTGTCACTCCCCCAGAGACAGTAAAGCAACGGGTCCATGAACTGGGATCTTTAAGTCCCTGAGATAAAGTAAATATGTCCCCTTTATAAGATAATTGCCCCCAGAAATTATAATAATCAGAATAAGATCAACACAACTTCCCACATCAATACCCAGTATGCTGTTACTTTTATATCCCCTTGAAGTAGTTTTCTAAAATATAAGGCAGGGGTTGGAGAAATGTCTCAGTGGGTAAGAGCACTTGCCATGCATTCATGAGAGCTTGACTTGAATCTCTGGCACCCACAGCAAAAGCTGGACATGACCAGGTTCACCTGACACCCCTGTCCTGGAGGAGAGACAGGGACAGGAGAAACACTCAGGTAACAGATCCGTCTGTGAGAGACTCCATCTAAAGGATAAAGTGCAGAAGAGCAATAGAGGAGGACTGATGCTATTCTCTGGTGCCTATTGGGTACGCGACTGCAATCATATGCATATACATGCTACATGCATACACTATAAACAGACCACACCGCCCACATGACACACACAAACACACACACACACACACACCCACACACACACACACACACCAAAATGAAAAAGTACCAGTGAGTTTCCTGACTCATAACTCCAGTCAGAATATAGATCAAAATGAACTACAGGAAAGGAAATAGAGGAACACTTTCCATATAAAGACAATAAGCAAACAATGCATGTTGCATAAAAGTAGTGATCAGAAATTTACTTATATTCTCTAGCTAAAAATACACTTTCTATTAACATTTCTTATAATAACTTTGATTTCTTTATCTGAGTTTAGAATGTCGAGTCCTGTCTCATTGTTGGCCAATCTTCTGTTTGATCTCTGGTATTTTTCTTAAAACATCTATGTGTTCCACAAGTTTTCCCTGGATATTAAAGTTCATAGTTCTACCTCTCTCTGTTGAATTTTGAACTGGTGATATGGGATCGCAGAATCCATAGACTCCAAAACTAACCAAATGGGGTCATCTTTTATTTATCTTATGTCCTATGTGGGAAGCAGTTAGTTTTCCTGGACAACTGTCATGATTTCACTCCAGTCGACTTAAGGTCTAGTATGTAAAACAGTCACTCAAACGATGCTATGTAGCACTCTTGTAGTATACTTAGTTTTTGACTAGCTCATGAATCATCCCAGCTTCCTGTATTTTCATTTTGAGTCCATAATGCTTTACAAGCCCAGTAAGTGTGCTCTGTCCACTTGAACACAGTCTTATTAATGAGTTCTGAAGATGTAATTCTTCAGAGTAGAAATGTTTCTAAATATATTCCACTGGTTGACAGCACTTAACAAGTTGTTGCCTATAGTTTTTGAAGTATTTAATGCACCTGGAAACAAGGCTGACTTAGGAGACGAAGGTGGTCCCTGGCATCAGCAGAGCCATTTCTTAGGCACAGACTATTAAAAAATTGATTAAAAATATTGTGTAAGGATTCATCAAAATCTAAACCACCTAAAACTCTATAAAAAATTAAAACATGGGATATAGTAGCATTTCAAACTGCAGTAAATGTTATGAATGCAAATTTTGCAATTATTGTATATTTCACATTGATATGATGGGAACTTAATTAGTTTCATTAGAAATAAAAGAAATCATGAGTTTTAGAGGAATGTGTTTGAGGAGACATATCTTCAAGTCAGATCAGTAACTATTTCTGAAAATTATCAAGTTGAAATTTGTATCTTGAAATATGTTATCTAACCAATCCTGGTACTCATTAACCATATGGTAAAATACTATTTAACTTCATTTAATACTACTTTTCTTTTAGTCTTAAAAAAAGCAAGTCAGTTCATTAGTTGTCTCTAGAAAATCATAGTTTTAATTTGTGTGGTATATATAGAATAGAGTGAAGATAACAAAACAGATAACAACTATTTTGTTATCTTTATTCAAGTCAGTTCCTATTGTATATCTTAACCTTTATTTTTCTATTTTTTCTATTAATATTTTATTTATTGATTTGAGAGAGAGGGAGGTAGACAGAGAATGGGCATGCCAGGGCCTCCAGCCACTGCAATCAAACTCCAAACATATGCACCACATTGTGCATCTGGCATTACCTGGGTACTGGGGAATCAAGGTCAATGTTCAGGCTTTGCAGACACATGTCTTAACTGCTGAGCTATCTGTCCAGCCCTATTTTTAAAATAAAAAAAAAATTTTGTTAATTCATATGTAAGTAGAAAGTGTGTGAGAAAGAAAGAGGGAGAGAGAGATATGTGAGGGTGGAGGAGATAATGAGAGTGAGCATGTCAGGGCCTCTTGCCAGAGCAAACAAACTCCAGATGCATACACCACTTTGTGCATCTGGCTTTACAAGGATACTGGGAAATCAAACGTAGGCTTTCGGGCATTGCAAGCAAGTGCCTTTAACTGCTGAGCCATTGCTCTAGCCCCAATGATTTTTTAAAATATTTTATTTATTTATTGGGGAGGGCAGATAGTGAGAGAATGGACATGCCAGGGCCTCCAGCCACTACAAACAAACTCCAGAAGCATGCACCACCTTGTGGATCTGGATTATGTGGGTCTTGGGAAGTCATACCTGGGTCCTCAGGATTTACAGTCAAATGACCCAACCACTAAGCCATCGCTTCAGCCTATCACTTTCATTTTTAAGTTAATAAGAAAATCTTTTCAAAAGTTTTGTGAAAGAACCACATAATCAGAGATGATCAAAGTTTCTAGAAAATGAACATGTTCTTAAGGCAGTGAATATGTCTTGAGTAACCTCTCCATAGAGTTTTTTTTTTTTTGGTTTTTCGAGGTAGGGTCTCACTCTAGCCCAGGCTGACCTGGAATTCACTATGGAGTCTCAGGGTGGCCTCGAACTCATGGCGATCCTCCTACCTCTGCCTCCCGAGTGCTGGGATTAAAGGCGTGTGCCATCACACCCGGCCATAGAGGTTTTAAAATACCATTTGCACCCACTAAAATTGTAGGGAAAGCTATATATTTCAGAATTTCCAATCATGAAAAGCAGATAAAGCATATATCAGGTATAAATATTAAATTATTTGTTTTTAATTCTTGCTTAAGTAACTATGCTAAACATTTTCATTGATGAAGTTTAGTAACACTTTTTTTTTTTTGGTTTTTCAAGGTAGGGTCTCACTATAGCTCAGGCTGACCTGGAATTCACTATGTAGTCTCAAGGTAGCCTCAAACTCACAGTGATCCTCCTACCTCTGCCTCCCCTGTGCTGGGATTAAAAGTGTACACCACCACGCCTGGCTTTTATTTATTTATTTATTTAATTTTATTTATTTGGAAGCAGAGAGAGACAGAGAACAGAAGAGAGACAGAGAATGGGCATGCCAGGGCCTCTAGCCACTGCAAAGGAACTCCAGATACATGTGTTCCTTGTGTAGCTGGCTTATGTGGGTCCTGGGGAATTGAATCTGGGTCCTTTGGCTTCATAGGCAAATGCCTTAACTGCTAAACCATCTCCATCCCTCATCACTTTTATTAATCCATATTCTCAGTGTCTTTTTTTTTTGTTGTTCTTTGTTTTTTGTTTTTTCAAGGTAGAGTCTCACTCCAGCCCAGACTGACCTGTAATTCACTATGTAGTCTCATGGTGGCCTCGAACACATGGTGATCCTCTGCCAGAGTGCTGAGATTAAAGGCGTGTGCCACAATGTCCGGTTTATCTCAGTGTCATTTTGAAATTAATCTTTTCCAATAACTGTTGACCTCATTCCACTGTAACAGTGGATGAGATGGCCAAAAGACAATGTCAGTAATACAATTTTTGCATATAGCCAACAAGCTCAATATCTTTAGTAAAATTCTAATTTCAGTGTCTAGTTGACAAAGCATTATTAAATGTAGATTTTTATCATTCTTTACTAATTCATTGAATGATTTTTTAAAAATTATTTTATTTATTTAAGAGGGAAAAAGATGCAGAGAGTGTGTGTGTGTGTGTGAGAAAGAGAGATAATTTCTAGCCACTTGGGAATTAACTCCAGATGTACATACCACTTTGTGCACCTGAAATACCTGAATACTGGGGAATTGAACCTGGTCCTTAGGCTTCACAGGCAAGTGCCTTAACTGCTAAGTCACTACTCAAGCCCTGAATATATTTTTTATTTATTTTTTAAGAAAAACGTTATTTTTATTTATATATTTGGGAGAGAGAAAGAAAAAAAGCAGAGTGAGGGAAAGAATGAGTGTGCTATGGCCTCCAGCCACTGGAAACAAACTCGAGAAGCATGCAACAGCTTGTACATCTGGCTCAAGTGGGTCCTGGGGAACCAAATCATGGTCCTTTGGCTTTGTAGGCAAACACCTTAACTGCTAAGCCATCTCTCCAGCCCTTATTTATTTTTTCTTAACATGATCTTTTATCTGACATTTTAAAATGATTACAATCTATCAAAATATTTGTTGGATTTGATGAAGAGATGGTGTGATAGTTATGTGTCATCAACTTGAATTATTTAGTAATCCCCAGAAATTCCTTCTGGGTAGGTCTCTGAGGTTGCTTCCAGGAAGGATTAACTGAAGCCCTTCCCCCAGAGTGGGTAGCCCCTCTCAAAGGGTGACTTTATATAAGGAAGCTCTGGGTAAAATGAGCTCCTTCCTTCTTCCCACTTGGCTGCCAGAGCTGCTTGCTGCCTTTCAGCATGAATTGAAAACCAGCGGGAACTGAAGACCAGCGTCAACTGAAGACCCACGTGGATCAAAACCCAGTGGCTCCTCAGGAAGCCTGCAGGCCTTCAGTGCCGGATTGGGACTACTGAGGCATCTGGCCGTGTGGATTTAGAAGTTATAGGTTCCTTGATTCTTGGGCTTGCTACTGCTATTGGATTACCATAAACTAATCCAATAAATTCCCCTTTTAAAATAATTCATTCTAGCAATTAACTGTTCCTCTGGAGAACCCTTACTAATACAGATGGCTAGGTGGATAGCCACTTGCTTGCAAAGTCTAAGAGCCCAGGTTCAATTCCACAGTACCCACGTAAAGCAAGATGAACAAAGTGGTACATGCATCTGGAGTTTGTCTGCATTGAAAAGAGGTCCCATTGTACTCTTTCTCTCTCTCTTCCCCTCCCCTCTCTGCTTGCAAATAAATAAACTTTATTGTATTTGAATGAAGAAGTATCAAAGCTTTGTCTATTAAAAATGAAGTTTTATGTTTAATGCTGCTCTGATATCTCTGACAATAACCTATATTGGTCACTGAGCATAAACATGTCTAATGAAAAGGTGAATAAAATTAATGATTTACTTGGCCAAAATATACAGGATATAAATTGAATGCAAAAGCAGTTCTTACAATTGTATACTAATAGCAACTATATAAAATTATTATCATGACAATGTGATTTCCATTTTGGATTATCTTCCTTCCTTCCTTTATTTATTTATTTATTGGTATTTTTGAGATAGGATGTCACACTAGCCCAGACTAAATGGGAATTCACTATGTAGTCTCAGGTTGGTCGTGATCTCACAGTGATCTTCCTACTTCAGCCTCCCAAGTGCTGGGACCTAAGGCTTGTGCCACTATGCCTGGCTTGGATTATCATTTTAAAATTACCATTTTGTTTATTTGTCCATCCACCTACTTACCACATGTTGACTTACCACCTACTCTATACCCAAGATACTCATATATATGGAGTATACAAAAGTAATTAAAGGAAGATACCGGAAAGAGTAATGATACACAAAATATGATATTTAACATTGGTAAGTGGCTATAAAAGGTTAAAAATATTGTCTTTATTCATGTTATAAGATATGCTTTTTATTTTTTTTGTTGGTGATATTGTCATCACTGGGATACTAAAATATTTGGAGTTATAGAAGCTATTTCTAAGTCAGATATTGATTCATTGTAACAAGTTCAAAACTGGACTTAATTACTAACAAAGAATTACACTTGAAAAACTAGTCAAAGCTACAAATGAGATTGGATTTTGTTGTTAAATATTTGAACTCTAATTATTTTGCTCAGATTGGTTTATTAAAGCATAATTATAACATTATCAGTAGGCAAATGTGCTATAATTAAACAACATAAATAATCCTTTCTTGAGGTCTTAATATCCTGGCTTTCTCATTTCATTATGGTAGATAAGATTTCTCTATAAACACAATTCGTTCTCACTACTATGCTTTTCTAAGAATGTTGGAAAATTTAAAATTCTACATTAACATTTAATAACTATATATTTGCCTGATATAGCTATATTGTGTTTATCTGCAAAACATGCAACAAAATAAAGGATAATTAGAACATTTGCAGCAATGGCAATCATTGTAATAGCTTTAGTTTGCCTTCAGAAAAAAAAAAAAAAAAAAAAAAAAAACATTGGTGACTTTGGAAATGGCATTTTCAGTCCAGTTTGATCCCTGGAAGTATTTACACATTGTCATTTTGCTTTTAGCACATCAGTGCTCTCAAAAATGTTGATGTGGTTAATTCTTATTCTCCGTTTCTAATTTGTTTGACCATACAAGCTCCCATGACAAATTGTATATGAGGTCTAGAGCAGATATCATACACTTCTCTCTGTATTTTCTCTCCCTCCTCATGGGATGCATCACTGGGATGTGTAAATGACGATGGAACCATTGGGAAGGGATATCCTTGCTAATAATTATTTCTCTTTAAGAGAATTCCTCAATAGATGAGAGTATGAGAGTGTTCTACAAAATATCATTTAGCTCTCTAAAGTATGCACTCTCCCAAAACTACACAGAAGAAGAAAACATTCTGTCAAACTGATTTTCCCTGAGTGTGCACACATGCCTGTGCATGCTTTCCCAACCAGTTTTGTTCCTGAAGAGTTCGACCTAATTGATTGATCATTTGCCTTTTTTTCTTTTTAAATCTCTTATGCCCTCAGTAAGGGGAATCTTAAAAGGCATGACTATTTCTATTTTTTCCTTTCATGGTCAGCACCCAGTTTCCCATCAAGCCTTGCTAAACTCATCTTTAAGCATCTGTTCTGCTCAGAGACGCTGGTGAGTGTCATAAATGACTTTATGCATTCACTTACCAGCTGTTATCCTAACGTGATTTCATATGATAGTCTGGTGAAATCAAACAGAAGGCATTACATGGAACTTTGCTGCATAACACCATATGGTAAAGAAAGGAGATTTGTGTTTAAAATGTGGTCAGTTTTGTGGTGTTCCGTCAATAGCCAAATGAGTGTCAATTGCATTTGCTTACAGGAGGCTAGTGTAGAAGTCCTACAAGTTTCTTTCCTAGCTCCTGATCACTGTGCCTTTCAAGGTTACAAAGGAGCTTCCCATTCATTGTTTAAGAAGCTGGATCATTGCACTTGGAACATTAAAATGAGGCCAGAGTAGAAATGACAGAACCTTATAAGATCAGGAACATGGATTCTGGAAGCAGTTTGCCACTTCTCTCTTCTCTGAACTTATGTACAACTTGGGATTTTCAGAATAAATGCTTTTTTGTCCTATTACAAAACATAGCCGTGTTCATACAATATCTATATCAATTAAAAAATAGCACATGTAAAATAGGTAGAAAGGCTTTATCAACACAGACTGTCTCAGACCTGAGGAACAGAGGGAAGAGATTAAATGAATAGTAAAAACTAACATGAGAAGGCAGGGACATAGAGCCAAGCTGTTTCAAAACTATCCAAGAGACACACAATGTTTCCTAAATCATCTTCTCAACAGTTAGGCTCACAAAATATAAGTATTTATAGAATTTTTCTCTCAACCATACAT
Organism: Jaculus jaculus; assembly: GCF_020740685.1. NCBI lineage: Eukaryota > Metazoa > Chordata > Mammalia > Rodentia > Dipodidae > Jaculus > Jaculus jaculus. The sequence continues at coordinate 19,898,139 of NC_059104.1, read as the reverse complement.
CTTGAAAATGGAGTTCAGAGCAGAGCATTTGGGTTCAGCACCATCCTATATAATCTTTGTCCTATTCCATAGTTTCCAGATTCCAGAGATGAGCAATATTATCATTTCTTTCCCATCTGTGTGTTGACCTAGTTCTATCCAGCCTCAGTACTCCATTATCTGTCATCCTTCCATTTTCTAACGTTAGTAGATTGCATGGACTATTAATTTTAATATGATTTATATTATAAAACGTTAAATTTTGTTCTTAAATCACTTCAGAGTTTATTCCTTAGTGTAAGTATATCAGAAATTATCATAAGAATTGAGAGATTTCAAATCAAATAACCTTAAAGTAGGAAGACACCATGCAAATCATGCACTAGTCCTTTAAGAAGCATAAAGATGACTGTGGTAATTTGAATAGATGGCCCCCAATATATTCAGTGTTTTATTAGTTTGTAGTCTGCATCTGCAGCCAGCTGGCTGGGGAAGGTGTCACTGGGCGGATTGGAAGGTGTGGTGATTGGTTTGAGATTTCAATCTAAAGATATGCAAAGTGTGACTAGTGAGTTCCTGATACATGCTGTGCTATGTGGTTTTAGGCTTGTACTTCTCTCTGTGTGTTTGGTCATGTAGGCTAGTACTTCTCTCTGTGTGTTTGGTCATGTGAAAGCAGGCCAGCTTCTTCTGCCATTATGGAACTTCCCCTGGATCTGTAAACTTCAATAAATCCCTTCCTCCATAACTTTACCTGGTCTGGAAGTTCATCTCAGCGAACCTGAAGCTGTCTGCTACAATGACATTTGTCTGTAGAATTTGGGCTGGGTTACCTGATTTATTGTAAAGCATCAGCTTACTATAATCATACTTTTCTTCCTTTTTTGAGGATTTAAAACTTGTAATTGACATTTAATCAGCCAGTTCATTCTCTCATTTGATTGGATGGGAGTGTGTATGGTACTTTACTTAAGTTTTAACTTCAGCATACTGTTTTAGCACATTTTTCATTTCGTCAAACCTGTAAGCAGATGTGATATTTACTCTTCTGCTTCCCTTTTTGCTGAACAGTTACCTCACTTGAGATTTTATACTTGATTTGATTTTACTTCTTGATAGTAGGTACATCTGCTCTCACCTGTACATTTTTGTTATTTTAATGGTTTGCCTTGAAGCTGAAACCACAACACAGGTACGCTTTCCTGCCATTCCTCTTTTCTTTGTTTCATGGGTTTCTATTTTTTGAGAAGGTGAATTGATTTGTTACCACAGATGTTTTGCCTTTCCAGATTTTAGTTTCTATTTACTTTTTATGTATACCTTTGGAAGAATTTCATGAGTAATTGATGCATAAAACAACAGACTTCCTTTCGAAGGCTTTCAGTATGTCCCAACTGCACATCAACACAGAATATTTGATGATTATTACAAGATGGTCTTTAGAACACTAAATTTTGTTATTTAAGTCAATTCCCAAATGCAGCTTATAACAAATGCAACTTATAATAACAAGCTAGCTTATATGACCTGAAGTTAATGTACGTTTATCATTTTAATCCTTATTTATGTTAAGAAGACCATGTATTTCATCTTGGGTATATATTTTTAAAGTCCAGTGATAAAAAAAAAAATGTAGGTACTTTCCTTAGAAGTTACAACAGATTTTAAGTCTGATTTAATTTCTGGAAGTTCTACTCAGAGAAACAATTCAGAGTTGCATCTGTTTTTCTTCTATTATTTGGAACGCAATATCCAGCAGATTATTCTCCTACAAATTGGTTTCTTTTGTTTGTGCCAAATGCATGGTTGTCTAAGTATATGAAAATGAGATCCACATAACCTATATCCTAAGAAATTCCTCGCACCTTCATACACACTATCTTTCCAGGCTTCCCTACAGGTCTTTGCTTCTTCAAACTCATCCTTCTTTGACTTTTTATTCATTTCCTTCCACACAAGAAACTTTCCAGTCCAGTCTATGTAACAATTCTATTTATTAATTTCCCTCTCACAACTTGCCATTCTTTATTGAAAAGAGTGATCTACATGATGATTAATAAGTAATGAAATAAAACATGTTTATTAGTTTGCATAGCCTCCTACAGTATAAATTCTGTCTCTGAAAATTTTCTCCTAAAAATTCTAAGTAAGGTGTCTGGCAGCAACAATTCAGACAATTTATATATTAGAATTCAGCATTTTAATTTCCCATATTTTATTATTTTCTCTGCCAGTAGATAATCCCAAGCTGTCTCATTTGCTCGACTCTGTGTTATTTTCTATAAACCATGACATTATATTCAATCATTCTTTGTTTAAATAGTGTCAGGTTACTTATACAGTCATAATTTTTGCTGCATCTGAGATTTTAGAGTCATTTTTTACAAAGGTCTCTTATAGACCAATGTGATGTAATAATAAATGGTAATAACCCTTTAATCTTGGGACATGATTATAGTTGTGAGTTCCTTAGGGATCAAGTAAACATAAGAATATGGTTCTATGAAGCAGTTCTGTTAAACACAATATTATCTAAACATGCAATATTTATCACTGTTTCAACATTGATACAACATAGAAAAAATGATTTCTAAACTGTTCATCTATTGAAGAATTTTCTTTTTTATTTTTTTAATTTTCATTTATTTATTTGAGAGTGACAGACACAGAGAGAAAGACAGATAGAGGGAGAGAGAAAGAATGGGCGCGCCAGGGCTTCCAGCCTCTGCAAACGAACTCCAGACGTGTGCGCCCCCTTGTGCATCTGGCTAACGTGGGACCTGGGGAACCGAGCCTCGAACCGGGGTCCTTAGGCTTCACAGGCAAGTGCTTAACCGCTAAGCCATCTCTCCAGCCCATATTGAAGAATTTTCATCAGTGACTTTGATACAAAGCTCAACAACATGAGAAAACTCTTGCTCATGGGTGCTGCCTTATCCACCTGAGCTCTGCAGAAATTCCACAATGTTGCCAAACAGAAAAATCAACAAACGTGTAAGCCTGGGTTTATCAGCCCCTTAACCAAATCAGAGCTTACTTAGAACTCAAAAAGAGTCAGAATCAAGCCAAGTGTGGTGGAACATACCTTTACTTCTAACACTCAGGATGAAGAGGTAGGAAGTGTTCAAGACCATCCTGAGACTATATTGTGAATTTTGAGGTCAGCCTAGGATAGAATGAGACCCTACTTCAAAAACAAAACAAACAGACAAACCACTCAGGCTCAATCTGTCCTTCCATTTTTAAGATGTAGCATCCACTACACATGAGGCTTAAGGTACTAGAGGCAGAAAAAAATAGTCTAGGTAGAAGACCTAGGCTTCTTACTGCCGTAGCCCCAGCATGATGCATAACACCCTCATTTATAATCTAGTAGGTATTTCCATGTGATTCTAGCACATTGGAAGTTTCTGATCTATCTAGGAGTAGGTGACTATTCATTTTGGGGTTATTAAATAACTGTCTTTATGATGTTTCCTGACATTTCTATAGCCTCATATAAAAATACTGATCTACATGAGTATTTTCCCTAGGTTTCAAGTAAGTCTCCATGAACTACTAGTTTGTAAAACCAAAATTACTATGACTGCTTGGCTACAAGTAATTCCATGTTTTTTTTTTTGGCTTGTAAATCAAAAGATAGAGTCATCTATTTGGCAATTTAGCTCATGTGGAACAGGAATGCTGTTTTTTCAAAAAATAGATTCACAATGACCTTGGACTTCAGGGACAGGCTCAGCAGACACATGGGCATGCCCAAGGCTTCACATCTAGGAAGGTTCTTGGGCCTATTCTAGTGATAGTAATGGAGTGAGTCCAGAAAATACAAGACCTCAGAACAGAGACGGGACCTTCTTCATTGTCTAATCCTTCATATTTAGCTCTGAACTTGTGACTGGCTAGGTTTTCTTTTTTGAAAATTTATTTTTATTAGATAGGGACATATTTAGCATGTAAAAAAAACACATGTTGTTACCATCCTTTCCCTCCTCTCTGCCTCTTTTCTGAAGATGCCCTCTTTGTTGAGAATGCACCTCAGCCCCATGGGGATTGTGGGTCATGCATTATGAGGGCAACAGTCGGTTATGGGGGAGAGGCAATATCTCTGTGCAAAATACTGCAACTTGTGGCTCTAACAATCTTTCTGCTCCTTCTTCCACAAAATTCCCTGAGCCATGCTGGAAGCATTTTAAATCTGCTTCAATGATGGGCACTTAGGAGCCTCTGGTTATCTGTTTTGGGAGGTGTTGAGTGTCCTTGGTTTCTACCTCCTTCAACCCTGTGTTTATATCAGGTTCACCTAGAAAGCAGCACTCTTGTTCATTTCCCCAATTCCTCTGTGGTTTCAGCTGGGGCCACGGTGAAGTGCGCTAGGTCATTTATCTCCTCAGATCTGACTCCGTTTAAAAAAGAGAAGCAGAATCTCCAATGGAGAGTGAAGTCAGCACTGGTTAAATGGGATAACTATTATTAATTTAGAATTTAAAGGGTGTAGAGTCTTTTATATTCCAATATTAGTGGGAGCTTGACATTGAAAAGCAAAATTGTCATCTGATTCTGACTTGTTTTCTAGCTCCAAATATGGTTTCCTTTCTGCTGAGCAGATCTGTTAGCCAATCCAAGGGCAGTTGGTTACGTACCATGCCTGTATGCCACTTTTGAATTTGTGTGAGCAGCATGTCAGGTTGTTTGCTCCTGAGGGACTTAGACTTCTTTAAAAAATTTTTATTTATTTACTTCAGAGTGACACACAGAGAGATAAAGAGGCAGATAGACAGAGAGAATGGGTGCACCAGGGCTTCCAGCTACTGCAAATGAACTCCAGATGTATGCCCCCCCCCTTGGGCATCTGGCTAACGTGGGTCCTGGGGACTTGAGCCTTGAACCAGGGTCCTTAGCCTTCACAGGCAAGCACTTAACCACTAAGCCATCTCTCCAGCCCATGACTTAGACTTTGAGTTGCTCAGGCAGATGATGGCCACTTTCTTCTGGTAGTTCATGTGGTGTCTTTGCTAGATGGGATCATTGTCTGGGGACTGGCTCTCTTCTGGTCTCATCATATGGTGTCTTCAGCAGTAAGGTCTTATCATTTACTTCTGGTGAGTAATCCAGTGCTCTGAGTGAAGTCTGTCTTGTTTGTTTTGTGAGATCTAGTAGGTCTCTGATCAACAACTCATTGTGGACGTAAACCACATCCTGGTACAGAGAATTACAGGCCAGCACCAAGGGAAAAGAAAGAAGAAAAATACAGACAAGAAAGAGAAACAGGAGGAATTTAATGTTAGGTTTCGTCTCACTCTTTCCAGGGCCCTGTGACTAAGGTGCTTCCCATAATGTCTTCTTGATTGTTCCACCTTCTAGTATAACTTCCAGGATATAGAATTCTATGGTATCAGTTTCATTTTGGGTTTAGTTTTGTATCCCCTGTACCCTCCCCCCTCCCCTGTCCCCACACCATTCCCTCCATATTGTCCAAGCCTCGAGATGCCATTCAGGTAAGTCAGCAACTCAGGTTGATCCCGGTTAGGAACCGCAGATGAGTGACACCATGTGACAATTGTCTTTTTGGAACTGTGTGAGTTCACATAGAATGATCTGTTCCAAGTGTGATCACTTTTTCTCCAAATTTCATTATGTCATATTTTCTTACTGATGAGTAGAATTCCATCATGTATATACACTACATCTTGGTTATCCAAGATGATGGACACCTGGGTTGATTCCAGTTCTTAGCTATTATGCTTTGAGCAGCTATCAACATGGTTGAGCAAATATCTCTGAGCTAATGTGGAGCTTTTTGGGTTCATGCCCAATAAGGGAATAACAGGGTCTGTCAGTAACTCTGTATTCATCCTTTCTATAGTAGTTGTACCAACTTACATTTCTACCAACAGTGAATGAGTGTTCCTATTTCTCCACATACTCACCAACATTTGTTTTCATTTGATTTTCTTAATGTGTGCTATCTTTACTGGAGTAAGGTGGAATCTCAGAGTTGCTTTAATTTGCATTTACCTAATGGTTAGGGATGTTGAACATTTTCTTAAGTGTGTGTTAGCCATTTGTAATTCTTCCTCTGAGAACTCTCTGTTCAGTTCTCTGCCCCACTTTTGGAATGGCTTGTTTGATTTGTTTGTAGTATAGTTTTTTGAGTTCTTTGTAGGTTCTAGATATCAGTGGTATAGCTGGCAAAGATTTTCTCCCATTCAGTGGGTAATCTATTGGCTCTGCTTATGGTATGTTTGTCTGTGCAAAAGCTTTTTAACCTCATGAGATCCTATTGGTTGAGTACTTGTTTAATTGCCTGGGCTACTGGAGTTTTGTTCAGAAAGTCTTTTCCCAGTCCTATCATTAAGAGTTCCTTCTATTTTTCTTCCAGTAATTGAAGAAGTTAAGGTCTTATATTGAGGTCTTTAATCAATTTGGACTTAATTTTTGTATATGGTGAAATTAATGGGTCTAATATCATTTTTCTATATATGGTCATCCAATTTGTCTGACACCATTGTTGATGCTGTCTTTTCTCTAGTCTACATTATTGGCACCTTTGTCAAATATAAAACAGTTGTAGTTACTTGACATAGTGTCTGGGTTTTCAGTTCTGTTCCATTGCTCTATGTTTCTATTTTTATTCCAGCATCATGTTTCTTTTGTTGTTGTTGTTGTTGCTTGTTTGCTATGGCTTTGTAATATACAGTTAGGTTAGATATGTTGATCCCACCATCATCAGTGGGTTTTTTGTTTTTGCGGAGGATATGTTTGGATATCTGAGACCCTCTACCATTCCATGTGAATTTTGAGATCATTTTTTTTCAATTTCTGTGAAGAATGATGCTGGTATTTTTATTGGTATTGCATTAAATCTGTCTATTTATTTTGGCAAAATTGCTATTTTCATGATATTAATTCTACCTATCCAGGAGCATGGGGAATTTTTCCATCTTCTCAAATCCTCCTTGATTTCTTTCTTAAGTTTTTATGTTTTCATTATATATGTCTTCAACATCCTTGGTTAGTGTTATTCCAAGGAATTTAACTTTTGTTTTTGCTATTGAAATGGGACAGCCTCACTGATTTCTTTCTCTGTATATTTGTCCTTTGTATATAGAAAAAGTACTGGTTTTTGTGCATTGATTTTGTATCTTAGCAGTTTTCTGAAGGAATTTATCACCATCAGAAGTTTTGAGACAGAGACTTTTGGGTCACTTACATATAGAATAATGTCATCTGCAAATAGGGCTAACTTGACCCCTTCCTTTCCAATTTGAATCCCTTTTATTTCTTTCTCCTGTCTTATTGCTTGGGCAGGACTTCTAGTACTATGTTGAAGAGCAGTAGTGAGAGTGGGCACCCCTGTCTTGTTCCCAATGTCAGTGGGAACTCCTTGATTCTTTCCCCATTAGGTACTATTTGTACATTAGGAGCTTTACATATAACCTTTATTGTGTTGAGATATAAACCTTCTGTGCCTATTCCTTGTAGTGTTTTGATAGTAAAGTGGTATTGTATTTTGTCAAAGGCCTTCTCTGCATCAAATGAAATGATCACATGGTTCTTTTGGCTAAGATTATTTATGTGGTGTATTATGTTGTCTGATTTCCATATGTTAAATCATTTATGCACCTCCAGGATGAAGTCTACTTGATCAATGTGGATAATGCTTTTGATGTATTGTTGAATTTGGTTTGGAAGGATTTTGTTCAGGATCTTTGCATCTAAGTTCATTAGGGATATAGGCCTATAGTTTTCTTTCCTTGTTGTATCTCTGATTGACTTTGGTATTATGGTGATGCTAACTTTGTAAAAGGAGTCAGAGAGGATTCCTTGTTCTCAGATTATGTGAAAAAGTTTGAGAAAAATTGTTTTCAGTTCTGCAACGAAGGTTAGTTAGAACTCAGCTGAGAAGCCATCTGGTCCTGGACTTTTCTTTTTAGGGATTTTTTTAAATTACCTTATCGATCTTCATGTATGTGATAGGTTTGTTTAAGAGATTAATCTATTCTGAGTTCAGATTTGGTAGGTGGTAAATATCTAAGATTTCATCCATTTCTTCTAGATTATTCAATTTTATGGAGTAGAAGTTTTGGAAGTATGCCTTGATGATTCTTCCAATTTCATTAATGTCAGTTGTGATCTCTCCTTTTTTCATTCCTGATTTCGATAATTTGATACTTTTCTTATATTTTTTTTCTTGATCAAATTGGCCAGGTGTTTGTCAATCTCCCTCTCTCTCTCTCTCTCTTTTTTTTTTTCAAAGAACCAGCTCTTTGTTTCATTGATTTTTTTAAAATAGGTTTCTTAGTTTCCAATTCATTAATTTCTACTCGAATTTTGATTATTTATTTTGTTCTAGAGCTATTTGGGTTGGATTCTTCTTTTTTTTTTCCAGTGCATTAAGTGCATTAAGCAGGTTATTAATTTTGCATCTCTCTGTCTTTGTAATGAAGGCACTTAGGGCTATAAAATTTTCCCTTAGGACTGCCTTTACTGTTTCTCATAAGTTTTGGTAGGTGACGTTTAATTATCATTCAATTCTAGGAATTTCAAAATTTCTTTTTTGATTTCTTTCCCAACACATTCAATGTTTAAAAGTGTGTTGCTTACCATCCAGCAGCTGTTGGAGTTGTTGATTTGTCTTTTGCTGTTAATTTCTAGCTTTAAAGCATTTTGATCTGACATTACACAGGAGGTTACTTCAGTTTTCTTAACTATGAAGGCATGCTTTATAGCCTAATATATAGTCAATTTTGGAGAAAGTTTCCTGGGCTGTTGAGAATGTGTATTCTGTAGAGTTGGGGTGGATAGTTCTTTAGTTATCCATTAGGTCTAGTTGACCTATGATGTTGTTGAGGTCTGTATTTCCTTGTTGATTTTCTGCTTGGATGATCTATTGATGATAGTGGAGTATTGAGATCTCCAGCTATGATGGTGTTGGTGTTTATTTCTGTCTTTTTTTTTAATTTTTATTAGCATTTTCCATGATTATAAAAAAAATCTCATGGTAATTCCCTCCCTCTCCCCCCACACTTCCCCCTTTGAAATTCCATTCTCTATCATATTACCTCCCCATCACAATCATTGTACTTACATATATAAAATATCAACCTCTTAAGTACCCTCCTCCCTTCCTTTCTCTTTCCTTTACGTCTCCTTTTTAACTTACTGGACTCTGCTACTAAGTATTTTCATTCTCACGCAGAAGCCCAATTTTCTGTAGCTAGGATCCACATATGGGAGAAAGCATGTGGTGCTTGGCTTTCTGGGCCTGGTTTACCTCACTTAGTGTAATCCTTTCCAGGTCCATCCATTTTTCTGCAAATTTCATAACATCACTTTTCTTTACTGCTGAGTAGAACTCCATTGTATAAATGTGCCACATCTTCGTTATCTACTCATAAGTTGAGGGACATCTAGGCTGGTTCCATTTCCCAGCTATTATAAATTGAGCAGCAATTAATATGGTTGAGCATGTACTTCTAAGGAAATGAGATGAGTCCTTCGGATATATGCCTAGGAATGCTATAGCTGGGTCATATGGTAGATCAATCTTTTTTTTTTCTTTTTTTTAAAATTTTTATTAACATTTTCCATGATTATAAAATATATCCCATGGTAATTCCCTCCCTCCCCACCCCCACACTTTCCCATTTGAAATTCCATTCTCCATCATATTACATTGTATTATATTATCATTGTAATTATATATATACAATATCAACCTATTAAGTATCCTCCTCCCTTCCTTTCTCTACCCTTTATGTCTCCTTTTCAACTTACTGGTCTCTGCTACTAAGTATTTTCATTCTCACGCAGAAGCCCAGTCATCTGTACCTAGGATCCACATATGAGAGAGAACATGTAGTGCTTGGCTTTCTGGGCCTGGGTTACCTCACTTAGTATAATCCTTTCCAGGTCCATCCATTTTTCTGCAAATTTCATAACTTCATTTTTCTTTACCGCTGAGTAGAACTCCATTGTATAAATGTGCCACATCTTCATTATCCACTCATCTGTTGAGGGACATCTAGGCTGGTTCCATTTCCCAGCTATTATAAATTGAGCAGCAATAAACATGGTTGAGCATGTACTTCTAAGGAAATGAGATGAGTCCTTTGGATATATGCCTAGGAGTGCTATAGCTGGGTCATACGGTAGATCAATCTCTAGCTGTTTTAGGAACCTCCACCCTGTTTTCCACAATGGCTGGACCAGATTGCATTCCCACCAGCAGTGCAGAAGGGTTCCTTTTTTTCCACATCCCCACCAACATTTATGATCATTTGTTTTCATGATGGTGGCCAATCTGACAGGAGTGAGATGGAATCTCAATGTAGTTTTAATCTGCATTTCCCTGATGACTAGTGACGTAGAACATTTTTTTAGATGCTTATATGCCATTCGTATTTCTTCCTTTGAGAACTCTATTTAGCTCCATAGCCCATTTTTTGATTGGCTTGTTTGATTCCTTATTATTTAACTTTTTGAGTTCTTTGTATATCCTAGATATTAATCCTCTATCAGATATATAGCTGGCGAAGATTTTTTCCCATTCTGTAGGTTGCCTCTTTGCTTTTTTCACTGTGTCCTTTGCAGTGCAAAATCTTTGTAGTTTCATGAGGTCCCAGTGGTTAATCTGTGGTTTTATTGCCTGAGCAATTGGGGTTGTATTCAGAAAGTCTTTGCCAAGACCAAAATGTTGAAGAGTTTCCCCTACTTTTTCCTCTAGCAGTTTCAGAGTTTCAGGTCTGATGTTAAGGTCTTTAATCCATTTGGACTTAATTCTTGTGCATGGCGAGAAAAAAGAATATATTTTCATCCTTCTGCAGATATATATCCAGTTTTCAAAACACCATTTGCTGAAGAGGCTGTCTATTCTCCAATGAGTATTTTTGGTATTTTTATCGAATATCAGGTGGCTATAGCTACTTGGGCTTACATCTGGGTCCTCTATTCTGTTCCACTGATCTACATGTCTGTTTTTGTGCCAGTACCATGCTGTTTTTGTTACTATGGCTCTGTAGTATAGGTTAAAATCAGGTATGGTGATACCACCAGCCTCTTTTTTGTTGCTCAGCATTATTTTAGATATTCGAGGTTTTTTGTGATTCCAAATGAATTTTTGGATTGTTTTTTCTATTCCCATGAAGAAAGCCTTTGGAATTTTGATAGGGATTGCATTAAATGTGTAGATTGCTTTAGGTAAGATTGCCATTTTCACGATATTGATTCTTCCAATCCAGGAACAAGGGATGTTTCTCCACTTTCTAGTGTCTTCTGCAATTTCTCGCTTGAGTGTTTTAAAGTTCTCATTGTATAGATTCTTTACTTCCTTGGTTAGGTTTATTCCAAGGTACTTTATTTTTTTGATGCAATTGTGAATGGGAGTGATTCTCTGATTTCATCCTCTGTGTGTTTGTTGTTAGCATATATGAAGGCTACTGGTTTCTGTGTATTTATTTTGTATCCTGCTACATTGCTGTAGGTTTTGATCAGCTCTAACAGCTTGCTAGTAGAGTCTTTAGGGTCCTTTATGTATAGAATCATGTCATCTGCAAATAATGATAACTTGATCTCTTCCTTTCCAATTTGTATCCCTTTTATGTGTGTCTCTTGCCTTATTCCTATGGCTAAGACTTCCAAAACTATATTAAATAAAAGTGGGGACAGTGGACACCCTTGTCTTGTTCCTGATTTTAGTGGAAAAGCTTCCAGTTTTTCCCCATTTAGTAATATGTTGGCTGTAGGCTTGTCATAAATAGCCTTTATTATATTGAGATATGTTCCTTCTATTCCCAGTCTCTGTAGGACTTTTATCATGAAGGGATGTTGGATTTTGTCAAATGCTTTCTCTGCATCTAATAAGACGATCATGTGATTTTCGTCCTTCAACCCATTTATGTAATGTATTATATGTATAGATTTGTGTATGTTGACCCTTCCCTGCATCTCTGGGATAAAGCCTACTTGGTCAGGGTGAATGATCTTTTTGATATACTCTTGTTTTCTGTTTGCCAATATTTTGTTGAGAATTTTTGCGTCTATGTTCATGATGGAGATTGGTCTGTAATTTTCTTTTTTGTTCTATCTTTGCCTGGTTTTGGTATCAGGGTGATGCTGGCCTCATAGAAGGAGTTTGGTAGAATTCCTTCTTTTTCTATTTCCTGGAAAAGCTTAAGAAGCAATGGTGTTAGCTCTTCCTTAAAAGTCTGGTAAAATTCAGCAGTGAATCCATCCGGGCCTGGGCCTTTTTTAGTTGGGAGATTATTGATAACTGTTCACATCTCCATGTTTGTTATAGGTCTATTTAAGTGATTAATCTCATTTTGATTTAATTTAGGTAGGTCATATAGATCAAGGAAATCATCCATTTCTTTTAGATTTTCATACTTTGTGGAGTATATGCTTTTATAGTATGTCCCTATGATTTTTTGAATTTCTCTGGAATCTGTTGTGATGTTACCTTGTTCATCTCTGATTTTATTAATTTGTGTCTCTTCTCTCTTTCTTTTGGTCAGATTTGCTAAGGGTTTATCAATCTTGTTTATCCTTTCAAAGAACCAACTCTTTGTTTCATTAATTCTTTGGATTGTTCTTTTAGTTTCTATTTCATTAATTTCTGCCCTAATCTTTATTATTTCTTCCCATCTACTGATTTTTGGTTTGCCTTGTTCTTCTTTTTCCAAGGCTTTAAGGCGAAGCATTAGGTCATTTACTTGCGACCTTTCTAATTTCTTAATATAGGCACTTAAGGCTATAAATTTACCTCTTAGAACTGCCTTCATTGTGTCCCAGAGATTTTGGTATGTTGTGTTCTCATTATCATTTGACTCTATAAATTTTTTGATTTCCTTTTTGATTTCTTCATTGACCCACTCATCATTTAGTAGTGTATTGTTTAGTTTCCATGATTTTGTGTATGCTCTATAGCCTTTCTTGCTACTGATTTGTAGTTTAATTCCATTGTGGTCAGAATGCAAGGAATGATTTCAATTTTCCTGAATTTGTTAAGATTTGCTTTGTGTCCTAATATATGGTCTATTTTAGAGAATGTTCCATGTGCTGCTGAAAAGAATGTATATTCTGCAGCCTTTGGATGAAATGTCCTGTATATATCTGTTAGGTCCATTCCTTCTATGACCTCATTTAGTCCAGATGCCTCTCTGTTTATTCTTTCCCTGGATGACCTGTCAATTGATGAGAGTGGGGTGTTAAAGTCACCCACCACCACTGTGTTTGGTGTTATCTGTGACCTTAGTTCTAATAGTGTTTGTTTGATGAATTTGGGAGCCCCCATGTTAGGTGCATATATGTTTAGGATTGTAATGTCCTCCTGTTGGAGTGTGCCCTTAATCAATATAAAGTGACCTTCCTTATCTTTCTTGACTAACGTCGGACTAAAGTCTACCCTGTCTGATATTAGGATATCAACCCCTGCTTGTTTTCTAGGCCCATTTGCTTGAAACACCGTCTTCCAACCTTTCACCCTAAGATAATGTCTATCCTTTGTAGAAAGGTGAATTTCTTGGAGACAACAAATTGTAGGATCCTGCTTTTTGACCCAGTCTGCAAATCTATGTCTTTTCGTTGGGGCATTGAGACCGTTGATATTAAGAGATATTATTGAAAGGTGTGTATTTATGTTTGCCATTTTTGTGTGTGTGTGTGTGTTACTGGTTCTACCTGTGCTCTCTTCTGTTAACTGGTATTTGAGTATAGCTTGTTTTTTCTAGGTTCCTTATATGTGTGCTTTTCCTTTTGTTCAGCATGGAGGATTCTATCAAGTATTTTCTGTAGAGCTGGTTTTGTCTTCAAATACTCCTTTAACCTGCTTTTGTCATGGAATGTCTTTATTTCTCCATCTATTTGAATGGATAACTTTTCAGGATAAAGTAACCTTGGTTGACAGTTGTTATCTGTCAGAACTTGGAAAATATCACTCCAAGCCCTTCTGGCTTTAAAAGTTTGTGTTGAATAATCTGCTGTAATCCTGATGGGCTTGCTTTTGTAGGTAACTTGATTTTTCTCTCTAACTGCTTTCAATATTTTTTCTTTGATGTGTGTGTTTGGAAGTTTGATTATAATATGGCGAGGAGAGGTTCTTTCTGGGTTTTGTCTGGCTGGGGTTCTAAAGGCTTCCTGTATCTGTACTGGCACCTCTTTCCCAATTTGGGGGAAATTTTCCTTTATGATTTTGTTGAAGATGCCTACTATGCCTCTGGAGTGGAGTTCTTCTCCTTCTACTATGCCCTGAATTCTTATATTGGATCTTTTCATAGTGTCCCGAATATCTTGAAATTCCCACTCATACTTTTCTATAAGCTTGTCTTTCTCTTTGTTGGACTGCATTAGGTCTGCCACCTGGTCTTCTAGCTTAGATATTCTGTCCTCTCCCTCATCCATCCTACTGGTGAGATTTTCTACAGAGTTTTTTATTTCATTAACTGTGTTCTTCATTGCTAGTAATTCTGACTGGTTTTTCTTTATTATTTCTATTTCCCTATTTATGTCTTGTATTGCCTTCTTTATTTCATTAAATTGATGTCCTGCCTCTTCTTTGATTCCTTTGATTTCCTCTTTGATTTCTTCTTTGATTGTCTGTATGTGTTCTTTGACCTCTTTGAACATATTTATAATTATTCTTTTGAACTCTTTCTCAGGCATTTCCTCTAACTCTTTCTCACTGGAGGACATTTCTGATGCATTAATACTTTTAGGTGGATTTATATCGTCTTGCTTTTTAGTGTTTCTTGTGTTATAATGTATATATTTTTGCATCTTGGATTAAGTCAATGCTTGGATTTTCTAGCTAGCTGTGAATTCTTAGCTGTATCAATTGATTTGATGTAATATATTTTCAGGGTAGGACCTTAAGGTGTTAGGTGTGGCTCTTAAGACTCTCAGAGTTTCTACAAAGATGTTCTTAGGGGTTGAGTTTCCCTGCTATAGGAGTATTCAAGCAGGCTGAGTAGAATAAAATACAGGTAGATTCTAAAATTTAACTAAACACTGTACACATTCAATCAAAAACAGCCCCGAGTATGTATGCAAGAGTTGTTATTATAATGACCAGATCCTCTATCAACAAAGAGGTTTAGATTTCTGGTCTGTTGAGGGATCCAAGTCAGCTTGTGACCAAGTGAGACCCTTCCCTGGTGCAATCCCATTTACCTTGGGTGATTTTGGTCTCAGTCAAGTTGCTGCCTGGGTCGTCGGGCTGCTGTTCTGATTTCTGGAGCTGGGCACTTGCTTTTCCTGCGGGGCAAACTGAGCCGCTGCTGCTGCCTCTGCTGCTGTCGTAGCTACCACTGCTGGAGCCACCACTGCTGCTGAAGCTGCTGCTGCTGTGTCCACTGCCGCTGCTCCCCCTGAAGCTGCTGCTGCCGAGTCTGCCGCTGCTGCCACTCCTGGGCCTGCTGCGGCTGGGGCCGCTGTTACCGGTGCTGGAGCCACTGATGTTGCTGCCGAACTCTGCTCCTGCTTGGGTCCCGCTGTCAGCCCAAGTTGGCATGGCCGGGTCCTGGGCCGCTGCTGTGTTCGCTGGAGCTGGGCTCAGGCGGTGGGGGAGGGGAGGGAGCCGCGGCTGCTCTGGTTCTCTCACTGCTCCACGTGTTCTTTTACCTCGTGCTCTGCTCCTCCACTGTTCTCTGCCGCTCTCCCCTCACGTTTCCTGAGTTGTGGAGAGCGCGGTGTGAGGGGAAAATCCCGCACCTGGCTTTTCCTGCGGCTCAAGCCGAGTCTGGCAGCTTTCTGCAGCACCGTGGCTGCGGCGGTTGGCCGAGCTGCCGGAGCCGCTTTTCCCACCTGTGCGGGCTCTGGATGCTCTATAACTCTTCTACTTCTCCGCTGCCGCTTCAATTTCCTATACACCTCACTTTTTAGTAAAAGTGTGTATTTTGCTGAGTTTTTTTGGTCTTTTTTCCCCCCTAGGCTGCTTTGGCATGGTACCTACGCCACCATCTTAACCGGAAGTCAGATCAGCTATATCTGGTAGATCAATCTTTAGCTGTTTTAGGAATGTCCACACTGATTTCCACAATGGCTGGACCAGATTGCATTCCCACCAACAGTGTAAAAGGGTTCCTCTTTTTCCACATCCCCACCAACATTTATGATCATTTGTTTTCATGATGGTGGCCAATCTGACAGGAGTGAGATGGAACCTCAATGTAGTTTTAATCTGCATTTCCCTGATGACTAGTGATGTAGAACATTTTTTTAGATGCTTATATGCCATTCATATTTCTTCCTTTGAGAATGCTCTATTTAGTTCCATAGCCCATGTTTTGATTGGCTTGTTTGATTCCTTATTATTTAACTTTTTGAGTTCTTTGTATATCCTAGATATTAATCCTCTATCAGATATATAGCTGGCGAAGATTTTTTCCCATTCTGTAGGTTGCCTCTTTGATTTTTTCACTGTGTCCTTTGCTGTGCAAAATCTTTGTAGTTTCATGAGGTCCCAGTGATTAATCTGTGGTTTTATTGCCTGAGCAATTGTATTCAGAAAGTCTTTGCCAAGACCAAAATGTTGAAGAGTTTCCCCTACTTTTTCCTCTAGCAGTTTCAGAGTTTCAGGTCTGATGTTAAGGTCTTTAATCCATTTGGACTTAATTCTTGTGCATGGCGAGAGAGAAGAATCTATTTTCATCCTTCTACAGATATTTATCCAGTTTTCAAAACACCATTTGCTGAAGAGGCTGTCTCTTCTCCAATGAGTATTTTTGGCATTTTTATCGAATATCAGGTGGCTATAGCTACTTGGGCTTACATCTGGGTCCTCTATTCTGTTCCACTGATCTACATGTCTGTTTTTGTGCCAGTACCATGCTGTTTTTGTTATTATGGCTCTGTAGTATAGGTTAAAATCAGGTGTGGTGATACCACCAGCCTTATTTTTGTTCCTCAGTATTATTTTGATATTCGAGGTTTTTTGTGATTCCAAATGAATTTTTGGATTGTTTTTTCTATTTCCATGAAGAATGCTTTTGGAATTTTGATAGGGATTGGATTAAATGTGTAGATTGCTTTTGGTAAGATTGCCATTTTCACAAAATTGATTCTTCCAATCCAGGAATAGGGGATGTTTCTCCACTTTCTAGTGTCTTCTGCAATTTCTCACTTGAGTGTTTTAAAGTTCTCATTGTAGAGATTCTTTACTTCCTTGGTTCGGTTTATTCCAAAGTACCTTATTTTTTTTTTTTTTATGCAGTTGTGAATGGGAGTGATTCTCTGATTTCATCCTCTATGTGTTTGTTGTTAGCATATATGAAGGCTACTAATTTCTGTGTATTTATTTTGTATCCTGCTACATGGCTGTAGGTTTTGATCAGCTCTAACAGCTTGCTAGTAGAGTTTTTAGGGGCCTTTATGTATAGAATCATGTCATCTGCAAATAGTGATAACTTGATCTCTTCCTTTCCAATTTGTATCCCTTTTATGTGTGTCTCTTGCCTTGCTGCTATGGCTAAGTCTTCCAGAACTATATTAAATAAAAGTGGGGACAGTGGACACCCTTGTCTTGTTCCTGATTTTAGTGGAATAGCTTCCAGTTTTTCCCCATTTAGTAATATATGTTGGCTGTAGTCTTGTCATAAATAGCTTTTATTATATTGAGTTATGTTCCTTATATTATTTCCATTTTTTGTAGAGTAGATTTTGTTTTATAAACTGTGGTGTACCTGTGTTTGGCCCATATATATTTATGATTGTGATGTGCACATGTTGGATCATTCCCTTGATGAGTAAGAAGTGGACTTCTTTGTCCTTTTTTTTTTTTTTTTTTTTTTTTACTTTTGGTTTGAAGGCTACTTTATCACATATTAATATAGCTACACATGATTTTTTAAAATTTTCGTTTGCTTGGGATATTTTCCACCCTTTCACCCTGAGGAGGTGTCTATCTTTGGTGGTGAGGTGGGTTTCTTGAAGACAGGAGACAGAAGGTTCCAGTTTTGACCCAACTTGATTATCTGTATCTTTTGATGGGTGAGTTAAGACTATAATATTTAAGGTTATTACTGTGAGGTTTGAATTAATTCCTGCCATGAATAGGTGTTTTATGGGGTTTGGTGCTTTCTTTTGCTTTGTACTATGTTGGGCTAAGTTATTTTGGTTATTGTGATCTTGTTGGCTCTTGAGATTGGTTGTTTGACTTTTCTATGTGGAGTATTCCCTCAAGTGTTCTCTGTATGTTTGGCTTTGTGTTCATGTAATCATAGAGGTGACTATTTTTTATGGAAAGTTTTTCTTTTACCATCTATTATTGGGGATACTTTTGCAGGGTAGAGTAGTTTGGGTTGAAAGCCATAGTTTTGGGGCTTTGAAGTGTTCTATTCCAGGCCCTTCTGGCTTTCATGTTTTACATTGGGAAATGTGATGTAATTCTGATGGGATTGCCTTTGTAAGTTGTGAGTTGTTTCTCTCTTGCTGTTTTTAACATTCTCTCTTTTTTGTAGTTAAGAGTTTTAAATATGATGTATCTTGCAGAGTTTCTTCTTTGGTCCTATCTGTTTGGTGTTCTGTAGGCTTCAGGTATCTGGATGGAGACCTCTTGCGAGATTCAGAAAAAGTTTTTCAATAATTTTGTTGATGCTCTTTATGCCTCTGGCTTGGATTTCCTCTCCTGGTATATCCATGATCTGGATGTTTGGTCATTTTAGGGTATTCCACAGTTCCTTCATATTCTTTACCCTTGATTTTTTGAACTCAGCAAAGTTTTTGGCCTTCTGATCAATTTTTTCTGTCTTTTCCTCCTCATCAGAGGTTCTGTCTTCCACATGAGTAACTCTGTCGGTGAGGTGTTGTAGAGAGGTTTTTATTATTTCTATTTGATTGTTTTTTCTGTTGTGTCATTTTGTATCATATCCATCTCTCTTTTGAGGGATGATTTCAATTCAAGTTCTGATTTTCTTAGTGCTTCCTAGAATTCATTCTTGCATTTGGTCACTTCTTCATTAAGCTTAAGCAACTAATTGTAGAGATCTTCTATTTCTTGACTCACCTTCAATTTATTCACATCTGTTTGGAGGGTTCTAATATTTTCTTCAATCAAGTAAAAACTAAAAAGCTGAATGCTCTAGGAGATGATTCTATTCAACTTCCGTGATACAATTGTTGGTTCTTTAATGGTTTGCTTCCAGTACAGCCTTTTTTTTTTTTTTTTTTTTTTTTTTTTTTTTATGATCAGTCTTAATGGATGTTGTGTTTTCACTTTAGGAATGAATTTCTGTTGGTTTCGTTATGATGTCATTGGAGGCTTCCATTGAAGGACTAGCCATCTTTGATGGATATCTCTCAGTTTTCTGACTTTCATTGGCTTTTTTGCATTGTTATCTACCTATTTTAGGAAGACTATTTTATTGAGGAGGAAGCAAGTTTTTGTCTTTTGGACCTACACACTCTGACTCACATTAACAGGGATGTTGGTACCCAGTGGCCAGTCAGGATACCAGAGCAAAAGTCCTGATTCCACAACTCTCATAGGAACCAGGGCCCCCTAAACAAGGTGCAATGGGATGTATCAGGACCAGAGGATTGGGAGGAGCCAGGGAACAGGGATGTGGCCCGCTTACTCAGTGAAGTGCCTGCTCACACACAGTCCATCCCAGTGAACCCAGACCAGGGAGCTGGGAGGGGATAGGAGGCAGGGTTCTAGCCTACTCACTTCATAACACTGTGTCAACTTGGATACAAA
Source organism: Jaculus jaculus (assembly GCF_020740685.1). Classification (NCBI taxonomy): domain Eukaryota; kingdom Metazoa; phylum Chordata; class Mammalia; order Rodentia; family Dipodidae; genus Jaculus; species Jaculus jaculus. The sequence goes on along the minus strand of NC_059104.1, from coordinate 19,878,467 downwards.
CTGGGACAGGAAACCCAGACCAGGGAACTGGGCTGGCTAGGTTTTCAATTAAGTATTGTAGGCATGAAATAAAAATTTTAGTAGCCTTTCAGATGAACAGGTTTAAAGCAGGTCGTCAAGCTGACTGAGCACACCCCGAGTCAGCTCTTTCTTCAGAATCTTGCTTTCTCTTCATAGTTGCCAGGTTTTTGTTTGTTTGCTTGTTTGTTTGTTTAATATACCAACTGTTAGGCAATCTCTTGGGAAAATACATTTTATATCTGACACTGGGGCTTCTGTGTTCATTACATTCTACAGCTGTATTCTGAAGATGGTTGACTCAAGTGTATGGCTTTCTGTTAATTTTATATTATTCCAATCAAAATCAAGTGAAATGTTATCATGGCTTTCTAGCATTCAGGCTCTTGCTTTTCTGTCAGAATATTGTTAATGCAAAATTTGATCACATTTATTTAAGTATGTTTCCAAGACACTCAAAATGAGGCTTTTGACTGACTGTTACCTTCATGGGAAATAGAATAAGGTAGATATTTGAGTAAAGATTTGTAAAATAAGAACTAGGTTAGACAAAGCTGAACCGCATTTGATTTTTGGTCTTGCTGGGTTAATATGTGTTAGACATGTCTAAGAAGGCATTGCATATACAGAACTTTCTTTTGTTAATTTTTATTATTATGTATTTATTAGCAAGCAAAGAGAGTGAGGACAGTTACAGACAGAGAAAATGGGCATTCCAGGGCCTCCAGCTGCTGCAAATGAACTCCAGATGCATGTGCCACTTTGTGCATCTGGCTTTATGTGGGTACTGGGGAACTGAACTCATGCTGATAGTCTTTGCAGACAAGTGTCTTAACTGCTGAGCCATCTCTCCAGCCCAATAGAACTTCCTTAAGCTCCATAACAAAGGTGTCTGTTTTCTTAAAATCAGTTTGTCAGTGCTATCACTGAAGCAGGGATTCCTCCTCCTCAACAGAATCAAGTCCAAATAAGAACATGTTAGATTCAAGGTTTGCTATAGCAGCTTTGAGAGACATTTGAGTCTTATTTTCTGCTAATTTTATATCTGCATCCTTTCCTCAAACAAATTTTCCCTCCTCAACTTGTGCACTTCCCATTCTACATCTTTCTCTTATTCTTGTTTTTACAGTCAGCCTTTGCACCCCCATGTTGAGTTCTTCTTTTGAGAAACCCAACCCATGTATTAGGAATAAGTTACCCTCCTCTATTGAGAAACATTGATATGTCCCTCTTCTTACATATGACTGTGTTTGGTAATCATCCCATTGTTTTTTCTCACAGAAGGAACAATCCTATTACAATGGGATATTTACTACATAGCCTACAATGAGTTAAGTATTTATTCTTATTATTATTTTATTTAATAAATTTAGTTTTTCAAGGAGAAAATTTAAATAGAGTAATTGTCTTAGGTTAAAAAGTACTTAGACATATGTAACTAATGAAATATGTGCTATTTTAGTTACTAGCTGAGAAATCTGTGATTTGCAGTTACATGTACTTATTGTTAAAACATCAATCTGTTAAGACATTCCATCACACATAATTTTTATTTTAATTTTAGTGATTAATGTATTCTAACACATATAATATTGATTTTTTTACTTGTTTTGACTTTTTCCAGAATATTATCATGGTGCTCAAGTTGACCACAAATTAATTCTCCTGCTTCTACTTCTTCTTCCTGCTTCTTGGGATTACAGCATCACACACAGTTGGTTTTATCATAGAAATTGTATTTAGAAGTCCACTTCACTGGACTACAAGCCTTATGAAGTCAGACTGTGAATCTCAGTAGTTATATATAACTATCAGTGAGTTCCATGGCTTCCTAAATTTATGTTAATTTGAACTGATTAAAATTCTGTTCTCTTAGCCACCCATCTAACATTCTGATGCTCAATAGTCCATCTTCTTTCAAATTAATCTCATGTAAATCTGGGAACAAGATGAAATTTAGTACATATGATATAATATGTCTGTCTTCCCAAATGCCTGTGATGTTCTTCTTTGAGATTCTCTTGCTAACTCCAAAACAGGCTTTAAGACTGAAAGATTAGGTACCAGGACTTTAATCCCAGCACTGAGAAGGCAGCAGAAAAGACAGGAGAATTCCTATGGTTTATTGGATAAGCAATATATCTAGTCTGATGTTGAACTGAAAGATTTATATAGATATTGTATTGAAAATTAAGATAATAACTGATAAAGAAACCCATTGTCTTGCATTAAAAATCAAGGGGATAGCAACTGAAGAAGACACCCCGTGTCTATTTTGGGCTCCTCATGTGTGCACACACAGGTGTATCTACTCACATAAAATCATGCATAGGTAAACCCACACCTATCAAGAAAATACCCAAAAGGTTAGTAAGTAGTTTAAAATGTGGCAATATGTCACAATAATCTCCCATAGTCTATGCCAGCACACAGAAACAATGAGATTTTATAGGTTGATACTGGCATGAGAAAAGTCAGATGTTGAAAGGGAGGTCACCATCAACCCAGGGGCAGAATTTTTTAAATACTTAATTGAAAACATTTTTTTTTTTCATATATGTGCCTTGCTCCTGGAGCAGAAGTTAATCCCTCTAATGAAGAGGTTAAGTATCCAGCAAGGCTCAAAACTATGTTTCTTTCGTCTGAAAAGGCATGACCCTAGGGAGATAAGGTTTGCACAGTGCTGTCTAAATTACCATCTTCAGAGTAGCATTTGCTTCTAAATACATCCTTTAATGTAATTGCATTCTGTTACTGGTGGTGAGAGCCAGACAGTCACTGAAAATTAGAATACTTTTCTTTATTCTTTAAAAAAATGTGTGTCTTCCAAGATAAAAGTTGGGATTTAAGTTTTTCTTCAAAGCTAGCTGCTGAATGAGGTACATTTACTCTGGGACAAACAGTGACCCACTTTTGACCAAGAAACACTAAAAGTGTCATCAAAATGATTTAGAATATTCAAGGTTCATCCTATCATATCTTTTTATTGTGGAAAGAATGATTATGGGGATTCCTTTTATTCCATTCAAAGGCAGATAGAAGCCAGAAGTTCTCAATTCTGTCAAATTTCAGTGGATATGGGTCTCACCCCAATTTGGGTGGGAGATTGACCATAGCATACCCAGTATTCTAACAGGCTCTTAGCTGCAGAATGTTTTCTGAAACATTCCAAGAACTGAGTTAAAATCTGCTGTTATTGTTTTTGATTTACATAATGATGTTGACATAGAAGAACACTATATCCTTTGGGCAGATCTTTACTATCTCAAAGTATATTTTCTATAATAATTCCACTCTGACTCTGTGGTTCTATATCAAGTAAAAACACAAGAGTTTCTCTTAATCCCATAAAGCAGGATTAATACTAACCTGGAACATTTTTATCACTTCTCACAGGATTTACTGCCCCATAGGAATGTTTCTGATGCATTTTCTTTCTTCAAATTCACATTCCAAAGTTTTTCTCCCTCCCATGTAAGGCCATTTTAATATATTACTACAAAAACAAGAGTATAAGGCTGGGGATATGCTTCAGTGAGTAAGAACACTGTCTGGATAAGCATGAGGTGAGAACCCATGACCATGAATTTGATCCCTAGAACCTATATAATAGATGGTCCAAAAAAAAAAAAAAAGCCTTGCATAGATCTACCTGTAAAAAACTTTGGCAAAAGTAGTCTCACTAGATGGGCAGGAGCAAAAAGAAATACATATTTATCACCACAATACATTTTTTCCCCAGAAACATAGCCTGTCTTACAGAACTTTCTAACAAATGTGTATCTGTTTGTTTTGTTTTCCTTAAAGCATAGAATTCACTTTACCCCATAAAGGGATGCTCTCAGCATGTTCATTGTCTAGTGGAAATATAAAACAAATGTTAACCTCATCGTTTAGGACTTTATTCCAGTATCTCATATATTACCATAGATACCTTTGTTGAGATTACCTCAGGTTCTCAGAAAACAAACAGATGGTAGCTTGCTGGAGCATGGGACTCCATTGATGCCAGAGTCAGTCAGATTCCCTAACAAATCCTTAGGGGCATGTACTGAGCATCCTGGGGATGGATTCCATTGTGTCTGTGCTGTTTTCCAAGCTAGTAGTCCATTCTTCTCTGCCTACCACTGGGTCTCTCAGAATGATGCAAATCTAACCACACGGAGGCATCTGTTTTTCTTGGAGCTGGTGACTTACAAACACACTGGTTGTGAGTTGTACTGCTGTGTTTCATTAAGCAGAAGAAATCCACTCTGGTTTATTTGTTATTAAAGTTTTTACCCAAAAGAAGTTTTGTTTTTAAATATTTTATGTTTTATTTATTGATGAGAGAGAGAATGGTCATGCTAGGGCCTCCAGCTACTGCAAACAAACTCCAGATGCATGTGCCACCTTGTGCATCTGGCTTATGTGGGACTTGGAGCCAAAAGAAGTTTTTATAATGGAAAAAAAAAACATTGTATCTTATATTTTGTGGCTGAAATTACAAATATTTGAGCATCATAACATTTCTATGCCTACAATACTTACAAATATAAAGTTAGTTCAAAAATTGTATGTAAAGGTGCACTCCTGCTTGTTAACTCTTCCAAAATATTTTCATCCTAATATAATTACTTTGCTTAACCTCGTGTTGTTTTGTTCATGGAGAAAAGTATTACAACTATTGTTTTTGTTTTCAAAATGTTCAAAATAATTTGGAAAATAAAGGTCTGTTTGCAGTATATAGCTGATAATTCGTCATGTTTTTATAGAAGAACAATCTGGAGATCAGAAAGTGGGCCAGAAAGTTAAAATCTATGGCACAATGTTGAAATCTCCACAGGTAAATGCCTTTATATTGATCTTTTATCTGGGCCTGAAGAGCTGTCATGATGATCTATTGACTTAAGTGACTAGAGATGAAGGGCACAGATTCTTTCTTCCATATTGTGTTTCTCCACACAAGATCTTACAAAACTGCAGCACCATTCTTCTAATGTGAAAGGCACATTAGAAGAGAGAAAATGTATTTTCCGGGATTTGCTATACAGACACAATGGGTTCAATTTCTGACTTCATTTATGAATGCAATGTGGGTTTTTGAACAATGATTAAGGCAAACAAATATAAGTGAAAGTGAGAAAATAAGCCAAAAGCCAGAAAATAGCCATATATTACAGGATTTCAGAATTTTGTTAAATCTGGAAGTCCAAAGCTGAATACATTTCATTTTCCTGTGGATTGATTGAGAGAATGAAAAATTAGCCATAGATACCTCAATTTGGACTACCTTATTGCCTAGAAATATGATACTGACTTGAGAGATATTTTATGAGCTAAACATTTCTAAGGCCTTTTCATGTACAGTAGGAATTTTTAAAGACTTTTAGAGCAAGTTTATTTTACCTGGAATTTTCTACAGCTTAGGGTTCAGGAATTTCTTTTTTAAAATATTTTATTTATTTGACAGAGAAAGAGGGATAGAGAAAGACAGAGAGAATGAATGCACCAGAGCCTCCAGCCACTGCAAACGAATTCCAGATGTGTGCACCTCCTTGTGCTTCTTGCTAACGTGGGTCCTGGGGAATCGAACCTGGGTCCTTTGGCTTTGCAGGCAAATGTCTTCACCACTAAGCCATCCCTCCAACCCAGGGTTCAGGAATTTCTGCTGAGCATTTTTATCCTTTGAGCTAAGTGCTCTAGTATTATTGTGTCTCAGAGTGAGTATGAAGGCCATTGCCTCCAGGCCAGTGGTCAATGAGCTTCCTGTACCCAGAAGTTCTGAGACAGAAATGGAAGATAAAATGACCTCATTTTTTCTTTGAAACTTACCCTGTTCCTTCCCCATATATTATATCTATACATTCACTCTACACCTAATTATTATTCTGCCTTTAATAAATTTCACAGATGTAGGCATTATGATGTTTACATAAAAGTTACATACTTACATATTGGTTATGGATTTGCTGACAGAAAATTAACATCATTAAAGTCTATGCAATCTTTATTCGAGTTTTCTGAACAGTAGTGTCATTTCTTTTCAGATTTTATGAATATATAAGGCACATTTGTTGTTACAGGTGACCCCTTTAACTAATATTAAATAAAACTATTTTTATAATTCACATGATTCAATATTAAGAGTTAAGTAAAACTATATATGTATAAGAAAAATATCTGCTTCTACTTCTTGGCTTTCTAATAGTGCCTATCAATAAATATTTGTGGATTGATTAAGTGAATGATAAAAAGATCAGACATAGAAGTTCTAGGGAGGAATGCCATCATGCACAAGAGACATTTATGGCCTTTCTGGCTAGGGAGGTAACTTGGTGGCTGAGTGCTTGCTGAATAAGCATAAGGAACTACCTTGAATGCCCTGCACCTATATTAAATGCTTGGCATTGCTGCACATCCTTAGGGATGCAGAGACAGGAGGATTGCTGGGATTCAATGGATAAGCTTCTGATTTGGGGAGAGACTGAACTCTGCCTCAGGGAAGCATTGCAAAAAAGCCATTACGGAGGACACCTGACATTTTCTTTTTTTTTTTTAAATATATCTTTTTAATTATTTGTTTATTTATTTGAGAGCGACAGACACACAGAGAAAGACAGATAGAGGAAGAGAGAGAGAATGGGCGCTCCAGGGCTTTCAGCCTCTGCAAATGAACTCCAGACGCATGCGCTCCCTTGTGCATCTGGCTAACGTGGGACCTGGGGAACCGAGCCTCGAACCAGGGTCCTTAGGCTTCACAGGCAAGCGCTTAACCACTAAGCCATCTCTCCAGCCCTGACATTTTCTGAAGTTCACCTACTGCTTCATGGCCTCACCTTGTCCTTGCTTTTTCTCCTCAGCATGTACTTATATGAGGCCTTTATTTTACATAGTAAATTCCCCCAAGGTTTCTATTTTATCCAGTTCCCTAGTATCCAGAGTCAGATGCTGACTAGAACCTTGATATCTGTTTCTTGAGCAAAAGAAATATATAATGACGCTACCAAAGCCAGTTTCTGTAATTTGATTTTCAATAGATATAATTTATATTTACAGTTTTTTGGTACATCTCATTGGTATAGCAAGGAAATTTACCTATTCACCTCTACTTCTTCCTTCATTGTGATAAAATTGAAAACTAAGACTCATGCATATTTAAGGTATACCTACTTATGTTTGAATATGTATATATACCAATATATATATATATATATATATATATATATATATATATATATATATATGATATATATATTCTACACAGAATTCAGAGGTAAAAATTTGGCCTCAACCTTTAATTTGAGAGTAGATTTAATTCTTCAAAATCTTTGCTTACTATCTTTCAAATACTAGTATATGGTATATATACATATATATATATATATATATATATATAGAGAGAGAGAGAGAGAGAGAGAGAGAGAGATCCATACATATACACAAAAGTAATAACCATACTCAAGCTGTTAAGCTAATATTTTGACAATATAACTTACTACTTTATACTTATTCATGTATGTGTTATTAAGAAAATTTGAAATCTTACTTCTGCTGGGATGACGGACAGCAGTTCAAGCACTTGCTTACTAATCCTTCTCAGCACCCACATTAAAGCTAGACACAAAGTGGCACATACGTCTGTGCTCTCAACCTGTCTATAAAAATGGGAGGCAGAGCCTGGCATTCAGTTGCAGCAGCAAAACAGCCTGTCTTAAAGGTGGAGTAGAAGAAGATCTCAGACCTTTACATTGACCTCTAACCTCCACATGTGTGTGGCATGCACACACTTAAACACACACATAAATACAAAAAATCTATCTTAGCAAATTACAAGTATATGATACAGTAGATCACAACTATATGCTAACACTTAGATCTTCAGGAAGGTATTTTCTTTTGTAAAAGTATTTTTGTTACTGTGATTTTTTTTCTTTTTTTCTTTTCTTTTTTTGCGGCCTCTTATTGTAGCCCAGGCTGACTTGGAATTTACTTTATAGCCAAAGCTGGGTTTGAACGCATGGCAGTCCTCCTACCTCAGATTCCAGAGTGCTGGGATTAAAGACATGCAGCACCATGCCCATGGAAGCTTAGTATTTACATTTGTGTATTGATTTGTTCTTTTTAATAAAGATTAAGTATTTACATGGTTAAAAGTCCATACCATTTCTACACAGAATTCAGAGGTAAAAATTTGGCCTCAACCTTTAATTTGAGAGTAGATTTAATTCTTCAAAATCTTTGCTTACTATCTTTCAAATACTAGTCATTTTATCATTCAGTCTGTTGTAAACCGTCCATCAGGTCTCTAACAAAAGAACGATGACACAAAAAGATGGAAATCTATACTATGAACAGGTCTTATATCAACTCTTTCTGATTAATTCTCCTTTTTGTTCCCAATGCCTAACTCATCCTGACTGAATCAATCAAAAAGCTATTACTTTTGTACTTGGAAGTGCTGCTTTCAAAATCAATAAAAACACAGCTCATTTTTAATATGCAATATGTTACAAGAATAAAAATTCCCATTTTCTTGTGTTGAAAATTTAAGAAAAATGGCACAGGGGTTGGAAAATTCTGTATATATGTATGCATGTAAAATTCATAGTGGACTTTATCTTTCAACTCATGAGTTTTATCATGATTAACGTGTGTATAATGATTGTGTGTGGAGTTAAATAAATTCAAAGACAATAGTGAATTGTTACTGCATGGTGAATTACTGCTCAAGTCCTGTGTCTAATCATAGGTGCTGAATGAAGAGGATTCTTTAACAAAGGTCTGAACACAATTCATTGCTCCATTTTAAAATGAGATAATCCATCTAAACTTCAAGTAGAAGATGTGTTCAAGTTATTCACAGAGATGCTAAAAACATCTACCTGTTTAATTGCCAAATACATATCACTCACTAAATGGGAAAGAGTAGAAGTTCTGACTTCTGTTTGAGAATGATTAATGACATTGAACATAGATATGAAGAAATATCTGTTTTACAACATGCTTTAGTCAACATTCCTCTGCACAATTATGCATGCTTCTAATGTTTAACTCAATACTACAATTAACATCAATGTAAGATTTGCTTACACTTCTTTTCATTTGAAAATATATAATGCTAGTAGCAGGTGTATAATTTTGCATGAAAACAAGCTATTTTTATTAACACAAAGCCTTGACGTCATATTAAATCTGTCCAATGAGTTCTATTTGGGGTTCCTTATTATTTTAGCTAAAATTCGTTGTTTCACTTCAGTCCTTTTACTCATAATCCATGAACTTTCAGTATTCTTTCTTTGAATGTCGTCATGTGGTTATGGAAGAGTAATTTTCTGTCATTAAAAGTTGACAGCTTGCAGTGTGGCATGGACTTCTTTATAAGATAGAATTGGGTTTGGAACATGGGTGATGGATGAATTTTTACCTCCTGATGGATGGCTGTTCATTTTGTGAATGGCATTTCATCTATCAACTATTTTTGATATGGTTGATCAGAAGATGTTGCTGACTCAATTTGGGAGGATTAGCTGAAGTGAAAGTGATTCTGGTTTGAAGTTTCACTAATGCCTGTTTTTCCCTCTCGGGACGACGATGGATGGTAGGGCTTGCTCATACACCTTTCCACGTGAGAACTTTACTATGGGCTGTCTCGTTCTGTCATCCCCATGTCTTCTGGGTAAGCTGAAATAGAGACTTATGTTCTTAAGTGATTTTTCCATGTCATGGAAAATTTATGACTATCACTCTAAGTTCCTTGTGGAAAGTTGCAAGTATGAAATAATTTTGTTAAGAAAGTGAGATAGATTTCTGATCTGATATGGCAGGACATGTTCACCGTTGCCCACCCTTTGCACTTATCCAATTAAAAACTTGAAAATTCTAGTAAACAAGTGATGAGGAACTTGAAATAAATAATGGTAGCAGGATTATAAGGGCAAGTCAACAATTGGAGAGGCATTTTGTACTGGTATAATGCTTTTTTTATTACTCCAATTGAAACAGTAAGAAGAGATAAAAACAGATAAGACAACACAATAAAGAAACAAAGATGGTATAATAGAAAAGAAACAAGAAACAGAATAAGAAAAAATAAGTTTATAGTTATTAGAAAAGCAATGTAAAATAAGTATTTTTAGAATATCTGAACCAGTTTTTTAAGTTCATTTTATTTTTATTTTATTTAATTTTATTTTTTGAGAGAGAGAGAGAGAGAGAGAGAGAATGGGCATGCCAGGGCCTCCAGCCACTGCAAACAAACTGCAGACATGTGCACCACCCTGTGCATCTGGCTTACATGGGTCTTGAGGGATCAAACCTGGGTCCTTTGGCTCTGCTGGCAACTGCCTTAACCACTAAGCCATCTCTCAAGCCAGAACCAAAATTTCAAATAAAGACATAATTAAAGAAAACATACCAATAGTGTAACAACTCATTTGAATTTGTCATTTTGTGAATCATTTTGATTACAGTTTTATATATATTAAATAGTGTTTTCTACTAACATTAGAAAATGATTTATAATTGTTAAGAAATCACTATGTTATAATTTATAGCACAACTATTTCTAGTTATTATTTTTCTAAGTTTACCAACTTTCAAATTTCCTCCCTTTTTAAAGATAACATTTCAAGGCTTCCTCACTGTAAATGGCAAAAAAAAAAAAAAAAAGTAGATGCTATGCTATTTTGACTTTCTTTACTCCCATGGTACTATTTGATATTTTTTAACCAGATATTCCTTAATGTTTGACTCCGCTCTATTTAATATGTTTGCACATTTTGTAATTAACACAGCACTGTCACATGTCCTCCAGAAGGTAGTCAGGAAATGTATTCTTACTCCCTTCTTTCATTGCCTGTCCTCCATAATTTTTATACTTGGAGTAGGTGCACAGTGTTAGGATCATAAGTACAATTTTCCACACATACGTCCCTCCAATACTGGCTGCTCAGTTCTTTTCCTTGTATACCATCTACTTAGCCTTAGGGTGACTCTATAATAGAGTGCTCAGGAGGACCTTCCTTTGTACATTGTCTTCTGAATTTCTGGGTGTTCATAGCAATGGTCCTTATACTTGACTTATAGCCTGAAATGCCAAAGGGACATCTGGTGACTACTTCTTTTCTTCATTAACTTATAGGCATACCACATCTGTTGGTGTGAAATTTGACTGTCAAAGACTGATGCCAAATTAAAACTCTTTATGAATGACCAGTCCTTGTAGCTTAAACTCACTGATGCTGTTTTCTTAACTTTTCAAATATAATTTTACTATATGGGTAAATGCCTTGGAAGTGAGCTTCTGATAATAAGTTTATATACTATACTAAAATATATGTGCCTGCCTGCAATGGTCTTATTTGGCTTAATATAAAGGATTTTTTTTTACTTCTATATTATCTTTTGTGTCTTTAATTTCTTATTTTTTATTATTTTTGTTTATTTCCATTTGATTTTTTTTTTTTTTAGTCTCATTGGGTATACCAGACTGATTTTGAACTCCATATTAAAGGTTGACACCAACTTTTTACCTTACAGAATTCTGTATAGAAATGGTATGGAATTATAAAAGTGTAAAAATCTTATCTTTATTTTAAAATAGGACAAGTCAAGGGGCTAGAGAGATGACTTAATGGTTAAGGCGCTTGCCTGCTAAACCTAAGGACCCAGGTTCGATTCCCCAGCCATCTCTCCAGCCTGCTTAGATTTTTTTTTTTTAAATGAAACGACATTACCTTAAATTCTACTTTTTCATGAATTCTGTCAGCTTCTGTCTTGCTTTCTCTCTGTTCTTCACAGTCCTACATGCTTGCTTCATAGATTCTTTATGGTTTAATGTATTCTTTTTATTTATGTATTTATTTTGACTTTTTGAGGTAGGGTCTCACCCTGTACCAGGCTGAACTGGAATTCACTATAGAGTCTCAGAGTGGCCTCAAAGTCATGGCGATCCTCCTACCTCTGCCTCCCGAGTGCTGGGATTAAAGGTGTGTGCCACCACGCCCCACTTGGTTTATTGTATTCTTAAATTTCATATTTTAATGCATGAAAGCTTTGTTTCTCTTCTGTTTTATAACAACGTATTTCTGGTGTTTATGAGTGGATATGTTCCTCTTATCGTTACTTTTATAGTATATTTATATAAAGGCTAAGAACAGCCTATTGGTCTCCCTCATGCAAGGACTGGATGGATTTCTGTGCCTGTCTGAAAGCAGGATGTCCCTGTATGAAGTGATAAAGAGGTTGTCAGATTTTCCAAAGCAGCACTGAAAGAAACAATCTCAACATTTGCCTCCATGATGGTGGCCTCATTCTGAGAATATTTTGGAGCCTTCAGCTTCTTGCTTCTCAAAGCAGAGGTGGTTCAGGATAGTTCCTTCTCATGCCTGTGTTCTCCCACTTGCTACCACCTTGCTTCCAAGTTAGACATCTCTTTTTCCTTCAAACAGATCCCCTCACTTGAAGAAGTATTTTATTTATTTATTTATTTATTTATTTATTTGAGAGCGACAGACACAGAGAGAAAGACAGATAGAGGGAGAGAAAGAGAATGGACGTGCCAGGGCTTCCAGCCTCTGCAAACGAACTCCAGACACGTGTGCCCCCTTGTGCATCTGGCTAACGTGGGACCTGGGGAACCGAGCCTCGAACCGGGGTCCTTAGGCTTCACAGGCAAGCGCTTAACCTCTAAGCCATCTCTCCAGCCCATAATTTTTAAAAGTATTTTTCTGTGAGTTTTCCACATATTAGGTGAATATTCTTTTCCCACTCCCCTGAGGACAGCTGTACTGGAAGGACTTAACTCAGGACCATTATTTCTCAATCTAGTGGGGTCCTCCATTGCTCTGCCCAGAGATTTGCTAGTAAATGTCCAGTGATCAGCCACCACCAGGACCCTTCTTTCTTGGTTTTGTTAACATCAGAGTTTTCCATCCTTAATCACTCCCTTCTCAGATCAGTACTGTTTGTGACATAATGTGATATAACTTGTTATTAAAATCTTTCTTTGTCTCGTGGTTTCCATGAAAGCATATGTGTACTTTTGTAGAGAGGGACTTTTCATTTTTTATTGTTTCCCTTCTGGGAAATGAATCATCTGAGAAGCTACCATGAAAATATACAGATATTTGCATATATTTGAATTATAGAATTGCAGCTTTTAAACTTATCACAATTCCATATACTTGTACATCCCCCTCTTTTCCCAAAATGTATTTTTCTCTTTCTCTTAGGTGTTACCATTAACACAAGTATTACAAAGCATAATTTCAACCATAATAACTTCATCTAGAATAATTTTACTGGGAAAGTTGTGAAGCCCAGTAACTTCAGAAGTTTATGGTTTTGCTCCTCATTTTCAAAGGCTTTTCTGTAATGTGAACTTGACCCCCATGGGCTCTGCATGGCCATTCTCTCCTCCAGTTCATGTTGCATGGGAAGCCTCAGTAAACCCCACGCATGAACAGCAGATGTCACTGTTGGATGGAGTGAGCCACTTCCGTAACTTGATTATCTCTCCTCCAAAGTGCATTTCCAAAATCCAAATTCGGTGATTTACTGATAAAGGAAAAATAAAATAAAATTCAAACTTTGAGTCGGTTTCACAACTGACTTTGGAGAACTGGGATATAAACCAGCTTGGAAATTAGCTAAATGTGTTCACTTGATATTAAAATATATTTCCTTTTTTTAAAGAATTAATGTCACATGATAGAAGTGACTTAATTGTGAGGTATAAGGTATGAATTTTTGTGTCTCATTTGAATTATTGTTTCACACATTTTAATGTATACTTGAGGTTAACTTCTAGAAGAGTTTTTTTCTTTCAGTTAATGAAACATTGGAACCATTTCTCAAAGAATATCTAGTTAATATGAAAATACTGAAAAAATGAGTTGGAGGACTTTATTTCAGCATATACATCTCCTGAAATTCACCTGCTAATACACATTGCTATTCAGTGTTGCATTCTCCAAAGATCATAGTGTAATCCTTATTCATACTGAAGATTCAAATCTGGGTATTGCTAACTTCCAGAATGACTTTATTCCATGTAAGAGAAAAGACAAGAGCATTTTTTTCGATGTCTCTGTGATATTTAGAAGATCCCTTGTCTGTACTTGCTTCTTCCTGCTGGCATTGCAATCATTTTTCACTTTCTAAATCAGAAAATTGTCTTGGTTACATTTTATGTCTCACTGATATGTCATTAATAATTAATTATGTTTAATTTTTTACTTCATAAATATATTACTAGTCAGCTAGTTTACTTTATTTTTAAATTTTGTTTCACACTTTGTAAGGGAACCACCAATCACAAAGTATGACATTTTAATCTTAATTCCATCAGTGCTGCATGGACAGGCTCATATAATTCTTATAGCATAATGTGTCACTGTAGCAACTGAGAGTTTCAGAAAAGGTAAGACACAGCCTGTCTTTAAGAATTCTTCATCTGGGCTGGAGAGATGGCTTAGCGGTTAAGCACTTGCCTGTGAAGCCTAAGGACCCCTGTTCGAGGCACGGTTCCCCAGGTCCCATGTTAGCCAGATGCACAAGGGGGCGCACGCGTCTGGAGTTAGTTTGCAGAGGCTGGAAGCCCTGGTGCGCCCATTCTCTCTCTCTCCCTTTATCTGTCTTTCTCTCTGTGTCTGTCACTCTCAAATAAATAAAAAAAATTTTTTTTAAAGAATTCTTCATCTAAATTATGTTTTTGTGTTACTTTATTAAAGTAAAATCAAACATATTTACGTCATGATCTTCATCCTATTCTGTGCTTATCTTTTGTTCAGTGGGAGTGGAGGTTGGAAGGGAAGAACTTCCACACACTTCCAGCTCTGAGCACAGTGGTTGGGTTAGAGTTTATTTCAAATTGATGAAAGGGTGATTCAATTTATGTAAAATACTTATGTTGTTCACTCCTGACATTAGTAAGTTGATGTATATTTGCAACACATGAATGTAGGATTTAAGAGAGAAACTAGTACTGAGATATCAAGGTGGGGGCTGGTTCCTTACATGTGAATGTACTGAACATCCATGTTGCATTGGCTCAGTGTTAAACCATTAAATCTCTGTGGTATTGCACAATCTCCTTGGAGAAATGATTTGGTTTCTCCATGTAAATATTTGTGTGGTTTTGAATTTTATTCAATGAATATTAATTAACAGAAATAGATCTATGAGATAGGTTAATTTTCTAATGATGTAAAAAATGCCTTCTGAATTCATAAAGTGGGGTTGAAGAGATGGCCTAGCAGTTAAGGCACTTGATTATGAAGCCTAAAGACCCAGATTCAATTCCCCAATAGCCACATGCTCATGGTGGCACAAGCATCTGGAGTTTGTTTGCAGTAGCATGCCCATTAACTCTATCTCTATTTATCTGCCTCTTCCTCACTTATCTCTATCAAATACACAAATAAAAAAATAAAATATTTAAATTGATGTTGGGAACAAATAGATAATTTAATGATATATCCAATTATTTTACTTCATAATTTCTATTTTGAGCTTAGGTTATGGGCAACATGGCATGATTGGTATTATTCTTGAATCTGAATTTTAAAAAAGAGATATTTTATTTCTTTGCAAGGAGAGAGAGGAAGAGAGACAAGAGAAAGAGAGAGCGCACCAGGGCCTCCAGCCACTGCAAATGAACGTCAGATGCATGCACCACTTTGTGCATCTGTTTTTACATGGGAATTGGGCAACTGAACCGGGTCATTTGGCATCTCAGGCAAGCACCTTAACCTTTGAGACACCTCTGCAGCCCTTCACTCTGCTTTTTAACAGACTAGGATATATTGTACTTATAACATCAGTTAGGTTTCAGGAAGAATGAGAAGCCACATTTCCTATGTAAATTTTTTTTCGTGCAGTGACAAAAATGCAATATGAGTATGTCTTGTTAGTATACATGTCAGCTGTGGTTTGGTTTTTCCTTTGTATGAGTTATTGTCACATAGGAGAGCCATATGGATGTCAACGGTATTTCTTATTATGGTGTTAAAAGAAGAAATATTAAGAATGTGCCCCAGATGGTTTTTAGCTCCACAAGAGAACAATGATTACCGAGTAGCAGCTAGTGCATCTTTGGAAGTCATGTAACCAACTCACAGTTCACGGACAAACAGGATTTTAAATGCTAATGTTTTATCTTTGAAAGTTCATTGTATGTGACTGTTAATTAGCTTAATGTTGAGTGGCTGCCCATCTTACCTGCCTCAATAAATAACACCCTTAACAGGAGCAAGTGGAGGGAAAAGACTAGTCTTCATATTTTACCAGAATTCAAATGAAAAAATAATATGACTTTCAGCTTTAACCAGAGCCTCTAGTCATGTTCGCGCACACAATGAAACTATGAATATTGCACATGGTTTATATTTCTGGATGTATAATCACTTTTACTGATAAAAACAGTCAAGGATTTAAAAAAGAAAATAATTCTAAAGTACAAAGTCTTCTTCCAAAGAGGTACCAAGGTATTGGGGAGATGGCTCAGTGGTTAAGTATGCATAGCCTCTGAGCCCTGGGCTCAATTCTCTAGCTATACACATAGAGATGAATGGACACATGACTGCAGCAGCAAGAGACCCTGGCATGCTTGTGCAAATGTGCATGTGTGCATTCCCATACACACACACAAACACACACACACACACACATACACAAATAAAAAATGTTTAAAAACTTTAAAAATACAGGCCTGGAGAGAAAGCACAGTGATTAATCCACTTGCCTGCAAAGCCTATGAACCCAAATTTAATTACTCAATACCCAAGTAAGCCAGATGTACAAGGTGGTGCATGCATCTGGAGTTCATTTGCAGTAGCCGGAGTTCCTGCCATGCCCATTCTCTCTCTCTCTTTCTCTAATATAATAAATGAATAAGATATAAAATTATTCTAAAAATACAATTATCAAGCAGGAATGCTCAATAAAGGAACTGTGAAAAAAGTTATAATGGGAAGTTCTGCTTGGGAAATACTTTCATTGCAGCTCAAAAATGTGGAGAAGCCACAATTAGCTTGTCATGGGTGTGATAGGAGAAGTTACCAAGGATAAACTCAGCATTCCTCCCATTTTAGGGTTGTGAGCAGCCAAAGACAAAATACAGAGATACACTTACCACAATATTTGCATAGCTCAATTTAGGTTGTGAAAATGGGAAAGCTACACAGCCCACTGAGTACTGCAAAAAATCATAGGCCAGCCTGAAGGGATTGGGAGTGTGAAATTAAGTTGACTTCATACTAAGAGATGGGGTGGTGGTTTGGATCGACCCCACAAGCTCGTTTATTCTGAATGCTTGGTATCCACCAGGCAGCAGTTTGGAATGTGGAGCCTTGCTCAAGGAGGTGTGTAGTGGGGTGTGGGCTTAGGGGTTTTATAACCAAATCCCCCTTGCTAGAGTTCAGCTCACTCTCCTGAGCCTCTGTCCATGCATCGCTTTCCTCCTGCCATCATGAAGCTTTTCCTGGGCATTGTAAACCAAAATAATTGTTTTCCTCTCATCATCTGCATACTGTATTTGTCCCAGCAATGAGAAGGGAACTACAAAAGGTAGAAAATTTATCTGAGGGTGGGAAGAAAATAATATATTTCAATTTTTAAATGATAATTATCTATCTTCTTTGTTTCTCTTATTTTTGCCAATAATTTATTTTGGCTTGGGCAACAAGAAACTCTTTGGGTTGCCCTCTGGAGAACTGAATACCACTTAAGAGGAAAGGAATTAAATGAACCTTTGTGTCAACCACATACTGAGTTAGAGCAGCCTTGCTTGAAACAAAATGCATATCTTATAGATAATATATACATTTGTATATATACATATATTTCATCTTTAAGCATTACAATCAATAGCCTGAAAGGAAAAATATTGTGCTGAATGAAAGGAGAGAAGTTTGGTACTCCCCTTGACAAGGATGGAAGAGGCCCTTTCAACATGCATACAGTTAAGGCATTGCCACCTACTTTGTGGCATGTAACCACTTATTTTTTTTCTTTTGGTTTTTCAAGGTAGGATCTCACTCTGGTCCAGGCTGACCTGGAATTAACTATATAGTCTCAGGGTGGCCTCAAACTCATGGTGATCCTTCTACTCTGCCTCTCAAGTGCTGGATTTAAAGCTGTGCACCACCGTGCCCAGCTTAACCACTTTTTAAAGTAGTACTGTTTCTATTAATAAAAAAAAAGTATCCACAATTTTAGACCACATTAATTGCACATAAGTTGGAATCAACTGATGCTTCAAATTTTCACCATGACTTTTGTATATGTCATCACCTCCTCACATAATCATGCAGAACATTTCCTCCATGACTAAACCCACAAGGCTGTTCCTGGTGCCTGGAGTTGACTTCATTCATCCTGGAATGAAGGTCTCTTTCTCCCTGTCAGAGGAGTACTTGTTTTTTATTTCATATACTAAACAAATGGCCTGATTCCATCAGCCTTTCCCCCCCTTCATGTTCTATGCTTAATACCTGGCTTAGAATATGAATGATGAACAGAGCTGATGAGAATGCAGGTTTACTCATTATCCAGTGTGTGGACTTAGAAAAATTACTAATGTTTGTTGAGCATCTATTTTCTGTCCTTTAAAGTTAGAATAAGGGCTACAGATAAAGCCAGTGGTAGCATGCTTGCCTACCAAGTATGAGACCATACTCTCATTTTAGTTAGAGAAGCTTCTATTTTTATTTGGGAGTGTCTACTGGAGAGACTAAAAACTCACTGAAGTGTTGAGAAGAAGTGACAGTGGAGTATTCAGCACTAAACCAGACATCTCTTATCATATTCTCCAAGTCTCAGGAACCATTGGCAAAGAAGTGACGGAAAGAATGTGCAAGGCAAAATAAGGGAAGGGGTGCTTGGGCGTACTGTTTAAAGACATAAAATGGTCAGTGCATTCATGGCCTCACAATAAACGAAGCCACCTTCTCAAGATCTGCGTAGTATGAGGGCAAAAAATGGCATCAAAATAGAAAAAGAGGGCTGGGGAGATTGCTCAGTGGAGATGGTACTTGGTCTGCGAAGTCTGGGGAGGCAGGTTCATTTCCCCAGGACCCATTTAAACCAGATACGCAGGGTGGCACATGCATAAGAGTTCATTTTCAGGGGCTAGAGGCCCTGGGGTGTCCATTCTCTCTCCCTCTTTTTCTCTCTCTCAAATAAATAACTAAATAAATGAAAATAGAAGAAGAACTAGTGGGAAATAAAAAGTTGTTTATTGGAGGGAGGGAGTGCAAAAGAGGGTGATAGGAAGGGATTACTATCAGCGTTGACTGTGTGTATGAAACGTAGTTGTTAATAAAAACTTTTACAATAATTGGTTTAATACCTAGTACTGAAAAATAAAATTAACTAAATTAAGCAAAAAATAATAACTAGGGTAAAAGTACCAAACACATGGGGACCTTTTAAGTGTAAATAATATACTTTCAAAGAATCAGTCACATTTTCTAGAATTGATATTAATGATTTTTTTAGTACTTGTTTTGTACCAACTACTCTTCTAAAAAAAGTTTATTTGCAAGGATATATATATATATATATATATATATATATATATATATATATGCATATATATGTGTGTGTGCGTGTATTACTTATTATCCTTGTGGTAAGAAGTGGTTATCAAACACAAAGAGGCTTGAAAATTGCCCAAAGTTGCATACCTCTGACTAGTTGGGATGGATTGGTCCCGAGGTGTGGGAATGTAGCCTAAGCTCCCACTGCTACCTCTAATGGTTGATGTCTTCCCACTGTGATTCTTCTCTGAGTTAGGAGACCACTCACCTACTGTTCTGGCATCTGCCCTCGTGCTTTGTATTTCATTCCTTAGTGTATATTGCCCCCCGCCTAGTGTCAGAACTAGTTGAGAGTTATTTGTGTGGTTTGTGTGTCCACCTAGAATGTAAGGGGCCATACTAAAAACTCAAGATTTGGGCTGGGGGAAATGGCTTCATGGTTAAGGCATTTGCCTGCAAAATCTAAGGACCTTGGATCATTTTCCAGGACCACGTAAGCCAGATGTGCGAGCGTCTGGAGTTTGTTTGCAGTGGCTGGAAGCCCTGACATGCCCATTCTCTCTCTCTCTCTGTTTCTCTCTCTCTCTCTATATATATATCTGCCTCTCTCCCCCCTCTTCCAAATAAATAAAATACTTATAAAAAAAAACCTCAAGATTTACAGAACAATGAATTAGCAGGGTCCAGGAAGCAATGAAAAAAAATATGAATTATAAATGACTGATGGGACTACTTTTTGATAACCTTGTACCAGTCTCCATACCTTGGTCAGGTCAGTTTAAGATATCATGAGTAGCATACAGGTTAAGAATTATTATAGTTGGAAACCTTGTTTATGTGTATTTTGTTTATGTATTGGTAAATGTTCATGTATGTATTATATATGTATACATATGTATTTGTATGCATATAAGTATAATGTATGTGCAAAGAGGGAACAAGAAGATGAGTCTATGTAGTGTCTTGGACATTGTTTCAAACTAGAGCATGTGATCAACCAGCCTACCCTACTGAAAAGTGCTGATGGCTGTAATCCCTTCAGTTGTGTCAATTTACTAATTTCAACAAGCCAAAATGCTGCATCAGGAATTACAAACTTCTACTCCACATGCCTGGGCAGCAAGGTCACCAAGAAATCAAACAGAAGCTGAGCTAAAATCCTCCTGCCTGTAGACCAGCTGACAGAGAGTTGGAAAAAGCTGTACTGCATGCAGCCTTATGGGAGACAGAAGCCATCAGTGGTGAAAACCACGGACACTGAAAACCTCAAGTTTGGCCATCCAAGCTAAAAGAGCCAACAGGTGCAATGGAGCATGTCTGTTATGTGGGAAACCAACTGCTCTCTAATTGGACTGGAGCACCACTCTATGGGAGGGAATAAATGTCTGGTACTGAAAACCTAATCGAAAGTCTGTGGTGGGGGCGGTCATGAGCATTAGGAGTGTGATGTGACCTTGACAGGCTAAATGCATATATTGTGCCCACCAAACTGCCCTGTAAGTACTTCACTCAATGTTCATACCATATATTAATTCCACTCTCAGCTTTGTTTAGATAAGCTTCCCTTTTATGACAGTGGTGACCACTGGGATGACCCAAAAGGCACCATAGTCCTGAGAAGATGTGACAGAGGAGTTTTCAGCACTAAAACATCTCTATCGCACCTTCCAAGGCTCAGGGTCCATTGTGGAAGAGGTGTTGGAAAGAAAGAGCCAAAGGACAGGTAGGACTTCTTACAATGCAATTGACCAGACAGAAATTGGCCTCACAGTGCCTAGCACTACCTTCACAAGACCCTCATAATAAGAGGAAAAGATGATGACACCAAAACAAAAGAGAGACTGATGGAGAAAGGAGGAGATACGATGGAGTGTGGATTTGTGGAGGGGAAAGTCGGGGAGGGAGGGATTTATCATGGTTTATTATCTGTAAGTATGGAAGCTGTCAATAGAAACAAGCAAAGAAAAGAAATTACAAACTTCTGGGCTGGAGAGATGGGTTACTGGTTAAAGAAATTGTCTGCAAATCATGTTCAACTCTCCAGGTCCCACATAAGCCAAATACACAAGGGATGCAAGCATGCAAGGTTACACATGTGCACAAGGTGGTGCAGGTTTGATTACAGTGGCTGAAGGACCTGGCATGCCAATATTCCCTACCTTTCCTCTCTCTCTCTATCTCTCTCTCACTTTCTCACACAGGAAAAGGCCAGTTTATTGTGTTTGACTAAAAATAAAATAAAATGAAAGAAATGAAAAGAAATCACAAACTTCTAAATTCCAAGGGGATGTTTGGTATCATTTTAAAAACATTCATCATAGAAAACTGAGTATTCTTTCAGGCATTATTATTATTTGAACTTATCAACATTTTAACAACCAATGAGATGTTTCATATCAACAGTTGGTGAAAATAGAATTGAAAGACAAAATTTGAGACATATCTTTAAAGAAGAAAATATAAAAAAAATATTAGTCAAGGTAGAAAAATAACTTTTGGTCCCTTTCTAGCAAATCGGCATTTCATAACCTTTCATTTATCTAAATGGAATTCAATGTAACACTTACCTTCTCTTACAATAAAATTAATGTTTTTGAGTCAAGCCCAATAGTGTGGGGTTTTTTTCCCCATTTTTTTAATTTTCATTTTTTTATTTTTTATTTTTTAATTTATTAGTTTTCTTTTCAGCAAATACAGGCAGTTTGGTACCATTGTTTAGGCTCATCCATGACCTACCCCCTCCCAATGGCCCCTCCTTGTTGATGTAAGTGGGTCGTGCATTGTGGACTTAGCCCACAGTTATTGGTACAATAAATGTCTCTGCATATCATGACCCAACATGTTACTCTGACATTCTTTCTGCCCCCTCTTCCGCAGAATTTCCCTGAGCCATGTTGGGTTCATTTGTGGTCAGCTTCAGTGATGGAGTGTTGGGGGCCTCTGAGGCTCTGGCTCTCTGGTTTGGTAGGAGTTGATTTTTCTCTGTGTTGGTCTCCTTCCCCTTTGTGCTGGTATCCGGTTCATCAGGAAAACAGCACCCTTGCTTGTTTCGCCAATTTGCCTTAGTTTCAGGGCCCCTTTGGAGGTATGATGGGGCAGATCTCACCTTAGGGTCTGCATCTATCTGGAAAAGAGAAGCAGATTCTCCAACGGAGAGTAAGTCAGCACCCAGAAAATTGAGATTTTTTTTTAACACTTTTTATTTATTTATTTATTTATTTATTTATTTATTTATTTGAGAGCGACAGACACAGAGAGAAAGACAGGTAGAGGGAGAGAGAGAGAATGGGCCCAGGGCTTAATACTTTTTTAATAGAGAGTTTAATAGGTGTAGGCCTTCTTGTACCCCATGATTGGTGGTAGCTTGATATTGGAGAGTGGGCTTATGTTTGGATATGGTTTTGACTTGTTTCACAGTTCCAGCTATGGGTCCCATACCACTGAGGGGATCAGTTAGCCAAATCAAGAGCAGTTGGTTCCCCACCATGGCTGCGTGCCACTATTGCACTTATGTGGGCATCACACCAGGTTATTTGTTGCTAAGTAGGTTAGAGGATGAGTTGGTTGGACAGATATTGGTCATTTCCCCCAGTCGCCCATTTAGCACCTTCTGGCACTAGACACGCTGACTGTCTGGGAACTGACTGTGTCCTGGCTTCCCGCCATGTCATTCCATTTTACGCATCAGCTGTGTATGGAGTCTTCACCAATAGGGTCTTACCACTGACCTTTGATGGGTCATCAAGTACTCTGACAGAAGTCTGTCATTCTTTTAGGAAACCTTGTAGGTTTCACTGATCAAAAGCTCATTGTGGGTGATAGCCCCATGCTGTTACTGGGAGTTACAGGTCAGTGCCCACTAAGAAAATGAGGAAAAAAGTAACTAATATACAAGAGTTAGAGAGGAGGGGGGGAGGGGGAGAGGGAGGGAAGAAAGAAGTAGAAGATTTAGGTTAGACTTGATCCTACACTCTCCAGTGTCTTGTGGTTCAGGTGTTTCCTGTAAGGGTCTAGTGAAGGTTCAGCCATTTGGTCTGCCTTTTAGGAAGTAGAATTTTATGGTACCATTGCCGTTTAGGTCCAGATTAGTGTTCCCCACCCCTTTGATGCCCTACCCTCCCTCCCCATCCATCCTAGTGTCTAGTCCATGAGATGCTTGCTGGGTATGTAAAGTTAACCAAGGAAGTGAAAGATCTATACAATTAAAATATAAAAACACTCAAAAAAGAAATTGAGGAGGACTTGAGAAAATGGAAAGACCTCCCATGCTCCTGGATATGCAAAATTAACATTGTGAAGATGACAGTCCTACCAAAGGCAATATATAGATTTAACGCAATTCCAATTAAAATCCCTACAGTGTTCTTCAAAGAGATAGAAAAAATGATCTCAAATTTCATATGGAAAAGCAGAAGGCCTCGCATATCCAACCGTATCCTCAACAAAAGAAATACCTCTGGTGGCATCACCATACCCGATCTAAAGCTATACTACAAAGCCATAGTAATAAAAACAGCATGGTACTGGCATAAAAACAGGATTATAGACCAATGGAATAGACTTGAGGACCCGGATTTTGGGTCAAGCAACTATAGCTACTTGATATTTGACAAAGGCCCGAACAATATAGGCTGGAAAAAAGATAGCATCTTCAACAAATGGTGCTGGACAAACTGGATAACCACATGCAGGAAACTGAAACTTGATCCACACATTTCACCATGCACTACACTCAAATCCAAATGGATCAAAGACCTCAACATAAGACCAGAAACTCGAATAATACCAGAAGAAAATTTAGGAAGTACTTTCCATGATACAGGAATGGAAAACGACTTCCTGAACAAAACCCCAGTAGCTCTCGAACTTAAACAGTCACTCAACCAATGGGATCATATGAAGCTGAAGAGTTTCTTTACAGACAAGCTTACAATAAGCAAATCCAATAGATTACTCACAGAATGGGAGAAAATATTTGTGGGTTATCCAACTGATAGAGGCCTAATCTCTAGAATCTACAAAGAACACAAAAATCTAAACAATAAGAAGACAAACACCCCACTCATAAAATGGGGCAAAGAGATGAACAGGCAGTTCACAGAGGAAGAAATACAAATGGCAAACACACACTTAAGAAAATGTTCATCATCCCTAATCATCAGAGAAATGCAAATTAAAACAACTATGAGATTCCACCTTACCCCAATAAGGATAGCAAACATCAAAAAATCAAATGAAAATAAATGCTGGCAAGTATGTGGAGAAGCAGGAACACTCATTCACTGTTGGTGGGAACATAGGATGGTACAACCACTTTGGAAAGCAATATGGAGACTCCTGAAAAAGATAACTATATAGTTACCAACAGACCCAGTTATACCCTTACTGGGCATCTACCCTAAAACCTTCAAACCACAGGCCAGAGAGATTTGCCAACCATGTTTGTAGTGGCTCAATTCATAATAGCTAAGAGCTGGAATCAACCCAGATGTCCATCATTAGAAGAATGGATAACTAAGATGTGGTATATTTATACAGTGGAATCCTATACAGCAGTAAGAAAAAAAATGACACAAAGAAATTTGAGGAAAAATTGTTGAATCTGGAACAGATCATATATATATACACACATACACACATGAAGAGAGAGAGAGAGAGAAAGAGAGAGAGAGAGAGAATTGGCATGCCAGAGCCTCCAGACACTGTAATCCAGCTCCAGACATATGCACCATCTTGTGTGCATGTGTGACTTTGTGCTTGTGTTACCTTGTGCATCTGGCATATGTACACTCTGTAGAGTCAAACATGGATCCTTGGGCTTTGCAGACAATTGCCTCAAGAACTACACCATCAGTCAAACCCACAAGGAAAATGTTATGGAAAAACTTTGTTTTATGAAATTCTTTGTACACAAGTATGAGAGTGAAATTTGTTTTTCTCAATGGCAAGAAGTTTTCAGTAAATACTATGACTGAATGAATTATTTAATTTGAGTTGTGTTAAGCATATTGTTGGCATTTAAAATTGCAAATAATGAATATTGCTGAGTTTTGACTCTGTGGTGTGTGTTTGCTAGCTATTACCAACTCACAAATCCATCTTATGGGTGAAGTATCATTTATTTTAACAATAGCTGTCCTTTTGTGCTCTATGTGCATGAATGTGTGGTATGTGCATGCACTCTCACTTATGTGATGACCTCCATGCATTTTTGATGATGTCATGCACATTTTACATTGGTTCTTTTCATTCCATGTAATGAATATTAATTAACTACAATAACTATTTCAAATTTTGAGGTTTCTGAGGTATAATATTGTCAGATAAAGAGGCATAATCATGTACATTGAAAATTCCCAGGGAATCTAAAATAATTATGGTTATAATTGCTAATTCTAACAAGGCTCTTGCATGTAAATCCACTGTCATAAAATCAAACATATAGGATATCTATAGAAATATCTTTAGAAAATGTTTAAAAGTGTGCCATTAAAGCTTGTCAAAGTATCAGATAAATATTAGTTTAATGGATGTTGTACAGACATATTCCTGAAAAATGACATAATTTTATTGAAGAGAAACAAATAAGATCTAAATAAATGTGGATGTACACTGTGCTTAGAAAATAAACCTCAATATAATAACATTGTTTATTCTTGCAAACTTTTCTATGAATTCAATAAATTGTCCTTAATGTGATAGAACCATATCCAATTACAAATTGTAATTAACGCAAAAATAAAGGACAAAAAGGAACATGAGACAGAGGCTAGGGAGAGGACTTAGAAATTAAAGGAACTTACTGGCATAGCCTTCTAACCTTGGTTCATTTCCTAAGCTACCCTTATAAGGTATACACAAAAAGTGCCGAAAGTACCTGGTGTTCCTTTGCAGTGGTAGGGGACCCCTACCACTTTTTTAGACTTCCACCTTACACTTATAAATGTATAAAAAAGAATCGTGGGACAAAGAGAGTTCCAGTAGAGACATGTACGTAGCTTTAGCCACTTGGTTGTTGGTCTGAGAGACTAAGATTCTCACATCTCACTATTGCATGGAGTAGGAGCGATCAACCATACACCAGTCACGTAGCGGACAGATTTCCATCACCATACATTCAGTGCGGAATTCTAGGGGAATCCAAAGTTTAAAGCAAGAAAACATGTGTAGTAAAAGAACACCAAGGAAATTAGGAATGTGTTAAGTTTACTGGGTGGGAGATATGGCTTGTGGTTAAAAATACTTGCTTGCAAAGCCTGGTGGTCTGGTTTTGACTTTCTACTACCTACATAAAGCCAGATGCACAAAGTGGCATGTGTCTGGAGTTTGTTTGCAGTGGCATTAGGCCCTGGTGGGCCGGTTCCTATTCTCTCTCTCTCTCTCTCTCTCTCTCTCTCTCTCTGCTTG
Source organism: Jaculus jaculus (assembly GCF_020740685.1). Taxonomy (NCBI): domain Eukaryota; kingdom Metazoa; phylum Chordata; class Mammalia; order Rodentia; family Dipodidae; genus Jaculus; species Jaculus jaculus. The sequence goes on along the minus strand of NC_059104.1, from coordinate 19,851,519 downwards.
CAAAGAAATAAAATATTTTAAATAAAGTATTTATTTCTAAAGTTTATTATTCATGACTTTAAAGTCTCAATTTAAAGCCAAGCAAAATTAGGATGGACAATTTATTGAAGTTTCTTAAATTCTGTTGATAACCTATACATTACAAGTGGATAAGTCTAAATCTGAGAAAAAGCAGTCAAACACAGTAAAACATGATGTGTAGTCAAACACATCATGTTAAGAGAAATCAGGACAGGGCTTGTCTCTTTGTGGAATGGGAGGAAGGAAGCATGTGATTTGCAAGGGAACTTCTATTGTACTTGTGATATTCAAATTCATGGTTTTTGGTGGAAGTTTCTCAGGCTTGCTCAGTGCAGCTTGTAAATAAGTCATAAATGTGTACATTAAAAATGAAGTAGCCAGGTGTGTGTGGTACTGCACACCTTTAATCCCAGCACCCAGGAGGCAGAGGTAAGAGGATTGCTGCGAGTCTGAGGCCAGCCTGAGACCACATAGTGAATTCCAGGTCAGCCTGGGATAGAACAAGACCTTACCTGATAAAAAAAAAAAAAAAAAAATAGAGCAAAATTGGAGATTAAATCATACAAATGAATGTAGGAAATTGTGGAGAGTGTTAACACTGGTCAAATTCTGTAGAATATCTCATTTATTTATGTTTGTCTATTTTTGTGTTTTTGAGACTAATTCTTAACATTTTAATTTTGTCTTGTTTTTAAATACATTTATAAAAATGCAACCATTTTATTTATTTATTTGCATGCATACATAGAGAGGAGAGAGAGAGAGAGAGAGATAGGGAGAGAGAGAACATGCCAAGGCCTCCAGCCACTGGAAACAAATTCAAGATGTATGCACCACTTTGTGCATCTGGCTTTACATGGGTGTTGGGGAATTGAACCTGGGTCATTAGGCTTTGCAGGAAGTATTTTAACTTCTGAGCCTTCTTCCCAGCTGTTTTTAAACATTTGTTTTGAAACTTGAGAACTTGAATACCTAACACACTGCAATTTGATCACATTCCTATTCCATTTAGCTTCTTTTGCACTCCCCCCACCACACCTGCATTGTCCTGAGTAGCCTCCTGTCTGTAAGCAGTCCATCCTCTGTTTTGATGGTTTTTATGTATTGGCTAGCTTCAAAGTTGCTATGCAATGAAGGGCAACCTTGAACTCTTTATCCTCTTGCTTCTAACTGCCAAGCGCTGGGATTAGAGCCACCACATCTGCCATCACATCTGGCTCAGTTAATTTAGATGAAGATTAATAGACAAAGGACATTTTCTATGCAGGTTGGAAAAGGACCAGCACCTCTTGAGGAACTATTTAGTGTTGCAGTAACATTGTAAGATGTACAGACCTTTCTATAGATGCATAAATGTTCTCTGCTAGACTAGAGAATTGTATTCAAGACAACCCCAGAATTTCAGCAATGTGTGCCATCTTTTTAAAGTAGCTTTACCTAAACCATTTGAGAAAATATAGCTTTCTCCTGACTTAAAGATAATCAAAATAAGTGAATTGCTTTGTTTTTGTTTTGAATGGGTGATATGAACTTTTAGGTAGTTTGTCCAAGATAAATGAGTACCTTTGTATAAGTGGTTGAAATTCATCATTATATGATCTCTCTATATCTATATATATATATCTACATCTACATCTACATCTACATCTACATCTACATCTACATCTACATCTATATCTATATCTATATCTATATCTATATCTATATCTAATCTCTCTCTCTCCCTCTCTCTCTCTGTCTCTCTCCATATATATATATATTTATTAGAGAGAGTATGAGGCAGATAGAAAGTGAGAGAATGGACATGCCAGGGCCTCTAGCCACTGCAAACAAACTGCAGATCCATGCGCCACCTGGGTACTACAGAATCTGACTTGAGTAATTAAGCTTTGCAGGCAAGAGCCTTAATAGCTGAGCCATCTCTTCAGTCCTATTATATGATCTTAATAACAGCTAACTTTTTAAATACTCACCAGTGCTGTTCTAGTGGTTTGACTCAGATGTCCACCATAAACTCACGTGTTTTGGATGGTTAGGTCCAGGGTAATGACAATGCTGGAGGCAGTGTGTCACTCGGGCAATTCTTGAGTCCCAACTCTCAGGTGTTTAAAGCCAGCTCTTATGTACTGGTGCTGACTGTTGAGCCAATCACTTCTGCCATCATGGTGCTCCCCCTGGAATCTGTAAGCCTTGAATAAACCCTTTCTCCCCATAAACTGTGTTTGCTTGGGAGAATGGAACTACAACAGATGTCAAACATGCAATTAAATTTCGTGAATTATGACTCCAATATAGCAAATAAATGTGTCACCAGTAACTGAAACTATAGCCTCTGCTCAACTGTGAAGAAATACAGAGGAATTTTGCTTCACTTTGGGTTCTTCCAGTTCATTATTGGCTATAGATAATGAAATCAGAATTAGAAATGATTCCTCTGGTAACAAAATCATAATATAAAGTAGGTGCCACATGATAGTATCCAGCCTTATATCCCATTGATGTTTACTGTTAGCTGTATTCCCTAATTATTGGGGATTTTTTTGTTATTTTGTTACAGGATGAAATGCCACAAATCAGTTCCTATTCTCTCTGGTTTTCCACTATTCCTGGGGTTATATAACCTTGAACCATTACATAATATTTCTGTAGCCCCTATTTCTGATTTTCAAACTGAGAGATTAGGAGCAAGCATAAGGTACAGATTTTGAATAGTTCTTAGGAATAGAGCAGTGTAAAGATAGTGAAAATCTAAACCTGTGCTTCTGGAGGCATAGCCTATCTGTCCTTTTGTAAGAGCAAGATGATATCACTTACACACACACACACACACACACATTCCCAAATAAATTTTCATATAGCTACATTACGTAAGAGAACATGCAGTAGAACAATAGTTGTATTATCTAACAAAGGGAGGAAAATGGGGGTAGTTATGTTTGAAGGTTGATTACACCATTCTAGATTGTGTGTATTGGGGGCATTAAGAGTAGAACATGTACCAGACTCATCTTGTAGTCTTGTGCAGCAGGTAGACACCATGAAGTAAATATTCACACAACCAAAAGAAGCGAGGTTACAGATATAACACGTTAGAAGTAATGAAACATGTATTATGGCCATATTTGCATGAATGAACAGTGTATGAACAAAAGTATGCATTTTTTCAAGAACATGGAAGAACATAAAATATATAAAACACGTTAGAAATATTAATTCCACATGGGAGGAGCAGAAAATGACAACAAAGGTGTTATAAAAAGAAATTAACAACATAAGAGAATGATGACTGCAATAAGCCATGGTCAGATGGACTATTGTGAGCTCATTCCATTTGCAGATGAGGTGTAACAATGGCATCCAATTATATGTAGTCCAATATATATATATATATATATGGTGTGTATCTTTTTCACCAAAGTTTGATGAACATCAATAAAATTAGTGCTTTTAAAAAGTACCTCAAACATTGACAAGAACTCACTAATTGTCAGTTGTTCAGTCACATATGTTCTTTACTTAGTACCATCATCCTTTTATTTGTAAGCCTAAGTATATGCATATGTTTATTCGGGGAAGTGTTTTAACCTTAAATAGCTTAATTATCTGTGATATGAATTAATAAGTGACAAAATATTTATAACATTCCTATTTACTTATGTTCTCATTTAACAAGTTCTTCTTGCCTTACATTTGTAATACCTTCAGATCCTCACATATAATCATATGTAGTCAGATGGGTTGCAAAGAATTTAAAAATAAAAGCATTAGCTGAGAGCATAAGGGATTTTAGCCAAAGTAAAGGAATGAGAGAGTTTTAATTCACAAGGGTTTAAATTCATTTATGCCTGCCATATCCTACAAAAGAAAACCATCAACCAGAAAAGGGTAGTCAGGCATGATATTAAACATCTGAGCGTGTCAAAATAATCTCTCTCTAGTTATGGAGTTCCATTCACTACATCCTGCTTGAGCTGATGCCATTGTGTGGGATTTTACCCTTCCTGATAAATTGATCTGTTTTTCCTAATGTAATTATCTTGAAGTCTTCTCTGAAATGCAAATTTGAACTGAATGACTCTATAGAGATAATACTTAGAATATTTGGTTTAAACATTAAATAAATTTAATTTGTGAAGTAGGTTTACAGATGGGAGGAATGCTATTTTCTGCTATTTATTTTTCACACAGGATAGGATCGGATATACTTATTATAACACACTTTTTTCTTAACTTCCTGAAATTTTAAAGAGATATTATAAGACAAGTAAAAGGTACATTTCATACACAGACACATATACATACACACAGACACACACACGCACACAGACGTGGGAAAGTCGTGATTCATTTACTTTTTAAGGTGAGGGATATGTTACCAGAAAGGTTCTTTTACAGGTTATTCACCAACCTGACAATCTGATAACAAGGAACTGAAAAATTCTCTAAATTACTTAATAAGAAATGAATTGCTGTAATGTTTCCCTTTAGAGTTGGTAAAGTAGAAAAAGGAATAGCAAACATGACATATTCAGAAGTACACAAGGAGAGGAGTACATGATGGGGAAGGAGATGCCTTGCCACTTTTCATGAGATATGGTTCTACCAAGATATTGGAAAATATTTTGCTTTTTCTTTTGTAAATAAGATAAACTATGTAAGCAACAAAAGGCTTGTCAATGAAATCTTTTAATTCCCAAAGTTACAAAAACATTTGCAGACAGTCACTGAAAAGATAAATATATTACTAATCATTTTTATTTGGAAGACACATTTTTTTTTCTAGAGTATTTCTTTGGAATTTGGGCTCATTTATGGTTTGTTTATTATTACCTATCATCTAGCCATTGAGTGTAATATCTCAGTAAGGTAAGTGAAGGTTTAGTTACCTTTAGCAGATGCTTGTGATCATCAGATGGACTATTTTTTTTCCCTTAAACTATTCAGTGAAATGAACTGTTGTTTCACTTAAGAACTAACATTGATTTTCTTTCTTTAGGGAGTGAAAGAACATACAGATGTGGAATTACACTATCTGATACTGAGATTTTAATGGCAAAATATGACTATATTATTCTAAGCAGTATTGGATTCAAATTCCATAAAACAAGTAATTAAATACTTGAAGAGAAGACCTTATTTCCAGTTCCTAATGCCACTATCATTTGCTGTGCCATTATTTATTTATTTATTTATTTATTTGAGAGCAACAGACAGAGGAAGAGGCAGATAGAGAGAGAGAGAATGGGTGTGCCAGGGCCTCCAGGCACTGCAAATGAATTCCAGACGTGTGTGCCCCCTTGTGCATCTGGCTAACGTGGGTCCTGGGGAATCAAGTCTCAAACTGGAGTCCTTAGGCTTCACAGGCAAGCACTTAACCACTGAACCATCTCTCCAGTCCTGCTGTGCCATTTTTTTTCTTTTGGTTTTTTGAGGTAGGGTCTCACTTTAGCCCAGGCTGACCTGGAATTCACTATGGAGTCTCAGGGTGGCCTCAAATTCATGGCGATCCTCCTACCTCTGCCTCCCAGTGCTGGGATTAAAGGTGTGCGCCACCATTCCCGGCTTGCTGTGCCATTTTTATCTTATTCCTTCAGTGCTTAGTTTATATGTTGGACATTTGCATTTTTATAATTATGCCTAAGAAACACTAAATCTTCTGAACCATTTAGGAAAGAAATAAAATGAGCCATAATTAAAAAAATATATATACTTTTTTTTCTATTTTTAACAATAAAGTCAGTTTCATCCAATAGAAATGCATATGATTTCTCTAATATTAATTATACAGTATTTCTGGTATAATGTATCACAAAAGTTCTAAAATTAATAATGCTTTTAAGCACATCATTCCTATGACAACTCAATACTCTACCAGGTACTCCATACTGAAATCATGAATCGTTGCTGTTTGAAATAGGTGCCTCTATGATCTCATTTGTTTCAGATGTTTGGTTCCCATCTGGTGACCATTTGGGAGGTGGAGCCCTGCTGGAGATGTGTTGCAGGGGTCATGCTTACGTATGTTATAGCCAGTGACCCTTTGCTAGAGTTTTGTCACCATCCTGCTATTTTCCACCTGCTGCAGCTGAGGTGATGTCTAGCTTCTGCTCATGTCCAGCTGTTCATCGCCATCATGAAGCTTACCCTTGAGATTGTAGCTAAAATAATAAAACTTCCCTACCATCAGTTGCTATCGGCTGTGTGTCTTATCCCAGCAATGAGGAGGTAACTATAATAACAATCAATATTTATCTACAGTGTATGATTTTGTTAAGATTGCTATATGCCAAAATCCAAGGAAATTCCTGGAACACAGGCCACATTGTTTTCAGTTAATTGAGATTTAGAGAACATTTTTATTTTACCTAACCATGTGTAAAAATGCATCTGACATGCATACTTATCATATGCTTATCAACATTGTGATTTTAATCATTATTGTTTCTGTTTGTTTTTCTTTAGTTCCTTTGGAAATTTAATGCTTTTAGTTAACTATTCATTACTTATATTTGTTCCTTTTCTCTCTTTGTTCCTTATACCAATACATACATCCAGACCATAAAATGTGTGTATATCTGCATATATGAATGCATAATACAGAACTAATTAAATTTCACATGAAGAAATGACAAGGTATGATGTCTTACAACTACAATCCTAGCCTTTGAGAAGTAGAGTCAGATAGAATGATCAGGAATTCAATGCTAGCCTTCACCACTTAGAATATATGAGTCCATCTTGGGCTACCATGAAATTCTCTCTCTCTCTCTCTCTCTCTCTCTCTCTATATATATATATATATATATATATATATATATATATATATATATATATGATTGGAGAGATGGCTTAGTAGTTAAGGTGCTTGCCTACAAAGCCCCAGAACTCAGGTTCTGTTCTCCATCTTCCATGTAAGCCAGATATACATGGTGGTGCATTCATGTGGAGTTTGTTTGCAGTGGCTGGAGGCCCTGGTGTGTCCATTCTCGCTCTCTCTCTCTCTCTTTCTTTCCCTCTCTCTGTCTCTAGCAAATAAGTAAATATAAATAAATCTTAAGAAATAATAAAGCTAAATTTAAAAATAAAGAAAATCTTCTATATGAAGCAGCATACATGAACATGATATAGATGATGCTAGTGAACGAAGTCAGGTAGAGAAGAGTTAGTCCATGAGTTATGACCTATATATGGGACCAAAACTCAAAGCTCATTTAACAAATAAAATCAGATGGGGTTGACATGGGCTGGGGTAATGTGAGTGTAGAGATGTTCATAACAGAGTACAAACATTGGATATGGTGATGAACTAGCTCTTTAGATCTTTTATACAGTGCTGTGGTTACAGCTAGTGTAGAGTTATATACTTAGACTGGTTATGAAGGCAGGCACCACGTGGCATGGTAACTATATGAGGTGATGGGAATGGTCGTCATGTCACAATCTGTGTGTACATCAAGTCATCACACTGCATCTAGCGTGTAGCAGTTCTGTCATTTCTCTCCCAGTAGCTAAAATGAATTGGAAAGATGCAAAACAACACTAAAGCCATTGTACCAAGAATGAAACTAATACTTAAAAATAACATGTAAATAGGCACGGCACATTTTTAAGTCTGAGAAAAGCATAACTGTGACATTTGTTTAGAGTCTTCCCTCTATCTTACTCTACTTTCCTAGTTTAGTTCAGGACCTCTTTCCAACGCAAAATTAATGAACATATTATGCAGTACTAAGTATTCTTTCAACTTAGAAATGAGGGAAGTCCTATGTTTGATTTGTGACCGTGAGACTTACAGAGAGACACCTGATTTTCTTAAAACAACAAAACAACAACAACAAAAGAAGATGTTGAAGAGATGTCAAAGTTTCAACTAGTACCTTGGAAGGGAGTGTGGTTTGAATTTTAATGTATTAAAAAGACTTACAGTGTTCCAGGAGGAGGAAAGTTAGTATTTAGGAAAAACAAGTGTCCTGTGGCAGCTGTGCAAAATGAATAATACTGGACCAGCTGCTGAATTTAGTGATGTAGCAGCTCAGGTAAGATAACAGTGGTTAGGAAGGAGATGCTGGCTGCAAAGACAAGGAGCACCAGGAGGCTTATGACTTGTTTTGTCAAAGCAGTCTTGACAGAATATGTTTGTGCAATGAATCCAAGGACTGAAGGGAGGCCGACGTGCCTCAAGTATTTTGCTTGTGCTGTTGTATGGAAGGTTTTGCCATTTACTGAGAAAGGTAGATGGAGAGGAGATAGGTTTGGTGAAAGGTAGAGGTTGAATCTGCCATTCAGGTTATGGGATGCTTCAGTATCTCTCTGAGCACAGAGGCTGAGCAGGTAGTTGCATGCTACATTAACTCATCAGTATACTAGTAACAAGAAAACACAGAAGGTAAATAGCGATTTCAAAACAGCTTTTACCATCATCACCACATAGGTTCAGAAGCCATGTGTCTTGATAGAAACAATGGAAGCAGCTGGTACGTAATAGAAAACATAATTACAAAACCATATTTCACTGACTCCACTCCTATTTAAAGTTTACATGACAGCATATATATATTTCTTCTGTTTGCTGTGCTAGGTAAAATTGAAGTTATGTTCTTACTTTTTTTTGCACATGACTTACTCATACAATGTGCTACATAAACCTCTGGTTCTCGTCAACAATTTTTGAAAAAGACTAATTTCTGTGGGATTTATAGCTGTAATGTGTTCTGGTGTTGGAAGGTGCACAATGAACCTCTCCTGAAACTATTGCAAATGTATGTGTCAGCCACATAGTAATTCTGACTTAGTCATAACTGTAATGCTTCTGGGGTACTAAGTCAAAATATACATGTAATCAATGCTTTTCAGCATATTTTTTTTCTATTACTTTGGCACATGGTTTTTATGTTTACAGAACTTCCTAAAGGCACAGATACAGTATGATTGCAGCCACAGTATCTGTCAATTTTTAGTTCAACAGAGCTTTTGTTTTTATTCTATATAATCAAAACACTATAAAATTAGTGCAAGTGACTGGTAAATAGTAGAGATCACAATTCATGCACACAGTGATTTCTTTCTGTCAATAACTGTTCCTGTATTTTATTTCAGCTTTCACAGAGAATTAGTGAGGTAAATGAAACAGAGACTATAGAAGATAAGAATTCAAGCTTTAAAAAAAATAGCAAAAACCCTTGCTTCCATGTTTTTCCCACTTAATGAAGAGCAGAATGATGATCAGGAGGATAAAAAGTTTCTGAAAGTTCTTAAAACTTCTTTTAAAACAAACCCCAAGGAAATAAAAAAAAATGCATATTTGAAATTTATTTAAAAGTATGGTACACTACTACTTTCTTATTAAAGTACAAAATATTGTATCAGAAGCAGCTTAAAGAAGGAATGGGGTTAACTTAGCTTACAGTTTTCAAGGCACCTTTCATCATAGTAGAGAATGCATGGCAGGCTCAGGAAAGTGACTTACACCATCACGTTGGCAGGGAGGAAGTAGAAAGCTGATGATCTCTTCTGCTTACTTAGCTGTCTCCTTTTCATTCTGTCCAGGATCCCAGCCATGGAATGGCACTACCTACAGTTAGGGTGGGTCTTAATCTAGAATATCACTAACAAACAGGCATGCCTATTTGTTCCCATTGTAATTCTAAAACCTGTCAAGTTTGTCACCAGAGAATAATTATTGCTTATACCATAATTATTAGCAAGATTTCTGAAAGTTTCCTGGTTATCCCCTTGGGGTCAGGTTTGTGTCATGGAAGAGATACAAATACATGCATAGGTATTAGGGATATTGATATATAGATGAGAAAAAATGGAGTTTGTTTAATATTTAAATCTGGATTATAAACTTTATTTCATCTAAAGTCACCTAGAAGACAAATCTTGAACATGTCTGTGAGGGCGTTTCTAGAGTAGGGTAATTGAAGTGTGAAGACCCAACTGTGAATGTCACCATTCCATGAGTTGGAGTCCCAAATTAAATGAGAAGAGAAAGGTATATGAATGTCAGTATTTATCTTTCTTGGTTTCCTTCCTATGGACCCAATGTGACCAGAAACTTCCCATGTCTGCCATTATGGCTTTTCCACCATGGTGAAGTAGTACATGGAATTGTAAGCTAAAATACATCCTTCTTCCTTAAGCTGATGGTCAGCTATTTAATTGTAATCTGGATAAACTTATTCAAAATTCATTAATGTATTTATTAAATTTACACTTGATAAATTGCAAACATTTTGCAAGTTTCATTGTCAGGGTAAGAGTTCTATGTGTCCAGATGTTATAGTAATATGTAGGTGGGACATGTAATTTGTTTCTGTACTAAATCATCCTCTTAAACACATTCATATATATATAACTTTTCCAGAACTATGCCATAAACTGAAGATGAAAAAATGTATAATAAAGCAGGCTAAAGGTTAATGTTGAGTTATCTCAGTAAACAGTATTGATGAGAAGCTGGAATAGTATGTCCTAGTCACAAAAATATCAAACAGAAAACAAATTAGCAATGATTGATACTGGAAAATAAGGTAGGAATGGACCCACTGGAATCCTTCTCTTGATTTCATAAATCACAAGTAATTGAAAAGTCTACATGGAACTGGAGAAGGAAGTATGGAGGAACACAGTCAGAACCATGAACTAAATAATCACGATAGCAGTGTGGTGCCATGTTAGAAAAGCCTGAGGTATGGGCAAAGCTCAGTAGACCTTTGTGAGGCACACTGAACTCATGTTTAGAAGACAATGGGTTAATATTGATAACAATAGAAAATGCTTATTCTCTTAGAACAAATGATTTCACTTCTTGAGAATGATCCCACAAACCTAATAATATTTGCAAGGGATATTCAATATTACTTAAAATAGCAAAAAGACTATAATGATTATTTGGTGCAAAAGTAGTCATGAATTATATGAAGAAATATCCTTTCCATAAAGAGGTAAAATATTGTTGAAGTATGTGTAAGGATACAATAATAAAATAGCTACCTGTAGCATTCTAGATATGAAAAAAAAAATGTGTTTCATGAATGGAAGATTTCAAGCAGAGGGTAATGGATCCCTATTAAAGCACAGTGAGATCTGTTGGGTCAGAATAGCTGGACCAAGATCAACACGGAATCCATACAATGGAGGGAAAAAAAAATATCAGCCAGCAAGTACACCATCATTAATTTCCTGGTCAATAAAATATCTTGGAAAATAGAAGATGAATACTATAAGCTTATCCTTCTATTGAGTCATTCTTTGCTAATTTCCCCAAAGGGGGAACACAATACTCTAGGACACCCAGAATTATCTCTGCAGACCTATGCCCTGTTGGAGGCTAATTAAATGCACTTCATTCCAAGGGCTCAGTTTGATTTCAACTTGCAGTGTTTTCCAACTCTCTGGGTAAAAACTGGATACCATTCATTTTCAGCTTTTTCTTATGGGGAGTGGCACATGCAAATGGTCTAGAGCACTATGGGGCTTGAGAGCATGTGTCACTCCCTGCAGGAAAAGGGGGAACTCTTCCTTGATTCCTTGCCAATATTGTGATATCAATAAAATTATCTCCAACTGATCAAACTTCCACTCTTCCTCAATGATGAATGAGGTACTGTGAGCTTTCTATGCAGTTGTTGGTCCCAGAAGGATTGACTATAGTACCATTCTGTTCCCATGGCTACTTGATATGTGATGAGGGTGACTCAAGAACCAAAGTAAATATCCACTTTTGTATTTACTGACTTGTCTCCCACCTAAACAAAACATTATTCTCTCCTGGGCCAATTTTGGTTGTCCTCACATCATGATGAAATTAATGAACATTATTTTAAGTGCTACCATGGAGAAATAATAACTGCCCTGGTTTGACTGGTGAGTACTATTCCATCTGTATCTATTTCTTCAACTATCAGCTATTGACAATCATCTGTCTCCTTATCATTTCTCTGCCCATGGCCTTGACATCATTTTTTTAATATTGTAATTGATAAGTGTATTCAGACAAAAAAAAAAAAAAACTAATAGTGGGTCATGATTCAGTTCTGCTCAAGAAAGAAAGAGGGGGGGGGGAATAAAGAAAGGGAGGAAGGAAGGAAGAAAGAAAACATGCCAAAGGCACAGGCAAAATTGGGAGCCTGTAACCTGTGTTGACCGTAGTAACCTCTAGCTGACAGCAGTGCACGTGCATCTTCGGCTGAGCTGCAGGGTAGGACTGCCGCCATGCGCATGTTCAGAAGTTGAAGACAGGAATGCATTGCCCTGAGCCTTCTCCCGTGGGCATTCCTCACAGGTAGCCTGCGTACCGAATGGGTAGGTAAGCCGTCCTGCATGTTTCCGTCAGGAGGCTGCATCTCAGTTTCAGCTATTTTCATGGTATGGACTTGTGTCTGGTGTTTGCTTTATTTGAATTTCCCAGATACAGAATAGTCATTCGGGCATCCTCTTTTGCGGAATCCTCCTTTCGTACTTTTAAAAACGTTTATTATTGTTAACAACATGTGTCCTATGGGTCATCATGTGTTGGTTCCCTCTTTTCCCTTGTCCCTGCCTCCTCTCTTGGGGGATACTCCTCAGTAGAGTTGCAGGTACTCCCTTTGGGGTTGTGATTCATGTGTTGTAGGAGCAGCAGTCAGTATTTTTAATTCAACTTAAGTTAATTTTAAATAAAGAGTCTGTAAATAACTTAAACATTTGTCCATTTCTTTATCTTTTCAGTATATTCAAGTTTTACTGTATTGTATAGAAATTATTAGCATTTTTAAATAACTTATTTGAGATTTGTCTCCTTATGAAAAGAAAAATGTGGCGTATCTTGGCAAATGTTCTAATGTGCACTGAAAAATATATGGATTGGGCTGGAGTATGGGTTCGGCTAGGTATGTAGTTGAATGGCATTTACACTGAACTACACCAAAATATACATATTCTCAAATATACATGATCTGCTTAGTTCCAAATTTGGCAAATTAAGCCAAACTAAAAAAAAAAAAAAAAAAAAAAAAACTGTATATTTTATAAATCATCAATATTTTGCAGTTGATTTCTAATTATGAAAGCATACCAAAGTATGTTGTTGATTGTTTGCTCATCTTCCCTTGTATTTATTTAGTTTTCGGTTTGGTTTCTTGAGGTATGTTCTCAATGTATCCCTGGTTTTCCTGGAATTCACTATGTATTCTCAAGGTGCCCTCAAACTCACAGCCATCCTCCTACTTCTGCCTCCCAAATTTTAGGATTAAAGATGTGTGCCACCATGCCCAACTTTGGCTTTCCATTTAATTTTATTCTTTTTCTTCCATATTTTGATCCACCCATCATTTCCTTCCTTCCATCCCTACCTCTCTCCCTTGTGTCCCTTTTATTTGAGGCAAAGTCTTGCTATGCACATTAGAGCATGGCCTCAAACTCACAGCCATCCTCCTCGCCCAGCCCTCCCTAATGCTAAGGTTGAGTGCATGTACCAACACACCGGCTGTGAAATTCATTCTTTTAATTATCATCAAAATTACCTTGACTTATTGGTGTAGCATCATTCCTGGTTAATGCCCAGAACATTAGCTGTCATAATTTGATATTTCTTACATTTTGACATAGAATGTCTGCTTATATAAGCATCCTATTTTTATATCAGTGTAAAAACCTTTTGCCTTTGAAATACTAATAACTTAGTTGCATTTTAAAGCATTATTCTTTTGTTCAACGTGAGTCTGTAACTATGCTATATATATTTTATATTTATATCTTTTTTATCAGTCATTTGATTCCTTTGGATTAACCATTTTATAATTTATTTTTTTTCTTTGTGATTGCATTTGAGTTACACATTTTCATTATTAGTCTTGTCGTTAAGCTTGTTTTCCTGCTACGCCTGAGATTTGTTGTACACAGCTTAATACTAGTGCTTCTATTGCTTCCCAAACGACCGGGGAAACTTTCTGCTCTCTGACTTCCTGCCCCTGCAGCTTGTTGTGCTATTTTGTCATAGATTTTTTTAAAATTTCTACATATGTTTTACTCCTTGCAGGAGAAGCACAGCTTGCAATGACTAAGAAAAGTGCATGTTATAACTCCTTTAAGATAATGTAGGAAAGTGGTATCCTGAAAATTTGCAGGAGATGCATCCAAAAAGAAGAAAACAAAAATACAGTGTCATTTTCGGAGCAGTCAGCATACAGAACTGGAATGCTGGCAAGGCTCTCCATTATAAAGCAGAACAGTTCGACCTTAGTAATCAAGACCTTGTAAAATCTGTTCTTCCAGTGGAATTTCTCACTTTCCAAAACTTTTAATGTGGTAGTGGGTGTGTTAATTGTAGTTTTTTTTTTTTTTTTTTTTTTTTACTTTAGATGAAATGCACTGGTTTCTGCTCATTCCCTGTTCCTAGCCTTATATTTTCCCTGAATTTCAACTCTGTGGTTACTTCAAATCTTCTCAGAAAGAATAAAAATAGCACTCTCCTCCTAAAGTTGGCCTCTCCTGGTAGCCTTATTACACTGTCTGCTAAGATGCTAATTTGCATAATGGTTATGTAGGCATCTTCTTAAACAGACCTAGCTCCTTAAGGTCTGCTCCCCAGAGGAGTATCTATATTTTCTCAATATCATCAATCACAATGCTTTACAAAGAGTGAAAACACAGAATAATAAATTGACATATTGACCTTGTCTCCCTAGTATATACATTAGTGAAAACATTATTGCTTCAGCATTTTTAAGGCAAAGCTTATTCACAAGGCTGCTTTTTCAATGGATTCTTGTGTAGACACAAAGAGTCTGTCTCTGAATGCTTCATTAAACAATGGGGGTTGGGTGCCAGGGGCAATATATCAGGAGCTAATTGTCAGTTGGTAAGCAAATTAGATAGCAATCAAGGTTACACAAATACTACACTGTCTTAAGAATAAATGTTAGTTGGGAAGTCATAAATGAACTGATAATCAGGTGGGAAGACATTATAGCAAAAGGTTGTGTTTCCTTAAACAACTTTTATAACAAATAGAATTTTAATAAGGTATTGCCTCCCATCCCAGACAATCACATTTCACAGGAATGTAATGAAACCTGTGAAGGGGATTGTTGCAATTTGGCAAACACCCACAGGGGCTCAGAAGGAGGCCCACACATGTTCCTTACCTGCCTCTCCTACTATTTACAAACATAATTAAAATGAAAATGGATATTCTGCTTGACTGCAGGGCAATGGCAAGGACTGAGATGAACATGAGGTGTTTCAGGGTGACCTTTATGAATGTCACTGTTTCTAGAACACTCAGGTGGAAGGGACAACATTCTCATTTCTTCAAGCAATATTTAGTGTCACTCAGGATACTTCTAAGCATTTCTGGAGGGAGGTTGCTTTCTGATTTATTTTAGATTGGGATATTTCGTAGCTTTATAAATTTTCAATGTGTATGCATAAGACAGAA
Organism: Jaculus jaculus; assembly: GCF_020740685.1. Classification (NCBI taxonomy): domain Eukaryota; kingdom Metazoa; phylum Chordata; class Mammalia; order Rodentia; family Dipodidae; genus Jaculus; species Jaculus jaculus. The sequence goes on along the minus strand of NC_059104.1, from coordinate 19,836,077 downwards.
AAGATTAACTAGTGAACACTGAGTATAATGTCCAAGTACTTGTCACAAAGGTCCATTTATTGCTTACTAATTTAATTTTATACTATCATTTCATGTAACTTTATTATTTTTCTGTTATTGGTGTGTATAGTATGTGATGTTTTGGTTTGTGTGTAGTGCATGGATGTGTGTTTGAAGATGAACTCACCTGCGTATCCACTAGAGAACTTCGGGTATTCTCTCCTATTGTTCCTCTACCATTTCCCCTGAGACAGAGTTGCTCACTGGACCTGGCACGCTGTTCTTTTTGACTGGACTATCTGATTAGTGATGCCAGTAGGGTTATTTACATAGATGCTGAGGATCAAACTCATATCCACATGTTTGCGTAGCAAGCACTCTCAGCAGACGAGCCTTCTCCCCACCCTATCAGTTATTTCTTATGGTACCAATAACCATCTATTTTCAAATTGTTTTTTCATAGCAAAAAAGCAAATCTACAAAGCTTTTGGAGACATGCTTTTACCTTCATTGTTCTGCTAGCATTTCAAAGAAAGGCAAAGCCTTCATACTGCAGCCCAAGAGCAAGTATTGTTTTTCTTGTACTATAAACATTCTCAGTGTATCATGCTTTCTACCACCTATAAATGAAGGTTAAGTTTGGAATGTTATGAATTCCAATGCGTTAGATAGCCAAAAGTTCAAGAAGACACACAGAAAGAAGTGGATCCTTAACTGTTTAACTGTTTTGTTTGTAGTTGAAATATTGGGTGTCTCCAGTGATCTCTGCATAGGGAGGTTAGGACCGCCTCTCAGAGTGAATTTTTGTGTCAATAACCGAAAGGTCTTCAAGCATGTACCATGATCAGAACAGAATTACAGCATAGAATTTTAAACAGCTTGGCTCTCTCATTTTTCAGTGAAGAAGGGATCAGGAGTACCAAACTGAAAATACTGTGAGAGGCAGACTTGCTGACCAGACATTAAGCAAGAGACAAGTTGTAGTTTCCAGTTCCCAGTCGAGCACTATTACTGATTTAATCATCCCATACAGGTTTAAAATTTTGGTTATTACAGAAAAGATATTTTCAGTATGACAGACAAATGAAATATGTGGAGGGATAAACATTAGTTGATTTTCCAGACTCTTCTAAGCTATAGAATCTGTTGTCTAGAACTAATTATGAAGAATTCTCTGACGATCGTCAAATGGAGTTTTTCTTCATTGGTTGATCAGCCCTTGGTCGACACTTCCATGTTAGAATCCTTTTTCTGTACAGTGTTGAAACAGTCTCACATATGGTTACTTGTGAAAGCCGTAATCATCAAAAGTAGTCATGGTAGGGTACCCATTATACATTTAAGATAATTGACATTCAAGACAGAAAGAGACTGTTCATGTCACAAATCAGCAAGAAGAAAAGCATGAATGAAGTCAAGTATCCTGTGGGCTACTGATTACTCTACCCTCCTCTGTCCCACCATCTGATTGGGGAACATAGACTATGGATCCTCACTCACTCTGTGCCTTCTTGTCTGTATACGAAAGTCCTGATCCTTCTGGGAGCTTTGGGAAAACAAGCTTATCAATGGGTTCCTGCAGCATTATTCTGTATAAAGAATAATTGGAGTTTCTATTTAGGGAAACAAGGAAATTAATTTAAATACAGCCTCTGCATTCCAGATATTTCTGTCTATGTGTCATATGATCCCCATTTTTCTGAACATAGAAGGTGATACATGTGATCCTAGTCAAAAGGTCAAACAGTGATAAGAATCAATTAATAGGATTGCATTGGACTCACATCACAATGTTGAAAGCAAAAGCAGAAGTTGATTTGATGCTGCTTGTATAAGAACAATATCAATTTTATATAATATAATGTAATACTTAAAAATGAATAGTCATTTTGAATTGTGTAGTTAAAACATCTCAGTATGTTTTCAATGAACTTATGGTTATTGAGTGGTTTAGAGAACAGATTATATGCTAGGAACTGGAAACAGTGAGGAAGATATAAAAGACATGTCATTCATTTGCTTAGTGCACTGGTTATCTTGCCTTGGCTTATTAAATAAGTGTTATTAACCATTATCATTAACATATAATATTTCTTTATAGGAATTATATTGTCACCAATATATAATCACCGTTGTATATACTATACAACTGTTAATGACCTATTTTAATATAAAGTTAGTATTAATATTGTTACACATGTAATAATTAGCATAGTTTAATAATTAATGTATTAAATCACATTGACAATGGGTACAAGATGAAACGGGATATGTTAATAGAAAAAGCAAACAAAACACAACATTTTCATGTGCTTTGTACAAGCACATAGCCATATAACTACGTTGTTCATACATAGTGGAATTAGTGTAGAAACGCCTCAAGTGTACATGACATTCCCAGCCTCAAGGATAATGTCCATATGTGCTGTGACCATCTAGATAACAATATTTTGGTATTATCATTCTTGCTGATTGGAACTTAAGGAAAGAAGCCCATATGGTTTTAAACCATAGCTTTATATCCAAGTACACACAACAATTATACTAGCTATTGGACTATAAGTTAAATTCTATTTGATTACAAAAATAGCCATAACTCTTAACCTCGAGTAGAAGTGGCCAAAACACCATAGGAGTAATATCGTATGCTTAAAGGGTCAGATGTGAACTTGATTCCACCTCTATAAAGAAAATATTCATATAGTATAAAACAATACTTTGAAACAAACTCAAGGGTTTTTGGGTCCTTGGACAATTTAATTAAGTTCTTTGACCCTCAGTTTCGTCATTGGTAAAAGGGCTGGCACTGAGAATCCAGAGTGGAGAAGTCTCTAATATGTGCGCCTTTTAATGTGATACACAGCAAGTCCCCAGCAGGCAGCAGTAACAAGATAGACACCATTAACATAGTACAACTGCACATTTGTTTATTTTTCTTTAAACTCTGTATATCGATTGGGACTATACATGCAATTAACTTTTAATATATTTAACACATTGGATTTGAGATTTTCAAAACATTTACATGCTCAACACTGCACTGTATACAAAGCCCACAGAGGTGAAGGGGAAAACACATTACTCTTTCCCCACAGGCATTTTCCTTAACTGATCAGCATTGCTGGTGTTTCTATTTGTGTAGATGTTTCAACAAAATAAAAGGACAGCCATTTGCAAGGCTTCTGTGTTTGAAGAGAATGAATCCATAACTAAAACTGCAGATTTATTACTATTAAAATGTACTGATGAATTTCCCAACTCTACCTCATTTATTGTGAATTGTGTTTACCCGGATGACACTGTTAATTTTCACTATTGGACTATGATAATTACAAATGTTAAATGAAGTGTATGCTTGTGATAGAAAATCTTCAAGTGCCTAATTTGTGCACAATATTCATATTACAAGAAAGGGGACCAGCCGGATCATGAGTTACCAACAGCTGTACAGCCTAATGAATGGGCACCAGTGATGGTCATGACAGTGGCTTTCCTGGCTGTGGTCTTAGGACAATGTGAATATGAATCGCTCCACCTTTCCCATCCCTCCTGCCAGTTGTGTTCTTTATCAGAAGGAAAGTGAATTGATAAGTTCTATAGCTTGGCTACCCCAAACCAAACCTAGACAGATCATCCAAGTAGAATATCAGCAGGGAAATAATAGAGCTCTAACACCATAGATTCACTAGTCCTAAAGGACAGCTATACAACATTCCACCCCAACTCTACAGAATACACATTCTTCTCAGCAGCCCATGGAACCTTCTCCAAAATAGATCATATAATATGTCATAAATCATGCTTCCATTTCTTTAGGAAAATTGATTTAACTTCCTGCATCATATCAGATCACAATGCTTTAAAGCTAGAAATCAAAAAGAAGAGACACATCAGGGATTCCACCAGCTCCTGGAGACTGAACGACACACTTTTAGACAATTAATGGGTTGTGGAAGAAATTTAAAACAAACAATAATAAAATTTCTAGAACTGAATGATGATGAAAATACAACCTTCCAAAACTTATGGAACACAATGAAGTCAGTCCTAAAGGGAAAATTCATAGCACTGAATGCATTCATAACAAATACAGAGAGGGAGAGATCCCAAATTAATAACTTAACCATTCACTTACTTACAGGCATTGGAGAAATGAGAAGTATCCAACACTAAAAGCTCCAGACAGAAAGAAATAATCAAGATGAGAGCAGAAATTCAATATGGTTTTATATGCAGTTACTGTGTTCATAATGGACCTTTGTATAATTTTGTGAGATAAGCAAGAATAATATTATTGGACATATTTGTCACATCATTCACCCATAGAAGCCATCACATTTTTTCTTTTATAAAGTTGACCCTGCTGTTATTTACATGTTCACGTACAATGGCCTCTGAACATTTTTATAAACTGTTAAGTTTTTAGTAACAATGCAATCATTCACTTTTACTCAAAATTACATAAGCCTTAATCAACATGACACTATGTTCAATGTCCCCAGTAGTAACTACAGCAACATTTTCAAAAGAGAAGGCTAAGGAATGCAGTTCCAAGAGGTTAACACAAACATAATCACTTGGTCAGATCAAGGAGGTCATGTTATCTCTAGCCTTGCAGAGCTAATGGGATGCTTCTAACACAAAAGGACAGGAATAACTGGTATGTATACACTTTTAAAGCATGAGACATGCATGGGCTTCAAAAGTGATCTGGGAATTATGTTACATTCTAACTTATTTTAATTTTAGCCTCCTGGAATCTTTTAGGCATGCATAGCTCCAATTCAGTTTTCAAAAGTATGTGTGTGTGTGTGTGTATATATATATATATATGTATATGTATATATATATATATATATATATATATATATTAGTGAAAGCTTTAACCATTACAAGCAAATACAGTTTAGTGCTAGAGTGCTGGGCTAGCATGTTAAGGTCCTGGGTTTAATCACTACACACAGCCAGAGATATACATGTATTGATTAGGCTCTTTTACTATTACCTTAATATTTTTTTTTCAAGGTAGGGTCTCACTCTAGCCCAGGCTGACCTAGAACTCACTGTGTAGTCTCAGAGTGGTCTTGAACCCATGGTGATCCTCCTACCTCTGCCTCCCAAGTACTGGGATTAAAGGCATGTGCCACCATGCCCAGCTTATTATCTTAATCTTAAAGAAATTCAATATTTTACATTAAATATCTTGAGATAACTATTTGCTATTTTTCTGAGACAAACACACATTGCCCATGGATTGTGATTGGAAGAAAAACACCACTTATGTAAACAGTGGTTGCTGAAGTTGTAGCTCTGAGGCCTGTTCCTGGTTCATGTCTTTCAGAAAACACACTGACATTCCCTGTACCTTTTGGTTCCTCCATATTGAATCCAAAGTTCTGCTTTTAAGATTTGTTATGCACTCAAATAAAAAATAGAGACCATTGTCAATTACAAACACAAGTTTTCTTTTGTTTAGTTCCAGGATGATCTCTCTCTCTCTCTCTCTCTCTCTCTCTCTCTCTCTCTCTCTCACGTGTGTGTGTGTGTGTGTGTGTGTGTGTGTGTGTGTGTGTGTGTGTGCATGTGTGCTTACACATAGGTATGCATGGTAATGCTGCTCCTTGGTTCTTGTCAATATTCACTGAATATTACCTTTATGAGAGTGAAATGCCTTTCCAGGTTATGGCCACCTCCTTTCTCTCTTACTTGATTCCACAGCATCTCTCACGTTTAATAGCAAGTCTTCATCTCACTTGAAAGTGTCAGGTGCTGAGCGGGAGCTCAACAATACAGGCACCTGAGTTCTCAGCCAGGAAATAAGAAAATGACCAGGATGTCTGTAGCAATCATACAGCAAGTGATAGTTGATACAGCACGGAGTCCAAGAGCAGTCAGGTATGAGCAGAGACAGCAAACCAATTTAATAGAAAGGGACGGGGAAATGCAATGACATAAATCCCAGAAGCAATTTGATAGTCAGTATGCTTTTTACAGGGAAAGCAGGGACATGTCTACAAGCTGTGAGTGGCGAATGTTTTCCCGAATCCCGCCACAGGACGTGTCACTTTGGCTCTATTGTCAAGATGTTACCCATGAATCAGTGGTAGGTTCAAGGTAATAAAAGACAATAGTGAGGAAAGGCCAGTGTCTCCAGGATGAAAAAGTGAAAGTGAATATGCCTGTAGACCTTAAAGGAAGGGAAAATAAGCTAACCCCGAGGGAAAATCTTCATTAAAGGACCTGACACATCCACATCCCCTCTCTACCTCGTGTATTCAGAAATGTATCTGACATTCTTAATCATGTGTCATGTTTAATCAACATAAACATGGTATTCAGAGCAGACATACAAAATCCCACAAACCTTTACTGAACGCATATGATGTACAGGAGTCATATTGTCTTGAAAAGTTGTAACGATTCTTCATTAAATTCTGTGCATAGTCTGTCAATTCCATAAGTCCATGTAACACTTTGTGATCAAGCTCACCATGCCTCGTCTATCTCCCAGGGTACAGTGAGGCCTCTTGCCGAGTCCTGATGCGCAGTCCACCCCTTGCCTGACACAGTATTTGGCATACTGTTGCTCACCAGTTCCATTTCTAATTACACAAAATTCTGTTGAGAAATCTCCTCTAGACTAGAATTCTGAAATTAACAATTTATTTATCTATTTATTTAGCAAATATCTCCCTATATTTAAAAAAGTGACTTTGGTCTGGGGAGCTATATCAGCAGATAAGAGTGCTTATTTGCAAGTATTTGGACGTGAGAGGGCCTGATACATACTTAGTCTGAGTCCCCAGAGTCCTAGAAAAACAGCTAAGTGTGGCTATGCATGCCTGTTACCCCAGCCAGTCTGACTGAAAACAGTAGCTCTGGGTTTAGTGAGAGATACTGTCTCAAGGAGACATGCAGATGAACAAAAAGAGGAGGACATCAGGCCTTCTCTTCTGGCCTTAGTGCATCTACATATGCATGGGAATATACCACACACACCACATCACAAGTTACACACACACACACACACACACACACACACACGGTCTTATCTTATGTCTTATGGAATTTCATTCCATTGGTTGTTGACTTTTCTGTCATTTTTATATTTTTATTTGTGAGTTTGATTAGGTTAGTGTCTTGATTTGGAAACTTATCTTCTCTTAATGACTTAATACTTTTCATGTTTGAATTTCATTACATTTTATAAACAATCATTTGACTATATTTGCAGTCTGAAGATGGTTGTTTTTAGTAAAAACAAAAAACATAAGAGTTCACTTTGGATCCCACTGTGGGAATTGAAGCATGCTTTCAATTCTCATAAGCACCATGACCCTCACAAGTTAAGCATCATGTCCTTTCACTCTTTAGCCTATGAAATGAGGGAAATAATAGAATTTTTTCATAGAATCTTTGTGAATTTTAAGTTGGTTACTATAAAAAACTTGAATTGATGCATTTACTTCTAGCAGTGAGTAGGTTGAGACAAGAGGATCATGATTTTAAAGTAAACCTGGGCTAAATTTTTTTAAAAAGGAAATATTTATCACCAGGAACATCAAGTATTATGCTGGAGAAATGGCTAGTGATTGAGGCACCTGCCTGCAAAACTGAAAGACCTAGGTTCAATTCCCCAAGACTCATGTAAGCCAGATACACACTTGAGTCTAGAATTCATTTGCAGTGGTTTAGACAGTAGAATGTCCATTATCTCTCTCTTTCTTTCTCACTCACTCTCACACATACACATTTATCTGCCTGTTTGTCAAATAAATAAATTAGCATAAAATATTTTTAAAAAGATTATCAGGACTAGAGAGATGGCTTAGTGGTTAAGTGATTGCCTGTGAAGCCTAAGGACCCTGGTTCAAGGCTTGATTCCCCAGGACGCATGTTAGCCAGCTGCACAAAGGGGTGCATGCATCTGGAATTCATTTGCAGTGGCTGGAGGTCCTGGGGCATCTATTCTCTCCCTCTCTCTCTCTCTCTCTCTCTCTCTCTCTCTGCCTCTTTCTCTCTCACTTTCAAATAAATAAATAAATATAAACAAAAAAATTTTAAAAAGGTTATCAAATATTGCATTTCTTCTATTTCCTAGTAAACAAATATATTTTGTTTGCATTCTCATTTTTGTTCTATGTTAGCAACTTTAAAAGTTTTAAATTGGTTAATAGTTTCATTCGGGTTTTAGCAACTAGTACATATTTCATTTTTTTGATGCAAAAATTCCAAGTTAGTTATTTTATGCAGTAGTTTTCCCCCTCAACAGACTTGTGATAACCACATCTTTTAAATCTGTAAATAATGTTATCAAAATAACAGTTTGCAGTTTTCAAGGAAGGAGAGTTGATGTTATTTACTGTTCTTATTGGTCTGTATGGATTTTAGAGGATGGGAAATCTGATTTGGGCTTAGGTGAAAAACCTTTTGCAAGAAATGAAGACTAAGGAGAGCTAAGGAGGTCTATTTTTTTTATTTTACTTCAAAGTTATTTTTTAACAAAATGTCAAATTCTAGATTGATGGTTACTTTATTTTAGCAACTTGAATATACTTCATTATCTTATGACATACCATTTTTAATATTCATTTATTTGCAGTTATGTGTGTATGCATGTGTGCCCATGTGTACATACACCAGACTCCCTTTCTACTGCAAATGAATACCTGTCCTTCTTTACATAGGCTGGGGAATTGAACCCAGGCTGCTAAGCTTTACAAGCAATCACCTTTAACCATAACCATGACCATTTTGCTTATAACATATCAAAAGGAATAATTTTCTGTTCATCTTTGATTTTATTATAAGTAGCTAAAATAAGTTAAAAATATTTTATTTTTATTTATTTTCTGGGGGGGAGAAAGAGTGAGACACACACACACACAGAGGGAGAGAGAGAGAGAGAGAGAGAGAGAGAGAGGGAGAAGGAGGGAGGTTGGGCATTCCAGGCCCTCTAGCTGCTGCAAAAGAATTCCAGATGCATGTGCCACTTCCTACATCTGGCTTTCCGAGGGTACTGGTTAATCAAACCCAGGTGATTAGAATTTGCAGGGAAGCACCTTAGCCCCTGAGCAATCTCTCTAGCCCTAGTGCAAGATTTTTATTTAACCTGCATTAACTTGTAGAATTAAAAAGAAATCTGGCTTGTTGTCTGAAGACTTCTGAAAGATTTAAAACCTTATATTTTTACTATCAACTACCTCATGTTTTACTACCCAACTGCCTCATGTTTCTGCTCAGGGATCTTGGTGCATGCATATGCCTTCTCAACCTCCCTGTTAATGATTTACCATTTTCTTCCGTTTACATATTCAGTTGCATCTCATCTATTATTAAAGAAATCATTGCCAGGCAGGCCTGGTGGCACACTCCTTTAATCCCAGCACTCAGGAGTCAGAGATAGGAGGATTTCCATGAGCCCAAGGCTACCCTGAGACTACAGAGTGATTTCCTGAGCTAGAGTGAAACCCTACCTTGAAAAAGCAGAAAACAAACAAACAAAAAAAAAAAAAAACATTGCTTTTTACTTATTTACTTATTTTTTTACATTTGCCCTTATTTTGTCAAGCTGAGTTTGTTTTACAATCACTATGTTCTGTTCATTTTTATAATATCTTATTTGTTATCAAATTTTCAATTTTTTTTCTTTTAGCTCTTTATCAAATTCAGTTATGTTTGTTTCCATGTCAAATGAGGATGCTATGTGAAGTCACTTTGAGTCTGCTCCTACTGAATATCCTTTCTGCTCATTTTTTCTCCCCTTCTTTTTTTTACATGACTGGAATATGTGCACCTCATTTATTTGATTTCTCTTGAAATGATTTGAGTTTTATAGACAGCAAGGTTATCATCCTCCAGATGCCATTTATAGTGGCCAACAATAGTTGCAGTCAGGTTCACATTGCTGGTAGAAATCACCCAACCAAGAGCAGCATGTGTGAAAAGAGGTTTATTTTGGCTTACAGGCTGGGGGGAAGCTCCACAATGGCAGGGAAAATGATGGCATGAGCAGAGGGTGGACATCACCCCCTGGCCAACACAAGGTGGACAATAGCAACAGGAGAGTATTCCAAACACTGGCATGGGGAAACTGACAATAAAACACATAAGCCTGCCCTCAACAAAACACTCTCTCCAGGAGGCATTAATTTCCAAATCCCCATCAATTGGGAACCTAAAATTCAGAACACCTAAGTTTATGGGGAACACCTGAATCAAACTTCCACATTCTGCCCTTGGCTTCCATAAATGGATTACCATCCATGATTTAAAATGCAATGCATTCATCCAACTTTAAAAGTCTCCATACTTTTTATCAGTTCCAATGATGTTCATACTTCCCCATAGTCCAAAATCTTTTAACTGAGCCAGGATACCAAAACCTAACCTCAAAAAACCCATAATGGCACATAATATACATTCTTACTGCAAAAGATGGCATTGGGCATAGCAAGGAAATATTCAGCCAATACAAGATTTAAAACAACCAGGGCAAACATCAAACTCTGTAGCTTCAAGTCCAATAACTCTAGTCAGTGACAAATCTCCAAGTCCGATAATTTTAACCAGCAACAAGTCTCTGGTGTTACAATTCCACTCCTCTAGCTAGGCTACTCACAGTCCTGGAAAACTTAATCAGGCCAACAGCAATAGGAGAGTGTGCCAAACACTGGCTTGGGGAAACTGGCTATAACACCCATAAGCCTGCCCCCAACAATACACTCCCTCCAGGAGGCGTTAATTCCCAAATCTCCATCCTGGGAACCTAGCTTCAGAACACCTCAGTATATGCGGGACACCTGAACCAAACCACCACACGGATGGAAGGATCCCAAAAATCTTCCCATTTCTGGCCTGAGGTAAGTGAGGTGGCTTCAATCATCCTATGGATTGCATAGCTCATAGAATCACAGAAGTCAGCAGTAGGATAGTTTGTTTACCTCAGTATCAGCTACAAACTTGGTTGTCTCTTCTGTTCAGAAAGGGATAGCTTTAGGTACTCAGCCACATTTAGAACCCACAAAAGGCCCTCAAGAAAAAAACAAAAAACAGAAAAACAATGGTCAAAAACTAGGCTCCTCTATTTCTGTTTCTTTCTTCTTTTTTTTTTTTTTTGGTTTTTCGAGGTAGGGTCTCACTCTGGTCCAGGCTGACCTGGAATTAACTCTGTCATCTCAGGGTAGCCTTGAACTCATGGCAATCCTCCTACCTCTGCCTCCTGAGTGCTGGGATTAAAGGCGTGCACCACCACACCCGGCTTCTTTTTTGATCTTTGATTGCTATTATTTGAATCATTTTTCAAAATATTCTTATGCCATATCGACCATTTCAAACAACAATTTAGTCTTTCTATTTTTTTTTTTTTTTTGGTCAACTGAACAGGTGGACCAAGTTATCCCATTTAGCATTGTAAATTAGAATATTTTTAAATTGACTTCAGATGTAAACACACACATATGCACACATGTATGAGTACTGTTTTACTCTGGGTTCATGTCTTTTTACTATACTAATCAAGTATATAATTTCCATTATAGATTAACATCTATTGGTAGTTTAGATTTGATTTTATAAAAACAATAATGAACTATATTAGTAGTGACTGAGCTTGCATTTTGAAATATGAGCTTATTATCATAAGTAGTTCTGGTCTGAAAAATCAAAACCACCCATCCAAACATCCTAATGCTGAGAACATGAACAAGCTATCCATTCCAAGTGCTCTGTGGACCTAAGCAATCTCTCTGCATCTTCTCTACTATAGGTAATAAGAAATTCAATGAGAGACATAGTCTTGCTTCAGTTGTCTCTGAAAATTATAATTTTGGGCAATTTTAAGCCCTTTTTAAAAATCTGAACTTTATAGTTTCAATCTCTGCTGCCATTTGTAGTTTCAATTTGACTATGGGATCAGCTTTCTTTGTTAATCGAGGAGAAACTTAATCTCATTCAATGGAGATTCCTACCTCCCACGAATGTGTGCATATGAGTGTGTATGTGTGTGTAGTGCTTTGAAACATTGACCATTCAAGCTTATCATAAGAAATTACCATTCAATTGTAAGGTGACTCCTAGCACATGGCCTCCATACACTCTCAAAAAGTAATTTTGAAAAAAAATACTATTAATATGGCTATAATTTCATTATCATCTTCAATCTCAACAAGGGGCCATCACATCATTTTTAGAAGCACTTTATTTTACATTTAAATATTATTCCATTGTATGGTCCTTTGCAGCTCTTCATATCTTGCATTACCCTTTTGGTGAAAGGCTTACATTTTCTTGAACATCTCTGTTGATTTTCTGTTTCAAATATAGTAGATGTAGACTCAAACCTTCACACAGAGACAAAGCAAATACTCAGCCACTGTAATAAAAAAAAAAAAAATCCATGTTACCTTTCTATCTTAGCTTGCTCATAGCTTGATAATTTCCACATAGTTTCATGTAGGTATCTTGAGGTTTATTTATTAATAAAATGTCATGATCACGCCCTAAAGCTGCACCTGGACGCTCTGCTACATTGGTAAAACTAAAGTTTTCTAAATCTTATTTCCTGTGTTTACAAACCATTTAGAAAATTCATGAAGTCATATTGAAAACTATGAACTTATTAGTGTCTCACATAAGTTAATGATTCTCAAGTTCTGTATCTAATATAAGACATCTTTGTAGAGCTAAAATCAGCCCACTGATCTTTATAAAACAAGCTTAATTCTCAAGAGTTTATATTCTTCAAGATGATATCAAACTTAACATTTTCAAGGATATAATCCATGAATAAAACCTTTAAAGTCAATCATACGACCATCTGTTTCAACCTGCTAAAGGATTGTGTTCTGCTGTAGTTATTTTCATTCTCTTATTCCCAAAAGAAAATACTTAGCCGTGTGGGCTTCCACGGAAGGTGTGGTTGTTCAGAAAATAAGTGCATAAGCACTGTGAGTATATATGAGTTTTTAAAAGCTAGTAACCACATTAGACTGGAGAAAAACAAGGAATAAAATGATGGATCTTACCGAGAATTTATGGAATTCAACTGTTGAATTTTATATATATATATATATATATATATATATATATATATACACACATACATATATATATACACACATGCATACATATATGTTATATGTACATATATATGTATTATATATATAATACTAATTTTTTTAAAAATTCATTTTCAAGCAGAGTAAGACACAGAAAGAGAGACAAAGAGAAGATAATGGGCATGTCAGGATCTCTAGTCACTGCAACCAAATTCCATATGCATGTCCCACTTTGTGCATCTGGCTTTACATGGGTACTGGGGAATCAAACCCAAGTAATTAGGCTTTATAAGCAAATGCTTTAACTGCTGAGCCATCTCTCCAGCCCCTCAATATTTTTTTAATTAAAAAATATGTATTTATTCACTTATTTACTTAGAGAGAGAGAGAGAAAGAGAGTGAATGGGTATGAAGGGCCTCTAACCACTGCAAATGAACTCCAGGCACATGTCCCACCCATCCATCTGGCTTACATGGGTTCTGAGGAATTGAACCTGGGTCCTTAGGCCTCACAGGCAAGCACTTTAACCACTGAGCCATCATTCCAGCCTGTCCCTCAATTCTTAAACTAAGAGAAAATGAGTATTTAAAGGAAAACACATTTTTTTGAGTATTACCCAAATTGTACCATGTTGTTATAATCCATAATTGTGTTATTTACATAAAACCATAGTCATCCTTTGTAAGAATGTAGGAAATTCCAATGTTTGGTTAGAATTATGTTTGCTTAGACCTTAAATGACTGCTGACATGCATCATTTCCCTAATGGAGCATGCTATAGTTCATTTTCTTTGAATTACAAACAGAGCTGTGCTGTCTGAGTGTCCTCTCAATGGCCAGATTATCTGGGGAGTACACTGTTTGTAGCCAAGAAATACATTTAACATGCAGTCAGAAACTGGCAAGTAACAGATACCCATTTCTACATTCTACTATGCTCTGCATGTCAGAAGCATCCTATAATTTATCATTTGGAACATTTGTAAGAGACAATGAACTGCCAAAGGACAGAGAAATTTGCCATTTCTCTGGGTTTTCAGGGTGTCAATATCTACTACCAAAAAGAAAGCTGGAGGGCTGGAGAGATGGCTTAGCAGTTAAGTGCTTGCCTGTGAAGCCTAAGGACCCCGGTTCGAGGCTCGGTTCCCCAGGTCCCACGTTAGCCAGATCCACAAGGGGTCGCATGCGTCTGGAGTTCGTTTGCAGAGGCTGGAAGCCCTGGTGCGCCCATTCTCTCTCTCTCCCTCTATCTGTCTTTCTCTCTGTGTCTGTCGCTCTCAAATAAATAAATAAAAAATTTTAAAAAAAAAGAAAGCTGGAGAACAATAGCACAGTGGGAGGAAAAATGAAACAAACGGTCTACCTTAACACTCTCAATGTTCACTACCAGCACAGTACCCATGACATACTTCTGGGATAGAGACAGACAAAGCATATTAGTTTACTTTAAGCTGTTGTAGTTTACATTGTCAGTGCTCATATAGTTCATATAGATCTACTTTAAAAGCCGTGCTTGTCGACACTCAGGTGTGTTTCATGGTAAAGCAAACTGTCTTGGCAAAATTAACTATTTAAAGGATCACTGTCCCGTCCCGTGGGACCTAGTTATTCATGGGGGCGAGGAGGATCCTAACCTGAAATAAGATGGGCGAGAGAGAGAGAGAGAGAGGAAGAGACTCAAGCAAATGTACACTTGTCAAGAGTCCAATTTTATTGAGTCACAGCAGCCTTTTTAAGGGGTTAGGGTTAGGGTTTCGGGTGGGGGGCTGGAGGAGGCAGGTGGCGGAAAGTTACAGAATCTTCTTGGCCTTTGGCCTAGGACAGTTTGCGGTTATTCCATTCTGAGAATTCACGGTACAGTTCTCAGGTCTCTGCAGTTGCCAGGCAGGGTGTTAATTAGTTAGGTGTGGCGGGGTGGGGGGATGGAATCAGTTAGGTATGGCGGGGTAGGGGGGTGAGGAAAGGTCAGAAGTTGTTCAGGGCAGAAGTTGCTCAGGGCTTGTCTCTAACAGATCACACTTCGTTTTTTATTTTTATTTTTACTAAGTATATACATCATATGTTTGTAATACCATTTCTCTCTTCTCTGTCCCTATTCTGCTGATGGCCCTCCTCAGTGTGATTGCTATTAGTCCCCAAGTATTGTGGGTATTGTGAGAGATGTGAGAGATGCAGTCACTTGTCACTTGTGTTTCCCCCCCCCCCCCCCAGAGGGATGGGGGATGCTTTTGGATGTGCCATGTCAAGATGTGGCTTTTACAATTTTCCTACCTTCTTTTCTGCAAAATTCTGAGCCATGGTGGGTGTGTTTTAAGTCTTTTTTTTTTTTTTTTTTTTTTTTTTAGTTTGGAGCTCTTAAAAACTTCTGGATTGTGCTTTTATCTCTCCGTGGAAGCAGAACTCTTGCTCATCTCATTAATTTCTCCATCTACTTTAGAGAACATTCCACCGGCTGCTGAAAAGAATGTGTATTCTGTAGATTTGGGGTGGAAAGTTCTGTAGCTGTCTATTAGGTCTATTTGATCTATGGTGTTGTTGAGCTCTATTATTTCCCTCTTGATTTTCTGTTTGGATGATCTGTCTACTGATGGTAGTGGAATATTGAAATAGCCAAGTGTGATGTTGTGGGTGTTTATTTTATCAAGTAGGTTTTGTTTTATAAACGGTGGTTGATTTGATGCCTACACATTCATGATTGTGATGTCCTCATTTTGGATAATTCCTTTGATGAGTAAGGATTGGTCTTCTTTATCCTTCTTCTTTACTTTTGTTTTGAAGTCTATTTTGTCAGATATTCATGTAGCAGAACCTGCTTGTTTCTCATTTCCTTTTGCTTGGCGTATCATTTTCCATCCTTTCACCCTGAGGAGGTATCTCTCTTTAGTGGTGAGGAGGGTTTCTTAAAGACAGCAGAAAGAAGGCTGCATTTTTTCTGATCCACCCTGTTATCCTGTGTCTTTTGATGGGTGAGTTAAGACCATTTTTATTTAACGTTATATTTGTGAGGATTGATTTGATCCCTGCCATATTGGTGTGTTTTATGGGGTTTGGAATTTTGTAGGGCTAAATACTTTTTTGAGCCTGTTCAACTTTTGGTTATTGTGATCTTCTTCTTGTAGCCTCTTGAGATTGATTGTTTGACTCTTCTATGTGGAGAATTCCCTGAAGTATTCTCTGTAGGTTTGGATTTGTGTTCATATAATGATAAAATTGGTTTTTATTATGGAAATTTTCCTTTTGCCATATATTATGAGGGATACTTCTGCTGGATCAGTAGTTTGAGTTGGAAGTCATAGTTTTTTAGACTTTAAAGTGCTGCACTGTAGGCCCTTCTGGTTTTCAGGGTTTCCATTGAGAAATAAAGGTAATTTTGATAGGATTGCATTCATATTTAAATTACTGTTTATCTCCTGCTGCTTTTAGCACTCTTTCTCTTTGTTATCACTGTTTAGAGTTTTAATGAGGTTGTGCCTGGAGAGTTTCTTCATTGGCCCAGTCTATTTGCAGGTTTTAGCTTCTTGTGTCTACATGTGAGTGTCTTTTGAGAGGGTGAGAAAGTTTTCTTCATTAATTTTTTTTTGAATAAAGTCACCATGCCTTTGGCCTGAATTTCTTCACCTTCTAATAATTCCATGACCTGATTGTTAAGAATTTTTAAGGCACCTCAGTTTCCTCATGTTCTAGCCACAAGAATCAAAATTTTTGGACTCCCACAATGTTTCTTCTATCTTATCTTCCAGCATTGAAGTTGTGTCTCCACATGATTAAGTCTGTTTATGAAGGTGTCTAGAGAGGTTTTCACTACTTCAATTTGGGTTATATCTTCTATTGCCTTTTTCTATATAATATTCATCCCTTTGTCAAGTTCCCATTTCAGGCCATGTTTTGATTTTCTGAGTGCTTGCTATTCATATACCCTATGTTTTGGTTCACTCTAAAATAAATAAATAAAAAATTTAAAAATATATTAAAAAAAAAGAAGGGTCTTCCCAAGTGGGGCATGGTGGGGGTATGCCTGTAGTCCCCGCCCTCCAGGGTTAGAGGGCAAATGTAGGAGGATCTACTCTGGGTACAAGTCCAGTCTGAAACTGCAGAGTGAGGGCCAGGTCAGCCTGGGATACAGCAAGACCATGCCTAGAGATTCATTTCCTAGGTGAACTTAACCCTATAAATTAATAATAAATATGAACCATTACAGGAGACATGAGACATTTGAAATTTAATATGGAATTAATATTGCTTGTTTAAAGATGTTTGCTGTTTTCAATTAAAAAAAGACTCATGGGCTGGAGAAATGGCTTAATGGTTAAGTGCTTGCCTGTGAAGCCTACAGACTCTGGTTCGAGGCTCGATTCCCCAGGACCCACATTAGCCAAATGTGCAAGCGGGCGCATGCATCTGGAGTTCCTTTGCAGTGGCTGGAAGCCCTGGCGTGTCCTTTCTCTCTGCCTGTTTCTCTCTCTATCACTCTCAAATAAACAAGAATAAACAACAACAACAAAAAGACTCATATCTCATATGCAAAGATTTGAATCCAAAGTAATATTTGACCAATAATAGCTGTTCATATATCATCTAATAAAGCTAAAATATGTACAAAATGCATGCATAACAAAGTTCGATTCAATGGTTTAAATAGTTAATTCTTGATTTTGGTAGTGTGTATCAAATCTAGTTTTACTCTGCTTGCTACAATCTCCTATCCTTGGTCAATAAGCAAGCAGAAAAATAAATAACCACTTTCATGTTTATTACATGCAATGAAGCAGCTGAGTGGTGGTTGATCCGTATTGATGAAGTGATACCCTTCAAAACCCAGACCACACAATGAGAGAAAATTAAAATCACTACACCTGATCTGAAAGAAGCCTAAAAAGAACCCTCTTATACCCTTTCACTGCTGGTAACAGTGGATTTAAAAAGTTAAAAGAACCGCCTACCCTTTCCCAGGAGTTTCATGAAGTATATTCCAGAAGCAACAGTAGAATTTTGAACTACAAGTTGATAGGACAATTTGGCTGACTCTGTTTTGCCTGCAGAGCGTGTGCTTCTCAGAATCCCAGTATCAAAGCAGCTTCAGCTTTAGCTTCTCAAAACTTGATTGCTCTTCGTAGCAATGATGAACTTAGCAGGAATGATGGCATAGTTTACCGTGAATATATGAATATTCATCTAGATGCTGCATTTGTCTGGTTCATACAATCATAAAGTCATGAATTAAATCAATATGAGAATGAGTAGCTTTACAGGTTATCATCAAAGCATGGCTCCCATGGGCAGACTTTGCCCGCCTCACTTCCATACCTCCCTCGAGAGAGATGTAGAGGGAACCTCAGAACAATTTATTTTGGACTCTGCAAAATAGCAGCAGACTTTGTCTTCATTTGTTTTAAAATCTCCTGAGACTAAACATTAAAATCTCACTCTTATTACAATGACTCTCTGCCACCCAACCACCTCCTTCCTGTGTAGTGCTTGCTTTGCTCTTGCCTTAACCTCTTTCTAGAACCTTCTTGATTTCAGATTTCTTGTGTTCATGTCCTGAGCCTCTTCAGATTTTCACACTAGTTTCATATGTTAAGTGATGTCTGTATTAGATCTCATAGAAGGAAAATCATCCTTTTACTTTTAGCATGCTATATCCTCCTGTAACCTCATATTTTTATATCACTGTTTATATACATGTACTTTATATGTGAATATTTCATACATATGTGTGTCTTATTTAGTTACATATATAACCTTTAGTAGAATACAATCTCAAGGAGAGAAGAAACATTAAGTTTGTGCTCACTGTACATCCCCAGCATCAGGAATAGGGCCTAATCTAATAATCAGTAAGTATATGTTGAATGAATGTGTGAGTGTTTTACTAGTACTGTAATTTCTCTAGAGTCTTCTTCACTCTTAGAGAGGATTCTCAAGGACTGGTGAGAAGTCTCAGTGGTTAAGGTGCTTGCCTGCAAACCTAACAACCCAGGTCCAATTCTCTAGTACCCACATAAAGCCAGATGCACAAAGTGGTGCATAAGTATGAAGTTTGTTTTGGAACATGCCTTTAATCCAGGCACTTGGGAGACAGAGGAGGGTTGCTGTGAGTTTGAGGACACTCTGAGACTACAGAGTGAATTCCAGGTTAGCCTGGGCTAGAGCAAAACCCTACCGTGAAAAACCAGAAAAATTTAAAAATTAAAAAATAAAGAAAAAAAAAAAGCAAAGATCCTCAAAGGCCATTAAATTAATTACTAGAGGGTGAAAATACATTCGAATGTTAGAAATACTTGCTGTATTTATTAAGAAAGTAAAGATAGACTGATAAAAAAATTACATAATAATTAAAGATACCCAAGAGCCCTTAATGCATGTCTAAGCCATAGTCTGAATGAAAGATATTTTTGTTTGTTTTTATTTTTGTCACTTGGAAAGCCTAACGCACTTGTGCCTTATAAAGAAGGAATTGTGCCTCACCTAATATCTATGTCACATTTATAAATTTGTGTTATTGTGACAAAACATCAATGATATAAATGATACATTTTGTTTTGTAAAACAATCATCAGAACTACACTGATAAAACAATAACAAAGTAGATCGATGATAGCTAAAATTACAGAAAGAATAGATAAAAATATAGAAACCATAAATATTTTTTGGCATTTGATGATTCTTAGAGCCACGCCTGTGCAGCATGAGGTTGTTTCTGACACAAACCCTGGTTAGTTTATCTGGACAAGTCATACTCCTGTGATAAGCAATTAGCACTCTCTGGGGCTAAGAAATTGTGTGGTTTTGGAAAGTAAATAAGTATTGATTTCCATTTGGCTTGAAGAGACTTTGAAATACTATTTGTCTAACATGAAAGTGACTCCCTCCCACGTTTGTCTTACAGTTTCTCTCCTAATGCAGTTCCATGTCCAAGAAAATACTCAATCTTGTGTCAAATGTACCAGAAAATACTGTCATCTAAGTTATTTCCAAAAGAACTTCCTTGATCTGCCAGGGTCATATTATCAAGGACTGCTGCCTATCCCAGAAGAATTTTATATGTCAGATTATAAAAATGAAGAGCATGAAACATACATATATCTAGCAGAGGAATATGAGATTCATATACTCAGAGAGTAGTCAACTTCTGTGATTTTCCATGATCTCCCTAGTTATTAATTAACTTTGTTTTAACACAGAACATTTTATATTATATTTATATTATTTTATTTATTATTTTATATTTTTAAATCTTGGTATTCTTTTTGGCTTTTAAAATAGAGTCTCTGTCTAGCCCAGGCTGACCTGAAATGCACTACATAGTCTCAAGGTAGCCTTGTACTCATGGCGATTCTCCTTCCTCTGCCTCCCAAGTCCTGGGATTAAAGGCATGTGCCATCACATCTAGAAAATTTTGTAACATATTATTAACAAAGCTTCTTTGTATAATAATTGTAAAATATAAAAATGTAGAAATTATGAGTTACATTTTAATACATCACATTTAATCATATTGCTCAATCAAGAAATAGTATTAATCATCTAGTTTACTTTCTTGTTGTGTTTAGTATGATGTGGTAAAGTTGAACCATTAAAAAAAGAGAGTATATACTATACATTGCATTCCAGAGAAAATAATTCCCTCAGTTTTCACAATCTACATATCAATATATGATAAGACATCTGTTCATTTACACAACATATAATACACTAAGCATATATTTAATATCAAGTCATTTGTTTTATAACTAATCAAAATAATAGAAATCTTAGGCTGGAGAGATGGCTTAGCAGTTAAAGCATTTGCCTGCAAAGCCAAAAGATATGGGTTCGACTCTCCAGGACCCACATAAGCCAGATGCACAAGGAGCCGCATGCATCTGGAGTTCATTTGCAGTGGCAGGAGGCCCTGGCGTGCCCATTCTCTCCCTCCCTCCATCTCAAATAAATAAATAAATAAAATATATTTTAAAAAAATAATGGAAACATTAACATTTTTAAGAAGAGACAATTTATTTTAATCGTTGTTTCCATTACCCATTTTTAACATACTATCATGGAGTTGAAAATACAAGTGATAGAACCAAGAATGATGGTCCAGCACTTAGGTGAAAAGAAAATCTGAAACCAGCCTGGACTACTTTACAAGACTCTGTCTCAGTGACCTAAAAAGGGAAGAAAATTCAAAGGATGCTCAGAATATTGTAAAAACCCATGTCCATATTAAACACATCGAGCTACTTTCTGTATACATCTATAAATGCATACATCCGAAAGAGAGCTAAGAGTAACAATGCTGATACATATGTAGAACTTCTTTTCTTGGCGTGTCGATGAAATATCAAACAACTCTGAACTGGGACAAAGGAAGAATAAGTTTAGCCTCCCAAAGTTGATTTTGTCCCTGTTCCCTGTCTTATTTTTTTTTCCTCTCCCTTTTTAAATTTTCTGTATACATGGCATAGCTGTGTGTACATGTTTGTGTGTATGTATACGGTTGCCTGTGTCATGTACATGTGTGTATGTGCATGTAGAGGTCGTGTGTCAACATCAAGTGTCTTACTCAGTTGCCCTTCACCTTCTTTGTTTAGACGACTCTACGTTTTATCATTTGTGAAGTGAGTTATATAAAAAAAAAATCTTCTATATTTTAAAAGCTACCTTGGAATCTTTGGTGAATAAAGTAATAAGTGCTCAACAGTATATTAGCATCATTAATTAATCAATGGAGTTTTATGAGTTGAGTGGAAACTGTCAATTTGAGAATCTGTGATGCCGTAATTAATCACTATGATGGTAACAGGTCAGGACTCACGTCATTAATTTGTTTTTCCAGACAGGGTCGCAGTCTGTGACCAGGCTGCCTTGAGCTCCCAGCTAACGTCTTGTGACAGCTTTCTGAGTTATGGGATTTGCACGCATGTGCCACCATGCCCGGGTTCATATTGATGTAATTTTTAAAGACCACTATTATAGGAAATAATTTCCTTTTAATTGCCTATATTTTCCATTTTCAAGTAGAATAGGGAGGTTTGAGAAAATTCTCAAACAATAGCTGTGGGACTGAACCAATCACAGTTAATATTTTTAAATTAATTTTTTTTCTTTAAGATGGTCATACTCTTATATTCCCTCTCTCCTGACCCTCTTCCATGGGGTTACTGATAAATCACTGTAGGGTCTGAAAGGCTTCACTTATTTTCTCTCTCTCTCTCTCTCTCTCTCTAGGTGTGTGTGGGGCAGGATCGTTCCTCGCCATACTTACTATGTGGCTCTTAAAATTTTTCTGCCCCTTCTTCCCAAGTGTTCCCTGAACCTTAGTGGGCATGTTAGAAATCTGAAGTAGTATTGAATTCTCTGTAGCCTCTGGATTTCTGTTTTGCTGAAATAACAAATTTTATATAAAATGTCTATAAGAGCTGGAGAAATGGCTTAGCAGTTAAGGCATTTGCCTGTGAAGCCAAAGGTTCCAGGTTCAATTCTCCAGGACCCACATAAGCCAGATGCACAAGGGTACATGCATCTAGAGTTTGTTTGCAGTGGAAGACACCCTGACATACCCATTTTCTCTGTTGGCCTCTCTTCTCTCTCTCTCTCTCCCCCCTTACAAATAAATAAATAAAAATGTTTAAAAAATATAGAAAATAATAACATCCCATAATATACCGAAGTTCTACTGTCTCCAGACCTGAGGGATTTACCAAAACATATTTTATCAATTAAATTATGTTTATATTTATTTTATATAGTCATTTCAGTAATAAATTTTATTTGTCCAAAGGCTTGTTTGCCAATGCTTTCCTTTTTTTAATTTAATTTTATTTTTTCTCCATTTTTAAAGCCAATGCTTTCTTCAAAGCATTTGTGTCAGCATTTATTTGTGTGCTTGTGTGTTTACAGGTTTATATGGAATAAAAGCATGTGTGTATGCATGTGGAGGCCAGAGGACATGTTCAGTAATTCCATCCATGTTTTTATTTTTATTTATTTATTTATTTTTACAGAGAAGTTCTCAAGCCCTAAGGGATCTTCCTGTCCCCAGCTTCCCAGGGCTAGGATTTATAGTGGAAACCACCACACCTACATTTGTATGTCAAACTCAAGTACTCATGCTTGTGAGATAAGTAATTTATCTCCTTAGTCCTTGCTAGATATTTTGAATGGCTTGACTTAATTTTATTATTCACTTCTTTCCTCTTCATTTCTAATTTGTTTTAAACTCAGGAAACATGCCAGTCCAAATACTTTTATAAAGAAACAGATTTTAATCCCTTTCTGTCATTTTCAATTTGAAATATATATATATATATATATATATATATATATATATATATATATATATATATATATGCTGTTTTCTTAAATATATTATCTTCTTGCATATTTTAATACCAGAGCTAATAATGAGTGGGGAGAGAGAGAATAACCATTAGTTGCCTTCATAATTGTTTGAGAAAATTAAGTATATATCCCTGACATTTTTCTAATAATCTACATAATAGAAGTAGAATCTCAGCTATAATATTGAGCTATGAAAGAAGTATTCATCCCTTACCCACCTACCTATATAACACCTATCTATCTGTCATCTATCTATCTGTCATCTATTGATATAAAGTGAAAACTAAAAAATAGTGATTCTTTTGTCCTATTCTGGATTCCTATCTATGAATTGGTCCCTGTATTACTCAGGGTTCTCTAGAGGAACAGAACTGATAAAATGAATTGTGCTAAAAGGCAATTCATCGGACTAGCTTACAGCAGTGCAGCAATAGCAGTTTATAGGCCTGAGGGTCAAGGAACCTGGTAGCTGCTCAGTCCACAAGCCTGGATGCCTCAGGAGTCCCCACCCGGCACTGAAGGCCTGGAGGTGTCCTGGTTGGAAAGCAGCAAACAACAAGCAGCAAGCAGAACCAGAAGGCAGATGGGAGGAAGGGATTCTTTCCTTCCTAAAGCTTCCTTAGATAAAGTCTCCCCTCCAAGAGGGCTGCCCACCCTGGGGTAATGACTTCTTTCTTCAGTTAATCCTTCCTGAAAGCAACCACAGAGACCTACTTATGAGAAATACTATAGACTTCTAAACAGATCAAACTGACACAAAACTTGACCATCACAAGTCCACCCCATGTCAAGTTGACACCATGTCAAGTGGACCTCCTTACATCATACTTAATTTCCAAATGAATACAGTAACAAGGTCTTAATTTCACCTAACATGATACAACTATCCCATGTACAACTGGAAATGTACAATCTTCCACCCAACAAAAAGCAAGGTTTCCTAATGAATGTTGTTTAGTCTTTAATATAATAGGTCAAATATAAATTTAACAGCAGTTAACTAGCAATATGATCTTAATATTAATTACCTAATAGAGAAATAGAGGGAGAACAAAAACATCTTAATATTGGTGAAGACATGTACAAACACTCTTAGCAAGTTAGGACAGAAACACTCAAGACAATTACAGTCCTCATTTTTGTAACTGGTCATGTGGCCTTAACTGGTATTTGTAACTACTTCCTTCCTTTCTTTCTTTTTAACTACCCATCTTGTATTTTCTCCACCTTTTGCAAGCACCTCAACAGGTCTTGGTTCTTTACCTTGAGGGGTGACCCATACCTTCATTCCTGAAGGAACTGGGCCATTTATCATGCAGCCTTGATTGGATTGTTACAATTGTCAATTGACTTTGGTAACAGGGCATGGTAACACTAAGAGACATCCTAAATGATTTTCTGTACTACAGACACATACTCTTCCTTATCTCCTTTGTGGAGGAGCAGTCCAATTTCCCCCTGGTAGTCGGGACCAATAACCCCTGTTACCACTGTAACTCCTTCTCAGCCTGTTCACTCAAGGGCATCAGGAGCCCAAAATGTCCAGGGGATAGTCTTAGCTTCCGGTTTAATGAAATGTTTTTTGTGTCTCCTAGCAAAAGCACTCCACCCTTTGGAACCAAGACTTCTAGGCCAGCAGAGCATAAGGTTGCAGAAACACGAAGCAAACTTTTGGCTAATGGGTCCCTTGGGGTGATGGTAAGCAGGATCATTCCCATTTCCACCCCTTCTTTTCTGGATCTGTGAATCCAGACTATAGGAGAAATAGTACCATATATAGGACAGATTCAGAGCATATACAGCCTGCTGGAGGACACTCCCCCAGCCCTCCAAGCTATTGCCACTGTGGCTTTTTTTTTTTTAAGACCACTCCACCGTTCTATCAACCCAGCCATTTCAGGGTGGTGGGGCACATGGCTAGACTAGTGAATTTAATGATTATGAGTCCACTTTCATACTTCCTTGGCTATGAAGAGAGTTCCTTGTTCAGAAGCAATGCTGTGTGGAATATCATGATGCTGGATAAGGCATTCTGTAAGCCCATGTATGGGAGTTTTGGCAGAAGCATTACATGTAGGAACAAAACTTAACCATCACAGGTCCAAATCAGCACACACATTCCATCTTCTATGTAAATCTGTTGGTTTGCTATAAACTTTTATTTCATTCTCAATGATTTTGAAACAAGGTTTCAAATATACTTTCATTAACTTCACCCAATTCCATTAATAAGTTATCTAGCTTGAATTTGCTTAGAAATATAGTTAAATTTTTTACAGACATATTGCCAAGATTATAATATTAACACCAATATTTTTATACTGCTGTAATTATTTTTCATTGGGTATAAGCAGTCTTATGATAACTTACCCATACAAACCTTGACAAATAAAAATTAAAGCAGGATATATTAATCTATTATTTTATAAAAATGAAAGTGACTGTTTCTAATATCAGTATCTCTGATAGATTGTAGATACCGGGAAGTCATACCTCTGTAATAAATATATTTCTTTCATTTTCAAATATTAAACCAAGAAATTGCTACTTGGCATTATTTAGCATTCGAGAATAATTAAGTTTTCCTGTGTAAGTTCATATGCGTATTTTAATCACTTTTGTGGATTCTAGAATGGAAGCATCATCATACAGACCTTGCAGTATAACTGACTAAATTGTAGGTCCTGAAATTAGACAAAGTGTCAAAATTAGACAAGGCAAGAGAATACCCAATATCATTTGTCCTTGTTTCTATTGATTGATGTTCTCAGGCAATCCAGATGCCCTTATCTTGTTTTGGTGTTTGTCCAGCTGTAGCCTTCTTGTGTTTACAGTAATGTCCCTGCTAGCTCCAAAACCAGGCTTCTCTTCATGTTCTCAGTACGCCCTCTGGTATAACCCAGAGAACCTTGGGGGGAAACTTATGATCAAGCAAGTCAGTTCCATCGGTTTTGTTTTTGTTTTGCTTTCACATCTCTAAGACACTGTACTCCTTGAGCTCTCAGAATCTGATCTACTTTTTGTGGTGAATCTGTTCATACCCCATTCTAGCATGGATTAAGGAACTTTAACCTTTTTCTCCAACCCTAGGAGAGAATCAAAATTTAAAATATAAATGGTGAATAGTTCATATAATAGAAAGATTTTTTTCTACTGAGTAAAAGTAACACCTGTTTTGTATTTTATTCAGCAAAACCTTTATATTTATGCTGGAGTCATACGTGTGGTAGAAAAATTTTAAAGAAACCAGTCCCAGAAAATACTCCAAAACACAGTTTCTGTTGTCCAAGCTTTACCTTGGAGTCAGCATGACCCTCCGTCTCCTCCCTGTCTATGCAGCTGCACCCTGCTTGTATGTTATCTGGTCAGTGCAGCCATAGACACAGACGTTCCTGAACAAACAGCTCTCTGTTCTGTGTTTGTACTTTCTTATCACTGATTTATTGCTAAGGAATTTTCTATTTATGCTCCAAAATCATGTAACCTTAGAAACTGGTAAACTACCAATAATATAATGAATTAAAGATGATGTAAAACTGCCTGGTTTACTGTGTACAAAAACCCTGATTTATCAGAGCTCAGTACTCAGGCTTTGGAAGTTAGTCTCTTGAGGCCTTGTCAACATGAAAGCATTTTTTGATTCTCCACTCTAAGGCTGGTGCCACCTCTCTGTGACTCAGTTTCCCATTATCTCCAAAGCAGAATAATAAAGTTTAAACATAATGATGTTTCTGACCTCCTTCAGGCTTTAAGGAAAGGATAGTTTATGACATCACTCATTTCAGTGGCACTTAAGAAAAGAATTCAGAAGATGTCATCAAAAACGCATTCCTAGAAAGCAAGATTTTCAAGCTCTTCAATATGTGCTTAACACTGTGACATAATTACTTTACTGATTAGTTGAAATCATAAATAAGTACCAAGTATTCAGGAGATTTTTTTCAACAATATATACAAATAAATAAGCAAATATTTATAGTAAAATCAAAATCATTTTTATGAGAATTTTCTTACTCTTAAAATCAATGAAAGTAATGAAGTAGTCAAGATGACACTTAGCATTATACATAGCTGAAAGTGGTGCATTTGGTCAAAAATGATTTCAGGATTACTTTTCTAAACATTTGATGCTAGTATCCATCCAAAATTAAAATATGGTTTCTCTTTGTTTAATATTGAAAAAGATAAAATTGAAACACATTAAATTAAGAGTTAGTTTCTTACTAAAATTGGCCTATATACTTGTAGAGAAAATTATTATTATTATTATTTTGTTGTTTTTTTGAGGTAGTCTCACTGTAGCCCAGGCTGAATTCACTATGTAGTCTCAGGGTAGCCTCAAACACATGGTGATCCTCCTACTTCTGCCTCCCAAGTGCTGGAATTAACCATGCCCAGCTTGAAAATTATTATTTATATATTAAAAAGAGTATAGTTTGGTGTGGTGGTGCACACCTTTAATCCTAGCAGTCGGGAGGCAGAGGCAGGAGGATTGCCATGAGTTCAAGTCCACCCTGAGACTACATAGTGAATTCTAGGTCAGCCTGGGCTAGACTGAGAGCCTACCTCAAAAAATAAAAAAAAAAGTGTATATATTGTATGTATATTTAAATGATTTTCCTGCTATCTCTCTAAAAAGATAAATGCCTGAAATATTGAACTGCCAAGTACAGCATGCGTATTGTTTTAACAGCCTCTTATGTGTTGTGTACATGTGTGATGTATTTATTTGTGTTTACAAGCTAAAGGGGATTTTTTTTTCTTATGTGTGTACTTTGTCTGGACACATCATGTGTTGGTACCATCATTCCCTTCCTCCATGAGCCCACTCCACTGAGGTCCCCTCCTTAGTGAAATTGCTGTTATTCACCATGGAGTTGTGGGTTATGTATTGTGAGATTATCAGGTATTGTGGAGCATGGACAATGCCTCTATATACTCCCTTCCACCCTGTGGCTCTTATGACCTTTCTGCCCCCTTCTCTGCAAAATTCCTTGAGCTAAGGTGAGTATGTTTTATGTCTACTTTGGTGTTAAGCTCTTAGTAGCTTCTGAGTTCTGATTTGGTATGTTTTGAGCTTCCTCAGTGTCTGTCTCCATCACCCTGACAAAGGTTGTCAGGCTCTCCATAGAAGGTAAGTTTTTGCTCATCTAGACAGTTCCTCAGTGGTTTCACTTGGGCTGCAGCTGATGTGTAAGGGGTAGTTCATCTCCTGACAGGGAGTCAGCTATCTATTCTTATCTTGTTGATAAATTTTGATTGTCCATGCTTTTTGCTGCCTTCTGAAAAAGAAAAGCAGATTCTCCAATGGAAAGTGAGATCAGCATAGGTTAAAGAGGATAAGCATTGTTAATTTAGAGAGATCTGGGGTGGGTGAAGCTTCTCTATTAGCCAAAAATCTAGTGACAGCTACTCTTGGACTAAATAGGATTCTGACTCAGATCCAAGTTGTAGCTATGGATTCCTTTCCACTGAGTGAATCTTAGCCAATCAAAGAGCCATTGATTACACACCTAGACCTGGTGCTCACCTCGCATAGGTGTGCACATCTTGTGAGGCTGATTACTTTTGTATATCACTGTTGCCTGTTTGATCACAACATTGTTGGTCATATTCCCCCAGCAGATCATTTGGTGCTTTCCAGCACTGTACAGGCTCACCATCTGGGAACTGGCTTCCTTTTGAGATTCCAGATGGATCCCTCCAAGTCTGTGTTGAAAACATGTGGTGTCTTCAGCAACAGGAACTTACCTGTAACCTCAGGCATATAATCAAGTGCTTTGACAGAAACATGTCTTATTTGGGGGACCTTGTAGGTCTTTCATAGCAACAGCTCATTGTGGGTTGCAACTGATTTCTGGTACTGGTAGCTACAACCCAGAGACAATTTTAGCATTAGGCTCTATCCCACTGTATTAGTCAGGGTACTTTAGAGGAACAGAACTGCTAGAATGAATTATTTTAAAAAGGGAATTTATTGGATTATCTTACGTTAGAACAGTAACAGTTGTAGCCCGAGAATCAAGGAACCTGGTAGCTGTCCAGTCCACGTGGCCAGATGCCTCAGAAATCCTGATTTGGCACTGCAGATGGTGCTGAAGGTGTGGAAGCTTCCTGAGGAGCAACTGGGTTTCCACCCACACAGGTCTTCAGTTGATACTGGTCTTCAGTCTGCACTGGTCTTCAATCCACCCTGGAAGGCAGCAAGCAGCTCCGGCAGCTGAGTGGGAAGAGGGAAGGTGCTCTTTTCACCCAGAGCTTCCTTATATGAAGTCCTCCTCTGAACAGGGCTGCCCGCAGTGGGGAAAGAACTTCCTCTTTCAGTTAATCCTTCCGGAAGAAACCTTGGAGACCCACCCAAAAGGGATTTCTGTGGATTACTAACAGATCAAGTTGGCAATACCTTAACTATCTCACACCCACCATCTTCAGGACCCTTCTTACCAGATGATTAAAGGGGAAAATTTTAATCATTTTTTTCTCTATTTTTGTTAATCCTAATAAACCTATGAATCCTAATGAGATATCACACCACTATGACAACAAGCCTAGAGAATGAGATGAAACCCTATTGCTCAGTGTTAGTAGATAAATGGTGATTAACTGTGATCATATTAGCCCCAAATTTCAAATGGAGACTTCAATGTGAAAATGGAAAGTCATTACTGTGATTCATGTTTTTGGCCAATAATTATCTTGTTTACCTAGACTTGCTAAAAACAAAACTAGCTCATATACATAAGAGATGCCATTTCGGGGACATTTCTTCTGCTGTATATAAAAGAAAGGATATTACTGTATGCTATGCTTTGCTTTTATATTAACTGTATCATATTTACATAATGGCATTTTTTACCAGATTTCTCAGTGCATTAGCTTTCCATTAGCTATGACATGTTGCTACAAATATGGAACCTTATAACAGTATGTTTACTATTATGTAATATTGTTGGTCAAAAGTTTACATGACTATTACTGGTTAAAAATCAAAATGTTGGTGAGTTGTTTCCATTTCCATGAGTTCCAGGAAAGTATGAATCTCCTTGTTTTGTCTACTTTTAAACGGGCATTTGTCTTCCTTGTCTCATTCTCCATTAATTACCTCCTGCACTTAAATAAAGCCAACAATTATTGCCTTTCTCTAATCTTTCTTTGATGTGCTTATTTAAAAAAATAACAAACAACAACAAAACAAACAAACAAAAATAAGGCAGTTGGCACGGTGGAGTACACCTTTAATCACAGCACTCAGGCAGAGATAGGACGGTCTCTCTGAGTTCAAGGCTGGCCTGGGACTACGAAGTGAATTCCAGGTCAGCCTGTGCTAGAGTGATTTTCCATATAAGGCTTTTGTTTAATGTTTGTATGGTTTTATTCATCTCTGAAGAGAAACACAATTCATACAATTTTGTCATAAGAAACTTAATAGTCAAGTTTGTGTTCACTTCTTCTAAAGGTTACACCAAAGTGACTGAAACATTGTATACTATAAATCTGTGCTGTTTTTATTCTCAGCAAATGAAAACTAAATGCATTTAATATAACTTTTGAATAATTTAGTGGATAATGACTTGTTAGGCTTTGTATATATTTATCCCATCTTTTTTTTTTTTTAAATTTAAGTAGAAAATTTGTATGGACATATCATGTGCTGGTACCATCATTTCTCACCTCCCTGTTTCCATTCAACTGAGGACCTTACTCAGAGATATACTAGTATTCACCAATGGGTTTTAGGTTAGGAGATTTAAGAACAGCAGTCATTCATTGTGGGGAGAACTCATAGCCTCTGGATGTTCTTGCCAGATCGGAGGCTCTCAGAGTCTTTCTTCCCCCTCCTCCACAAAATTCTGGGCCATGGGGGGTGTGTCTTATGTTCTTTACTATTGTACTCTCAGCAGCTTGGGAATTTCTGCTTTGGTATGACTTGACTATTCTCAGTGTCTGTGTCCATTGCTCTGGTACAGGCTATCAGGCTTGCCATGGAAGCAGCATTCTTGAAAATCTCAACACCTCTGTGGTTTCATCTGGGCCCTAGCCCATGCAAGAGGGGTGGTTCATCTGTTGAAAGAGAATCAAGTATACATTCTTGCCTTGTTGATAGATTTTAATTGTCCTTGTTTCTGACTTCCTTCTGAAAAAGAAAAAAAAAACATATTCTTCAGTGGAAAGTGAGTTCATAATATGTTTGGGGGATAAGCATTCTTAATTTAGAGAGATTCTGATGGATGCAGCTACTCTTGGTCCAAAACTAGTAGGAGCTTCTCAGAGGTCTTCATAGGACTCCCACACTTCACTCAGATCCTATTTCCAACTAGTGGTTGGTTCCTTTTTACTGAGCAGATCTCTTAGCCAATCATAAAGCCACTGTTTACCCACTCACACTGGGTGCCATCACTGCAGAGGTGTGTACATCTTGTCAGGCTGGTTGCTTTCCTATAGCAGTGTCTCCTTCTTTCTTATAGCATTGTTGGCCATTTTATCCCCCACAGCTCATGTAGTCCTTTCCAGCACTATGTGGGTTAAACATGTGTGAACTGGCTTCCTTCCAGGTTCCAGTCAGGTCTTCCTGGGTTCTGTAGCAGCACCATGTGGTGTCGTTAGCAGTATTTGATTTTTGGGGGGTTATTGAAAAATGGTTTCTATGTCCGTATCTTTTGTGTATAGTAAAGCTACTGATTTTGTTCTTGATTTTGTATTCTGCCACTTTTATGAAGGAATTGATCACCTTTAGAAGTTTTATGGTAGGGTCTTCGGGTCACTTACATATAGGATTGTGCTGTGTATCCATAGGGCTGGTTTCCTTTCCAATTTGAATCCCTTTTATATCTTCCCCCTTTCTTATTACTTGGGCTACAACTTATAATAATAAGTAGAAGAGTAGTGGTGAGTCTGAGCAAGCCTATCTTGTTCCTGATCTTAATTGCAAGTCCTTGAGTCCTTCCCCATAACTATAATCTGGGGTTTAGGTGCTTTGTATATAGCCTGTATTGTGATGCCCTTCATGGCTGGTTTCTCCAGTGCTTTGATGAAGAAATTGTGTATTTTGTTAAAGGCATTCTCTGCATCTATTGAAATGATAATGTAGTTCTTTTGTATACATTTATTTATGTGGTGTCTTATGTTAATCAATTTCCATATGTTGGACCATCTCAGCATCTCTGGGACGGATGAAGTCTGCTTAATTGAGGTGGATGATGCTTTTGATGTGTTGTTGAATTCAGTTTGTGAAGGTTTTTTTTGAGGATTTTTGCATCAATTTCATCAGGGGTATAGACCTGTAGTTTGCTTTAATTGTATCTCCATCTGGTTTTAGTGTTAGTATGTTGCTAGCTGCATATAAGGAGTTAGGGAGCATTTTATATTCTCCAATTATATGAAAAAGCTTGAGAAAAAGCAGTTTCAGTTCTCCAATGAAGGTTTCTTAGAATTTGGCTGAGAATCTTTCAGTCCTGGGCTTTTCCTTTTAGTGAGGTTTTTGATTACATTTTTAACATTGACGAACATAATACGTTTGTTTAGGAGATATATTGGCTCTGGGTTTTGTTTTGGTAATGATATGTGTCTAGCAATTCATACTTTTCTTCCAGATTATCCAATTTTGTGGAGTAGAGATTTTGGAACTATGTCCCAATGATTTTTCCATTTCTACTATGTCTGTTGTGACCTCTCATTTTTCATTTCTAATTTTGTTAATTTGATAATTTTTTTCCATTTAATCAAATTGGCAAGGTGTTTTTCAATCTTATTTATTTTTTCAAAGGTCCAGCCCTTCATTTCATGAATTGTCTTAATTTTTTTCTTACTTTCCAATTTATTCATTTGTAATATGATCTTTGTTCTTCACATGTTGAACTCTTAAGATTGGATTGTTTACTTGCAGTGGCTGGAGGCCCTTATACACCCATTCTCTCTTTCTCTCTGTTTTCAATCTCTCTCTCTCTGCTTGCAAATAAATGCATGAAAATATTTTTAACAGTTAATTGATTTGCAAAATGGTACAGAAGTCATATTCTAACCAACATAATCAAGCAATTTTCTTCTTGCTTTCAAATTAAAACACATATTAAAAATACATATCGGCACAAACTTTCTCCACACCTAAATTGCTTTTCTCCTGACCTAATGCTGCTTACTATCTCCACAGCACATGACAGTCATGATTCTCTCTGGTAGAGTGGAACTCATTACAAAACTTTCCTCAGCTAAAACGCCATTTATGTCTTGACCTCCAAATAGAGACTTACCTATATAAATCCTTTTGAGATGAAACTATGCAAGCACATCTCAAATGGCTACATACAATCTTTTTAAGTGTTTTCCTTCCCCTCTTTCTCCTCCAGTGATTTATTCCTCTCTAACATGTATAAATCATATATACATTGAATTAGAAAAGAACCTAATGTTTTGGTACATTTCATGGCTCTGAATATTAGCATTCCATTTCCACAAACAGCTGGCCATTTCTGATCCTTTGGAATCACATTATATTTGTGAGCAGTGCTGAAGGCTATCACGCTTATTCAGATCTACTCCCTGTCTTCATACCTCAGGAGGTAACTCCCACGGAACTGGCATAGGGAGAACATCTCTGCCTTTTCAATCACACTGCTGTCACTCTCCATACTTCATTCTTATTTTTGCTTTGTCTTATTCCTTTCTATTTCTAGCAACTGTCTAGTGGCTTTTGGTTAGAATATGATTTCTGTACTGTTTTGCAAATCAATTAACTTTTAAAAATATTTTCATGTATTTATTTGCAAGCAGAGAGAGACAGGTTGAAAACAGAGAGAAAGTGAGAATGGGTATATAAGGGCCTCCAGCCACTGCAAGTAAACTCCAGGAGCACGTGCCACTTTGTATATCTGGCTTTATGTGGGAAATGGGAATGAAACCCAGGTTGTGAGATTTTGTAGGTAAATGCCTTAGAGGGTGAGCCATCTCTCCAACCCATGAATTGCCTTTCAAAAATATTTTATTTTTATTTATTAGAGGGAGATTGAGAAAGAGATGGGGGGGAGGGAGAGAGAGAGAGAGAGAGAGAGAGAGAGAGAGAGAGAGAGAGAGAGAGAGAGAGAGAGAAAGCAGACCCACCATGGTTTCTTTCCACTGCAAATGAACTCCAGACACATGTGCCACCATGTGCATCTGGCTTACATGGGTACTAGAGAATTGAACCTGGGCCCTTGGCCTTTGCTGGCAAGTACCTTAACCCCCAAGCCATCTCTCCACTGTAAATTTTTTGAATACATTCTAATTAGGGCTCTTAATTTGATAACTATTCTAAAATCATATAAAGGTCAAAAATATTAAGAAATAAATATATTAAGGTAACTTTTCTTCTCTCTTCTTCAACTCCTAACTTCCCAAATGCTTCCATTTATACTGAGAAAGATGAAAAAAGTCTAAAGAATAAATCTCAATGTGTTTCAATTTGTTTTCTCATGTTTACTCCATCCAACAAGCTCAAAAGTAAGTGATGGAATAAAAGTGGGACTGGCTACAGAATTTGCAGTGGAATTGGTAAGTGAGCTGCCTCTGAGACTCACTGGCTTCTGGGTCATGAAGTAACCAAGCTATGAACTTATGACATAGAAAGCAGGGTTCCAAAGTATTGGTTCAATTGAGCCAACATGTGCCCAGTAAGTGTACAGGGAGAATGCTATTTTCTTCCTTCTGTGAGACACTTGAAAAACTTTTCTGTAACATATGGATACCTATCATAGCTTCTGGTTTTATTTAATATTGTGTATAATTTCTCGCTTTTATAGAACCACAGTTACATGATATCTTAAGATTCTAGCTAACATATAACTAAATTATTTCGTTTTGATTTACTCAGGGCAACTTTCAGAGAACATAGGCATGCACACACACACACACACACACACACACACACACACACACAGAGAGAGAGAGAGAGAGAGAGAGAGAGAGAGAGACAGACACTTGTTCATGCACCAAGAAAAATGCACTGAAGTTACTTTTTGTGAATTTCTTGGTATCTGAGATGTTTTGAATCAATTCTGTTGCCAATAATAGTTATAAGAAAACTAATTAGTTGAATCCTGGTTCCCACACAGATTTGAGTGATCTCACTTTATAAACAGTATTTCCCACATCACTTTGAAGCTGGAATCCTACCAAAAACCTGTTTCTTTTAAGAAAAAGCAATGACTCCAAAGCACTGAATTAGTCTCTGAATGAATTTATCTTTGTATCTTAATGAATTTTCAATCCTTGTTTTTCTAAATGCTTAGTGGATGTTCTTGACTATTTGTTAATCACGAAGTTCCACTACCTTATAGAGTATCATTCACTACCTTGTGGCATCTTATTTTGAATATATTAATATGTAATTTTCCATACTGATCCCTATTGAAAAGGTAGACTAAAAGAACACCTAATGAGAAAATATTGTCTTGGGAACTTTACTTATATCAATATAAATGAAACACTATTTTTAGTGAAAGTGTTACAAGTAACAAATATTGAATTCATTTATGGATTTCTGTTGTTTTATAGCAGTCATGAGTTTTACAACTGTATGACAAAAATGTTCAGAAGACTAGGTATCATTTGTTTGGATTCCAAGTCCACACAGTGATTTTTGATAGAAGTAAATAATAAATTAGACTATTTTGAGTGGTGATTTGATTCAGGTGTCCTGCATGAACTTTGATGTTCTGAATGCTAGGTTTCCAACTGATGGGGATTTGGGAATTAATGATTCTTGTTGGGGGAATTCCTATGAGTATTATAGCTAGTTTCCCCATTCCAATGTTTGACACACTCTCATGATCCTGTTTTCCACCTGAGGTTGGCCAGGGGGTGATGTCCACCCTCTGCTCATGCCATCATTTTCCCCTGCCAGTAAAGTGATGCCAAGAGTGGTGTTGTGGCTAGAGATCTGACTGTGTGATTTTGGCCTTTTGGAGCTGATTTTCAAGAAGAATATAAAAGGATTTGAAACCTTGACCTAAGAGACACCTTGAAGTGCTGTAAGTACAGCTTGATGAAGTCTTCTTGTCAGAATTGAAAGATCGGAATGCAATAAGGACTAAGGACTATGAGATTTGGTTTATTAGGGTGAGATATAGCTTTGCCTGGACTGGACTAGAAGAAGTTTGTGTGAGAGGTTTGCTGTTATGCCCCTGTCCTGAGAATTTTTGCTGGGTTGTCTTGTGTAGAAATAGACTGGTGTGAGTAGAAGGATATGGCACAGAAATAAAATCTTTGCACTGAAACTGTTGCCAATTTAGCTGCAATTGAGGGATTACACCCTTTGAAATTGGGTCAGTTGGTCTGCACTGGGCAACAGGAAGAATGTAGACTCGTTTGAAGGGACTTGAGTGCTCAAGATATGTCCTGTTCTTCAAAGTCTGTTGTATTCCCCCTTGGATTAACAAATTGGTACCCTATCTGGTATTGTGGGGAACGAGAAATGCAAGAAAGAGAAGGTCATTGAGTTTGCAATGAGGTCTTGTGTTTTGGAAACAGCCATAGGCAGTGTGAAACAGGTTTGCTAAATGCATACATGGAGACCCAATGGAGCCATTAGAATGAACCATGGGTAGCAGTCAAGATCCAGTGGATATGCTGGGACCACAAGATGCACAAGATGGATGCTAAAGACTGCTAACAGCCATGGATGAAGTTTTCCAGGAATGTGAATAGCCTAGCTGGAAGGGCAGAATTAGAACTCCAGAGACTTGTTGCTGGTTAGAATTATCAGACTTGAAAACTTGTCATTGACTAGAGTTGTTGGACTTGAAGTTACAGAGTTTGATGTTTGGCTCTTATTGTTTTAAATTTCGTATTGGCTGACTATTCCTTTGCTATGCCTGTACCAGACAGCTTCAGGTTCACTGAGATGAACTTCTAGACCAGGCACAGTTATGGAGGGAGAGATTTATTGAAGCTTACAGATCCAGGGGAAGTTCCATAAATGACAGAAGAAGCTGGCCTGCCTTCATGGGTCCAAACAGAGAGAAAGACAGAGAGAGAGAGAGAGAGAGGTACAAGCCAAAAGCCAAAAAGCCACACAGCACAGCACACTTCAGGAACTCCAGCTAGGTACACTTTGCATATCTTTAGATTTAAATCTGAAACCCAGCACTTCACCTTAGGAGCCACCCATTGCCTCCAGCCAGATGACTGCAGATGCAATCTATAAACAAATAAACAACTAAATATATTGGGGGCCATCTATTCAAACCACCACAATTCCCAATGCCATCTTTTGCAGTGTGAATGTTTATTCTGTGACATTATGGGGTTGGGGGGGGGGCTTTTTTGGTATTATGGCTCAGGTAAAAGTTCTTGGACTATGGGAATGTTTGAACATCATTAGTGTTGATAAAAGCTATGGGGACTTTTAATGTTGGACTGGATGCATTGTATTTTATATCATGTGTGAATATCATTTTATGGGTGCCAAGGGCAGAATATGGTGGTTTAATTCAGATATCCCTCATGAACTTGGGTGTTCTGAATGCTAGGTTCCCAGCTGATGGAGTTTTGGGAATTAATGCATCTTGGAGGCAGTGTATTGTTGGGTGTGAGCTTTTTGGTATTATAGCCAGTTTCCCCATGCCAGTGTTTGGCATACTCTCCTGTTGCTATTGTCCACTTTAAGTTGGCCAGGGTGTGATGTCCACCCTCTGCTAATGCCATTGTTACCCCTACAATCATGGAGCTTCCCCTCATGTCTACAAGCCAAAATAAACCCATTTTTCCCAAAAAGTTACTCTTGGTCAGATGATTTCTGCCAGCAATATGAACCTGACTGCAACAGTAAAGTTGGAAGTGAATGATAAATTAGATTACTTTGGTAGTAATTTGAACTGTCGGTGCATACCTGACCACTCTATTAAGATGCTGACGATAAACATTTTAGTAACTTGTACAGAAGTGAATTAGATTTCATAATAGGTCTTTATTGAAATCATAGAGGACTCATGTGAAAATGACTGGGAGTAACCTGTGGTACTCTGCCTCTCATGCCGACACATATATAAGGTCCTTCAAGGAAAAAGATAGCAAAAGTCAATATGAAGCTGTAAATAGAAGAGAAAACTTCTTGTAGGTTTATATCTACACATACCCCTTTCAAAACAAAGGATCAGCTGCATTATGTCCCTCAGAATCTGCTCAGGTATAATTCAAACCCCTGAATAAAAGTATTTCAAATAAAAGTATTTTGAATATACAGATGATTCCCTTAACATTTTAATATTTTATCAAATTTCTTTCTTAAGATATGTTCTTAGCTGGATGAGGTGGTTCACCCCTCAAATTCCAGCACTTAGGAAGCAGAAGTAAGTGGTTTACTGGGAGATCATGGCCACATTGGGCTTACAGACTGAGGAGTCAAGATCAGCCTGTGTTAGAGTGAGATGCTACATCAAACAATTCTTTTTTATCAAGGCATCGTGGTGCATGCCTACAATCCCAGAACTTGAGAGGCAGAGGGAGGAGAACCACTGTGAGTTCACAGCCACCCTGAGACTGAATAGTGAGTTCCAGGTCAGCCTGAGATAGAGTGAAGCCCTACCTCAAAAAACTAAAGGCGGAAAAAAAAAACTCTTCTTTTTATGTGTTTCAAATATTAGTAACAACATATTTCATATGGATACATCATTTGTTGGTACCCTTTTTTCCCTTGTCCCTGCTCCTATTCTGTTGCAGACACTCTTCAGTGGGGTTGCAGGTATTCCCTATGGTATTGTGGTTTATGCATTGTGGGTGCAGCAGTCAGTTATTTTGTGAGTGAGAATGCCTCGGGGCAAGATGTCTCAACAGGTGGCTCTTACAATATTTCTGTTCCCTCTTCTTCAAAGTACCCTGAGCTGTGGCGTGTGAGTTTTTAGGCTACGTCAGTGATGAGCTCTTAGGAGCCTCTGGATCCCTGCAGTATGTGTGAGAATCCTCAGGGTCTGTCTCCTCCACCCTGACTCTGATTATCAGGTTCAGCATGGAAACAGCACTCTTGCTCATTTCCCCATTTCTCTGTGATTTCAGCTGCGGCTTGGCTGAAGTGTGAGGGGTAATTTATCTCCTCGGGTTTCCCTACCTTCTGAAAAAGAACAGATTCTCCAACAGAGAGTGAAGCTAGCATCGTTTAGGTGGGATAAACATTGTTAATTTAGGGAGAATTTGATTTTATGTACCACTCTTTTAGCAAAACACTAGTGAGACCTCGACACTGGAGAGCATAACCTTTTGTCTCCCTAGGATTCTGTTCTGGTTCCCAATTCCAGATATGGGTTCCTTTACACTGAGCAGATCTCTCAGCCAATCATAAAGCTATTGCTTACCCATGGAGGCTGTGTGCCGCTACTTCACTGGTGTGTACATCCTTAGTACTGATGTGAGAATTACTATAACTGCTTAAAACTTGAAAGCACTGGGTCTCAATAGCTCCTGGTTATATCATCTTTAAACATATTCCACAGCTGTCCCTACTTGTCTCAAATTAATTTCAGCGATATCTGATGGTTTGGACACCAAACTCTTCCAGATCTTTAGCATCCTGAAGAACAAAGAGAAGCCCTGGTTGGATGTCCCTGAAATGCCAGGAGGGAGCACAAGAGACATAAGAGTCCTCAAGTCATGACTGAAGCTACATTGCGACCCTCCTTCCTAAAATTTAATATCCTTATTACCTCATAACTAAGAAACTGTTACACAAAACATCCTTTCATCAAACTAAACTGTTAATGAAAGTAGCAATAATTAATTCCCTAATTATTTTTGAAATCTGGATGTCAGTTAAAAACACAATCGATGACAATACTGGTTGATGTTGATGTGGAGGGGCATACATACAACTAATGAGTTCTGGAAGATTCTTGATGATCACCTTGCCTCATCAGCCAGCTCAAATTTCAATGTTATATGATAACTCAAGATTTCAGAATTGTTTATGCCTGCTTTATTTGGGAGAAAAAAAAATATCTCTCAAGGGAAAATGGAGTTCTAATGACTCATTAAATCAGTTGCATGACTATAAATCATAAGCCTGTTGAAAGGAAATAGTTTAATATTGATAGACCAAGTTCAGCTGTTTAAATATCATATGCCATATGGAGTTTAACAACGAGGCTCAAATATAACTGAAATCTCTCACACCAGCTTTCGGTACTTCTATGAGAAAGGACAAAATGGCCCTTAAGTTGCTACTAGGTTGAGTGCTATGCCTCTAATTCCAAGTGATTATCTTCCAAAATAACGCCCAATTATTGATTTTAATGGGTTTCTGTGAAAGTGAAATCTAAAAATGTTTGTCCCGGATGATTTAACACTCTCATTTATTATGTGGTTTATTTGGTATTAGATTTCAGCCCAACTTGTTTCATTGTTCTGTTTATATTTTGTTCACTTGATATTGTTTAATGGCTTGGATTTCTGTTTCAAAGGAAATTTAATTTAAAATACAATCTGGCCACCTGTGTAGTTCCTCAGAGTATCTGTGGTGAAGGGGAAGTAAAAGGGGGACATAAAATAAAATGATTTACTTTACACATGCTTATAATAAAGAAGCAGATTTTACTCTTAAGAACTAAATAGCTTTGTCCTGACGTTGGGGCTGTGAAATGTCTCGAGTGAGTGAAAAAATTTCCAGAGTCATGTCTCACACTGTTACTATTTCCTGGAATGTAGACTCACTCATTCATCAAATGAATGGTTTGTTTGAATTTATGATTTATTTAAATTCAGACCTCTTAGCATCAACTTTAACTTCTGTCTTGTGGTGGTAGGAATGAGTCACCTGCCAGTTTCTGGTTCAAAGCCCCTTTGCTTTTTGATTTGTTTTGCATTGCCTTCATGTGGCTGTGTGCTATGTGCTATTCTCTCTCTCTCTCTCTCTCTCTCTCTCTCTCTCTCTCTCTCTCTCTTTCCTTCTCTCTCTTTATCTCTGTGTGCAATGCATATGCAATAAGTTGACACTGCTGTCTTCCTTAGTAGCTCTCCACATCCCTTCTGAACCTGGAGCTCACAGCTATTTCTGGACCAGCTATCCAGCAAGCCCCAGGGATTCTCCTCTCTCTGCCTCCATGATGCTGTGATTTTATCTGCAGATATAAGCCAAGGTCCTTACGCTTGCAAAGCAAGCAGTCTACCCAGTGATCAAACTTCTCTGTACCCGTCATGCTCCCTCAGGAAGGAAGAAGGGAGAACCAGGCTATTTTCCCCATCTGTACCTTGGGCAGATTCTCTGGATGCAGGAGCAGATGATCCCATCCAACTCAGTGAATGCATTGGCTGAGAAACCAGTACGTCTGTCCCCTCCATATGTTTCTCCAGTCCAGGGAACAGTACTTTTGTCTGCTATTGGCCTGTGGGATTATTGACTCTCTGCTGCTTGGTTTTCTTGGTTTTTATTTCACCTGTTTAACCAAGTCCCTAGACTACAGTCCATTCACTTCAAACACTTAGAATAATTTCTGTTTCTCTAGATGGATCCTGACTGATATAATCTCAAACATCAACTTGATGTTTCCAGAGGGATGTAGTAAAGTAGACGAGGTATGCACATTTTCCTCACATTAAATATCAAATGTGACAGCTTAGATACCCTAATGCAGTGTATAGAAAATTAACCATGGATCCATTGCTTACGGAAAGAAATTGAAAGAAGAAGTAACAGGAAAATTGCTTGGAATCGTAAAACTATAGGACATCTCACCAAGCAGGAAATGAACTGAGTTCCTTTGAATTTTCACCAAAAATAGAAACATTTCCTATTTAAACATAGAGTAGCAAATACAAAATATAGTTTAACAGACAGAACCTGAAGCAATAATAAGAATAGTAGATAAAAAGAAAACAAGAGGCTTTTGTTTGGTTGGTTTATTTTAAATTTTTTAAAAATGTACTTATTTATGAGAGAAAGAGAGAGAAAGAAGGAGGGACAAAAAGAGAGAGAGAATGGAGAATGGTCATGCCAGGGCCTTTATCCATGGCAAATGAACTCCAGATGCATGTCCCACCTTGGGCATCTGGCTTACATAGGTACCAGGGAATCAAACCTAGAACCTTAGGCTTCACAGGCAAGCACCTTAACCACTAAGCAATCTCTCCAGTCTGCTATTTTAATATTTTTGACACAAGGGCTCGATCTGTGTCTCTGGATGTGTACTGGCATGCACACGCTGTGGGGCTTGACCGGAGGTCTGAGCACAACTCAGGATGTTTGTCCTCTCCCTCCATCCTGCTTGAGACAAGGTCTCCTTTGTGGTTATTTTGTTGCTTTGCCTCCTGTGCACCAAGTTAGCTGGCCATGAGCTTCTGGATTCTCCCGGCCCACCTCCCTTTGTCATATGCATTTTGAAATCACTGATATACAGGCTGCTCTGTGTGCATCAAGCTTTATGTGGTTACTGGAGAGCTGAACGCAGACTGTCAGGCATGCAAGCAAGCACATTTAACTGCTGAACTATCTCTCAAACACCAATAATGCCAAATTTTAAGCAACATAGTATACATATACACATTAATGAATGAAAAAAACTAACATATTTATAACATAGAATACTATATAACAAAATATGCAAAAGTTATGAGATAACTAACATTATATGTAATATAAACTTAATTGTCTAATTTCCTACTTTACATGGGAAACTAACTATATTATTTAAGAATATGAACACATGTAGAAAAAAA
The DNA here is from genome assembly GCF_020740685.1 of Jaculus jaculus. Classification (NCBI taxonomy): domain Eukaryota; kingdom Metazoa; phylum Chordata; class Mammalia; order Rodentia; family Dipodidae; genus Jaculus; species Jaculus jaculus. The sequence goes on along the minus strand of NC_059104.1, from coordinate 19,793,021 downwards.
AGAATGGAATGCAAGGTTATTGTTAGCACAACTATTATATAGTTATAAGAGTTTTACAGAAGGTATTTTGATAAAGAGTGGGTAATTTTGTGGATTGTAGGTATAGCACAATATTCTATTTCTTAAATTGAGGGGAGGAAATCCACATATTCATGTTATGGTTATCATATTAAATTATATAGTTTTTTTTTTTTTTTTTTCAAGGTGGGGTTTCACTCTAGCTCAAGCTAACCTGGAAGTTACTATGTAATCTCAGGGTGGCCTCGAACACACAGGGATCCTCCTACATCTGCCTCCCAAGTGCTGGGATTAAAGGCATGCGCCACCATGCCCGGCTTAGTTTGAGCTTTTAATGTTCTATTTGCATGCATTATAAAGACTCAGCTCTTTCCAGCCCAGCCGCCATTCTCCTGTCATTTCTGATTATTATCAGTGTTAGTTATACGAAACTATGTATTGAAGACTTGGGTCTCGTATATAGATTTTGCCTTTTATTAGTTTGTGTGAGTGTGTGTGTGTGTGTGTGTGTGTGTGTTTGAGGTATGGTCTAACTGTAGCCCTGGCTGACCTAGAATTCACTACATAATTTCAGGGTAGCCTTGAACTCAGGGTGATCCTCCTGCCTCTGCCTCCCGAGTGCTGGGATTAAAGGTGTGCACCACTACCACCCAGTTTATTAGCTTATTTTCATGTGCGTGCCTGGATAATTTGTTTACTACTTTGTCTGAGCAGACATTTCTGTTGGGCTCACTATGCTAAACTTCTATTTTTGCCAATCCATCAATTTTGTTAATCACCAGTATTTGGAGACAATCGGTGTGTAAATTTTGTATAAATCACCTTATCTGAGCAATATGATTAGCAATTCTTGAACTGAAAAATACAATCCATTTATTTAGAGTTGCCTTTTAAATTAACTAAGAATCTAAAAGTCTTAAAAAACTTTAAGCCACATTCAAATACATTTTTTAAAGTGCTCCTTTCCCATGGCAGATGTTTCTTTCTAAGGAAGCGTTCAGTCTTCTCGTGAACTACCTGAGAGCTCAAGAAGGTTTTGTTGTCCCTTCAGAGACCGGGGCTAAAGTCCTTCATTCAGTTTTTAATCTTACAGCATTTATTCTCTTTCAAGGCTTTCCTATTTTGCCAATTCATTGGATTTTGTTTATCACCTTTTCTACAAAAGCACATTTGTTCATTGACTGTTGCATTCTAAGTGAAATCCAAAGTAGGGCAGATTAATGAATATTCAAACTGGCCCCAAGGGTGGTTGTTAGCTGGATAGAACTATCACATCAGCCATATGTAAAATCTGTCTTCCAGTTAAAAGGGGCTGTTCTCTGGCTATGTCAAAGATTATTTATTACTCTACCCTTTAAGAGTCTTGATTAGCAGGAAGTATTTGATCAAGCTGGGCCTTCTTATCTCTGGCTTCTGATACATCAAATACTCTTTTGCTATGGATTTGACTTATTAATGCCTTTATAGTACTGCTATTTGTTTCATATTTTTTGTATCATTCACTGCTAAAATAAATAAAACAGAACTGAAAAAAAGACCTCATTTTTAAGAGTTTTATAAAAGAATTCAGCATGCACCAAAGGTTCCCACAGTGACAAAATAACTGACTTACACACCTATTTATATTAACCCAACAGCTGTTTAGAAGCCCAAGTCTTCTTTTGAAAATCTGGGATAGTTTTTAACCATTTCTACATATGATCAATACCCCTTTTTGTATTAACTACTAGCTCTTCTGAACCCTAAATCTGAGGTAAATTTTTGGCAAAATTTGTGAATGTGACTCACACACCACTCTGTGTTAACCATCATATGTTCTAAATTCCCAAATCTAAAGCAGTTTGCAACATCCCTGGATGTGGTACAGATGTTTCCATGATATTTTGCCACACAAGGTCTCATTCAGAGCAGCACACTCCAGGACAGCAAATCACAGAATGTGGTGAAGGTTTGCTTTTTTATGTGTGAAAAAGGAGAAAGATGTTTAAAATGAGAGCACCAGCAAAAAGAAATGTGATTACTGAAATTGATAAAAACTATGAGCACTTTGAAAGTTGGACTAAATGCACTGCATTTTACAACATGGATGATTAGTAGTTTATGGGGGCCAGGGGCAGAATGTGGTGGTTTGATTCAGGCGTCCCCCATAAACTTAGGTATTCTGAATGCTAGGTTCCCAGCTGATGGAGATTTGGGAATTAACGCCTTCTGGAGGGAGTGTATTGTTGGGGTGGGCTTATGGGTATTATAGCCAGTTTCCCCTCACCAGTGTTTGGCACATTTTCCTGTTGCTGTGGTCCACCTTATGTGTGCCAGGGGGTGATGTCCACCCTTTGCTCATGTCATCATTTTCCTTGCCATCATGGAGTTTCCCCCTGGAGCCTGTAAGCCAAAATAAACGTCTTTTTTTTCCCCACAAAAAAAAAAAAAAAGAAATGTGAAAATATAGATATAGCTTTAACCAAGTCAGCATGTGTTTGCATGGGCATTTGTGTGATAAGCTGCAAACCGTCTCCAGTGGAAAAGCACTTCTGGCTTAGAGAAATTTGGTTTGGGTAGCAATGAGGAGTCCCTGGAGTATAAGTTGGAATTAAGTAAATCAGAAAATTTCCAATCTATTTTAGGGCTGAATCATGCAATGGTCTGGCATCAGAGAATAACAACTTAATGCAATCATTCTCTTATTTCCATCAAGTAACAATATAACTTGGATCACATTCCACCAGCATCCAAGGCCTTCTTCTGTTGCTATAGATAGAAGCTGTAGACCATTGTCAGGACGCTCCACTCACCCTTGTGACCACCTTCTACTTCTGCAAATGGCTCCTGCTCATACAAATGGCTGTTGAATTGCTTACTGTTGTAGGATGCACACTCCTAGACATTCCAGTCGTCCTTACCTGTGCTTCCTCTTTACTGCGAAAGACAAACTTAAGGCAAAATCTTTGATCCCTGGGAAACATCTCATTTTCCCAAGAATTTTCTTGAACACACCCTTCTTGCTCACGAGCATAAAGGAAGATTTTCCAAGTTGTTTTTGTAAAGCATAATACATATGCGAAGATTGAGGACATAAAAACTGAGTTTCTTAAGCCCATTCATTCCCGTTATGCTTCAGTTTGATTCTGTTGTTCCTCCCTGGAGTCATCTGGGGGATTTCACCGCAGGATCCCCAGAGGGGCTCCATTAGTCAGGAGCTTGATTTGTTCTACACCTGCCTGCATCTTTCAGCTTTTATTGCCCAGCCGATCCCTTTACAAAATCATCTGAATATCAATCAATCAATCAAGAAGAGAAAAATAGGATGAAATATGTGCTGTTCCTTTGCTATGGACTGAGCAGCATTTTTCCCAAAATAGCATATGAAATCCCTAAAACCCAGTGTTAGCATATGTAAAAGTAGGACCTGTAGGGAACGGATAAGGGTATGGGTAATAAAAATAGGACCTTAATCCCAAGGAGTTTATGAAGAAGAAACACTAGAGTTCTTTCTCAGCAATCTAGGGACATAGAAAAATGACAGCCATTTTAAAACCAGAATTGAAGTTTTCACTAAAATCTGGTCCTATTGGCCCCTGACCCCAGGCCTGCTGTAGTAGGCAGACCTGGGCAGACGAACACCACATGCTATATGCAGAACTGTTCCATATGCATTATACAAGACGCTCCACTAAATGTAACGTTCTCATATCCCTTCTCTCCGATGTTCTCTACCCAGTGACCCCTAGTATCATAACTTCATTACCTTCAGTAACGGGTGGAGTAGAGCTCTTCAGGGTTTGAGTTGGCTGACAATGGCTGCCGCAGCAATGACCAATTCCCAGAGCAAACTATAACTACCTCCTGGCCCAAATTGAGACTATTATAAATGGCCATTTCCAAAGCTTCACAAGTCCCCATTTCTCAGCCTACACCTCTGTTGAGAATTCACTATAGCTAGACGTTTCACTCAGCTTCCTTACAACCTGTCCAGTTGGCCACAGAGTCCATCCTAAGAAAACAACTCTTGCGATTTAATCTCCATCTCCACCCAAGAACTTGGCTACTGACCGCAACTGTTAGGATGGGTGTGTAGGAGGATGCCTCACCCAGCGTGTATGGGTAGGGTCCAGAGCAGAAGGAAGGCCTCTCTCATGCATGCTCCCTGAGCTTTCCTGCCATTCACAAACATTCCTCCTTGTTCCTCCCTCACTGCAGAGCTCGGACCTGACAATGCCGACCAAATAATTCCACATTCTGTTGTGTGTATGTGGAAGACGGACTCAAGCTGAGAAAATCCTTCTTTCTATCAGAACATTGTTTTGCTATTTGTTTATCAAGCCATCTACAATTCATAAAATTCTGGAGGGCAAAAATGTATTAAAAACCTATCCACACCGTTTTGGAATGTGTGAGGCAATGATAGATTTTGACAAATGTTTTCTGAAAAAAAGAAATCCACAGTTATTTCACCATTTCTCTAAAGGCTAGATTAACTCTAAGCTGAAAACTATTATAATAAAAACTTGCATTGTCTAAAGCAGATTGTATAAACTATGGCTGTAGTGCTTGAGTGACAGTTTTTACATAATCTTTAATGAAAAGTCTTTATAAAAGTGTAAATTGCATAACTGGATATATATGTACATACATATATTCATAACTTTTATTCATTCATTTGACATTCACATTTGCTATCAGTCACTGCTTTAAAACTAGATATATAAGCATTATTCAGTCTCTACCTCAGAGAAGCTTTCTTTTTAGCATTTAAATTTGTTTTTACTTAACACATAAAAACATTAAAATTTGACATATTAATGGGGAAGCAGGTGGTGTTTTGATACATGTATACATTACATAAATTGCAAATAAATTAAACATACCTACCTCCTCATTTAAAATTTCTCACAGCTGAAAATATTCAAAAATGCTTTCCTTTGGTTTTTAAGATATGTAACATATATCTACATATATTCATTTTGAAGATGAGTATGCATTTGATAGCTTTAATATTCTCTAATTAATGCATGTGATATTTAACTATATCCACATTTAAAATAACACACCGATTCTTAATATGGCAATGTATTTATATTTGATGTGCTCTTATAACAATAACATAAATTATAAGAATAAAAATTAGTATATAAAACAATATAAATTAGTATTCTTTAATTTTTTCCTGATAACAAAATGTTTGTCAAATAATTTGATTATTAGCTTAACATAGAATTTTATATGCTTTAGAGCTTTGCTTCTTTTGTGAATAAGTGCACAGGTGACTTTTCTATAAAATCAAGACTTACTATTGTGTTGTTTTGCTCATGTAACTACATGAGCTCCGTGTAGCAATTTCTACAATTTATTCATAAAATAAAATTATATCATCTACATAAATTTTGTCCCAGAAAATTATATTTTCTCATTTCAAATTAATGACTTCCAACCTTAGATATTCTTTGTAAAATGATAGAGCAGAGTATAAACTCAGAAGATACGTTATAATATAGCACTGATTGGTGTCCATCTTTCTTGTAAGATGCTATCATCCAAATAGAAGGTGAACATAGGATATTGTCATTGATTCTTTGCTTCACAATTGAATTTAATTTTTTGGTGCAATAAGCTGAATATTTTTACTTGATTCGCTTACAATCATCTCAGCACTGCAAAAGACAACACTTTTAAGAATTAGACTCTTGTGCTCTAGGGGTTAAGTTGCTTTCTTGCAAAGTCTAATGACCCAAGTTTGATTCCTCAGTATCCACAGAAATCTGAATGCACAAAATGGTGCATACATCTGGAGTTTGCAGTAGCTGGAGGCCCTGGCATTCCCATTCATCTCTCTCTTTCTCAGCTGGGTGTGGTAGCACACATCTATAACAGTATAACAGAAGTATTGATATGAGCTTGAGGCCAATCTGAGACTGATTCCACATCAAGCAGGGTTAGAGCAAGACCTTGCCTCAGAGGGAAAAAAAAATCAGACTCTTGGAAACTATCATTAAAAGGGGTTTCTTTTCTTTGATACCATTCAGAGGAGATACAATAAAAGTTTTCTGGAGAATCATTTATTTCATTGTTTAGAGTTACTATGTTAGCTCATAATTCAGACTCAAGTACCCAGGTATTCCAAGTTACTGACACTATAGTTGTGTTCCACATTGTTTGTCCTTAGTTTTTATTTTTCTTCGGCCAGTTTTCCATTTTAAACCTTAATGTACTCCTTTTTGCATTTACCCAGAAATACTAACTATATTTACTGAGAATCTATGTGGTGAATTAAATGTAAACTGTCCCCCATAGCCTCATGAGTTTGTGATCAAGCTTCATATTTTGTTCCTGAGCTGGAGGAGATATGTCACTGATGGTGGGTCTTGGGATGCCATAGTCCAGCCCAGTGTGACAGTGCTAAGAACTCACTTGACTCTAATTCCACGCTGCTGATATCTGATGATGTGAGACAGGTTCCTGCTCCTTCCATGCTTTTACTTCCCTGGTGAAATTTCCTCCCAAAACTGTAGGCTGAAAATAAACTCTTTCTTTCTGTAAGGTGCTTTGTGTTGAGTTTGTGTCCCAGCAACAAAAAATCTACTATAGATTAAGGTTTTTGACTCTATCATTGAACAGAACAAAAAAATCCCTGATTTCCTGGACATTGCATTTTATTTTGGGGGTATAATGAATAAGCATACAAATTATATATGATCCAAGAAATATTATGATTTTTTTTTAATTAAAGACAGAGAGAGGGAGAGAGAGATAGAGAAGGAGAGAGTGAGAATGGGCATGCCAGGGCCTCTAGCCACTACAAACAAACTCCAGTCACGTGGGCCACCATGCGCATCTGGCTTACGTGGGACCTGGAGAATTGAAACAGGGTCCTTAAGCTTCACAAGCATGTACCTTAACTGCTAAGCCATCACTCTGGCACAGTTAATAATTCTTCTAAATGTGGAGCAAAGAAAGTGGAAGCTGAAAGTGTCCTGAATAGAAATTGTGAAAAGCATGATATTTATGGGTAAATAGGTTAGTCTTACAGGATGAAGATTAAGCAGTGTTGGAATAAATGATGGAATTAGATGTGTGGATACTTGAGATAGAAAAGCCTGGGCAAAAGAAATATCTAGATTAAAGTTGCAAAGGATGGGAGATATCATTAATGTTGAGTAAACTCTGAAGGACATGGTGCAGTTGACAGACAGCATGAGGAAAAATAAGATCAAAAATCAAAGATGGTTAAAAAAAAAAAGATCTTCTGTGGTTATTGTGAAGTTCTAAATAATTGGAGTTTACTCTTGATAAAACAAACCATTTGTAAGAGATTTATTTATTTATTTATTTATTTATTTATTTATTTATTTATTTATTTTTGCTTTATCTAGGCAGAGTTTCACTCTAGCCCAGGCCGACCTACAATTCACTCTATATTGTCAAGGTGGCCTCAAACTCATGGAGATGCTCTTATCTCCACTTCCTTAGTGCTGGTATAAAAGGCGTGCACCACTATGCCTGGCTCTATAAGATTTTTGAAAGAGCTGTGTTATTTTCACTCTGTATTAAAACAATTGTTTTGCCTGCTCTGATTAGAATACCCTAATTGATTCTGGAGAGAAATCTCAGTGGATAAATCTCTTCCCACACAAACATGAACTCAGTTGCCCAGAAATGATATCATAGCCAGCTGATGGAAGCCATCTGTAATCCCATGGTTCCCAAGACAAGAAGTAAAATAGAGACACAAACATTTCCTAGAAGCTTAAGGGCCAAGCTAGCCCTGCGTACTGCCTCAAAGAAGATGGGGAACAATGTCAGACACCTAAGATTCCTCCCTGACCGCTGTGTCTCCTGTGGGCACCTTCACTGACACACGTGAACCTTGGTACACACGACAATAACAGATAAAACCCTGACTGCTCAATTGAGGCTGGTGATGTCACTCACCAGTGGAACACTTGCTTAGCATGTGTGAGTCTTAAGCACTGCGGAAAGAAAAAGTGAGTAGACTATGGTTGAAAGTTCAGGGGTTAGAAGGAGAATGACACATTTGAGATGTCACCTGCAATGTTTAGGTGAAAGTCTATGTAGATTGGAAGATTTAATGATAGATATGAAGCAGGAATGATGAGATTGACACCAAGTAAAATAGACAGTATTCTGATGGGACAAGGGTTGGGTGGCAAAGATCATTACATGATAACACTGAAATGTTGGCAATGCATAGCTAAAGAGTAATATGTAGATAGATGGTATATAAGAGTAGGGTATGCAAGGGATATGTGTGTGTGCGTGTGTGTGTGTGTGTAAATATGCAATCAATATACAATCAACATATATGAATATATGCGGCTATGTGTATATACACATGTGCAATCTACATATCTACACTTGTTTATGCATACAATAATGTGTGCATATGTATATTTAGCATATCTTCCAAATGCATTTGTAAACAGCTCAAAAAATGACAAGAGCTGAGATGGGACACTGGGAAAGCATAGTATTAAAAATTAGATGAAAAGTGGAGAAGTGAGTAAGTGAGGCTGAGAGGAAATAACTGCTGAGATGACAGGAAAACCACTTGAATGTGCTACCTTGGATGCTAAAAAAAGAGTGCCATAGGACGGATTAATTGAACAAGTGAGAGCTTGCTAGTCAGTCACATGAGGAGATGTTGAAGTTTTCTGTTGAATTCAGTAAAGAGGAAATATTTACTGACTTGATGAGTGCAATATAGGAAATGTAATGGGAATGAAGCCAGATTGGTGTGAGTTAGAGAAAGACAAGCAAAAGAAGAAAGAAACTGAAGATTGCAAGTCCATCTCTCTGGCTGAGGTTTTGTTTGTTTGTTTGGGGGGACAAAAAAAAAAAAGGAATCAAGGATTGAGGGAAGTGGGTTAAAGACAATAATTTTTAAATGAGTTATGGGAATCATTAGTAGGGAACAAAACACAATGACAGAGAAAGAGTAGGTGGCAGGGCTGACCTAATGACTTCAATAAGCCAATATAGATATGAAAATTTTGCAATAATATTAAATCATTGCTTCTCAACCTTTTCCTAATTTCAAGTATAAAAATGTCATTTAAAGTCTCGATAAATTGTTGTCATCACATAAAAATATAGGTAACGTCAATAAAACCTACTATATGTCCCCAAGGTCAGTGAGAGTTGGTGGCGGGATAAGTCTCTTTGATTTGCTATAACAAGATATCACAGACAGGGAACCTTGAATGACAGAAATGTATTTTCTCATAGTTCTGAAATCTGGATGTCTAAGGTCATTTGAGGGCCCTCTGTGTGGCACACAGTAGCTGCCTTTTCCTGTGTCCTTTTACATGGGTTTTTCTCTGTATAGGCACATGTCTGAGTCCAAATTTGTTTTGTAAGATCACCAGACCTATCGGATGAGGTCACACTCATATGACCTAACTGTTTCATAGTTAGCTCTTTAAAGGCTCTGTGTCCAGATAGAGTCACATTTTGAAGTCATTGAGGTTATGACCTCAAAATATGAATTGCTGTGAACTATCAGCACAGCTGTGAACTGTCAGCCATAACCCAATGCACAGCTCTGATTAAGTCATTGTCATGTGCAATAAAAGAGGGGGGTCATGAGTAATTTAGATGACATTCGTAGTAGTTCCATAAGACAAGCAAACAGGTGGAAACCAGGATTGTCCTTGCAGGATCAGCTGGCTCTAGACCAATCAGAGCAGGGTATGGGCTCACTTTTTTAAAATAATTATTGACAATATCTGTACATATACACAATGTACCATGTTTATAGTCCCTTCCCACCACCCTCCCTTTTCCCTCTTTTATGCCACCTCCCCAGGGTCCCTTCTTTCTGGATAGTCCCTCTTTGAATTGTTTTACTGACAATTGACAGTTTTTTATACATATACAAGATGTATTTTGCGTATGGTTTCCACCCCTCTTCTCCCTACCCCTCTACTCCTGTCTCAGACCTCTTCTTGGTTCTGATGAGTCCCACTACTGTTTTTAATTGATTAGTAATATTATTGCATGACTCTGTCTGGTACTTAATATTCCCATCAGGTTAGACCCTTATAACCTGTCTCCCCATTCCTAATACACTGATAGCCCTCCTTAGTGGGGTTATTGGTATTCTCTGTGGGGTTATGAGCATCAGTCAGCTCCTGGGTGGGCAGTACCACAGACAGCAATGAGAGAAAGAAGAGGGAGGGGAGGAGAGAGAGAGAAAGAGAGAGGGAGAGAGGGAGGGAGGGAGTCGCATCAGTGACCTCAGCCACAGTAAACAAACTCCAGAAGTGAGCCCCCCCCTTGTGCATCTGTTTTACATGGCTACTGGGGAACTGAACCAGGTTCCTTAAGCTTCACAGGCAAATAACTCAAGGGCTAAGCCATCACTCCAGCACAGTACTCTATTCCATGTTGGATTTTTGGTGACTGCTGCTTTTTCTAGCACCTTCGTCCTTGGATCCAGTCTCCCTGGGCTGAGAGAAAGGAGAATTTTACTGTCACTCACAAAGCTTATCTGCATCAGCTGCTTCCCTAGTGTTCCATTTTTTTTTTCCCTAGAGAATTCCCCAGGCTTCTGATCAAATGGGGAAGCACAGATGGGGAAATTAACTCCTTGATGGAGATCCTAATGTGAAAATGAACTCCTACTGGCTCGTAAAACTTTGATCTGGGGACAGGAAAGAGGGAAATAGTTGATAGAGGGAAAGCACTTTGTGGTGAGTATCTGAAGTTTCTCCTCTACCATGATAAGGAAGTGTCCCAAGGCTGCTGGGGATAAGGACACTTTTGAATAGCATGGTGTATGAGGCACCTGTCTAGGAATGCATGTGTGCCCAGAGGCATGGAGAACCAGCAGTTCTGAGTCTTTGATTGCAACTCTCCTTAGATTTCATAGTGTACCCCATCTGGTATGGGTATGGCAGCTTCCACACTGTGGTTTCCAGATAAAGTATTTTATTTAATATTATTGAAAATGACATGCCACATACAGGTTTTTGGTCACTAGCCTTAAACCCTAGCAGCCAAATACAGAATCTTAAAAGCTACTGGGTCCATATAGGACCTTGGTTGAATTTTGAATGTATAAATGCTTTGAACTATAAAAATATCCTCCAAGATATGCATCTATCAGTGAACAGTCAAGTTTAACTTTCAAGGGTCTGGTGCACTGGTAATGTTTTACCAGCAAATGGGTTTTGATATCTCAGGGGTGACTCCCAAGTAGCCAAGCTAAAATATAATAGCAAATGGAAAATCATCTATACAGAAATGTATCTGTGATGTCATAGACCATGAGGAAAATGGATATCACAGCATGAGTTCAGCTAAATCATTAATCAAATTGGCAAGTGTGGTGGTTTAAATGAGAATGTATGTCCCTATAGATTCAGGCGTTTTATTAAGCTTGTAACTTGGGTCTCCATCCTCTTGGCTGGAGAAGGTGTTAGTGGGGGCAGATCCTAGGATCCAGCCCCAAAGTGTGTTTGGGTGCAGATCTGATTCCAGGGAAAAGTCATGTGGAGCATTTCTGGGTCCCTACTAGCTGTTTTTTTTTTTTTAATATATATTTTTATTTTTTATTTTTTTGTATTGTACGACTATTGGTGGCTTTTCTATATCTGCTTGGATTTATGAATGGGAGCTAACTTCTGTGTAGATGGAGCTTATTCTGGATCTGCACATTTGAAATAAATCCTTTCCTCCCATAAAAGTATGTTAGATTGGATGCTCATTCCAGCATTGTGAATCTGTCTCCTATAGCAGGTAAATAAGCCACCAACATGGAGAAGAAACACTGCACAGAGGAAAAGGGAAGAGGGTTTCTTGGAGCATGTTATTTATCCTACCCAATGTCCAAAAGAATGCAGCCATGCAGAGCCGAGCATGGTGGCACAAGCCTTTGATCCCAGCACTTGGGAGGCAGAGGTAAAAGGATCACCATGAGTTTGAAGCCACCCTCAGAATACAGAGTGAATTCCAGGTCAGCCTGGGCTAGAGTGAGACCTTAGACCTTACCTCAAAAAAAAAAAAAAAAAGTAGACATGCAAAAATATGAAAGTATAAGTAAAAAAAATCTGAAAGTGCTAGAAGCTATCATTAAAGCGGTCCTATAGAAAGTGTAACCAAAGATTTCAATTTAGCAATCATGAATAATGATCAAAACATGTTCACATAATACAATGAACAACAGTTAAAGAAGTAAAAGATTGGGCTGGAGAGATTGCCTAGCGGTTAAAGCACTTCCCTGCAAAGTCAAATGACCCAAGTTTGCCTCCTCAGAACCCATGTAAGCCACATGCACAAGGTGGCATATGTGTCTGGAGTTTGTTTGCAGTGGCTGGAGGCCCTGGCATGCCCATTCTATATGCCTCTCTCTGTCTCCCTATCTCATTCTCTCTCTCTCTAATAAATAAATTTTAAAAAAAGAAGTAAAAGATTATATTATGCCAATGTCTTAATAAATGTAGGAGATTAATAAAAGGAACTAAATGGAAATTCTGAAGTTAAAAAGTATAATGAATCAATAAGAAGAATAAAAGGCTCTTCCCATATACTTGCTAGACAGAAGGGTCAAGAACTTGTAAGTAAATCTAAAATGGTCATCCAAGCTGAAGAACAGGGAGAAAAAGTAGTGTGAATTAAATTGGATATGCTCAGAAAAAGAGACAAAGTATCAAATATGTCTGCATAAACTTAACTGGTACTCCTACATAAGAAATAGAGATCTGTGGAACAATATTGAAGAAAATGTGGTTGACATCAGTGGGGTGCACACAATAATCACCTTTAAGAGGGCTTCAGAATTGAGCATTTCAAATGGGATGAGTCACATGGTTGAGTGGGCTTCTCCAGCCACATTCAGATATGTGGATCTAGTTATGAAAATGAAGAAAAACTGGATTGGTATTAGATTTGTTGTTGGGCCAAGCAAGCATGAAAAGACATAACCAGAATATAATATAATATAACATAATATAATAAATATAAGCTAAGATAAGAGGCTAATCTGGTTGAGAAAAATCACTTTAGAACATTAAGAGAATGAGAAGTGGAGAAAGGCTATAGGATGATTGGCCAGAAATCTGCATGTGTCCCATGACTTTGAGGTGTCAGTGAAAGGTTTCATCTAATAATCACCCTGTGTATTTGGTGACTTTGTGCCATTGGTCATGAGAAGGTCTGATGTCAGTCATTGGAAAGGGTTGACTGAGGGAAAAGCATTTAGGGAACTATGAATACAGGATAGTTTTAAAATAATATCCATGTATAGAAAACTTGTCACAAGTTCACAAGTGTTATACTGCGCAGAGAAGGCATGAACCTCAACCAGAACTTTTGAGGAATTTGGGGAATGAATAGCTGAATTATCAATGCATTTTTTCCCCAGAAGATAACTGCTGATTCTTATGGGACAAGTATGCCATTTAAATCATCACTGAGCATTCCCTTGCAAAGACCCTGTTCTGATAATTGGACCATATCAATTCCAATTATAATTTTCATCATATATCATAATACTGAGTTGTAGTGGCTTGGATATAAAATTTCCCCTTCCATATTCTCAGTTTTTTTAATGTCTACAACTGGTGGAGCTGTTCTATCAGGTGGTGGATACATTAGGAGGCTTATAATGGCTGGAGCAGAGGTGTCACTGGGGAGGGGTTATCTTGAGGTTGCTTCAAGTCCAGTTCACTCATGCTTCTTCTCTATTGATGTGATCATATGATGCCAGCTTCCCCATCCAGTTTGCTATGTTTTCCCCTTTCCTTCCCTGAGTTACTTCTAGTCAAGTATTTGTTCATAGCAACAAGAAAGTCACTGATAAAAACATCTTCAAGTTAATTGGAGAGAGTTGCCATGTAGGTTTATTTCAATCCCCTTCAGCCTAGTAATCCTCCTGTGACTATGAATTTTTTTTTTTTAGTTTTATTGTGTATAATCTTTCCTAGTTCAGTTCAATCTTTATTTTGCAATCTATTATTTATATGTATACTTTTTAATATCCTGAATTATTTTCTGATTGAATTAGCCAAGGTATTTAGCTGTAAATATAGTAGGCTTTATATCATGTATAAGGCTCAAGATAATTTCATAGCTTAAACTAATAGGGTTACAAAACAAGATGGGAGTGGGACACATGTATATATCCCGAGTACTATATAGAGCTGTGCTCTGGAGTCTCAGCAGTACCTACCTGCACAGGATCTACAAGTGGCAGAACCTGCAGCTGCTGCCTTATGGAACATCTCTGCAGCTAGTCATGAGGCTGTGTCACCAGGATTCTGGACAGCTAGCTGCCTCTGCCATATCATAAGGATGTCTTTCATCTTGCCCCATGTTTCAGTTCTGAACAAATATCTTCCATAGTAAATAAGATTTGTGAAATTGAAAGTGTATCTTAAGCATTTGCAGCAAGGGATTCTGGGAAGTACAGTTTTTCTGTGTAATCGTTGCATGCTTAGGAAGACATCAGCATGAATGTTTAATGGTGGACTGCTATCTACCCAGGATATGATTTGAGCCTTTATGGCAATTTGAAATATAATAAAATGATTAAATACACCAGCAAAGCTAGATAATGCTAAAGACCTTATCTATTTAATCCACCACAAATGTGATGTATTAATTCCTAATATTTTCCTAAGGAAGATTTAGATAGAAAAAAGAATTTCTTTGAAGATTTCTACTTTTGGCCGAAAAGTAAAACTTTGGGCTTTCCTAATGTGAAAAAAACTAGTGAGCAGTATTTGCCATGATCACAGCCATTGCTGTATGTGTTTGGTCAATAATCCACCCTATCTTATTCCCTCGCGATTCTGAACTCTTAGAGAAATGTATATTAAGAGTCAGACTGAGTAGCCATCTGTTTTCTTAAAGGTGCAAGCACATTAGAAGATGTGTTTTGTATTTCAAACAGGTGCTCTTATAAAAATATCACTATTGGGTTGTATAAATGATTTCTTTCCTGAGTATTCTCTTTGTTGTGTGGAAGTGGTGAGACTTTGTAAGATTCACAGGTCAACAATTGGCAAAGCAGAGAATCAAGTGAGGCAGATATACCAAGGAAGGCAAGCAAGGCACAAGCATATAACTTTAGGATATTAACTCTCATCATTGCAAAACATAAAGCAAAATAGGTATCAGTCTCATCACACCAATCATATCACTCGTACCACAGAAATAAGCTAAACTAGAAGGGTGGGACTTCCTCCCTAAAGGGTCCTGGAGGCATGTCACGAGCTTTTTAAAAGAACTTTACCCTGAAAATATGGTCTTTCACACTGCCATCAGTACCACGATCAAGTTCGTGGCCACCCCACCTTGTTACCTCTGAAGCCATCATTTCAAACTTTGCAGACCTGTCCACAATTGCAGTCAGCTTTGCACTAGCTAAACCCTAGATGCCTTTCCCAGTGAAATCTGAGGAAGATATATGATTAATGTGAGTTCATAAGCTGTATAGTTGGAAAAAATAAGGTCGTAAATGTGTGGGGGATGAGTGATGCCAAAGAAATATGGAAACTGGTATAACTAAAGAAGGCTTCATGGAGGTAGAACATAATGGGATGGTATTAGAAATGAAAACAGGTAGTTAAAGTGTATTTACAGTGCAGAAACAAGAGATGGAAGAAAAAGGTATTTTTATCTCATACTGCAAATATTCACTTTAAAATTTATATCATCATTTTAAGAAGTAAGATTTACCTAAAAGAGACATTTCTTAATTATCACTGATAAACCTTTAAATCCCTTTTTTTAGGACCTATTCTATAGGCTGTTGTGTTATTTCAAGATGATTTTTTTTTCAATCTATAATGAGCTCAAGAATGAATTTTTGTTAGAAATGAATAAATCTTCCCTATTCTGCTTTTATACTAAGTAATCACTACATTCCTGAGTCTTTCTATTTATGTCTGTTTTCTTTGCTATTTTTAGAATCTGGACTATACTGGGAGTTTCAATGATATTTTTAAGTCCAGATAACCTTGAGGAGAAACTGTGATTATTCATGCAAAGAAAACGTTCTCCTATCCATTACATATCCTTTAAATAATCCATAACAAAGATTTAATTTTATTTTCTTTCAGCCTCTTTTACTGAAAAATTTATCTGTTTTCCTTAATGACGAGTCACCCTGATTTATTCTTCTAATTAGTCACACAATTCTGCATCTTATGTAAAAAATCCTACAAGTTTGTAGATGAAACATATATTTAATGGAAATAGAATTTTTCATTTTTGAAAAGATGTGAAAAAGATACTTTTATTCTAACCAGCATATAAGAACAAACATTTTGCTATCTAAATAATAAGTACACACATTTCTGCATGAACTTAACTATATTATTTTAGAATCACTGATAGTTTTAGAAAAGAATAAGGAGCAATGTTCAAAAGCCCTTGTTAAGTCTTTTCTTATTTCACTTAATGCAATGGATTAAATGATTTCCCAGAAGTCATTTTACGCCCTGGTATAAATGTAACTCAGTTTTCCATTAAGAATGCCAAATAATACTATATTTGTGTGCAATATTTATTTTTCTTTTTCCTATTTAGGGTCCTTACTTTGATATGACCTCATAGTGAGGTGGAAGGAGCATAGACACACATCATAGTTGATGATCTTTGATTATTTACTTCTTTAATGATAGATTTGTAAACAAACACTGGTTAGGTCATCTCAGATATGAGGGAAATAAGTACCAATAATCAAAGTGCATCTAGAATAATGACTATTTATTTATCATTTTCCTTCATTACTTTGACATATTTACTCTGCAAGGTTGTGTCAGCATATTTTGTTGTTTACACACGTAGTCTAGTGAGCTTCTGCCTGACCTACATTCTGACTCATGAGACTATGAGCTCCCACTCAGCTCCTCCTATTGCACCTCCTTCTCCTTCCTTTTTTTTCTCCCTTCCTCTTCCTCTTCCTCCCTCTCCTCCTTCCTTCTAGCCTTTATCACGACAAGAAATCAAGGAAAAACTTTAACTGCATGTATACTTGTTTAATGTATTTTAGTTTAACTTTTTACCCCATTTTGACTTAGCCTATGTAGCTTTTATTTATATGCTCAATGGAATGGGAACCAGAGAGAGGGGAGATAAGAGCATAATATAATGGCAATGCGATCAAGTTATAATATCTTCATACTTTAACTTTTCCAATAAAGCTACTATAAAAATCAAAGCCATGAAAAACAGAACAAAGAAAAATTATTCAACAACCACTAAGAGATAAGGGGTTATAGCAACATTTAAAAATGTTTTTTTTTTTCCTCAATATCTGTAACCGGATGTAATAAGATCCTGTAAATGCTGAAGCTAAATGTTTGCATAGCAGAATTATACATCTACAATGGATTTGCTAAACTAATTATTTTGTAAAGGTTAGGGAGAGAAAGCAGAAAATGGAAAAATCAGAGAAGTTAGTTGATATTATCAAGACTTGAAATGACAGAGAGATGAGTGGAGGCTCAACTTTGTAACCAAAACCTGAGCTCATATTTTCTTGGAACTGTGATGAAACCTTAGAAGGAATGCCAGGATAGTACTGGAAGCACAGGTGGGGATAAAAGTTTAGTGTGTGGTTATTAGCTAGGGAGTGAAATGACAGAAAATTAAGGAAGCATAGAAATATGTATATATATGTATATGACTCTATATAAGATATAATCATATATAATTATGAGTATTCTTTATCTAACTTCCCTCTAGTAAACTCACTGAAGTTTTTTTTTCTTTTTGAAAGTTTCTATATTTTAGAATTTACATTTTCAAATATATTTTATTCTTATTTATATATTTATTAAGAGAGGGGTCAGATAGAAATATTAGGCACATTAGGGTCTCCAGTCACTGCAAATGAACTCCAGACTCATGTGCCTTGGGCATCTGGCTTATGTGGGTTCTGGGAAATCTATTCTGGGTCCTTTGGCTTTGAAGACAAATGTTTTAACCATTATACCATCTCTCTAACCTTGAACAAACTTGTAAAATATAATTCTTATATTTACTTATTTCATTTTTCATAGGAAGATATTATATGGCAAGGTATAAAGTATTTGATAATAATTAAATATACATCCTAGAAATACAGTTAGATAAAGACCTTAGATAATTAACAACATAATACCAAAGAAAATACACAGAGACCAATGACTAAGGTTCCATATTATTTTCCTCATATGCATAGTTGGAGTAATAAAGCTTATGTCACAGGGTTATATTTTGCATTGAATTACATATAACATATAACATGTTATATTATTTCATCATTTTATAGACATTGTTATATCATGATTTAGATTCATAGTATATATTATATATGCTTACATACACTTATTTTATGGGCAATACATTTTATTATATAACTATGTGTGAAAGTTAAGAGTATTGTAAGATGTGATAAGAATCTTGGATATTTTTAGCAATCTCTCAATACATCTCAACAAACATTCCAGAAAGCTAAAAACAAAACATGGACCACAAAGTTGGAAGTTCGCAATACAGAACAGCCAGGCAGGTAAAGCAGCTTATAGCTGGGTGGGACCCACTGACATGAGCATCTTTCTAAAAGTCCCATATGTACTGGTTAACATGGCGTTTTGTGAACATTTTCAAAATGGATAGAATTCACTTTTACCTGGATGATTTATATTTGATTTACTGACATTTTGGTAGTTCTTGTTTTTACAATAATCTTTTATGACCTCTCTAGGGTTGGTTTTTAGGTTAATTTCACAATTTTAGTAAAGTCTGTGAAAAGTGAATAAAAATCTAAATGCTGTTTATTATGTGTTTCTTTCTTTTATTTAGTAGAACATTTGTATGGACTTATCATGTATTGGTACTGTCATTTCCCTCCCCCCTTATATTCTAGCAAGTATTTCAGGATGACTTTGTTAAATATAGTATTTATTTATATGAGATAGAGAATGGGTACACCAGGGCCTCTAGCCACTGCAAACGAGCTCCAGACATGTGTGCCACATTGTACATCTGGCTTTACATGGCCACTGGGCAACTGAACTTGTCTCATTTGCTTTGCTGGCAAATACCTTAACTGCTAAGCCATTTCTCCAACCCTCTCATAATGACTTTATTTTCAATTTCTGGTTCCATTGACCATCATATGGTTGGAATAAATATCAAAAATACTGTATCAGTTTCTTTATCGTACATGTAACTAAACAGCTAACCAGAATAAATGTAAGGAAGGGTGATTTTGGTTTACAGTTCTAGGGATGCAGTCCATCATGGCAAGCATCATGTTGGCAGGAGCTTGAAGCAGTTGGTCATATTCAGTCCATGGTGAGGATCCAGGAATGGATGGATTCTGGTGCTCAGATACATTTCTCCTTTTTACTCCAGCCCAGGACCCCAGTCAAGGGAATGATACCTCCCACATTTAAGGTGGGTCTTCCCACCTCAATTAACCTAATGTAGATAATCCCACACAGACATGCCCAGAGACTCTTTTACAGGTCCCTCTAAGTCTTATCAATTTACTAGTCAACACAACAGATACATATTTTGTGTCTTTAACTCCATTATCAACATGACAATTCAGGGGTGTACTTTTGTCAGTAATTTTAGCTGCTTAGGCTGATGATGTGAAGTGATCATTAGAGTGAGAATCATTCTATCCAGCATTATGTGTCATCAGGATGATTAAATACTGACAGAATGAAAGAAAATGATTCTATCACTTATAAGTAACAACAATATACAGAGTAAAGGAGAACTTCCAATAACTCCTAGACCTCCTTCTAAACCAGATCTTTGTCAAATGTGTAAAGAAATAGTTGAAAAGGGTCTTCTAAAAGACCTGAGGCATGGGTCTTTAGTCCTCACAGGTGTAGAATTAAGGAAATGCTTTATAGCCCCTCAATGTAAGATGTTCATAGGGAACTTACTGAAATGGAGAATCAGATTCAAAATATGTCTAAAGATTTGGTCTCAGGTGTGTCCAGGCTGCTGGGCTGGAACCTAAAGTGTGAGATTAATAGGTCTGTAACATCACTCCAAATGTAGGCACTACATCTAAAGTGACAACAGCCCCTAATTTAGTGGCTACACCTAAGATGAAAATAATTAATTTTGAAACATGTTACCTGAGGCTAGGAAGCACTCAGCACTTGTTACCAGACATAAATAGGAATCCTGAAGGAAACTATAAATTAGATCTGACCCACTACTGTCACTAGAGTTAAGTTACATCCTGTTAAAATTATTTGTGTTTCCATATGGGTCTTATATATGGCCTGTCCTGTGGAGCTTCATAGAATGCGTGGAAGACAGAACCAAACAAAACTGCTTTCTGTTATGCTCATTATCGTTACCACAGAATGAACAGAGGACAGCAGGTTATATACTTGCTTAAGGCTACCTCAAATGAGCACACCCTGATCTGGCTTAATCAAGCACTGCAGGAGAGAAGGACATGGGACACACCTTGAGTCCTGGCATGGCAAGAGCCTAGCCTTCTCCAAGAACGATCTCTGTAGCGTTGGCATGTGTAGCATTTTCCAAAGAGAAAATAAAGTTCAACTATTACTATGTTGATTATGTATTACGTTTAGTATTTGTTTTTAATCTTGAACTGGACCACTTGTTTCTGAATTTAAGTTTGACCTACATTCAAGAGGCTGGGAGATACCTGAGTCAGTAAATTTATTGCCTTGCAAACATGAAAACCAAAGTTATATCTTCATAACACAAATATAGATGCCAGACATGATGTGTCCCTGTGATTCCAGAGCTGGGGAGGCAGGCTCAGGCAGATTCCATGGGCTTGCTGGTCCGTCAGACAAGTCTACTGGGTGAGCTTCAGGCCTTTGAAGAGTCCCTGCCTCAGAAAGAGGAGGACTAATACCTGAAAATGACACCAGTGGTTGTCCTTAGGCCTCTACACATGCACCTGCACACGTGTGTGCATATGGACGTACAAACAAACATATACCACAGTAATACAGAGCACACACACAAATAAATAACTAAATAAATAAACAACTGCTTTCTAATTTAAAGTGGAACTTGACCTTGGAATGTACAGATAAGCCAAGGTTCTCTTAGAGTCTATTCATAATCATGGGGAACTGAAGACCACAGAGTAAAGTTTTCGGTCAAAGGTGGAAGAAGGTAAAGTTGAGTTGTCATTTGTTTATGTTGGGGGTTGAGGCATAATTCAACACTGTCTCTCTGAAGACTCACAATTTGCTTCTCCCCAATCAATGTCAGAGCTCAGTCTCTCCCAGGGGTAGTATGTTTCTTGCCTCTAATCATAGCATATAATCAACAAAAATAGGGCCTATTAGGGAATGAAATGAAGAATGGAAAGGCTCATCCTAAAAATTTAAGAATTTCTTTGCAGATAACTTACCTTTGTGTACATGTTTTATTTTTGTTTCTCTCCTTCTTTTTAAATTCTGAGGCCTTTCATCCTTGCCTCTTTCTATTTTGAGATACTAAATAAGATTCTGGTAATGTTGCCTTTTTAAAAAGATACATATATATATATGTGGACATTAATATAAAATATATTCCAAACAGCCCATATCAATATAATTTTTATTTTATTTTCATAATTTATTTTTATGGAATTATTAAATATTTAATTTTACTTACAGAAATAGGAATAGCAAATAGCAGATATGTTACAAGCTGAGTATTTTTGGTGTGTGTTTGAACATGTGTGCATTGTCATTAATTTAAAAGCTGAACAACCTTTTAATTATTAATCATAAACAATTTAAACAGAGTCATAAATAAATTTTATACAAACTTTTGGCTCTTCTCACAGAGTTATACCCTGTGTTAGCTCAGCAAGACAATTTCCCACCTCAGAACTCACCAGTCCACGAACCGGCATAATGTCTGATCAGTTTGCTTGGTATTAATATCAGCAGCCACTCACTGCTCATTTATTGTGAATGAGCAATTATGTGTATATTTTGTATATGAATTTATGTAGATGCCTGATCCATGCACTTTTATTGTAATTCATGTCAGTAAAGTGAGGCTTTCTGGCTGCTAATGAGTACCTAGCTCGTGCACAAGAAATGGAACACAGAGTTTGAGCTTCATGAACTGTGTACCAGGGCTTCCATGTGTAGACATATGACAAAGTAGGATATAAATTGCTGATTTCTGCTAGGAGTCCACTTTGTTCCACAAGTGAATTTCAAGTTCTGTAATGACTGTTCTCTATTTATAATGCTATTATAAAGATTATACTACAGTTTTATCCTTTGCCAGTTATGAATAGTAAATTACATTGAACATCTCAAGAGATAACACTAAACCCTATGGACTCCCCCAAGATTAAACAAAAATATGTTTGATTTCATTTTTAATTCTTTTTGGAGAATGAAAATTTGAACTCTTCTAAGTTTTATGGGTATTTCAAGCATGTACATTAAGTTAATTCCATGTCTCAATAGTATCACAAAGATTCAAAATGCAATTACAATTTTATGAATAGGAAATACAAGATATGGGTCTTCAATTTCTCTATTGTTGTATTCTAAATAACAGTACACTTTCCAGGGAATACTTATAGCCTTTCTGTCACAGAACAGCTAGTAACTTTCATTAGAGAAAAGTCAAACCAGATGCAGTGTGAGGCACTACATACTGCGAGTAATGTTAACATAGATTCTGAACTGGTATCTTGTTTGGATGAAAACTCACAATACAATTTGGAGGCAGTTTTTCAGACTCCAGAGATCAAGGCACAGATGGAGTTCTGAATTAAGTGACTTTGTACTTTGAGATTTGAAATGAGCTTTAGTCCCAATTGTATATTCCAATGATTATGGACTAATTGGATGAGGTAATTGATTATTAAAAAGGCTTAGTACGCTTAAAGTTTTAATGTTCTTAAATTAGAATTAGAATTTTAAAATTGCTATGAAAATTGAAGATGTAAATTTAATTTCTAGATTGATGTAGGTGGACAGAACACATTAATTATACCTTATAATGGGGTGTAACAAAATACTCTGGGTTAATGAATTTCCTTCATAGGCAGAGAAAAGTCCTTGAGATATAAAAATTCAAATGTTTTAATTATTGTGTTAAATAAATCAATAAAATATACTTCTTTCTTTGTGGCTACAGCAGACAATTTGGAAGCAAAATGTTTATTTTTAACACTTCCTCCTCCATATCCTGTTATTTAATTAAGCTATTTAGAACAGGAAGGATGTTTTCACAAACTTATCTGCCTATCTATCCATTCACAGAAATAATTTTTTCATATTCATATTAGATGTCATTACTTTCTTAATATTACTATTTATAATTTTATAGATACCTTTAATATAAATAATCAATATAATTATCTTATAAATTTAAAGTATAACTTAGATTGTGTTAGTGATATCTCTATATGGAGATCAAAGCTTTATAAAGTGCCACTTGCAATAGTGCACTGAGGAAACCCGTTTAATTAAGAGAAATTTAAATATATGTTGTGGGTGGGGATATAGCTCAGTTGGAAAGCACTGGATTAGCTTACATGAGATCCTATGCTTAATCAGCATCATGCCAAAACAATGAATAAATAAATAAGTAAATGATAATTTAAGAATTGTAGGTTGAGATATAGCTATTGTAACTATAGTAGAAGGCATTTGAAATAAATACTAAAATATATTTGATTCTTCTGATATTGTTTCATATTTTTATCCTCACATACAGTTTAAAAATCATAACTTTCTTCATCTATTTCTTTACCCTTTTATTATAATATAAGTGAAAACACAGGGATAGAATATTTTATATATTCCCAGACATCTATAATCTAACATAATTTTGTTTCTCCTCAATAACAAAAAAGATAAAGATTTTTCAAAGTTTTTAATTTTTTTTTTAAATTTACACTCAATGAAAAACAAAATACATATACCAAAGTCACTTGTTGAGCTGGAGAAATTACCCAGTGGTTAAGACATTTGCCTGCAAAGCCTAAAGACCTGAGTTAAATTCCCCAGTACCCATGAAAAGCCAGATGCACAGTGTCTCGAGGTCCTGGCACACCCCTTTTCTCACTCTTTCTCTATTTGCCTCTCTCGCTTTCTCATTCTCTCTTAAATAAATAGAATATTTTTAAATCACTTGTATATATGGCTGGAATGACCAGTAAGATTGTAGTGCTGCATAGGATTAATGTGAATCACGTGGGTCCTTGCATATTGAATGAAAATGTGATATGTTGTGGCCTATAAAACTTATTGAATTGCTATTGTTAGTTTTACAGGATGAATTTCATTTTAAGAATGGAGATTATTGAGGAAAGCTGAGAAATTGCCAAATCATCACCGCCTTTATTTAAGTATTCAGTATGTTCACATAGCCCTTAATATGCCCATTGTGTTTACTCCACTCTTTGCAGCTATTCGCAGTCAGTAGAAACCAACCACAGATGGTAGATTGTGTTTCAATGCTAAGACATTGACCATACCTTCTACAGAACATAAAAGATGCATTAGTTTCTCAGGAGAATTAATTCTGGGTTTAGAATATGGTGATTTGTATGGGCCCCTCTTTGTAATGGAGTTTCTATTCTCCAGTCAGTAGAATGGATTCAATGGAAAATGGCAGCATCTTTCACTTTGGGGATATGATTTCTGTAGAAAACAGATGATAAATCACAATTATATAGAGCAAGGGAAGACATGCCTATAGGCTTCATCATAATCATGGCATTTGCAAGGTTGGAGCTGATGGATTTTACGGGGAGTGAAAATCAATTTTGAAAATGTCAAGTCAAATCAGGTGTGCTAAGCTATTAACTAGTATGTGGTTTACAACAAAACCAGAAGTTGAGTTATAGAATTTATTTTAGACAACTTCATTTGGAAAGCACAGACTAAAATGCTAAGAGGTATGGCCAGTTAGCATACACAGCAATCTTTTGCTCTAATAGGAAGGACAAATTTAAATTGCAATGCAAAGAGAGAGAGAGAGAGAGAGAGAGAGAGAGAGAGAGAGAGAGAGAGAGGGAGATCTGGTTTAAAATCACTTTATGGTATTAGGCTTCAAAACTAAATGACTGCTCCTAAAGGAAGGATCATATCTGTGATATAAAGTCAAAATAGCTAGGCATGATGGTGCATGCCTTTAATCCCAGAACTTTGGAAGAAGAGATAGGAGGATCACCATGAGTTCAAGGACAGCCTGTGACTCCTGGAAAATGGGACATTTTGGCTATATGCATAAAAACAGGATCTCTTTTTTCCTTTTCTGTTTACTTTGCTTTATTTATTTGAGAGCTACAGACAGAGAGACAGAAAGAGGCAGATATATATATAGAGAGAGGGAGAGAATGGGCACACCAGGGCCTCCAGCCACTGCAGTAAAGTTTAGTTATTAGGGCAAAATAACCAGTTTTCATGTTTTGATCAGTTAAAGCACACTTCTGCTTTCAAGGATGGAAGTATCTTCAGACTTTGCAAGCATTTTTATATTGTTTTGATTAATTTACTTACTTATTTGAGAAAGAAAAAGAAAGAAAGAAAGATGAGAGAGAGATAGAGAGAGAGAGAGAGAGAGAGAGAGAGAGAGAGAGAGGGAGAGAACAGGCATTTCAGAGCTTCTAGCCACTGCAAATGAACTCCAGATGCATGATCTACCTTGTGCATCTAGCTTACATAGATGCTACAGAATTGAACCTTGGTCCTTAGACCTCACAGACAAGACTAACCCATCCTTCCAGCCCAAGCTTTTTTTTTTTTTTTAATATATCTTGTATATTTATTTGAAAGACAGAGAGAGAGAAAGAGGGAGGGAGAGAATGACCATACTAGGACCTCCAGCCACTACAAACTAACTCCAGATATATGTGCCACCTTGTGCATGCCTTTGGCTCACTCTAGTACTAGGAAATGAAACCTGTTCCTTAGGCCTCATGGGCAAGCACCTTAACTGCTAAGCCATCATTCCAGCCTAGCAAGCTTTTTTAGATATAAATGATCAAGTAATATATCTGTGGTAGTTTGAATGTGATAGGGTAAATGCCTGGCCCCATGAACTCAGGTGTTTAATTAAAATACCAGCTTATAACTTCGGTCTCCAGCTGGCCATTGTGGAGGAGGTGTGGCTGGGGGCAGATCCTGAGGTACAGCCCAATGGTGTGATTTGGGGCCGATATTCACCCAGGCCCAGTGATATGAAGAGAGCAGTTTGAGTTCCAGTGGTTCTTGCTTGCTGCCTTTTGGTGTTGGCAGGCTGTTTGGTGCTTTCTCACTCTGCTTGGATCTATGAAATGGAGCCAGAGTCTCCCACCATTGATGGAAATTCCCTTTGATCTATAAGCCTGAAATAAACTTGTTCCTCCCATAAATTGTATCTTGTTGGATGTTCATCCCAGCAAGGTGGAGTTGATTACAACAATATCCAAGAAAGGAAAATGGTAACATGATTGGGCTAGAGACTACTGTGCACATTTGGCATGGATGTATACTTATTCTGTGGGTCATTTTATTAATAACAGTCAACAACTGTTGAGAAAGTGAAATATTTTCACTTGAAATAAATTTATTGGTACTTTGTAAAACTTACTTAAGTTCTAGATAAGAAATAACATCCATCATTTTATTTGTTGTTATTACTTTATATATTATAATTATTATTTCAATCCATACCAAGCTTTTTGCATGTGGGTATATGTATGTGTATGTATGTATGCATGAGTGTGAGCATGTATGGAGGTAAGAGGTTGATACTGGTTTCATCCTCAGTTGTTCTCTTTATTTTACCTAGCCAGTATCTCTCACTAGAGCACAGATCTTCTTACCTTGCACACTGGGATTAAAGATGGCTGCCACACTCACCTAGCATTTACTTGTGAGCTGTGGAGCCAAACTCTGATTTGTCCTGCATCAATCCACTGTACCTGCCAAACCATCTCCCAAGCTGACCAGTTTTTTTTTTTTTAATATTTAGTTACTTAAGCATAACTTTTTTATATTTTCATACAAAGAAAAATGGCATTTTTTTGCTGATTTTTAGTATAGTAGTAAGCAAATTTGCCTAAAACCACAAAACGTTATAGAGAGTTCTGATTTTAGTATGATAAAACTGCATCCTCAACAAGGGGGTCCCTTTGGAAAAGGGACAGCGATGAGGGAAAGAGATTGTACCAAAATGTGCTGTTTACATACTAAGTATGCCCATAATTAATAAAAATTAAATATAAAAAACTATCTGTTAAGGTCTTTTCCTTTGAATTTGCCATGTATTCTGAATATTTATGAATATTCATTCTGTTTGCAAATTTGAAGATTAATTTGATTTATAAAATAGTAAAATCTCAGGTCTGGTGAACAATATAAAGTTCACATTAATATTTTTGAGATGTGATACAAAGACTCAAGTCCCATAATCTTTGGGGATCGCAGGGAAAATAAATACATTGTTTTTATTCTTTGAAGTGCATTCTACATGTACAGTGAATATACAATGTGCTGAGTTGTAGCAAATTCCAAAACACTACAATGCATGTTTAGTCATTCAGTAAAAATTTACTGTAAGCCAACTGTAAACCTCTTATTGTTAGAGTTACAGATAAAGAAGGAGATCAAATCACAACCCTAGAGTTAGAGAGAAACCAAAGAAAATGGTTTGTCATAAAATGGTAATATAAATATGCAGAAGAATGAGATTTTACAATAGAGGAATCAGTTCCACTTAGGGAAGCAATTAAAGCAAAGTCTCTCTAAAGGGGTTGATATTGCTGTCCTGTGATTTCTTTGCACTATGTGGTAGCAGATGCCTTCTTATTGCTGAGACAAAACATATAAGCAGAAGAAGCTTATGCAAGATACAGGTTTAATTCCGTTTAAGGTCTTCAGTTTAAGTTTTATCATGGCAGGAAAGGCATTGAATGAGCAGACAGACAGAGAGAGGCATCATATCTTCACAGCAGCAGGAAGGGTTCTGAGTACTAGGCTTGGACCCAGTTTAGCCTGAGCTCCTTTCTTACTGTAAATTCTGCTTGTCAGCCATGACTACATATTGGAAACACTGGGGAATTTAAGGGACCACCAATGTCTGGTTTTCATACCTACAGTGAGTGCTGAAATTGGTCTGGAGTCCAGGTAGGATATTTGGACTCTGCAGCTAAGCTTGAAAATCACTTTTCTAGAGAAACTTGAAGTATGAGTGGTTTGCAGATTTCAAAGGAGACCTCAGAGACAATTGAACTGCAGATATTAAGTCAATTGATGAATATTCCTCAAATGTGTAAAACATATGACTTATAAGATACCTAGGAGAAGCATTTCTGCAAATACATAGAAGTTCTTGAAATGAATTTTAAGTGATATTTCCATTCCAAGAGCATAAAGACAGCAATCAATATAATTACTATGAAAACAACCACAAAAATGCTCAATGAAACCAACAGAGTTAATAATAATTTTGTTCACAAAATTGAAATAAAGCAGGTTATGAAATCATTGTCAAAAGAAATACAATTTGTAGAACACCTGAAAATTCAATTAAATTAGATGAAATTATTTCTGATACGTAGCTGAGCATCACAAGTTTTGGTTTTCTTGATATTTTAAAGATAAATGCATTATTCAGATAGTTATGTTAGGTTACCTATCAGGTTTTAAAATATTTTACAGATAATCTCTCATCTCCACAAAATAAGTGCAAACAAAATACTTTGGTTGTGATTTCTATGGAGACAATAAATACCAGTTGCATGGGATTCTTAAATTGTTTCCTGGACTCTAGGGATGAGGGTTGGTGAAGATTTGTCCTTTTCAAATAATGAGAAGAATAGATTCGGATATAAAAATAGTAAAGAAATAATTAGTTTTTTTTTTAAAAAAAAAGAATACCCTAGACTCCATATTTAGCAAAATTCATGAGTCATTAAATTCTTTAAGCTCAATATCAGTGAGTAAATGAGAACTCCAACCCAATAGAGAATAATCTCTGTATTCATAAGTAAAATCTAATTTCTTTTTGTCATTTTTTATCTCCTGGTTTTACTTCAGATGGACAGTTGCCTTCCTTCCTAAAAGACTCAAATTTTTCCTTTCTGACAATGCCCTTTAAGTAGATTACCTTTCTCAGAACACATTTATTAGGAACAGAGTAATTTACACACTTAAAATACTGCATTAGTTTTATTGACCTAGTCTCATACCTGTTTTATATTCACAGTTAGGTAGCTTGATTTTTGTTATGCATTCAAAATTATTTGTTGAAGTTACAAATTTTATTATTAAATTTTGAGGTGAATAAGACAGCTACATTTTAAGTTCTTGTCACTTTGAATATTCAAGTTACCATTATAGTGTGATTTGAAAGAGTGTCTCTGGTCATTTAAAATAATGGTAACTGACATTAAAATGACACAGCATCAATTATAAGCTGTGGGTATGAAATTAAAATTACAAAGTGACAGAGAAAATTTTTTTAAGGATTTGCTTCTATTTATTTATTTACTTTTTGAAGCAAGCTCAACAGACTGGCCTTTTGCCATGAGAGAGGGGGGAAAGGAGTGGGAGAGAGAATTGACACACCAGGGCCTCCAGCCTCTGTAATGGAACTCCAGATATGTGTACCACTTAGTATGTATGTGCAACCTTGTGCACTTATGTCACTTTGTGAGTCTGGCTTACGCAGGACCTGGAGAGTTAAACATCAATCCTTAGGCTTGGTAGGTAAGCACATTAACTTCTGTTTTTTAAATATTTTATTATTTGAGAGAGAGAGAGGAAGAGAGAGAGAGAGGGAGTGTGCCAGGGCCTCCAGCCACTGCAAACAAACTCCAGATTCATGTACTTCCTTGAGCATCTGGCATACATGGGTCCTAGGGAATTGAACCTGGGTCCCGAGGCTTCACATGCAGATGCCTTAACCACTAAGCCATTTTCCCAGCCCCAGCACATTAACTTCTAAGCCATCTCCCCAGCCCTCTTTTTTTATTTTAAAATCTTTCTTTCTCTTTCTTTCTTTCTTTCTTTCTTTCTTTCTTTCTTTCTTTCTTTCTTTCTTTCTTTCTTTCTTTCTTTCTTTCTTTCTTTCAGAGAGGGAGAGAGAGAAAACAGGTGTATCCGAGCCTTTAGCTACTGCAAATAAACTCTAGACACATGACCTGTAATGCTAGTGCATTTGGCTTAAAGTGAGTCCTGGAGAATTGAACTTGGGTCCTTAGGATTTGCAGGCAAGCTCGTTATCTGCTAAGCCATCTCTCCATCTCAGAACTTGTTTCTTATATGATTTGTTTTCCAGATCGTATAAAGTGATCCTCACAAAGAAAGGACTCATTGAATATTCACTAAGTGAATGTTTGGTGTAGAATGAAGAAAGGGTTCATTGAATATTCACCAAGGGGATGTTTGGTATAGAATGAAGAAAGGGTTCATTGAATACTCACCAAGTGAATGTTTGGTGTAGAATGAAGGGCTCATGACAGCAGGTATGAGCAGACCATGGGAAAATTTCAAGAAGAAGTTGATAATGCAATCAGATATTGATACACTAAGTTTTTATAAAACAGTCAGAAAAGAATTAGGAATAAAAGGAGTTTGGCCAGGGCCAATGCTCTCTAAACAAATGACATCCACCTGTGGTATCCAGTGGCTTCTTTGTGACACATATGAACATCTTGTTTAAAGGAAGTGGAAGTTTCTTGAATAAGAGAGTCAGTGCTATGTGCTCAGCATTCTAGATCGGCTTTCCATGTAGTCAAGAAAGGAACATTCACTGATCTTAAAATGTAGGCTCACTAAATCTGCAAACAAATTCTTTGTATATAAATCTATTTGAATAACAGGGATTTCTTGTTTTTGTTTTTACAAATGTTTTCTCTTAATCAAGGTTGCAAAATAAAATAGAAGCTAACTTTGTTTGAAAAACATTTTATGCGAGTTGTTTCAACAGGCAAATAAATCCTAGTGAACATGCAAGAACTTGCTACTAATCCAAAATAAACAATATGTGTTTCACTGGGAGAAATCTAGGTATGCCAAAAAGAAACTTGTCAGCAAGTGTACAGAACACTATCAAGATATTTCCTTCTTTTTAAAATGTGCATGTGTAATTCCTGCCTCAATGTGTAACTTGAATGTCAGCCTTATTTAATGTATTTTGTGTCAATTTCTGTATACAAGTTTTTTCTCTGTTGTGAGAGGAGAGGGAAGAGAAAAATATTAATTCCAGATGGCTCTGAGCAAATATTAGAAATGTGAGCATTCATAGGCTTCAAATATCTTTTGGCTAGTTGACATTTACAAACACTGAGCCAGGTAAGCTTTCTCCGTTAGCAATATTATGGCTTTAGGAGAAAGGAACAGAGGTGTGAAATGAAATATGCCATTTGAACATAAAGAAATAGAAGAATGTAAATTCTATGAGTGGAAATGCTGAGAATAAAATTTTATGTTATGTTAAGCATATTATTAAAGCATTACCAAGAGTGTTTTCATATTATCTGTTATTTAAAATATTTACAAATATTTGCTCCATTTCTACCAACTCACTTTAATTTCCATTGACTTTGCTTTCTTTTTCGGTTACAAATTATCTACTTCAATGACAGAACAACGTGTTTTAAATTAAATTAGTTGAAACTCTGTGAGGACAGAGGCAGAATTAATAAGAGGGTTATTAACAAGCATTGCTTAACTATATAATTTGGGGACGGACTAGTTGTAATTCTTTAACTCTGGTGTGTGGGCAGCATCCCATTTGCACAAAAACACAATGTGTATGGTATGCTTTTGGGGTAGAAATTGAATAATTCTAAACCCGTAAATATCACATTCCCAAATAGTATTCCAGCAAGTGCCAATTCTTTCATTCATAACGATTATAATCATTGTATTGATTATAATTGATTATAAATGGGGCAAAGTGCCAAAGCATCACGTGCAGTTACCTAAGATTCATGTTATAATATTTCAACAGGACTTTGTGACTACCATGAAGCAGATCAAAGACACTCCATATGACTTTTGTATGTTTTAAAAATAAAATTTTGTTCACCCATTGTCATAAGATTCTTTTTTTATACTTGTAATTTAACAAATTATAGTAACTGATTTTCTATTAATATTCCTTTTATTATAAAAGCACTACCTTTTGTCAGTTTTTTATTTATTGAAATATAATTCACATATTCATAAAGGTTGACTCTTCTAAAAGTGTGCAATTCAGTGACTGTTGTATTCACAAACTTATCCTATAAGCACTAAAACTTCAACAATAATTTTGTTCCTGAATAAATTGCTGCATTTCTCATTATCCAGTTCTCTCTTCTTTGATTTGTGTTATTGTTGGCTCCTGACAATGACTAATTTGCAGTGTGTAGATCTTCTGTTTCTGGATATCATATATATGACATATCATATATATATATATATATATATATATATATATATATATATATATGTATGTAGTTAGAATTATGTAATATATAACCACTTGTGCCTGGCTTTACTTATTTAACTTAATACTTTCATGATATATATGTGCAGCATCTTTTGCTTAGTCAAACTTTTTTTGTTGTTGTTTTTTGGTTTTCTGAGGTAGGGTCTCACTCTAGTTCAGGCTGACCTCGAATTCACTAGGTAGTCTGGGGTGGCCTTGAGCTCATAGCAATCCTCTTACCTCTGCTTCCCAAGTGCTAGCATTAAAGGCATGCACCACCACACCCGACTAAATCAAACATTTTGGTGGATTATATAACCTGTTGGCTATTATGTATAAATGTACTTATAATCAATTAGGGAAAACTATTGTTTAGACAGAAGCTTTTGATTTTATTGAGTATATACATATGAGTGGAACTATTTAGTTATTTGGTAACTCTAAATAACATTTTTTTGAGGCATAACACACTGATTTCCTAAGTGGCTGTAGCAATTTAAGCTTCTAACTGTCATGTATATGGGATGATTTCTGTATCCTCACTTATGTTATATTATCATCATATCAATCTAGTGAGTGCACAGTCACATTTCATCACGGTTTTGACTTTAA